>NW_027507764.1:362725260-363925260 GCF_037356315.1 Lithobates pipiens
ATATGTCTGTCTTATGGGCACATCCGTAGAATTTGTTAAATTAGGATATGTAGCTGGAGTCTAATTGAACAGCATCTAGGATCTCAGATTTTTAGTGTCTGACCACTGCTAGTTGCTCAGCAGCAGGAGCTGTCACCACCATATACAAGGGCAATTATTATCAAATCTTTGCAATGGGGGGCAAAGAAATTAGGGGATTTTCACAGGCATATGGACTAGCTGTTGGTTTCCAAGTAGGAATGGTGAGCTTGTTTTTTGGTCAGCTTGTTTATCAGTTCCTTGTTATCAGGGGAAGAACAACAGAAGTTTGACGAGGTTCTGAAACCTGCCTAATCACTGTTGCTATTTAGAAGCCTCTGCTGGCAATGCCAAAGGGTACCTTATGGGTATTTGAGCTTCACACAATCCAGTGGAAACCTGCCAAATCAGAAGTAATTTTATGTCATTAGTCACCTTAAAACAGCCTATGATAACTAGCCAGTATATAACAATACGTACACCCTCACTTATACCCAGTGAAGTGACTGGCCTCAGGTGATACACAGAGATGAAACATATCTTCCTACATCAATTGTACATGTTTATCTACAGCTGCCTGTCCCCTACATTCATTCAAAGTGCCAAAGTGCATAATTTACACAGACTCTCAGCTCTCAAGAGCAAGGGGCAGAAAGCTGAAGTTACAACAGTGAGGAGAGCTCAGAGAGATGAGTGGAGGAAAGGGATGCACCACTCCCCCCCCCCCCCCCTTTCACACACAGCACACAGGAACAGAGCTGAGGCTGTCAATCAGATGGAAGTCCCACCTCTGTCACCATTTTTCTCTTGGTGTCAGGCAAACCTGTCAGAAGTGACTCATGCTGATAGCAGAGGAACAAGGCAGTGGGCAGAAATGACACTTAGTACTCTTATTGAGACAACTACACACTACAAGCATAGCCCACTTTTAAGTACACAATGGGGTTTATTTACTAAAGTTGGAAAGTGCAAAATCAGACTCACTTCTGCATAGAAACCAATAAGCTTCCAGGTTTTATTATCAAAGCTTAATTGAACAAGCTGGGCTTAGAAGCTCATTGGTTTCGATTCAGAAGTGAGCCTGATTTTGCACTTTTCTGCTTTAGTAATTAAACCCTATTGTGTACTTAAAAGTGGGGTATGCCTGTATAGAGGGATATGCTTTGTTCATATTTCATGTCTGAGGTTTACAACCAGTTTAAGGTACCACTTGGTCATTTGATAGCATCAGATCTACCTGTTGCACAAAACATCACAAAATATGACCTTCCCACAAGCCAAGATATAGGATTTTCTCACACAAAGATTTAGAGACAAAAGATAATCAGAGATACATGATGTGCCATTGCATGTGTACGGGTACCATTACATTACATTGCAGCAGATAGCCCTGGGACTACTATTGTCAAGACAGAAGGAAAAACAGGTATCAGTGTTGGATTTTCTAAGCTGACCGGCATGGTTTCCTAGCCAAGGTTCATCAGGGGCAATAGAGATAGGACAGGTTGGAAGATCTTGCCTAAATGCTACAGTCTTCTGAATGGCAAACCAGCACCTGAGATATCTACAGCGCATTTCTCCCTCTGTAGGCCTGTATGCAAGCAGTTGCCAGGGGCTACCAAAATACAAAACATGTAGTTGATTTTAGCATTGCTGACAACAATTCGATTGTAGTTTATTACCAGCCTTGGCCTAACAAACCTGGTTATATTGGTCAAGGTGAGGCTATCAATGATATGATTAGAAAGGGTGAAAATGTGTTTATTTTCAGACATAATCACTTTTTTTTCAGCCTGATAATAAGCTTCCAATATTGTGGAAAACAGAAAAAAACTATTTCGCTCATTGCTCAGGAAAACGACTGCAGTTTAGCTTTGATGGTTTTTTGGAGTCTTTCTACCCAGCATCTGAGCAAGACATTCTGAGACCTAGACTGCCATGTAAAAAGCCAAACATACTCTGTATACTCCATATGATTTTCTGTCGATGAATTGAGTCTTTTTTCTAACACCATGTCTGCAGTGTGGATCGAATGAATGGTCTTTTATACAAGTGTTATTTTAGTGTTTTATAGCATCCTGACAAACTGCACAAAACTGCAAAACAACACACGTATTCACAATACTACCAGCATGCAGGAACATCAAGAGAACTTAGAGATTTTTAGAGAACTAACTTAATAGAATGTTTCTAGGCAATTTAGTATTTATTCTCAAATGTATATGTGGTGCTTTGCTGGCTCTGTCATGAGATGATCACATAAGATCTAATACAGCCATGGCAGTAGTGTTTTATGTACCATACAATAGAAGTTATATTGTACAATAGCTATATATGCAAATAACCAGCACATTATAAATTGTTCAGTTACATTTTTTGGTAGTTTCAATTTGTGGTTAAGATTTAATGTATTGCTATGATATAGCAGAGATGGATAACACATTTTTTCTTGTTTTGCCAAATCTTCTACAAATATATTTTTGTGATGCATCAGGCCTGCGTGTAAGTAGTTTAATTCTTTGAATGCGGAGGATTTTGTGGATTTACTTTCATTCAACACAACTTCCAAGTGACAGAACAGATATCAGTTATGCCGCTGTTCCTAAAATGATGAACCTAATAAATTGAGGTGTAGTAGTGCTCTTCAGTTCATGATCCAGGATTCTACTGTGAATAGTGCCCCTTTGTTGGTGTCAGTGGGGAGAATAGTGCCCCATCTTTGGTATTAATGGGAGGAGTGGCGCCCCATTGTTGGAGTCAGTGAGAGGAATAGTTCCCCTTCAATGGTGCCATTGGGATGAACAGTGCCCTATTGTTTTTATCAGTGGAAAAAGTTCTCCTTCATTGGTGTCAGTAGAAGCAATGGTACCTCATTGTTGGTGTCAGTGGGAAGAATAGTGCCCCATCTTTGGTACTAATGGGAGGTGTAGCGCCCCATTTTTGGAGTCAGTGAGAGGAATAGTGCCCCTTCAATGGTGCCATTGGGATGAACAGAGCCCCATTGTTGGTATCTGTGGAATAAGTTCTCCTTCATTGGTGTCAGTAGAAGTAATGGTACCTCATTGTTGGTGTTAGTGGGAAGATTAGTGCCCCATTGTTGATGTCAGTGGAAGGAATGGTGCCTCATTGTTGGTGTCAGTGGGAGGAATGGTGTCCCAAGGACCAGATAATAGTAAGCAAATGGTTGCATCTGGCCCATGAACCACAGTTTGGAGACCACTGTCCTACAAGTTTAAGAGCAGTCCCATGGCCAACAAGCTGCAGTTTCACTAATATGTGGACAGATTTTGTATTCTGACTGACACATTGCCAAATGTTGTAAACTGATATTTCACTGAAGTAAAACCTAATTAGTAAACCTAAAGGTTTCACTGAAGATGAAATACTGACTGGTTCATGAGATTAGTAACATTACATACATAACAATAGTCAATGGAACAAGTGAAGTGAAATTTTTCCTCTCTTTTCCTGTTCCAGTTACTGCTCAAGTCCAGTAAAACAAAGATATTAACCCTTTCTTACTTTAAGCAAAACAAAACAAAGTTGGTTTTAGATACACTTTAATCTTCACAGACAAGTTCATCACATTGATAATTTATAAACAAAAAAAAAAATCAGCATTTGGACATTGACACAAGCCTAAAGTCCTTCAACACAGGCCCCTGTTTGGGCGACAGTATGTAATTCTATGAACTTTTCTACTAAAGTAGAAGAAAACTAAACTATATCAATCTTAAAAAGCCCCCTTCTACCTAGTCTGCCTAACCTGTATAAAAAAGATCTCTATACTTACCTATTACTTGTCTGGTCATGTGATTCTGGACAGTGCTAGACAATGGCTCTGAATTCCAGGAGCCGTGATGTCAGCCATAGGTTCCCATAGCCAAACTGTTGTAGGCGCTCCCTCCTCTCCTCTGCAGCAGCTGACACAGGGAGGCCGGAGCTGCGGGATGATGTGACCAGAATAAAGGGAAACAAGATAGGTAAGTACATACATCTTTTTATACTGGTTAGGCAGGATAGATAGGAAGAGGCAGAAGGGTACATTAAGAATGGCTATAATTAGGCTTTACTTCCACATTAACTCTAAAAATGTAGTGGCTTATAGAACTTTTACCATTCACTTTTTTTCTGAGATAATCCTGAAAATTCTATGACTACAAAAAATAAAAACAGAGTCAGGCTCTTTGTGTTCTCTGTAACTTTCTTAATAGAGAATTATTCTTTGTAGGAAACTGTATTCCACAATGCATCAAAGGGATAGGATTTTGTAATTGCTATTTGCAATAGCAGTACTGTGTGGATTACGATAAATGTGTCCCCCATGGTTGTCTCTATGGAGGATTTGCTTTTTCTTGGCATTATTTTTTAATGTTTTCTTGTCATATTTGATTATCATTTTTTCTTTATGTGTGTATCCATAATAAGATATTTGTGCAATTAGTGAAGTTTCAAAGATTCAGCCGCTGCCAGAAAACATAATGGAGCATAGTGGATGAATGGATTTGAGACAGAGGGCCAGTCAGTAGTCATTAAGTCTTGCTCTTTTTTGCAAGTCATGGTAAAATGCTCAAGAGGCTTGAATGAAAGAAGATATCTGAAAAAAACATTCAGAAAAATTGAATATTTGTGTCATTTACTGTATTTTCCTTGTTTCATTTCTTACATACTTAATTTTTAGCCAGACTTGGGTTTTTACAGTATTTAGAAATACTGTACTGATTAATAAAGAGCCTTTCTGTAATGTTATATATTATTTCCAGTGTATGTAACTGAGACAGCAAAGCCAAAGGTTTCCATTGTGTCCCTGGCAGGGAATGCAGAGTGCAGATGTCTGAAAAAAATCAGTGGTTTAATCACACATTCAGGAAATAAGATCACACAGGGGCATTCTGCCCTTCCTTTGATTATAGCAATGGTGGCTGTGCAATGCAGTTGCTATGTTAGAATGTAACACTTGGAAAACTACAGCATCTGCATATCAAAATGGAAAAGTAATGTTTGGTAATAATAATTTACTAAATGGCTTGTATAGCAATATATATTAAAATGTTAGCGATTGTAGATATTTCCTTCAGGACCTACTTAGATCCATGCAGTGCATTCAGTGTAGCACTAAAATGCATCAAAAAGGTACAGTTAGCATTTTTGGCAATGCACCGAAATGCACTTCCATTGACAAGGTTCATTGTGGTGAGAGTGGCACCACAGCACACCAGTGCTACTGCGATCCAACAATGTGAATCTAACCTCAAAGGATAAGCACATGTTCAAAGTGCCCCTTCACAAACTAAAGTACTCCACCCTCGTCAGATGCATACTTACCTCCATCCATTTACCTTAAATCTTTTGCTAATATCTTCTCACCGCTGACCATTCCTGCTCAGAGCTTTACAATTCAGTGGGACTGTCTCTTGGGCTTCTGTGAGCTATGAAGTCTGTATAAGGCTGACCATAGATGGATCAAATCTTGGCCAGTTCAGCAAGGACTGGCCAAGATTTAATCCATCTATGGGCAGGCTGGCTGTACTGAAATCGATCCAGATCAACCAGTATAACCATCCTGTTGGATCATTTGCATGTGATTACTGCTATAGCCTCCAGTGAACATTGTGTTCTGCCAGCAGAGAAGGCTCCCTGCCAGCCAGAGTCTTAAATAGAACCTTCAGGGCCCTGGTGAAAGAAACCATGAAGTGCCCTTCTAAGCCTCGTCGCAATGCAACCCTTTCGACCCTAGTAGTTTTCCACTGGTGCCAGTAGTTTTCTCTTTTTTGTTTTTTTTATTTTTAGAATAAATTATTTTTTTACCATTCTATATTATTATTATTTTTTTTTTAAGAGCACTGTTGAGGGCTTTGGTAAGATATCGGGGGTCTAAACAGTCTTTTGATGTTTCACCTTTGAGAGAGAGAAAGGAGATTGAAAACACAGCTTTCAATCTCCTTCTCAGCAGCCTCAGCTGCACGGAATGAATAGACAGGAATAGTTCTGTACAGAGCTTCCGGTTCATTCATAAACTGAGGAAGCACAGTTATGAATCGGTACGGATCACTGACTCTATTCATCAACATAAGGAAGGGGCTGGTAAATTACACATTTAACGGCCCCTTCCCCACTCTCCATCCCGACAGATCCAGCAGGAGAGGGGAGGTGGGAACCCAGCAGCACTGCGTGGTATGAGGGGGGCCGGTGTAGTACACAGGTGCCTGATCACAGCAGTTGGTGGATAGGAGGAGTGGCGTGTAGAGGAACCAATCCTCTGCATTTTCTTTCAGCAGCTGCTGAGAGGCTGCAGGAGGAAAATAGGGGGGATCAGTTCCTCTATATGTCGCCCCTGCCACACCTAATATCAAGGTGTACAGGGGCCCACACAGGCCCCCTGGAGCATGGGGCAATTGTGACCCCTGTACGTACGCTCCTGCCGCCAGCAGAATACAATAGCATAGTGGGGAGGATTGATGGGGAAATAGAACGATTTTGTATTCTATTTTTCTATAAAATTGCTTAATCTTTGGCTTGCTTACGTTTATGGGGGTGGCAAAACTAGCAAAAAGGTGATTTTCAATGCAAGATGTAATATTTGCGGGAGGTCATGGGGGGCAGGTAGAAAGGATAAATATGTGTGATATTCGGTTTTCATTCTGTTGCAAGCCTGGACTCTATCCATGTAGATAAATGTGGAAGACTCTTAGATTGAATGTGCAAGTCCAGCCAAACCTTTTTTTTTTAGTTTTGGGTAGAATGTGGAGGATTTAGAATCCCTTGTTTGATATTTCTGCTCTGTGAAGCTCTGTACTGCTACTGTGACAGTGATTTCACCAGACAGGAAGAGCAGGTAAATCTGCAACAGGTACACAGGGAACAATAAAAATCTGATTGAGGCTTTAGCCTTACCCACTGTGCTAAAAAAGCCAAAAAAAAGCAAAAAGAAAAATGTTTTTATTTTGGCCTGTGTTTCAGGTCTGAGATCCTCATTCAAAAAGGAATATTTTCCATTACTTCCTGGGTGGTGAATCTGTCATTGTGGCAGTCAGGAGGAATCTCTGAGAAGAAAGGGCTGTTCACCAACCCAGTGCATTAGTATGTAGATGAATGTGGCCTCAGCCAATACCACTCCAGCCACGTCCCCCTGACGTGTTTTTCTTCTCTTTAATTAATACTCTAAGCCCTTGTACACACGGTCGGACATTCCGACGGAAAATGTCCGATCGGACCGTGTTGTCAGATAATCCGACCATGTGTGGGCTTCATCTGACTTTTTCCGTCGGAATGTCCGACCAACAAAGTTTGAGAGCTGGATATAAAAATTTTCCGACAACATGATCCGATCGGACTTTGTCCGATCATTTGTAGAGAATTCCGATCGGGCAAAGTGCCACGCATGCTCAGATCAAATTCCTAGACCAAAGCTATTGGCTACTAGCCTGAACGTAGTCCCGTCGTAACTAAATAACGTCATCACGTTACGAACGATCAGATTTTCCGACAACTTTGTCCGACTGTGTGTATGCAACACCAGTTTCGAACAAAATCCGTTGGACAAAATCCGACGGATTTTGTTGTCGGAATGTCCGACCGTGTGTACAAGGGCTAACACCTCTGATGCATTGTGGCCAGCTCCCTTCACTGCAATCGGTGGAGAGAGCTCAGTCTCAGCTTAGAGCGGCACTGCAATTTTTATTTGGATCACTGGAGGAATCTGTCACAGAGCTATGAATAGCTGTAATAACCCAACAGAAAAAATGAACACACATGCACATTAAAATACAGTTGCTAAATGGTCATTATTTTCATATAGTTGTTCCTTGATCAGCAGATTCAGACAATATTTTACTTTATCTGTACAGCGCTTCAAGCAGTTCTTACATGTGTGCACACTCACGTGTTTGGACAATCTACATTGTCATTTTCTCACACTATTTCATTATATTTAAAGAACTGTAATTTTAAAACACTAAACAGATAAAGAAAATTGTGGGATGCAGCACGCTTTCTAAAGGTGTGTTTCAGCTTTATCATTGACTTGCAAAAATATTTATGTTTGTGGTCTGGAATATAGGTGTGAATACAGTTAATACAGCTTGATTCTGGAATCTTTAGTCTCACAAACTGTATACCATAGTATAATGTACACAAAGTATTAAAGTGCTAATAAACCCAGAAACCATATGTTTATATTTTGCAGCTTTAGGACACTTTCACACTGGGTCGGGCGTCAGTGGTAAACTGCCGCTATTTTTTGTGCTTTTCGGCCGATAGCAGGGCGCTTTTAACCCTCCCTGCTAACGGCTGAAAAAAGGGTTAAAAGCACCCGCAAAGTGGCACTTTGCCAGCACTTCGGTTGCAATGGACAGGGGCACTTTAGGAGTGGTGTATACAGTGGTGTATGTTAGATGCACTTGACCAGGGGTCTCCAAAGTGCGGCCCAGGGGCCCTTTGCTTGCCTTTATCCCGTGCTTTGGGCTAGGGTGCACCGATACTAGTATCAGTATCGTGCCGATACCAAGTATTCGCACGAGTATCGGTACTCGTGCAAATGCTTCAATGCTTAATCTGATACCTGTTGTATCGGACCAGGCATCCTCAGCATAGCAGGGAGGGCGGGCAACCTCACAGGGGATCGGTGGGGCGGTGGGGCAGGTACAAGCACTGATCTCCCTGTGTGGCTTTCAATAAAGCCTCTGACAGCCGTTTCTCCTCCTCTCCCTCCCGTGGCTGTCAAATGCTTCATTAAAAGCCACACAGGAAGATTGGTGCTTGTACCTCCCCCCACCACCGTACTGATCGTCCCCTGTGTCCTTCTCCTCTGGCTCTCCAGGCCCCCCTCCAATTCCCCCGTGTGCTCCTTGCTCTCTCCGGGTCCCCCTCCAGCTCTCCTGTGTGCTCCTCACTCTCTCTGGATCCCGTTCCAGCTCTGCCGTATGGTCCTCGCTCCCTCCAGTTCCCCTGTATGTTACTCACTCTCTCTGGGTCCTCCTCCAGTCCCCCCCGCCCCAGATCTGTCAGGATGGAGAGCGGAGGAAGGAGCCGGTAAATCTGTCTTTTACTAGTTCCTTTCTTTTCCGAATGCACAGTGTCAGTGGTCACTGACTCTTTCCATTCATAACTGAGCAGAGTAAACTGTGTTTATGATGCTTCAGTTTATGAATGGAGAGGAGCCGCTGTCTCCTCTTCATTCATCTTCAGTGCAGCTGAGGCTGCTGAGAAAGGAACTGGGGAATCTGTGTTCTCAGTACCTTTCTCTGTTTCAAAGGGGAGATGTTAGGGGTCTGTTTGATATCTTACCAAAGCCCCCCAACAGTAAGTTTAAAGGTAAAAAAAAAGACTGACACCATCCACCCCCCAAAAAGCATTGTAAAAAAAAAAAATAAAAAAAAAAAAGGAAACTGAAAAATAACACTCCCTTACTGGCTGGATCAACATAAAATAAAATATATATATATATATATATATATATATATATATATATATATATATATATATATATATATATATATATATATATATATATATATAAAAGAAAAAGATTGCAGTCTCCACATCTAAGAATTATTAATCTGCAATGTAATACATTTCTGGTTATGGGTTTAATAGCAATTTAAGCCAAGCTCAGAATACTATAAGAAGCTTTGTGACTTTGTCTTTCTGTCTCCTATATAGTGCCTCAAACAATATGCCCAGTTATCAGTTCGTGAAGGATTTGGTTCTCCAATCACCTGTCCAGACATGGTGTGCCCAAAGAGGGGTCTCCTCCAGGAAGCAGAGGTACAGATAACTAAGCTATTTCCGTTTTGGATGAATGCCTTGATTCTGACCAAATCTTTTTTAAGGTGTTTTACTTTCCCATAATAAACATTAAGCATGGACCTCTTGCAGCAGCCAGACTCAGCAGCAATGGGCTTTTTATTTTCTACCTTGAGTTAATGTTTACTCAGCTCAGTCAGTGTATGTGCTATTTCTAGCCAAGTTAAATTATCCCAGTCCTCAACTTCAATGAACTTTTAGGCTAGGTTCACATCTTTGCAGTGCGTGCACACAAAGTGTGTTGACGTGTTACTTTGTACAGTAACATTAGTTGTTTTAGGGAAGCCCTTTGAATTGAATGTCCTCCCAAGCGCAATAAAATGCACCAAAAAAATAGGTGCATGTACTTTTTTTTAAAAGGCCGCTCACCAAAATGGACTGCAGTGTACTGTGGGATTAGCAAAGTGTTTTGGGGTGTCATTAAGGATAAATTAGGAATGTGCCACATGTGTATGTTTCCGAAGAGAAAGGTGTGAACCCAGCCTTAAACTAAGCTGCTCGTACAGTAGTAGCTTCTGTTCTCTTTTGTAACTTCAGACATCTCTATTTTCAGACAAACTAGGTGCAGCTGTAATTTGCATGTTCCTGCAGAACCTATTTGAATACTGTCTAACCAGTTTTTTGTGTGTCAGCCAGAAATGAAATCTGTATTGATTGGAGAATTCGTGAAGCATTTGCATGAGATCACTTTGTTTTTGCCTACTCTGATTTGTACCATATCATAGTATGTATATTATATTTCAGCATTTCTTCATCTATATGTGACATCATCCTTCTATTCCCCTTCCCTTCATCTATTCCCCTTCTCTTTTCTGCATTTGATGATCTTTGACGATATCTTGTTTTTTTTTCATAAATACATTAGGGAGAAGAATACAAAGCGGGAGATTTACAAAAACTGATGCACTCCGAATCTGTTGCAGCTGTCCATAGTAACCAATCGGCTTCTAACTTTAGCTTGTTCAATTAAGCTTTGGCAATAAAACCTAAAAACTGATTGGTTACTGTGCACAACTGCACCAGACTCTGTGTACACCAGTTTTAGTAAATCTCCCCCACAGTGTTTGGGACAAGTGCTGTCTAGATTGGCGCCATTGCCCATAACAACCAATCAGCATCTAGCTTTCATTTTTGTCTACACAACTTAGAGAATGAAAATTTAAAAGCTGATTGGTTGCTTTAGGCAACTGCTCCAGTTGCCTCAGACACCTTTTATTAAAAGGGTATGGAAAGTATTTGGTTCACTACCATGTTGCCCAACATTACTAGGCTTTAGGGCAGTCATGTGTGGATGAGAAGAAGGGTCCTGAACTCTTTTAAAGCTCTTCCCAGAGAAATAAACAAGGCGCCTGGTAGAGCTGCACGATTAATCGTTAAAAAATCGCGATCTCGATTCAACCCCCACACGATCTTAATCCAGTATTTCCTCAATTCATGTAACAAGTGCAGAGCAGTTCCCTGCTCACAGCTGTCAAAAAGAAAAGCAGCCGGCAATGGTTATTAACAACATTGCTCAGTGCTTACTTAAAGAGAGATAAAAAGAAACATTGGGGGTTATTTACTAAAGGGAAGTCCACTTTGCACTGCAAGTGCATTTGAGCATAGTGTGCCGAATTAAAAAAAAAAAAAAAACGGAGTGCCAGCTACAAAAATAAATAAATGCCAACTTCACACATTCAGTCATGAAAAGGAAATTTTTATAAAGAAAATGTAAACGACCAATTCCTGCACCAATTCACCTCATTTCACCCCAATTTCTGTACCTTTACACCTCAAATCAGCCACGATTCTTGCACCTTCTCACCTCAGTTCGGCTCCAATTTCTGCACTTTACACCTCATATCACCACAATTCCTGCACCGTAAAGTGGAGGGCCACCCTGAAAAAAAAACAGCATTAGTATTCATGAAAAAAAAATGTAATTTTTTTACCTTACCAGAAACCCCTGTTGCTAGGCAGTCTTCCTAATCTGCCTCTTCCTACTCCGCGGTGATCTTCAGTCTTCTCTCCTCCTCGTGTTGTCTTCTGGGTAATGGGCTGCGCTGTGTTCTGAGAACTGTGTGTTTCCTAACACAGTGCGTCCCATTCACAAAGCAACGCGCGACTCGTGCATGCGCAGTAGGAAACGGGCAGTGAAGCCGCAAGGCACCACTGCCTGTTTCCCTTAGCGAGGATGGTGGCGCCGGCAACCAAGAGCTAAAGGATGGGTCAGCTGACATCGCAGGTGCCCTGGAAAGGTAAGTGTCCTTATTAAAAGTCAGCAGCTACTTTTTTTAGCTGCTGACTTTAAAAAAAAAAACATCACTGCTGGAACACCCCTTTAACACCTCAGGTCACCACAATTCCTGCACTTTCACACCTCATATCAGCCAGATTCCTACACCTTCACACCTCAGATGAGCCCAATTCCTGCACCATTATACCTCAGATCAGACCCAATTCCTGCACCATTATACCTCAGATCAGACCCAATTCCTGCACCATTATACCTCAGATCAGCCCAAATTCCTACACCTTTACACCTCAGGTGAGCCAAGTCCTGCAACTCCACACCTCAGAGCACCCCGATTCCAGCACCATCACACATCAGATCACTCCAATTCCTGCACTTTCTTGTTTGAAATCAGCCACAATTCTCACACCTTCACTACGATCAGCCCAATTCCCTCACCATCACACCTCGAATCAGCCACAATTCCTGCACCTTCACACCTATGATCAGCCCATTTCCTGCACCATCACACCTCAGATCAGCCCCAATTCCTGCACCATCACTTCTAAGATCAGTCACAATTCCTGCACCTTCAAACCTCAGATCAGCCCAGTTTGTGCACCTTTACACCTCAGATCATCCCAATTCCTGCACCTTGACACATCAGATCACCCCCAATTCCTGCACCTTGACATTTCTGATGAGCCTAACTCCTGCACCTTCACACCTCAGATCACCCCAATTCCTTCACCTTCAGACCTATGATCAGCCCAATTCCTGCACCTTCACACCTGCGATCAGCCCAATTCCTGCACCTTCACACCTCAGATCAGTCCAACACCTCTAAATTTGCAGTTCCCAATAGTTTAACTACCAGTGAAAAATGAAAGCAGTCAGCTTGGTGTGTCCAACTCAGCACCGGGATCAGATCTAGCCTTTCTGATGTGAGGGTACAGTAAAAAATATCAGGGGGAAGAGGATGGGAGGAGGATAGGGTCAGCAATTTGTAGGGCAGTGTACAGAGGCCAGCAGGAGAGAGAATTAGATGTCAACATAGGAGTGTATGGGGTCAACAAAGCAGAGGACAGGAACCTGTTAGGTGGAGAACAGGGTTCAGCAGGGAAGAAAACAGGGGTCAGTAGGGCAGAAGACAGGGGGGTCAGCAGGGCAGTTTACATAGGTCAGCAGGGCAGTGTACTAGGGTTAGCAGTACAAAGAATGGGGTCAGCAGGGGAATGTACAAGGGACAGCAGGGCATAGGACAGGGGTCATCAGGGTGAAAGATGGGTCATCAGGGTGGAAGACAGGGGCCAGCAGGGAAGAGGATGGGTCAGTAGGGCATAGGACAGGGATCAGCAAGGCAGAGATTGGGGTCAGCAGGGTAGTGTACAGGGGTCAGCAAGGCATATGACCAGGGTCAGCAGGGAGGTAAGAGGACAGGGTCAGTGGGGCATAGAAAAGGGGTACACAGGGCAGAGGACAGGGTCAGCGTGGCAGAAGACAAGGTCAGGTGGGCAGAGGACAAGGTCAGTGGGGCAAAGGGGAGAGTCAATGAGGAAGAGGATTAAGTCAATGGGCAGAGGACGGGGTCACTGGGGCAGGAGATGGGGTCAGCAGGGCAGAGGTCAGAGTCAGCAGGGTGAAATACTGGTAATCAGGGTTGAAGACAGGGACCAGCAGGGTAGAGAATGGTTCAGCAGGGCATAGGACAGGGATCAGCAAGAGCAGAGACAAATAGAGAGGCTAAATTTCTTTAACCAGTTACCGACTGCCTACCACATATTTACTGTGGCAGGTTGACTCTATTGCGCAAAATCACATACCTGTACGTGATTTCGTGCAATAGCCGTTGCCCACAATCACGCACTGACTGGCCACGGGGGAGCCAATCAGCGGGTCAGGGTTTCCGATATATATATAAACAAGGCAGACCGCCGTCCTGTTAGGCATGGGCACTCTGATCTTGTGTTCCTGCTAATCAGGAACATGGATCACTGTGTCAATGCAGTGAGCCCACCCGCCCCACTAAGAAAGCACAAACAGGGAACACACTTAACCCTTTGATCGCCACTGATGTTAACCCCTTCCCTGCCAGTGTCATTTATACAGCATATGCAATTTTTTAGCACTGATCACTGTAATAAAAAAGTGTCAAAAGTATCAGTTAGGTGTCCGATTTGTCCGCCACAATGTCAGTTCCGCTAAAAACCCTTTGATCAGGGGCAATCAAATAATCTGCATAGCATTTTAAGAAGGAAGTTAAAAAGTGAACTTCCATATTATAATCACGATTTTAAAGCACTAAAATGCTTTCCCACAGTTAAACAGGAATGTGACATCTGGTTCTCTTTTTGACTTATGGTGATTTATTAAGGGCAAAACAATAGCAATAAAGTTAGAGTACAATAAAAATATATGAAAATAGTCATAACATGTAATCAAAATATATCGATACATTTTAAGGTATGCATTTTGTTATAGTATAATTACATTTGTTGAATTAGCAGATAAGGACTTTCAAATAATTTTAAATCCACACACAAAACATAAAAATGTTTAGTAAATTCATCAAATTTTTGTAAAACAGATGTGTTTTAACAGCGTGGCAATGGGTAAATGGTTCTTACCTTTACATTCTGTTTCCAGGTTTTTTTTTTTTTCGCTATTTACCTTTGCCAGACTAGGCCTGCTTTGGCCATTTCTAAATCCTAACCAAAGCTGATCAAATTATTTTCATTGCATAGAAATACAGAAAGAGGCACCAGACCAAAACTGGATAAACAAATAGAAGATAATTTTAATTGTTGATAAAAAAAAGTCTTATAAAAACAGCCATTATGCCAGTATTGAGCCCTGATGAAGGAGAAGTGGTCGCCCCCAAAATGTGCTGTTTTATATGACTTCTTATTATCCAAAAAAAGAAAAAGTGGTAATTACTGCGTTATAATGCAGTGAAACAATAGTGATACAATTGTATGCAGCAGCTACATACGAATGTGACAAAAACTCATATATAATAAAGGAAAAAAATGTAGCGCTAAAAAATGTGAAATTAAATAATGAAAACAAAGAAAGAGTCCACTAGAAGTCCCTCTAGTTGGATGGTGGGCCATCGGGGCTCGGAAATCAATTCTGTACAAGGAGAGTCAGCATTCAGCTGTACTTAAAGGAGTGGTAGAATCCAAACAAGCGGATATGACGAAATACTCTTACCAGAGTTGATGGACCTGTATGCCAGCGATACCAGATCTTATAGGCATGAAATGATAATCACTTGGGGAAGACTGGCTGTATGAGGTCTTTCGCCATCCACAATCGTCAGGGAAGTTCGGCAGGCCAAAGCGCAGACACCAAGGAAATCCAAATGTGTGTTTCTCAAATCAATCAATGCACAAATAGCATGTAAAAACATAAAAAAGACAAGCTATGTCCTACCCAGACATTGGCCGCCAAAATATATTTGAGAAACACACATTTGGATTTCCTTGGTGTCTGTGCTTTGGCCTGCCGAACTTCCCTGACGATTGTGGATGGCGAAAGACCTCATACAGCCAGTCTTCCCCAAGTGATTATCATTTCATGCCTATAAGATCTGGTGTCACTGACATACAGGTCCATCAACTCTGGTAAGAGTATTTCGTCATATCCGCTTGTTTGGATTCTACCACTCCTTTAAGTACAGCTGATTGCTGACTCTCCTTGTAAAGGATTGATTTCCGAGCCCCGGTGGCCCACCATCCAACTAGAGGGACTTCTAATGGACTCTTTCTTTATTTTCATTATTTGATTTCACATTTTTTAGCGCTACATTTTTTTCCTTTATTATATATTTATTTTTATCCAGTTTGGTCTGGTGCTCTTTTCTGTATTTCTCTGGCTTGAACTACTGAGGCACATTGAAGGAAGCCAATCTGAGTGGGAGCCATCTTTCTAGGTCTATTGAGCTTTCCTTCATCTGATTAAATTACGTCTAAAAGTTCCCAACTCCTCCTTGAGTATGTTGTTCTGGAGTGTATTATTTTCACTGGGCTGTCGTAACACAGGGCACATTAATATGTTACATAATACACAGCAAACATGTAAATGGACCCTTAAAGTGATTGTAAAGTCTTGTTTAAAAAAACAAAAATAACAAACATGTCATACTTACTTTCTCTGACCAGTTGGTTTTGCACAACACAGCCTGGATCCTCCTCTTCTCGGGTCCCTCTTTGCTGCTCCTGGCCCCTCTCTCCTATCGAGTGCCCCCTCAGCCAGAAACTTCCCATAGGGGGTACCCGAGCTGAGTCAGAGCTCCGTGTATCCATTCAGATATGGAGCCCTGGCTTGGCCCCGCCCCTCTCTACCCTGATTGGCTTACTGCCTTTGATTGCCAGCTGTGAGAGCCAATGGGGCCACTGTTGTGTCTCAGCCAATCAAGAGGAGTGTCCTGGACGACTTAGACACTCGTGGACATCGATGGAGAAAAAGGGGGCTCAAGTAAATGGGGGGGGGGATGCTGGGGAGGCTGCTACACACAGAAGGTTTTTTATCTTAATGCATAGAATGCGTTAAGATAAAAAAACCTTTTGCCCTTACAACTCCTTTAATGTATTTGTATACAATATGAAGGCTGGAATGGTGGGGCCACGATTGTTACTCTTCCAGGATATGATGCATATTATAATTTGTGCATAGTATCAACTGGCTATATCTCTTGATCTACTGATCACTTTGACATGTGATTTTCACTGAAGGAAACCTGAGCTTGTGCATTCAGTTATAGTGGGCTTTGTTTGAATTCACTGGTTTATTATTGATTTACTTTAACCACTTAAGGACTGCCCACCGCATATATACTGTGGCAGGGCGACTCTATTGCGCAAACCAATCAATATATGCTTATTAAATTGATGAAGAAATTATTTTTTTACATTTTTTTGGATATGTATTATAGCAGAAAGTAAAAAAAAATATATATTTTTTTTAAATCGTCGGTCTTCTTTTGTTTAAAGCACAAAAAATAAAATTCTGCAGAGGTGATCAAATAGCACCAAAAGAAAGCTATATTTGTGGGGGAAAAAAAGGACATGCGCCCACTCAATGTTTCAGTTAAAGTAATACAGTGTCGTATCGCAAAAAATGGCCTGGTCATTAAGGGGGTAAATCCTTCCGGGGGCAAAGTGGTTAAATCGTATACCACTGCAAAATACTTTGAGGATTAAGTTGTTATATGTTATATATCAGGAAAACCTTGAATGCCATAAATGTAGTTCTAAGCAGATACAACAATTGATTTGTCGGTGCCTGAAATATTCTTACTTATCTGATGGAAGCTTGGTGATGACATATGCATACTGTGCTTTAATGTGTAAAAAAAAACAGTCAAATATTTCAGATATTTTAGAATGAATAATCATATATAAATGACTATGCCACCTAGAGATACACATAACATATGCCCTCATTTTATTTATGTGCTTTGTGGTAGAAATAAACTTGGACCACTGCTTAGTATAAATAAATGATACATTTATGGAAATATTCTTTTCTCTGTGAAAGCTGAACTCCAGGCAGATATAAAAAGCACCAATCAGTGCGGCCAGCCAAATATTCATTAAAAATTATTAAATGTATTAAATGTATTAGTGTAGTGTAGTACAAGTATGTTGATATGTTGACTCAATGCAAGTCGCCTCAAGTCCCCAACCAAAGTTGTACAGGAACCTTTTTCTTAGTCGGAGCGACATGAGAACGGTTCCATTGTAGAAGAACGGGACGCTACTTGTCAGGCGGCTTTAAGCTCACAGAAATTATGCTACCAGGAAGAGAGAGAAGAATGAGCAGAGAGATAACCTCACCAGGGTGCTGCAGCTCATTCACTGTCCAATCAGCAGACAGGGGGTGTGTTTTTGATCAAGCTGCAATCTTGCTGTCTTGGAGATTGAGCAGATGAGTTTATTGTCTGCCAGGAATGGCTAGATCACAAGAATTGCTGCACAGAACTGAGATCACAAAATCGGCGCACAGGACCTAGATCACAAAATCGCTGCACAGGACCTAGATCACAAAATCGCTGCACAGGACCTAGATCACAAAATCGCTGCACAGGACCTAGATCACAAAATCGCTGCACAGGACCTAGATCACAAAATTGCTGCACAGGACCTAGATCACAAAATCGCTGCACAGGACCTAGCTCACAAAATCGCTGCACCAAACTACACATTTTTTAGCAGAGAAAGCAGTTCCTTTACATGTATAGTTCAGTTAGCTAATTGCCTGGAGTTCAGCTTTAAATACTTTGTATTAGATATGTACACATTTTTAATGTAACTCTGTTTCTTTGCATTTCAGATTGCTTGCTTAGTAACCGTTGATCAGCTACATTTGTATCAGCGGCTAAAGCTTGAACGAGGTATAACTCAAGTACATTTTCTCTCTTCTTTTATTTGTATTATTCAGTACAGGTGTTAATAATAAAAGCATTTCTTTTGTATAAAAGATGTTTGTATGATAGAATATTGGAAGGAAATTGAAATGGCACAAATAGGCAGTAATGATGAAGTCTGAAGATATGAGCGGATAAAAAAAAAAAATGCCTGTACCTAGGAACACTATTTTGAATAAGCTTTGATCGAGAAAATGCTCAATTTTTCTAATATAAATAATCCTACCTCTATGCTTAGTTCTTGAAGTGGGAGCATGATAACTGTATATTGTTTGAATCAGCTATTATTGTAATTGTGTGGAATTTAAGCTCTGAAACCACCCAGACAACTGAGATGATGTGTTAACAAGTAAATCAATGATGGGTGTTACTGTCCTTTAATATTATTTAATCGTATATTTTACACAAGTTCTATTGTAACACTGTTAACATTTACACTGTTAAAATAATCCAAATGTAATCTGTAAGAAACAACAGCCATTTTGTCGAAGCACCACATATACTTACAAAAGTCCTATTCATGTTACAGTACTAAAAGTAAGGAACTCTATTTGGTCACCCCTGCTTGTCAGAATGTATTTGCTGTCTTATTTTAAGAGCCCAGCCTGCAATGTAATAAAGAGAGCAGCAAAGAGTCCCTCCCTGAACACTTTGTACTCCCAAATACTGCCTTTACTTACCTCTTTATTGGGCCCAATGTGATGGGACCAGTGGGGAAGTGTGGAGAAATGGCTGGGGCAGGCTGCAGAGAACCTGCACAGGAATCCGGCTGTTTTTTACTCTGTTATAGCACCTGCATTTTAAAGGTGACCTCTAGCCAAATACACAAATTAAATACAATTAAGGGAGCTTCTTTACCTGCCAAAGGATTTGAATTTCTGTCCACTCAATCCTGATATTTACATAGCTCCCCACATATCACTCCAGGGGGGCATGGAGTGAATAGGGGTGGGTGGTATGGGCAGGAGGGGGACATGGAGTGAAAGGGGGTGGGTCGTATGTCAAGGAGGGGGGCAAGGCGTGAATAGGTGTGGGTGGTGTGTGCAGGAGGGGGGCATGAGGTGGGTGGTATGTGCAGGAGGGGGGCATGGAGGAGTGAATGGGGTTGGGTGGTATGTGCAGGAGGGGGGCATGGAGTGAATGGGGTAGAATGGTATGTGCAGGAGGGGGTGTGCAGCTGATTTGAAAGTATATGGTGTGGACAAGCCCTAATGCACTGCTCTAGCACTGTAGAAACCACTAGTATGCACTGAGAAAGTGAAGCTAGCCGCACACACACAGCACCAGAACTGGCCTTGCACCTCCCTGCAAACAATGCTCTCACCCCCCCCGGCATCTCAACCCTCTTCCTCAAGTTGCTGCACAGAAATATCTCCTTGCAAAACCCTGCCAACTTACCACCCTGCACATACCCTGCAGAATGGACTCGCACTGCACTTACTCCACATTTACATCCTGAATTTTAGAGAGGAGTAAGTAAGAGACTGCAAGGATAATTATAGATTATGAGTTTGATTTACTAAAACTGGAGAGTGTAAAATGGGGTGCAGCTCTGCATGGTAGTCAATCTGCTTCTAATGTTAATTTTCATAGCTTGTCACAGGAAGCACCCTCATGGTTAACAGAGCACAAAATTAGGAATAGACTTGAAAAACTAAACATAAATAAGTCACCGGGACCAGATGGCTTACACCCGAGGGTCCTTAAGGAACTTATTATAGTCAGACCATTGTTCCTAATTTTTGTGGACAGTTTACTGACTGAAATGGTACCAACTGATTGGAGAAAAACCAACATGGCACTCATATTTAGAAGAGGGCTGAGGTATATCCCTGGGAACTTCAGGCCAGTTAGCCTAACATCAATAGTCTGTAAGCTATTGGAAGGGATGATAAGAGACTATATACAAGATTTTAGTCATGAAAACTGTATCATTAGCAGTATTCAGCATGTATTCATGAAGAATCGTTCTTGCCAGACCAATCTTTTAACCTTCTATGAAGAAGTGAGCTGCCATCTAGATAAAGGAAGGCATGTGGATGTAGTGTATCTTGAATTTGCAAAAGCATTTGATACAGTTCCCCACAAATGTTTACTGTGCAGACTAACTTATTTAGTCCCCCTAGCGAGTAAACTACTTTACTCGCTAGGGGGAGAACCTCTGTGGGGAATCTAGGATGGAAAAGGACCTGGGGGTCCTAGTAGACAGGCTCAGCAATGGCATGCAAAGCCAACAGAGTATTGCCATGCATTAAAACGGGGAATTCACTCCAGAGATAAAACGATAATGCTCCCACTTTACAAGACTCTGGTTCTGGCCGCACCTGGAGTATGCCATCCAGTTCTGGGCACCAGTTCTCAGGAGGCATGTGCTGGAACTGGAGAGAGTCCAGAGATGGGCAACAAAACTAATTAAGGGACTTATTCTCTCTGGAGAGGAGACGCTTAAGAGGAGATATGGTATTGATGTATAAATACTGTACAGACCCTAGCATAGGGAAAAAGCTTTTCGGTGAAAGGGAATTTAAAAGTACACGCGGTCATTCACTAAAATTAGAAGCCTGAAGCTACAAAACGCTGGAGGGGAAAAACTCAATTACACTCAATGGAGATGGTCTACATCTCCACTTCAAAATGCCTGAAGCTTAAACAAGTTCTGGAACTTTTTTCTTTTTTTTTAGGCAGATTTGGGCATTGTTCTGCTTTGTACATTGGTGAGCTTTTGACCTGTACAAAATTGCACAACTTTCTTCCTGAAAACGCTACGCTCAGGTGTGAATCGGGCCTAATGACCACAACATACATGGATATACGATGTACTATTAGCATAAAAGCACAAACAGGTTGGACTGGATGGACTTGTGTCTTTTTTTCAACCTCACCAACTATGTAACTTCAGTTTTTCAATTAAGTTTTGACAAAAAAAAAATGGCAGCTGGTTTCTATGCAGAGCTGCACCAGATTATGCACTCCAATTTTAGTAAATCAACCGCTGTATGCTGACTTTTATAGGTCATGGCCCAACAATTGATGTAAGGTATGACTTTTTCGCTTCAATTGATGTAAGGTATGACTTGTTCCAACTAGATAAACACTCATCATCTCAGTTGCATACATTTTTTTTACATGTTGGAACAAGTAAGTGGAACATTATTGAGCAAAACAGAAATAGATCATTTACATGATTTTTTCACGCCCATGAAACAAGACTTAAAAGAAAATATGAGATTTTTGTTTTTGGACTTGTCATGCAAATAGTGATTAGATAAATTTTCCTAACCCAGGGGTGTCCAAACTTTTTTCAAAGAGGGCCAGATTTGATGAAGTGAACATGCTTGAGGGCCGACCATTTTGCCTGACATTCTTTAAACCATAAAAATTTGGTCTAAGTGTGTTCATCTGAGCACTAATACACTGCCCAACAAGAAATCTCTCGCCTTTGTTCTGTGTGTAGTGAATAGATGAGCTTGGGCGTGTTATTTTTTTATACCGTATAACACGCACATTAACTTTAAAAAGAAAGTTTCAGGATTTTTTTTTTTAATTTTAAATAAAGAACTGTGAAGCAAAATAAGGGTCAGTGCCCATCAATGCAGCCTAATTAGTGCCCATCTACAGCCTCACAAGTGCCATGAATGCAGCACCCACTCCATTGCCATGAATGCAGCACCCACTTAATTGCCATGAATGCAACACCCACCGTATTGCCATTAATGCAGCCCCCACTGTATTGTCATAAATGCAGCACCCACCATATTGCCATGAATGTAGCACCCACCGTATTGCCATGAATGCAGCACCCACTCCATTGCCATTAATGCAGCACCCACTCCATTGCCATGAATGCAGCACCCACTCCATTGCCATTAATGCAGCACCCACTCCATTGCCATGAATGCAGCACCCACTCCATTGCCATTAATGCAGCACCCACATTAACATGAATGCAGACTCACCATTGCTGTCAGTGCAGCCTGATTCATGTCCATCTGCAGCCTTGGAGGAGACAGGGAGAGGGCAGGACGAGCGCCAACAGACATACAGGAGAAACTCATGTTTTTATCGGCGGCTTCTTTAATTGAAAGTCCCGCCACCTATGATGGACAAAACAGTTGTCCAATGGCAGAGCAGGAGACAGGACTTCCTTTTACACAGGACGCCATGTAAACAGGAAATACTCCTCTCTTGTATGGACGGCACTTATCCCGTCCCCTCCAAGGCAGCTAGCATATCTATCTTTTGTGCCTCCCGGAGCTCTGGGATTCGTTGGGGACCACAAAAGATATATATGTCAAAATTACCAGACGGGCCATCCGAAACCGTAACGCGGGCCGGACTTTGGACATGCCTGACCTAACGTATCGCAAATAAAGACAGAAATGTTGTTCTCAATTTACTGTATTAAAATGACATTTAAAGTACACTTGTTATTAGGTATTTGCTAAATTCTTTCTGAGAATGCTAGAAAATTCTTAGCTGTTGCAGGATTCAATACTTTCTGAAGCACCAGTGTTAAAGAGCTGCTGATCTGTATACTTCTCCAAGTCTGTGACTCTAAATAACAGACAGCCAGGGAACTAGCATTTTCAAAATGAGCTTCTCACTGGCAGCCCTGGAAATTTCTCATATGGCACATTTTCTATAGATATTTAAAGAAGAACTCTGTCTGCATAAACATGTTTTTATACTTACTAACTGATATATGACTATATCATATAACCTCCTAGTTTTTGCCTTAATTTGTTTTCTGAGGCAGCCTTGCTTTAAGGCTGGGTTCACACTGCTGCGGGGGGAGATCCGGATGTGATTCGCACCGCACTGCAGTGCAAATCACATCCGATCTCCGTAGCGATGCGAGTTCAGCCATACAGATAGTATGGCTGAATTTGCATCGCTCCCACAGCAAACTCGCACGGGACCCTTTTTTTGGTCCGCAACAGAATCGGATCGCATGGGGGTTCACACCATGCGATCCGATTCCTGTGCGAGTCTGCAGATCTCACTGCGATATGCGGACGGATCTGGGGGTGTCATTAACATTTCATTGACACTCCCAGCCGTTCGCATAGGGCAGTGTGAACTGCCGGCGGGAGTCATGCGATGTGGGAAAACGCCGCGGATTCGCGGCGTTCCCGCATCGCTGTGGTGTGAACCCAGCCTAAAGGGTAACTCCACTTTAGTGGGAAAAAATGAATAAATAAAAAAATAATAATATGGCATATACACTTGCGACTCAAGTCATATTGTAAATTAATGTTATAAATTCCCCTTCCTTTTCAATCTGTAGCTCTGTAATTTTCTGTAAAATTCAATGCAATATGGCTACCTGGAGGTCTTCTGTACACAGAATGTGTACAAAACGCCCCCCAAATATGTAATTTACTGTTTGTGTGATTGACTTACTGATTACCCCAGAAGTCTGCACTAAGGTACAAGATACAATTCAGATATCAGGAATCTGATATGTAATTTTCTGTGAGACACTTCCAAAGGAAAATCATGTCTAAAGGGATGTAGACCCTGGCACTTTCCTCATTAGAGCCCTGTAGGTGCAGCAGCTGATTGATCACCCCCATACAGATTTAGTTAACAAAGTTTGTTAAAATCCTTATAATGTACAAAGATCACAGCGAGGGGAATGTTTTTTTGTCAACAAAGTGGAGGTACTCTTTAAAGAAATGTTGTTCAGGAGAAAACAAACAAACAAACAAACAAACTGCTTAAGGCATACAATGCAGACAAAGTTACCAACACAAAACTTTAGCAGCCCCCCTTTTTTCCTCCTACACATTACCATTGCTGCTCATGATCATTATGGGCAATTAGGAATGCTCTATAAACCAGTAGAATGTAATTTGAAAATTTTTGTTTGTGAAACGTTCATTCGATTTTCTAATGGTCAGTGGGGTCGTATCGATCATAGTGACAAGAAGATTCAAAGGAACGGGATGGAAAATTTTTCATGAATTAACAAAATTCTAAGACCTCGTTCACAGGGGCGTATCAATGTGTACCCTGTGTGAGGCCCGTGTTTACCCACTCGGGGATGCACATGTGCTCCATGCATCCCTGTATAAGAAATCCCATTGATGTCAGTTTGGACGCAGTAGCTGCACGGACACAGCCGCTGCTCCCAATATAACATCTGTGTGGGTGCAGGTGTGTGACCCTGAATGTACGCTGTATGAGTTCCGGGACATGCACCCACACCCTCATGGATGTCAGATTGGGAGCAGCAGCTGTGCCCGTCACATAGAATACACATTGATGTGCCTCTTGTGGATGAGGCCTAACTGAATATGGATTTAGTTTCGGGAAATAAAACCTGTTTAATACACCTGAGATTCCATTCAAATAGCAGGTCCAGACTAAATTTTAAGAGCATATGAAAGAAATTAATCGACTCAGTGATGGCAAGAAAGAATGTTCTAACAAACAATTCTTCTATGAACATTCAAATGAAAATCTACCCATGTATGGCCAGCTTAAAGGGTTACTAAACCCACAACAGTCAAATCCATCTGTATATGCAGTAAAGCATGCTTTTTATATTCCCTGTGGAACCTAAGGTGTTTGGCTGTTAAATCTCTGATCCTCCCCTTCTTCCACAGTCCTCAATCCATCACCTGATAAGACAGGGCCTCGGGGGGCACTCTGCACATGCTCAGTTTGGTGTGTATTGCTAGAGAGTTTTTTTTTCTTAGGAGGGTGCATGTGATCAGCACATGGCCAATCAGCACTGTCCAGACAGAGGGTCAGGTGTCCCGCAGCTTGATAGAACAGTCGGAGGAGAATAAAAACTCCCCCTAAAAGCTTTACCCAGACACTACTAGAAGTCATAAGACTGCTATATACTGCTGGTGAGAAAAGGTATTTAGCAGTTTATATTTACTAAAATAATTGCATTTCCAAGTTCTGTGTACTGTAGGAGACCAGATACAGTGAATGCAGGGTTCTGGGTTTAAGAGACAAGGTCCAACACCAGCTGGATGTGACTAGTGGGTTTGGGGAATTTACTGAAGTTATGTGTATGTGAAGAAAAGCAGTGAATAGTCACGTTATCACAGGAGAATGCAAGGGGCTCCTTTACTGTTCCCACCACTTTCGTAAAAAAAACAAAAAAAAAAACAGGGACTGTAGAGTTAAAAGCAACCAGATCTCTTCCTGATTGCCCTGTAGCTCTCCAGTAAAGACCAGCAGCACAAGAATACAGGGGAATTTAAGAGTATGGGGGAAGTGTCTTCTGCATTACGCTGTAACTGGGAGAACCAGTACACCTGTCGGCTGTGCTATTGTAAACATTTAAGCCCCCATTCACATTGGAGCGACCTGTCATGTGATTTGACAGGTCAAATCGCATGACAAGTCACAGCCTATTGCCAGCAATGGCACTGTTCAAATCGGTGTGACAATGACTTTGAGGTTCTGCACCAATTTGCAAAAGGGATTCCTGCACTACATTTGCAGATTTTGAGTGCGACTTGAATAGACATCTGTGCACAAAACCACACAGATGTCTTCCAAGTTGCACCTGAAGTTGCACTGATATACGGCTTTGAAGTTGTGCAATTTCAGATGCAGCCACACAATTTCAAAGATGCAGTCAATGTGAACGAGGGCTAAGAGTGAATATAGATAATCAGCTAAATTATTTTTAAATACAGCTGCTGGATAAATGCCCTTGCTAGACACCATAGACAGGTCCTGACCATTTCCTTTTCTCCACTGTAACCAAAACAATGTAGCTTTTTCGTAATTGTTATTTGTTACTTGTTAGTATCACTTACTGGTTAGTAACTGATTAGTAAGGGCAGCTCAGTATATACTGTAGGTCATATAATGTATGTGTTCTCTTCTCCAGTTAATAGGTTGTGTTTGTTAGATGGTCACAATAGTGTACAATATAATAGAGCCTGATTAGTGTATAGTCCCCCAACTGTTTCTCCCAGTCTGAATGCTAAAGTGCAGGGGATTACAGGAGGGTATAACAAAGATAGACATTGCTATTTAAAAGTACATTTTTAATTTACACCTTACTAGCCTTAAAACTATCCTCTTCCCACCCCTAACACCTATGCTAACCTATGTAAAAGATATATACTTTCCTATTTTCAGGCTGCTCTGGTCCGGTAATGTGATTACCCCTGCCAGTGGCAGCTGTGGGAGAGAGGTGAATGCACCAACAGCTGGTAAAACCTGGAGTTTTGATGTTACCCATAGGCTTCAATGGCCTATCTGTTGTCGGTGCTCCTCCTCCTCTTCATCTGCTCTGGCTGACACAGGGGAGCCAGATTGTGTGACCGGACTGGTGTGGTATGAAAATAAGTAAGTATATAAATCTTTCTTACACAGATTAATTAGCCTAGCTGTTTGAAGGGAGAAGGGGACAGTTTTAAGGCTAGATAGATGCAAGCTGAAATTCCACTTTAAGTATTTTAATTTGCTTTGAATCTAGGAGCCAGGCGCAGGAACTTCATGTCTGTGGGGGGGTTGGAGAATAAGGATTTGACAGTAAATTGACAGCCTCATATATGGTATTCAGCAAAGAGACATTCTAATCCAGCAAAGAGACATTTCCATGAAGCAAAGAGACTTCCCTATATAGTAAAGAGACAGCGCAATCCAGCAGAGATATCCCCATATATTCAGCAAAGAGAATCCCCCCCAGCAAAGAGAACTTTCCTTCCAGCAAAGAGACCTCCCCATCCAGCAAAGAGACCGTCCAATCCAGCAAAGAGACATCCCTCCAGCAAAGAGACATGCCCAATACAGCAAAGAGGCATGCCCAAAAACATCAGCTCAGCTCACAGGTATAGGAATTGTGCAGCAGCAATGTAGCGCCTACACATTCAATGGGCAGGCCGGTCCACCAAAGCCCCCTCTTCCTGTTCACCGCCCCGACCAACTAAGCTCCTATTTCGGCTCAGTGATGCAACATGTGGCCCTTCAGTCAGTTTGTCTGAACTGCGCTCCACCACCAGTCACGTGACCCTGGCGCACAGCCCACCCGCTGCTGCCAGCTGAAAAAAGGAAGCTGTAGCTGAGCTGGCCGCTCAGGCAGCCAGGAGTGAGAGCACACAGCATACAGCATACTCAGAAATGTGGGCACAGCGGGTGCGGAACAGTGAATGGACTGGCAAAAGCCCAGGCACCAGGGCGCAATTTCTAGTCGCAATTGTAACCTGGCGCTCGGGACTTGTTGAACCCTGTTTTAAATGAATACACAGCTGGATTCATTGATTTATATATGGCTACACTTATATTTTACTGCAATAGTGTTGTACAATGTACCATGTCATCACTGTCTCTGCTTTTATTTCTATCAAATGCCTAACCCATAAGTACTCTTAGAAAATTTTCGTTAATGAAAATGTATGAATCACCAGTTCAAGGGTATTGATGTTCTCAGAAAAGAACTCCTGTTGCTGAATAAAAGAGTGAATCATACTTTCATGTAGTCAGTTTCCATTAAAAAATCTGTTTAAATCACAGCACTGCTTTGGAGTTCTGTGAATAGCCAGACAGCTCAGTGCCTACAGGTCTGATAGAGATCATTCGCATGAGGAGCTATTTGAACACATATAGTACTGTGCAAAAGGTTTACACAGGTGTGAAGTAATGCTGTAAAGTAAAAATGCTTTCAAAAATATCTATTTGAATTGCTTATTTTTATCAATTTCCAAAATGCAAAGCGAACAAAGGAAAAATCTAAATCAAATCAATATTTGGCGTGACCACTCTTTGGCTTCGAACCAGCATTAGTTCTTCTAGGTACACTGGCACACAGTTTTTGGAGGAACACAGCAGGAGACAGAAGGAATTGAGGCAACTTACATCCACAGATCTGTGGTTAGTTTTCCAAGATGTTTGGAACAACCTACCTGCTGATTTCCTTCAAAAACTGTGTGCAAGTGTACCTAGAAGAATTGATGCTGGTTTGAAGCCAAAGGATGGTCACACCAAATACTGATTTGATTTAGATTTTTCTTCTGTTCATGAGGCATAGCAAGACTCTAACAGCCACAAGCATGACACCCAGAGGCCGTGGCATGATGGGACTTGTAGTTTTGCAACATCTGGAGGTCCGCTAATTGCATATCCCTGATCTAGGGTGTAGAGGGGCCATAGTGCTGGGGAGGCATCAATCTAGCACATATATGCATAGGACAGCTTTGTTACTTTATGTATGTAGTATTTTCCCATTGTTTCTTTGCTGTACAGAATGATTGTTCATGTAGTTAATGCGGAGCTCCACCCAAAAGGGGAAGCTCCGCTTGTTGCCTCCTACCTACTTGATGTCTATTTACCTGCACTGTCTCCATTGTAGAGGCCCCAGAGCATTACTTTGCACAGGGGCCAATGATGCTAGTAAGACTTCCCTGTATGTAACTGTCATAGTAGGTTAACTGATGGTGTTACTGTTATGGGTATTACTGTGTTGTGTCACTAAGCAATACAAATAATCTTGCAGTTATTACGGGATATGTACGGTTATCTCTAAAGAACGTACTGCAGGACTTAATCATATATTGTATGCTTTCCTTATATTGCTGTTCCTATTCATATATTTGTACCATCAGTTATGACCAGGGCTTTTGTTTCTAAGAGAATGGGTGCAGGAACTCCCCCTTTTCAAGTCACCCTTTGTCTCTGCTGCTACCCACCTTCGGGCATCGTTACTTTGTTCCACCCCTTGCCCACCTCCCAGTACTGCCCTTTCAGAGAATACAATACCAAGTAACATTTGTGGAACTAAGTAATTTGTATAGAATTTTTTAATTATAACAAGAAAAGCAGTAAAATAGATCCCCTGCAGCCAACAACAGGAGACCACCCCAGGAACAATAGATTCCCCCAGCAACAACAGACCACCTGCAACACAATACCTCCCCCCCCCCCCTCCCAGCAACAATCGGTTTCCAGCAGTAAAAACAGAATCCTTTGCAGCCAGCATCAATAGACCACCCAGCAACAATAGATCCCCCCAGCATCAATGGACCACCCAATACCCCCCAGCAACAGTAGACAGCCAGCATCAGTGTACTTTCCAGCAGCCAGCAACAATAGACCCCTCCCTTAATATTCGATCTCTCCCAACAACTGACCCCCCAGAAACATAAGACCCATTCCCAGCAACAATAGATCCCCCACTAGGAACAAGATAAACAAAATAGATAGAAACAAAATAGATCCCCTCAGTGACAATAGATCCCCCAGTAGCCAGCATAAATAGACCCTGCAGCGCACCCTTTGCCATTACATAAAGTCAGTGCTGGAGGTGTCAGAACTTAGTTTCCCAGAGGTTCCCGCTGCAAAAAAAGCCCTGGTTATACGAAGGACAGATACTCACCTTTCCTTGCACTCCTTCATGCTGGCAGCCACCTCCGAATTTGAAGGAGTATGTGATTTATTACATTGTGACAGCACTCAGCGAATCAGCACTGTCACACAGGTAGCCAATAGAACTGTGTAAGCTCTTATTCCAGCGATTCCTACCTCACACATAAATTTCCATTCACTCCCAGCTACTAAACTGGGCTGGGGGCAAGCAATAGAAAAATAAGGGTGAGGGCTGCACTAAAGTGAACCTGTTGCTTTACCCTGCATTTCAATGTGATATATTTCAATTTTGTTTTATATAAAGTATGCATGTTTATTTTGATAAACTGTGTTGTATATTTGCTGTTTCCAAAAATACCCGAGGGCAAATATTCACAGCAAGGGAAATTTTGCAGCCTTATTTGTGGATGTAGCCATAAAACCCCATTTACAATATTCATCTGCATTAAGGGCACTTTCAGACTGACCAGCGTCGGGCATCGGAGGTAAAGCGCCGCTATTTTTAGTGGTGCTTTATTGTCGTTTTTGCTGCCCTTTTCGGCCGCTAGCTTTTAACCCCTTCTAATGGCTGAAAAAGGGTTAAAAGCGCCACTGTTGTGGCGCTTTGCTGGCACTGCCCATTGATTTCAATGGGCAGGGGCACTTCATGAGACATAACCTAAGGCATTCTGGAACTATATGTTGACACATTGAAAAGTTGCAGCATTCATTGACCAAAAGGAAATGAACAGTCTTTTAGCCATTAAGTAAACTGGCTGTCTCGCTCTACATAAATTTATTTTTTTCTTTGTGGCCTTTGTGAATTAACAGCTGTTTTCGAAAACTATCGAATCGATTCGATAAATATAAACAAATAACATTCGAAATTGGTAACATTGAACACTGTAGTTTATGAATGGACTATATATTTATAACCATCGTATGGACACTCTTTTACAAGGGAATGCAGTGAAACTAGGCTGTTAGTAATAGCTTTAGTTTAGAACTAGTCTCTATTTCATGCTTGCTGCTGATTGCCAGAAAAACATACTGACAGATTTTGTAAGTGGTCTTACCGGTCTAACTTGTTCATAATAACCAATTTTTTGGCAATCGGTAGCAATTGGTCTGGACCAGCGTCATTCTTTGTGTTTGTTGTGTGTGTTATTTATGTCTTGTTTGTGGTTTGTCCTATATGATTCATGTTGGGTTTACTTTGGGAATGGACATTTTTTACGAATGGTCTTTGGTTTTTTTACTAATGAAATTATGGTTAAATATGATATTTGAAATCTAAAATAAATTATATATTTCTAAATTAACCTTTCTGTATGAGGTAAAGAATTTTTGTTAGGTGTCAAAAGTAACCGCTTTTTGCAGCACGTGTCTATCGAACTGCGTCTTTTTTGTTTGTGTATGCACTTTAGGAGGGGTGTATACACTGTTCCTACAGCACCTCAAAGATGCTGCTTGCAGGAGTTTTTGGAGCATACTGGCAGCACACCGCTCCAGTGTGAAAGCCCCTGGGCTTTCAAATTGGAGTGAAAGGAGAGGCGCTTTGCAGGCGGTATTTTTAGAGCTATAGCGCCTGTAAAACGCCTCAGTTTGAAAAGGGTATTAAAGTGCAGAATGATGTTCTTTTAAAAGAGGCACCATAGACCAATAAGTTTCTCCACAATAAAACAAAATATTAACTGCCCAGTGCTATGGGGCATAAATAGCCATGTTTTGCCCACACATATCATGCTGATAGTAATATGTTCTTAATGCGTTGTGGAGGGGTTACAGAGGGTATAATCAGTTATGGTGAGAAATCTGCCCTAATGTGGCCAGCCCTAAGAGGTATGTATAGTGAGTTTTCGGTCTGTATTGTCTATATTACGTTTTGGAATTTGGGTGCAGGGCACACCAATGTGTTATACTATGTCAAGTGCACCTTGAGTGGCGGTTCACACTACCGCGACTTGTCAGGCGACTTAGCCGCCTGACAAGTCGCGCTCCGTTCTGTACTACGGAACCGTTCTAATAGGAGCGACTCAAGTCGCTCCGACTTAGAAAAAGGTTCCTGTAGTATTTTCGGGGCGACTTCAGGCGACTTGCATTGACTTCTATACAGAAGTCATTTTGCAAGTCGCCGCTGAAATCGTGTGCAGGTCGCGTCTGTGAGACGCGCTGCAAGTCACGTCGCCCCTGTGTGAACGGGCACTAATCGAATATACAGCATTTGGGAATATTTATTGCATGGTAAGTGTAATACTGTGCCCCGCACCTCCATTCCCAGAAGACATTGGGTTTGATTTACTAAAGGCAAATAGACTGTGCACTTTGCAAAGTGCACTTGCTCCAGAGCTTAGTAAATAAGCAGAAGCTCTGCTGACTTTCATCATTAATTCATGTGCAAGCAAAAATGCTGTTTTTTTTTTTTTTTTTTTTTTTTTATTCCTTGCACATAATTGGGTATTCTTTGCAAAGCAAAGCTTTACTTTATTTCCTAAGTTCTGGAGCAACTGCATTTGCAGAGTGCACAGTCTATTTGCCCTTTGTAAACTTTTAAAATGACACTCAGCAGTGCTCAAATGCATTTCAACCAGGATGCACAGTAAAGCCTTCTGAAAACAGAGCTTATTCACGTTTCTCATTCCATCCCATATCCCAAAAATAAGAGGCTCATTCCTCATTTCAGGACAGTGCCAAATCATTGCTTAATGCCCCATTGGCAAGATGCACATTCAGGATCGCTGGTGTACAGTGCAAATTAAGCCTAGTATTATAGAGATTTTAGTTAACAATTGCAGACTATTTCAGGCAATTTGACCATCATTAGTGCAGTGTATGGAAACAGTGGCTTTTGTGGAGCAGTGCTTGGAATCCAACAAGGCAGTATAGCCATACAGGGTGTGGTGAGAAGGGACTAAAGAAATCAAAAAGCCTCTTTCTAATTAGCAGGGCTGATTTATTAAAGGCAAATAGACTATGCACTTTGCAAGTGCAGTTGCACTATATTTCCCCCTTTAGCTTAGTATATGTGGTGAAACTTCACTTTGTAAAAAATACCCAATCAGGTGCAAGGAAAATAAAAGAAAGTGTATTTCTGCTTGCACATGATTGGGTGATGGAAATCAGAACATTCATGAAGTTCTGAGAAAAATGAGTGTAACTGCACCTGCAAAGTTCACAGTCTATTTGCCTTTAGTAAATCAACCCTAGGGTGTAGCGCAATAAAGCCTTCTTAAAACAGAAGTTATTCGCATGTCTCCTTCCATCCCAGATTCCAAAAATAAGAGGATTATTCCTCATTTCAGGATAGTGGGGGTCGGGGGGCGGGAGTCATGCAAATCATTGCTTCATGCCCCATTGGTCAAATGCACATCAAGAACTGCTGGTATATCATCATATCGAATACTATTCTATAGCCATTTATTCCAATTTGCATACAGCTGTTTCAGGCTATTTGGCCATCATTGGTGCAATGTATTCACCCATGCTGCAAACACAGTGTCAATTCCAATGGCTGTACAATTTTAGGATAACCGTAGTTCAGCCACTGCATTTTTTGCACACAAGTAAAAATCTGAATTTTTGGCCATAAAATGACTCAAACCTCCAGAACATTATATATATTCTGAAAGGAGATATCCTGTAAAATAATAATAAGATAGTTTTGCACGATTTTTGTGTGCATATTTTTAGGAAACAATAAAAGAAAATGAATTTTAGTGCAAACACACACAAAATAATACCATGTTTTTTAGTAGTTTTAAAAGATGGGTTTGCATCAATAAGGACCAAACAAGTCTTAAAATTGATTGCGCCCTTGATATAGTAAAAACTACAGTACTCAAAATCCTCTATAGACAATGCTTTAAAAGCCTTTACTGCCCATTAGTTTAGAGGTATCTGTGAACCTTGGCACTAGAATTATTGCCCTCATTCCACTGTTCACGGCGATACTTCATTTTTGTTGCAATCATACATGGGCAAGTGTTTGCATTTGCGGGTGTGTGCAGGGCAACAATTATTATAATTATTTTAATCCTCTTTATTTTACTGTTTTTCCATTTTTGTAATTTAACATTATTGCTTTCACAAGGGGTTAACAAACCCCCATGTGATAGTATTGATCAAGTGACAGGTACTCTTTATGGAGACATTAGGGGGGTTGATTTAGGCGGATAGGCTGTGCATTGTGCAAAATGCAATTGCACTGCCCCAGAGATTAGTAAATGGCAGAAGCTCTGCTGACTTCCATCATCCAGTCATTTGCAAGTAAAAATGCATTTTTTTTTCCTTGTACGTGATTGGGTACTCTTTGCGAAGTGAAGCTTTACCTCATTTACTAAGCTCTGAAGCAACTGCACATGGAGAGTGCAATTGCACTTTGCAAAGTGCACAGCCTATTTGTTAGTTATTTAGTAAAACAACCCCTAGGAGTCTAATAAACCCCAATGTCTCTCCTGCCCTCCAAAGCTAAGAAGTTTGCTCAGATAGATGTTCCTCTGGCTGTACCTTCCAGGGTATTGACGCTCTGAAACTGAAAGGGATGAAATCCTCGTCATTTCCATTTTCATTCAGTGATATTGAAGAATGAATGTTTCTCAGTTTCCTCATGCTCTCCATTCTGAAGTGGATGGATGTAATCCCAGGCTCCGAGTAAGAGCAGGAGAGCCTGGGAATCATGCTGAGCTGCCCGCACAGGGAAAGTGATTGGCCATTAACTTGTACTTAACGGTTCACACTTTGAATGGGCTACGTATGTCCAAAGAGCTGCTCTAGTTATGGTACAATCTCCCATATCCCCTCACCTTCTTCAGCAAAATAGGTGTAATTGCAGACTGACCATGAACACATTTGTAGTATCTGAATATAATAGCCTGCATAAGGCTGGGCATTCTGTTTGTCACCTTACAACCTAGCCCCAATATTGTGCATGTCCTAGGACAGTGGTCTTCAAACTGCAGCCCTGGTGCCAGATGCAACCCTTTGTTTGCCTTTATCTGGCCCTTGAGGCCTTATTTCTGCCACTGACACCAACAATGGGGCATCATTTCTTCCAATGACACCAACAATTGGGGCATAATTCTTTCCACTGACAACAAAAATGGGGCACTATTTCTCCCACTGACACCAACTATTTCTCCCTGTAATACCCAAGATTGGGCATTGCTTACTCCCATTGGGTACAGTCCGGCCACCCTAAAGTCTGAAGGACAGTAAATTGGCCCTTTCTTTGGAAGGTTTGGAGACCCCTGTCCTAGGATATTGAGCCTTATACCTGAAGTTATCTTTAAAACTGAACTCTAGACCTACCTTCTGTCTTGCAAAATATCTTCCCCTGTACTGAAATTGCTTATTTTGATTTTACAGCCGACTCTAAGCTTCTCACAGGGTGCATTAGAAGCTGCAATAAGTCAGATAGAGTCCACTTCATTTCTTGGAGGGCATCATGAAAGGTCAGCATCACATGTGGGCATTACTACATCTTCCTGTTTTCAGGAAGCTATGTGCTGCACACTGCCAGCCCCTGTTATCTAACAGGATCTGTCTGCATTTCATAGAGAAGAAAAGAGACCTAGTGATGATGTCGCTGGGTCTAAAATAAAGTATGTAAAGGAAATGAAAAGGTTTTATTTAATAATTTCATTAGCATCTTAATGAGGGGAGAAAGGAGGTACCAGAGAACACAAAATACTGTATAAGCAGATTAAACATCAGCTTTAAGCTGTTCTTGATTAACAAAGGTGGAATTCTGCTCTACTGAGTACCAGAGGTTAGAAGAATGGACTTCAGTGCACACTTAATGCTAAAAGTTTCCAAGGTTCTCTCTTGTTGTTTGTTTTGCTGGCATGCTGTATGCCTCGGGCAGCAGATAATTTCACCTTTTCTCGTGAGTCTGGCTATGTGAAAAGCAGGCAGCAGGTGACAGATGGCATAAATACAAACCATTGTTCATGTTCCAGGCACATACAGTGCCTTTTATTTTATCATTGTAATGTAGTTTATCTTGTTGGGCATATAGAACCGCCTGGCACTTCACCATGCCAGCTGCAGATTGCGTGATCTACAACAAAGTTGGGGAACCATGAAACTGACCAAACCAGATAACAGAGTATGAGACTAACACTAGATTGGGGCTATATAAAATGACCATAGTGCAGTGCAGCATCTTATTACCTCTTTTTTTCCCCATACTTGTGAAGATACTTATTGAAAGTTGGCAGTGGCTATTACAAATTATATGTGTATCATGGTCTAAAATAAACTTTCCATTTGGATAAAAGTTCTTTAGTTGAATAAAAAAAAAGGTTATATACATTAAAATATCTTTGGTTCTAATACTTTTCCAGAAGTCCATCTTGACCCCTGCAGAACGTGGTGCCCAACAGCAGATTGCCAAACAGTTTGCCAGATTGAAGCTAGCGACTCTGATATGCCTGTGTCTGTGGAATGCCAAGTTTGCCTTATGAAATTTTGTTCTGTATGCAAAAAATCTTGGCACCCTGAACACTTATGCCAGGAAAACCAGCCTGAAGCAGTTCAATCTGAGAAAGGGTAACTTGAATATTTCATCTGATTTTATTGTTCTGTCATATTTGTACCCATTGAGCACATTTTTTGATTTTAAAATCAATGAAGAACTTTTTTTTCTAACCACGTATGTAAGTTTGACCTTGTTAATGTATTAGGAAAACTCAAAGAGTCCTTGAAAAGCCGTTTCTTCTCATGCTGGGATCTCGGTATTTAGCAGCAGGATGAGGTTAGTATACAGAATAGCAGTTAATTGGTGTTAGGGCGTAGGGTAAGCAGTACATTAGGTTTCAGTGCAGGCAGCTTGGCATTGATAGTTTTTAGCACTGACCTCCCATGGATAAGAGCTGTACCCTAAGCTCACTGAAAAACCCTAAAACTAGCCCTCATACTAAACTTAACTTTAGCTTCAACACATGTAAGATTTACTAGTTGTTTGCATATTTCTCTGCCCTGTATTAGGATGCTCTTCAATAAAGACTAAAGAAAGTCATATATTATACATTTTTTTTTCCTTCCCCCCCCCCCCCCCCCCCAATGAGCAGAAGGAAAGAAAATCGCTAATGTCTCCCTTTAACACAGTCAGTGTTGATGGGGGAATCCCTCCGGTGGTTCTATTGTATTCTGGGGGCACGGCGAGCCTTACTTGCCAGCACAACAAAATGACTGCTGGCTGCTATAGCCACTGGCAGTCATAGCATGAAAAAATTTGACAGGCTGGTTGTACTGAAGTTGATCGATGGATCAGCCTGCCCATACATGGATTAAAATTTTGGAACTGCCTCCTTTGGTTTTTCAATTGAATTAAAAAATGTCGGGTGGGAGTGTGGCGACCAGGCCACTCATAGAGTGAATTTATAAGCCATCTGAAATTCACGTGTATAGCCAGCTTAAAACCTCTGCATCAAATTTACTCTTTCGCTTTCAGAGTTGGGATCCTGAAGCTGGAATCCACTGTTCTGTTCTTTAGGTGTTAGGCTAGTGTTAAGCTTAGCTTTTAGTGCTTTGGGGAGAGTTTAGATGTTAAAGGCTTACTTATGGGATAGATCAGGGGTAGGCAATCTCGGCCCTCCAGCTGTAGTGAAACTACAACTCCCATCATGCCTCTGCCTTTGGAGTCATGCCTGTGATTGTTAGGGTCTTGCAATGTCTCGTGGGACTTGTAGTTTCAAAACAGCTGGAGGGCCGAGGTTGCCTACCCATGGGTTAGATAACGTGTTAGGGTTTGTAAAGTTAAGAATAAAGTGCTTATTGGAGTGCATTAAGAGGGCTTACTGTAGGCGTCAGGCTAACTGTTAGCATGAGGAGAAAAATAAGTATAGAGGGACAAATTAAAGGTTACGTGTTAAGTGTTAAAGGGCTGGGTTAGCAGTTACTGGCAAACTGTGTAGCTACTGTATTCACACTAGTTCTTGCATTGGGAGCCTCCTACCAAAAACGACTAGCACAGGGCTCCTGGTGCTGTAAACCAATGTATCAAAGTAACTGAACATTTTCCATATGCTATGCAAACCAAGACTCATCTGCAATGATAGGTTTGCATATTGTGTTAAGAAATCATTTGCAAGAATTCCTCAGAGTGAGAGCTGGTTTGTACTGTGGTTGTTTACTGTGTTTTATCTTATATTACCACCCACCAAACACCTACACTGCTGTTTAGTCATTCTGCTTTTCAATGACCCTTGTGGATATAACATTCAAACCTCTTTCAGCTGTAGCTAATTTTCCTTTCTTCAATAACATACGGTTCGGAGATGTACAAAATGTTTAGGTATTCAATTTGGTACAAATGAAGTAAGCCAGCAAATTCAGGAGCCATTCTGAATACCTGAGACAGCTTGAGACAATAACGATAAATTGTATATTGAGATCATTTCCTGTCTGTAGGTCCCTGATCTCTCCATATACATCTTGATTGACAGTTCCAAGGGCGAGATCTGATTGGTCAGGTTGGATTTTCCTGTTGTTTTTTTCCTAAATTAAAACAGACTTCTTCTGTCTTTCGTATCCCCTTCCGTAGGCATAAACATGTATGCTTGGCTAATCGGCGCATTAGGCCTCATGCACACTGGACGTTAAAATAACGTTATAAAAACGCCAGTAGCTTTGCAGTGAGTTTTTCAACTTTTTTTTAAACGTTTTTGTAATAGTGGTTTTTAGCATTTTTCCACGTTAACGGTTTTTAGCGTTTTTTTTAAATGGATCAAAAAACGCTGGTGAGCCGCGTTTTTGAGCGTTTATCAGCGTTTTTTGACGTTAGAGCATTTTTACAGCTTAAAAACTCCTCTCAGAACCCACTCGTTTTGTTTTTGTTTTTTAAAGCCCCAGCTAAAAACAGCTGATAACAGCCTATGTGTGCATGGACACATACACATAGGATAACACGATGGGGAGTTTATTGACTGTAGAAAAAAACATCTGAAGCCAAAAACAGCAGCTGTAAAAACATCCAAAAATGTCCAGTGTGCATGAGTCCATAAAGATAAATTTCAGACAAACAGCTAAAATGCATGGAAAAAATACATGTTGCAGCTGTTTCACCTACTAACGGATTTGTATTTCTGTCCATTCAGTTCCAAGATTTACACAGTTCTGCCTCACAGCACAGTCACATCTAGCAGTGCAGGGGACTGGATCTTTCTCTGCTGCAGTTTCACTTACAGGCCCCCTCCCTGTCCTCACCCTGCAATTAGACAATGAAAAGGAAAGCAGCACACTGATGACCTCATCTCTCTGTCCATGTGTTCTCCAACACTGGCACTGCCACTCGCTGCCCCTCTCTGTTCTGCAGATTGTACAGTAGACTACAAGATGCTGATAGCAAGTAGATTTCAGTTATTTACATGCTTGCATTTAAAAATATACATTTAAATCAGTATTAACGATTACAGAAGTGCATTGCGCACTTCATATTTATCTGGGGTTCAACTTTAATATAAATGTAGAAGTCTTTTACTTTTAAAGACTTGAATGTATCAAGAGATTCATTTTTATTTTTTTATTATTAAAAATGTTACTTTAAAAAGGTTCAATATTTTTAGCCAGTAATTATTGGATAGTCGGTAAACTGGAATAGGTGAGATAATCTGATATGGATTGTTTGGCTGACAGTATGGAACAAACCCCTAAGAACATTTCCTGGTCAAATCACTGTTTCTGCTACAGTGCGCAAATAAGAAAGGCTTGTAGAGAAAGTTTTGCAAATATTGTGCCTTATGTCATTGCTTCAGGTCAGTGATGTTGGAGTTTGGTATATTTTTATCAATATACCTTTTGGTAAAACAATATTTGATTGTCAAACATCAGTGCCATTTTATAATCTCCTTTTGGCAATGGCCCATAACTCAAAGTTTTTTTGATCACAAATATATACCACAAAGCTGGCTTAGTGCGCAATTTAAGGGGTTAAGAGGCAGTAAGGAGGCTTCATACTGCCTCCTTGCGACACGTCAAACGCCTCTGAAAAGCAATCTGAATACAGTTCTTATTTCAGAGGCATGAAAATGTTGGCACGCGTCTAAATATAGCCTTAAAGTGGCTGTAACGGCTCAAGGTTTTTTACCTTCATGCAATTTATGTAAAAACCTTCTATGTGCAGCACCCCCCACCCCCCAAACTTACCTTTGCCCCATCTCTATATAACGATGTGCACAAGAGCCTTGGCACTCCCGGGTCTCTCACTCCTCATTGGCTGAGACAGCAGCAGTAGCCATTGGCTCCCGCCACTGTTAATTAAAGCCAGTGAGCCAGTGAGGAGAGAGCGGTGGCAGGGCATAGCCGTACTTCATGTGTGAATAGACACACAGAACATTGGCTTGGGAGCGAGCCTGCTCAGATGCCCACATAGCAAGCTGCTTTGCTATTGGGGCGCAAGGCCGGAGGGAGGGGCTAGGAGGGCCAGTGGGGGACCCGAGAAGAGGAGGACCAGGGCAGCTCTGTGACGAAACCATTGCACAGAGCAAGTAATTATGTCATGTTTGTTATTTTTAAAACAAAAAAAATCTACATTTAATATCTACCTCTAAGCGGGGATATACATGCTTGTTTATTGTTTTAGCTGGCAGGCCAAAGGAAACAAAAAAATGTTTCCCTCATCCACACAAGCAAGGTGGATGGAGGAATACTTCCTGTTGTGCTATTGTATTCTGACAGCTGAGACTCCACTGTCAGAATACACTGATCAGTGCTGCAGCTGATTTTCTGCAGCCGATTCAATAAAAGTTTTCCGACAGTTCCATTCGACAGAGGTTGATCTACCAATTGACTTTTGTCAAACAGGGAGCACCACACACAGATAGAATTTTGTCCCATCCCTGCTGAACCAGACACATTTTGATCTGTAGGAAAAAGAGGGGAAAAACTGCGCTACGGGAAAAAAAACAAATAGTGTTGAACGGAAGCTGCAATTCAAATGTATACCAAAAATACACCAAACAAAAATAGAAAGAAGAAGAACTGCGCTAGCCACAAAATACCCAATATGATTAGGGTATATGAAAGTACCAGACCCACACTGTGGGTCTTAGTATCTAGTGTCTCAAAAGACCACCTCCAAAGTGTGGTATAAACCATATACGGATAAGTGCAATTAAATTCAAAAAAACAAAAAAGTAAATGCGTATCAATAATGTGAATTCCCCAAACACAATATATGTGTATCAAACTCTGTGTATAAACCCCTAAACCATAAAGGTAAGAATATAAAAAAAATATGTATATTCGCTATTAAGCATAAATGACCTATCGAGAAAATAATAAATCTGTGTTCAGAGACACTCTATGTAATGTCCATACAGTCATATATCAAAAAATGAAAAAATAAAATAAAAATAAATGTCCATATAGTGAATGAACACCAGTGAAACAAAACTTCAAATGAGGTACGGCAGTGAAGAAAAGTTCCAAACGGCTGGATTGCAAATACACAAATTGAAAATCTTCTCCAAAGATGTGGTGTGCTTATCCCATCACCGAAATAAATGAATCAGCTCCTTACCAGATCCAAGCGACCCCCCGTTACAGAGGGTCACCACAAGCAGCAGCAGTCAAAGGGTATCCGGATAGCGCCTCCTCCTCAGATGGTCACGAATCTTCCACGCGATGGGGTTATGGCTGTTACTCACTCCCAACTCGACGTGGTGTCACATAAGGGAAAACATAGGCTCCAGATAGTGTAAAACCAAATGACTTTAATTCTTAAAAGCGAACGTAAACACTTACATAAAAGACTTTAAAAGCAGGTTCAAAACAAAGACGTGCACCGGCCGGATACACGCCAACGCAGAGACCTTTTCTTCACTGCCGTACCTCATTTGAAGTTTTGTTTCACTGGTGTTCATTCACTATATGGACATTTATTTTTATTTTATTTTTTCATTTTTTGATATATGACTGTATGGACATTACATAGAGTGTCTCTGAACACAGATTTATTATTTTCTCGATAGGTCATTTATGCTTAATAGCGAATATACATATTTTTTTTATATTCTTACCTTTATGGTTTAGGGGTTTATACACAGAGTTTGATACACATATATTGTGTTTGGGGAATTCACATTATTGATACGCATTTACTTTTTTGTTTTTTTGAATTTAATTGCACTTATCCGTATATGGTTTATACCACACTTTGGAGGTGGTCTTTTGAGACACTAGATACTAAGACCCACAGTGTGGGTCTGGTACTTTCATATACCCTAATCATATTGGGTATTTTGTGGCTAGCGCAGTTCTTCTTCTTTCTACATTTTGATCTGTGTGTACCCAACTTTAGTGTTACCGAAAAGAAAAATCACGCTTCCTCTCCAAACAGTCAGGGCTGTGTGGTAGGCCAGAGGTGTGTACAGTAAATGAGACTTCTATGGATAGAAATACAGATCCTTTCCTGGGCAGGTAAACCTTCTCCCTTGTATGCATTTCCTCTCTGTATTTAGCTGTTTATTTAGTGCTTAGCTTCAATAATTACATTTTTTATGCACACATACAGCTACGCATTTTTTAGATAGCAGATGGGTGTGTGCAAAATTCCACAGAGCCTGGTATTATTATTGTTATGCAATGTAATATGAAATCAAGATGAACATCATCATTTAAAAGTAGTCAAAACAAAGGAAACAAGACTTGCATGTCTGACTTGTGTCAGATAAGCAACTGCCGATGTGTTGTTTAGCCTAATGTAACCATATTCAACCCCAATTCCAAAAAAGTTAGGGCGATGTGTAAAATCTAAATAAAAACAGAAACCAATGGTTTGCAAATCTCATAAACCCATATTATATTCATAATAGAAAATAGAAAACATAAATATTTAAAATGACAAAATTTACCATTTTAAGAAAAAGGTAGGGTCATTTTCATAGTGATAGCAAAATGTCTCAAAAAAGTTGGGACAGGGCAACAAACAGCTGGCAAAGCAAGTGCTGGGTACTGTATTTAAAGAGTTCAGTTATATCTCTGAAGTTTGACAACATGTATGTTGGTTGAAACATTTAATTGAACGTATTTCCTTTTTTTAGGGCTGACTGTACAGATGTAGATGCTTGTATCAAGCAATGTCCTATGTGTCATATTTACATTGAGAGGAATGAAGGCTGTGCACAAATGATGTGCAAAAACTGCAAACACACATTCTGCTGGTACTGCTTACAAAACCTTGACGTGAGTATCTGATATTGTTGAGACTCGCTGATTTTTAATTTTTTTTTATGCTTATGCAAAAGTGGGGGTGTGCCGCAACTGCAGAGGGTTAACTGCTCTTTACTGTCTAAAGGACTTGGAAAAACACTTTTACTTACCTGATCCTCCACTCCAGCAGGCTCCCCCTACTGTTATGCACTTCATATTTAGCACATTGTAAAAGAATTTACCTGTTAAATGATGCCCTCCACTGAAGCACTGTCAGCAGTCCCAGAGGTCACGGGCACTTACATCCTCTCCTGATCTTACAGGTTCACTCTGTTTGGCCTCTTCAATGGCCGGGCCATGATGATGTCACTCCTGCGCATGGCACTGAGTGGTACCATAACTTTATGCATAGCTGCGCATGCATGGCCCAGTGTAAACTATCACTGACAGGCAGGGATAAGCATTTTTGAGAGAAAAGACCAATACAGTTTCTTCTTTCATAAAAACCCTACCTGTCAGCTTTTTTTACATTATGTTCAATCCACTTTTTTGGTATATGAAAAGCTAACATTGCCATGTGTTACTGGTGGTGGGGCTTTTATTTCTTCTCAGCACCAAACAAAATATCCAAGAAATATTCAGCAGGCTGCATGGAACCATACAGAGAGCACTGGTGTCCACATAATGCTCTGACATGCTCCCCTGTCTTGTCAACTGCATAGTCATACACTCAGCTTGCTCTCTTCTCTAATAAGACACAACCACATTAGGTATCCTAATTGTAAGGTACAGGACACATGCTTGATATTCATAGATCCTGGGTGAGAGGCTGGCACTTTGAAGTGATTGGACACTGGTAAAGTCTTTGAGGACATGGTCCCTGGATGTCCTCCCAGATAGCAAGGATAACTTGCCACAAATTTGTGGCAGTGTTGGGTTGCAAGTCTTGTTAACTTGCTGCACATTTTCACTAGCAAGTTGTACACTTGCAGAGCGCTTGAAGCACAAATTCTAGTTGACACTTTTCCAATTTGTAGCAAATTTGTGTGGCAAGTCTCTAGCAAGAGCAAAGTTGCAGGGATGAGTCTACAGCAAGACTCTACAGCAAGACTGCAAGTCTACAGCATGAAAATTCTGTCACAGTGACCCCTGTGGTGGGATGAATATTGCACAACATAACTGAACCAGAACTTGCAGCAGACTTACAGAATGTTTGCAAAGAAAGTTGATCTGGAGTCATGCAATGCGAACTTGCTGCACTTGTTCAACAAACTTGTGATGTGCAAAAGAAAGTGCAGCGCTAATAATAAAAATACCAAACTGAATCAAATATCAATCTAAAAATAAATAAATGAATTAAATAAATACATAATAATATTGATATACTTATTAGATGAATTATCCCACTAAGGTGACATAAAATAACCCTTCAAGGTGACATGAAATTAATAAAAATTAAAAAACTTAGATAAATAAAAACAATACCCAAGTAGTGGTGAAAAATCCCTGAAAGATTAAAACTAAGGCAGACACCAAGCAAAATTCATAATTGTAAAAAATCCTTTGCTCTAATAACAAACAATAATATATAACCTATGCAAGTAATACATTAAATAATCAAAACAATTAATATATATATAAATAAATAAAGTCCAATATAAAGTGAGATAGTAGGTAGTGCACAAAAAGATAATCCACATAGAAGTGCTGGAAAAACACAATCCAATCTCAGATAACTGAGAAACAGACTCCTTACTTTAGGCGTAGAGGAGAAATTCTCAGGTATCCCCAAACCTTATAACGACTCCTCAAAACGGCTCACAAAATGGGTATGGGTATGGCAATCATGCCGCTCATAAAGGAAGAACAAAATATGCCTCCATAGTGTAATCGTTCTGAATACTTTTAATAGGTAAATAAAATATTGCACTTACAGAAAAGCATCGAATTAGCGTGTAAAATCAATCATGGAGATCGCGGCGTCTCCACTAGCTTCCCGCTGTGATCCTGTTGCCCATCAATCTCAAAAACAGCGTGATGACGTTAGCGTCACTGGCCCCATCTTACGTGTTTCGTTGCGAGGGGACATCGTCTTGGGATTGGCCACTACTTGGATATTGTTTTTATTTATCTACGTTTTTAAATTTTTATTTATTTTACGTCACCTTGAAGGGTTATTTTATGTCACCTTAGTGGGATAATTCATCTAATAAGTATATCATTATTATTATTTATTTATTTAATTTATTTATTTTGATTCAGTTTGGTATTTTTATTATTAGCGCTGCACTTTCTTTTGCACTTTAGGGCCGGTTCACACTGCGAGCCGCGGCGAGGCGTCTCCGACTTCCTCGCCGCGACTTGCAGGGGGGGTCAGCGGCGACTTGCAGAGGACTTCTGCATAGAAGTCAATGCAAGTCGCCCCCGAAGTCGCCCCGAAGTAGTACAGGAACCTTTTTTCTGAGTCGGAGCGACTCGAGTCGCTCCTCTCAGAACGGTTCCATTGTACTCAATGGGGACGACTTGCGGGAGCGAGGCGAGGCGAGCCGTGTCGCCTCGCCTCGCGCCGCAGTGTGAACCGGCCCTTAGTAATTTGAGTTATTGTATCCTGACTCCAGTGCCAGCTGCTTTTTTCATCATATTTAATGATAATTTACCTTTAGCGCAGCGTTAATCCTCTTTTGTTTTTTTTATTTTTTTTTAACACACTTGTGATGCCTGGCAGGTCTAGCAATAGCTTACCAATTCATTTTAAAACTTGCAGCACAATTGCTTGCTATGTGGGCTGCTATAACCCTACCCTACTTTGTGAATCCTCAGTTTTTTGCTAGTGTCCTAAGGTAATGGACCTCTTCTTCCTTACAGAGAAATCAATCTTAACCTAACTAGTTTATTTTACTTCGGATTCATCAATTAATTCTTCAGTCAACTTCTCACTGTCTTCCAATACAACATTAGCAGCAGTGCACCTGGATCGGTGCAACCTCAGTAATACCATGGTAGCCATACCCAGACCCCACACTATGAGAACAGTCTGTAATGTTACATCAGGCACTGGATCCTGCACTTGATGCAACACATGTTAACTGCAGAGTGCTATACAGGTTCAGGGCCATGGTCCACCTCTAAAGCCCCATACACACTATCAGTTTTTCTGCTGAGTTTTTCCTTCAGATTTACCAAAACCATATAACATGAGGTCAACCTTAGGAGTTTCAATTTGTATGCAATCAGGCAGGCCCTTGCACTACATGGTTTTGGTAAAACTGAAGGAAAAACTCCACCAAGACCATGAAGAACCCTAGGGGGTGTACATATCTTGTTGGGCAAAGTCTGGACCCTATATGGGATAAATTACATGGATTGGTAGCACAGGTTAATGCTGTTTATTTGACCGTTAATGTAGCCATACAACAAGTATAAGAGATAATACCGCCAATACTTGCTGTACATTGTTTATGTGTATCCTGGGCAATTCACATTTATATGTTAAACTATCAGGAAACTGTGAATGTATTTGAAACCATTTCATTCACAGACAGTGCCGGGACTATTGGTGCCCAGGGTGAAAATGGCAAACTGCATCCCCTCCCTCAGGATAGGGTAACAGTGGTGTTAGGTTTGTAATGTATGTAATGTGATGTGTACCAAAATAGTACCAATTGTTGTGTTACACTGCAGTGAACTGAATAGTTTACAATTGGCTCATAAATATGGGGCTAACAGTAGCAATGGTCAGACAGAAAACATCCCTGCATCTGTGATGTTATTGAAACAAAAGAATGTCCCTGCATCCATGGTGTCACTGAAAGGAAGAAAAGATGTCTCTGTGTTGCTGGTGTCACTAGAAAGAAATAATTGCCATTGTGTCACTGGTGTCAGTCTGAATAGGACTGATTGGCATCTAAGTCAGTGGTATGAAGGAGAGGAGGTGGAAGCTAGGCTCTGTGAGGTGCCTGGAACTAAAGGACTCTAGGGGGCTCAGAGGGAATGAGACTGAAAGGGTTCCTTCAAATGCGCCGCAATCATTGTTGGTGTTTGACACTGCTTGCTTTTACCACAATCCACATGTCTGTGAATGCGCCTTAAGGCCTTGTTTACAATTGGTCTGTGTTAAGAGATGATATTGACTGTGAGTGATAAGATTTGAGTTAGAAAATTTAAAATAAAGTTAGGCTAGGTTCACACCTACAGGTGCGATCGAGCATGCATGTGTTTAGGGCAGCCCCTTTATTTCAGTAGGCTGCCTTACATGCGGGAAATTGGAAAAGTCCCTGACTCTTTTCAAAAAGATGCCCCACACCAAACCGCATGATGCTGTGGCACCATGCAGTTTGAGGCCCATGAAAATGTGTGCATTAGCAGATGCATGGGGGTGCCATCAATGGCACTGTTGAGTGTCAAGGGAAACACATTCCTGTGCGTGATGGGAAAACATGTGATTTTGCAGGAACAAGCCAAGATTCAATCCATCTGTGGGCTGGCTGGTTGTACCCAAGTCGATCCATTGATCGACTTGGGTACTAGCAGCCCGTTGGATCTTTTACGTGCGATTACTGCCAGTGGTTATAGAATCTAGCAATGATCATGTGTTCTGCTGGCCAGGAAGGCTTCCCACTAGCAGAACACAATAGCACTGCGAGAGGGATTCCCCCATCAACACTGACTGTGGAAACCCAGCAATTTAAGGAAAGAAAATTGCACAATCTGTGCCCCGCTTATCAGGCATGTTTAACACTCAGTACAAGGAAAACTCTTCCCATTAAATATGTTTTTCAGTAAACCTTTCATAGACTACTTAGCAACCTTCACATCAGAATTCCGGAGTCTACACTTACATCAAGAGCCCCCCTCCCTTCACATCAATAGTTCCCCTTTAAATAAGGAGTCGCCCTTGTCCTGCCTGACATAAAAAGTCCATCCTTACTTAAGAGGCCTTCCCTCCACACAGCAGTCCCCCTTTACATCAGAGTCCTCCCTTACATCACAGTCCTCCCTTACACCGGAGTCCATCTTTACATCAATGTGCCCTCCCACAGTAAAGTCCCCCCTTACATCATTGTCCCCCTTTATAATCAATGTCCCTTCTTACATTAATTCTCCATCATACATCAGAGTCCTTCCTTTCAGTGTGCCTCCCTTACATTAGTGTGCCCCCCTCTTACATTAGTGTGCTCCCCTCCTTACATTGATGTGCCCCCCTTCTTACATTTGTGTGCCCCTCCTCTCATAAGAGCACCCCCTCCTTACATTAGTGTGCCCCCTCCTCACATAAGAGCACCCCCTCCTTACATTAGTGTGCCCCCTCCTCTCATAAGAGCACCTCCTCCTTACATAAGTGTGCCCCCTCCTTACATAAGAGCACCCCTCCTTACATTACTGTGCCCCCTCCTTACATAGGAGCATCCCCTCCTTACAATTGTGTGCCGCCTACTCACATAAGAGCATCCCCTCCTTACAATTGTGTGCCGCCTACTCACATAAGAGCATCCCCTCCTTACATTAGTGTGCCTCCTCCTCATATAAGAGTATCCCCTCCTTACATTAGTGTGCCCTCTCCTCACATAAGAGCACCCCCTCCTTACAATAGTGTGCCCCCTCCTCACACATGAGCATCCCCTCCTTACATTAGTGTGCCCCCTCCTCTCATAAGAGCATCCCCTCCTTATATTAGTGTGACCCCCCTTACATTAGTGTGCCCCCTCCTTACATAACTGTGACTCCCTCCCTCCCCCCTTTACATTAGTGTGCCCCCTCCTCACATAAGAGCACCCCCTCCTTGTATAGTGTGCCCCCTCCTCACATAAAAGCATCACCTCCTTACATTAGTGTGACCCCCCCTTACATTAGTGTGCCCCCCATTACATAACTATGACCCCCTCTCCTCCCTCCCCCTTTACATTAATGTGCCCCCTACCTTAAGCGGCATGACTGTAGCTCATAGTGGGAGATTGGAGGAGGAGCAAGTGTGTAAAAGGGGAAGTTCTGTCCTCATCTGGGAGCTAGGGGTTAGGACCCCAATAACTGGAGGAGAGGGGGATACGGAGGTGTTTAGAATTTCAGAGCCCTATCTTAGGCAGCACAGTAGTGATTACAGAAAAAGGATTTTTCAACTGCTCTTGTCTCTGTCGGCTACTTCTAAAAGATTAGTTCTCTGTAATCACTATTCACTGCTCAGGAGAGCTCAGCGAGGGCAGCCTTCTATTGTGTGTGCAGTGTAGAAGTACATAGAGGGCACGGCACAGCCTATATGAGACAGAATTGAAACTGCACAGATAAGAGAGAGAGAGAGAGAGAGCGAGAGATAAGGCAGAGCGAGGATCATTACAGTGCCGCGAATGAGGGAGAATAAGAGTCACTCCTGTCAATGAGGCAGGAGAACCGTGGAAGCTCCCAATGCGCCCCCCCTCCCTGCATATCGGGACACAGATCAGGGCAGGTGCCCCTTCTGCCCACCCCTTGTACTAGCCCTGCTCAGAGTTACCTTTTCAAATATGGGCTAATATTCCACCACTCAGAGCTTAATCTCGTGGGTATGACCAGTTGTTACACGACACCATAGGTTGCACCATAGGTTGCATGGTTTAGTGCCACTTCCACCTAGAGCCCTTTATATATTACTTAGGCACATCCTCCTGCCCTTTTACTACATGGACTTTGCAACAGAATGAAACTTGGGTTGCTGTGTACTCCTTCATAGACATACTTTCCTCACACTACTCTGTGAGTACCCTACAGGGGAATACCCTCACCAAGAGCAAAGGTGGAGACTGGGCATAAGGGAACCACAGCAAAAGCCTGCAGAACATTTAAACTACTTAGAGTAACAGTGCTTCCCTTGAATTGGAGCAGGACCCTATTTTTAACACCAGTCTCTGCATCTGATTCTAGCTATATCTTAGGCACGCAACAAATGGCCTACCTGACTGAGGCAGACTTTTCTGCAACCATGTCACAGTTTCTTGGACAACAGCTTTAATACAGCCATCACCATCCAGATTCAGAAAGTTAAAAATGCTTCATTTAGCTACTTGTACCATTGGTATGTTCTAATTGTACCCATGTATGTACTATCTGTTCACTAAGCTTTATGATTGTGATAGCCCACACTGAGAATTGAGGAAATGGGCTACCTTGTGTTATTTCTGTTTGTATACTTTGTTACTGGCCCTGGCTTTGTTATTGTATCCTTTGTAGGTTTTGCCATGGGAGGCACAGGGGTTTTTCCTCAAAAACATTGCCAGTGTCCTATCACCCGAAGGTACCAGTTCATAACCTAGGATCTATAAATATCAATATTGTCTTGTACTGTTCTTCAATATGTGGAGATAGTCTTTGTGAATAATAGAGGTGTTGTGATAACTAGTGGCCTGCTGTTCATGACCTTCTTACCTTCTTTAAGGTCCATTCAGTGGACCCTGGCAACACATCATGCTGATGTACTTATCTTGGCACATCGCACTGTTTACTTTTTTTTAAACAAACTTTATTGACATGTCACACAGACATTTCCTAAATCGTATTCCAGCACTGCACGCAGTACCTTTTTGTAGTGCACATCACTGCAAGGTGGTGGTGTGAACTGGACACACATGAGACAAGACATTCTGCTTTGTCATGCGGTGGGACTGTGCTGGAATAGCTGCCCAATGCAGTCCCACCGCATCAGGTGTATATCTATCCTGCATACCCCGCATTCTCCATATATTCCTTTGGATCAACCACTAATTCCACCATAACGCTGGTATCATCACCACTCCCCATTGGATTCTGCAAAGGAATATATGAAGAATACACTATAGAGAGAGCACTGGCTGTCAAGGTATGACTGTGGGTTGAGGAAGATCTCCCTGCCTTTAGACAGCTATATAGACCTGACAGCAGATTTAACCCTCCTTGGCTGAACCTAAGCTAAGGTTTTGAGGAAGATTTTCACTTCAGATTCTATATAAAAGAAGATATGCTTTTCTGTGAAAGATTTCAAGAAGGAATTAGAAGTTCCCTCTGGCTGACTTATAATTAGCCTCGAAATAGAGCTGTCTGACAGATGAATAAGAAAGAGGACAGGGCCATAGGTGACGTGTTTTGTTATGATAGATTAGTGACATTTATTATTATTGCTTAGCAACTGAATGTGCAGCATGTTAGGTACACTAGAAACCTAACAATTTGGCAGTAAATTATTAACGGCATTATGACTTTCCCTTAAGTTTTTTAGTTAACTGCCTCTGACTAATATATTATAAGCAGAACTCAGTTTTTAATAACCTGGACTACACGAGAGAACACAAAAGCTCAGATGTCTGAGGCTAGCAGCACGTGTTCTTAAATGGGAACAATGCTGGATTGCTATGTTCATTTCACTACTGTCTGAGAGCATATATATATATATATATATATATATATATATATATATATATATGCTAATGCTAATAGAGCCAGTACAATTTTTATAATGTATATCTATTCAACATGAAGGCAGAAATTGATGAAAACGCCACACTAGGCTGCAATGCTAATCCTCTGTCTTCAGGAAATAGACATCCCACCTCCACACATAATTTCTCAAAACAAATTAAAATTTCCAAATGACACCGTAGCACTAGAGAATTCCCGTGGATCAACATAGTAGTGTGGATCATTCAAAGGATCACTTGTAGCACATTCTGGTACACAGCGCCAATGCTGCCCTTTTCTGACTGGGAAATCTTTAACAAAAAACACAAAAGGACGTAAAGGCCTAGTGCGATACCAGGTATTACTTTTATTAACCTCCCTGGCGGTATGATTATTTCAGATTTTAGGTGCTGAAAGCAGTACCATTATTTTGCATGGAAATTTAGCGTTTTATATTGTAGGCCTGTAATTCTTAGGAATAACTCACTTAAATCTGTCCGAACCAAAGTCTAGTAGACATCCCGGGTATGATAAAGTGTGAAAAATTAAATCATAAATTATAATATAATAAATAACTATAAATAATTATACCAAATAATTATATAACAATAATAAAACATATTCTGTAATGTAATCAAATCAAAAACACTGAAATTTGCTCAGTTGCAGAATTGTCACTGTCATTACTTTTCAGTGTTTGATGATGGATCTCCCCACAAATCACTATCGCTCAATTCTGCGAGTGATTCTAATTTATTATCGCTGTTTTCTAGCTGGTCTAAAACCATTTTTGATGTAAAGGGAAAGTTTTGGTTACTATGGACAATCTCCAGTTTCCAGGCATAAAGAACAGTTTTTATATTATAAAACTGCATGCAGGGCACTGGACAGAACACTAGGGACAAAGGGGATGTTAAATAATTACATACAGCAATGTAATTTGTAAGATTACATTACACTGTATGTATACTGTGTGTTTCACTTTTTGAATTTGGCGCCGTTCTCCGTCCCCATGCGTCGCAACGCTCGCAGGGAACGGAGCCCGGCTCCATGATAGATCGAGCGGAGGACGGCTCGTACAGCGGGGGGACATTGCTGGATCCAGGGGACAAGGTAAGTAACCTCTTCTTGGATTCAACGATGCGATCCCGAGTCTGGCTCGGGGTTACCGCTAATGGTACAACATTTTCACCCCAAGCCAGACTTGGGAATACCGCCAGGGGGGTTAATGTAGACCAGACCCAAGTGGCAGGATGTCCCTCACAGGGGGAAAGCACTAATACACCCTGGCGTCACTGAGACTCACCAGCTAATGCGCTTCCAGGAATTAACCCTCTTCATCATATTGATACTTCCCCCTATGAGGAACATCCCACTACTTGTGTCTAGTTAACATTACCTATCAGCTTTGGGCTTTGTGAGTATGCACTCATTTCCTTTTTTTATTTAAGAAATGTCATACCGAGTAATGCTCTACACAGGATTTCTGCCTGTTGCTTATGATCTCTGCTGCTTTCATGCTCCACTTAAAAAGGTTTGAATCAGATTTAAGACTTGCAGTCTTTTGATCAGGTAAATGTAGAGTATACCTTTCTTGATAAGCACACCATTATTTTAAGACCATGCTCATTTAACAGCATGACCAAGAGAGTTTAAGCTTGACTGTGAATTAAAGTGATTATAATTTTTTTTATTTTTTTTAAATAACAAACTTGTTATACTTATCTGCACTGTGCAATAGAATTGCACAGAGCGGCCCTGATCCTCCTCTTTTGTGGTCCCTCACTGACTTTCCTGGCTCCTCCTCTTTTCGGTGTGCCACTATAGGAAGCTGCTTCCTATTGTCCCACACCTGTGAGCCACACTGCCTGCATCCACAGACACCGACTGGCTTGGTCCCACTCCATCACAGGATTTGACTGACAGCAGCTGGAGCCAATGGCTGTTAGAGCAAGGAGAGCCGCTACAGACAGGATTGAGTGAGGACGGGGGGGAGGTGAGGGGGTGATATTATTATTTAATAATTTTTTACCTTAATGCAGGGAATGCATTAAAGTAAAAAAAAAAAAGTTCAGGCTTTAGAACCACATTAAAGTCCAACTCTGGGGGAAAATCTTTGGGATTATGGTCTCCTAGCGGGTGTTAAAAAAACAGCCCTGACTGCAGTACTTCATTTCTCCCCACAGTAATCTCTTTCCACCTCCTAGATGCCCTTAATCTTTCAGGATAAATTATTCCCAGTGCCATTCAAGCCAGAAGACCAAACACATCTTGTAAGTGCTGGGTGTCATTGACCCACCTCCTAGTAGTTTAATGATTCAGAGTACAATACTGACATCATTTTTGGCAGATAGAGAACTGCTCAGCTCCAGGCTTTAAATGCAATTTGTCTGAAATGGAACTGGATACAAGGGTTATTCTCTCTAACAGGGGCACAGACTGCCAAACAATTCTTATGGCCCATCAAGGGCTTCTCACTCCACAATCATGTCTGAGGTGCCGACCCATCTCCACCAAAGCAATCAATTGCACCAGACCGCACTACAAACCTTACAAAGAGCCCAGCCCTTCCTTGGCTTTTTCATACATTTGTTCCTGGTTTTAATTAAAATAAAAAACAGTGCTGCGCTAATGAAATCGTGTATCCTAAATGAAAACAATGATAATGTAATCAAGTGTATAAACTAATAACTTTCTAATCACCATAAGAATAAGAAGGAAAAGTTCATAGATCTGTTAAAGAACATGAATATATAATAAAATGTGACTAGATGTAGTAGATCCACAAAAAAGAAATTTACCAAAAAGTGCCAAACTGATTCCAAAAGTGCTTGTGCTCTCCTCCACCAGTCTCATAGGCTGCTCATCTCATATTTTGACCCGTTTTACCAGCGGGTCAAAATCAGCAGTTTCCCCTCTGTGGATCAGAAATATATCTGGCGTGGTGCTGGCGCTTTAAATCTCTGTCTCTCACACTCCCTTCAATGGGCTCAGGGAAGCCCTGAAACCTCTCACCCAATGGATATGTGAGGAAAGACAATGGCAGAATCTAGTGCTCTACATTTTTAAAACATATATTTCGCATATCAAAACATTTCAAGCCGTGCTGCTGAACAGGCATAACTCTGGCATAAAATCAGTGGTTTCACGAGATGGCCGCGATGTGACATCACTACGTAGGCTATGCCCCTATGCACGTTATGTCAAGGCATAGACTTCTTCAGTAGAGGTAAACCCACTAAAGAAGTCTACGCCTTGATTTAACGCGTATAGGGGTCGGTTCCTACATACTGAGGTCATATCGTGGCTATCTCGTGAAGCTGCTGAGTTTATGCCTGAATTATGCCTGTTCAGCTAGCATGGCTTGAAGTGCCACATTTATAAGTGTTTTTCCTATCTTTGATATGCAAAATAAATGTTTTAAAAGCAGAGAGCACTAGGTTCTGCCATTCTCTTTTCTCTTATATCCATTGGGTGAGAGGTATCAGGGCTTCCCTGAGCCCATTGAAGTGTGAAAGACAGAGATTTAAAGAGCCAGCACTACGTCAGATATAATTCTTATCCTTATTTATACAAAATATCAAATTTAAAAAGTTTTAATAGAAAACGACTGACACGGTCCACGCCACATCAGTGCCACTTATCCATCAGTGCTGCATATTAGTGCTACTTAATGACATTTAAAAAAGTATCGGTAATCAGTATCGGTGAGTACTTGAAAAAAGTATTGGTACTTGTACTCGGTCTTAGAAAAGTGGTATTGGTGCAACCCTATTTAAAGAGGAAGTGAACTCTGATGGTTTTACTTCCTCTTTGTCTCCCTGCAAAGGTAAAGCATAATGGGCTACTATGCATCGCATAGTAGCCCATTATGTGCCTCTTACCTGACACAGGAGCCAGCGATGTCACTTCTGTCCCCTGTAGTCCAGAGCGTCCATCTTCTTCCGGGTATTGCTGCTCCGGCCACTCACAGCGCCGGAGCAGCGATGACGTCACTACCGCGCATGCGCACGGGAGCCGCCACTAACGGCATATCGCAATTAGCAACGGCATGCTGCTAAGAGCGATAGTGCGCCTGGGCGCCGCTGTCTACGGCGCATGCGCCGTAGACAGCTGTGACTGTCTTTTAGTAAATATCTGCTAAACCGTGTAGGTTTAGGAGATATTTCTTGAACCTACAGGTAAGCCTTAATCTAGGCATTTTTTGCATGGCTTGCTAATTTTAATGCTATGTCACTGCAGAGACCAAAGGTGAGTACAATGCCGTGTTTTCAATTGCAGAAAAAAACTGTAACATAGGCTGCCAGCTAGTACAAACAAACATAATTGATTGCTTAATGCCACACATAGTTGGAAAAAGTTCAAATTTCCATGGAGTGCAAAACTAGAGAGCCATGATTCCTGTTTAGAATATATTTATCTCGTTTTTTTTTTTGTTACCACACACCGTCATGAATTAGGATTCTCTATGTTAGTCACAATTTTAGTAAAAGTTTCTATAGAAAAGTCCTATATAAAGAGTGTAATTTTTTGTATATATATAATAGCCTCATTTGTTTACAGACCCTAATTGGTCATTTGGATTTTTCTTCTAAAAATGGCATAAAACAAGTACATATAATTTCATTACTGGTGTTTCTGTGATAGGAAGCAGATATGCATTTAAATGGTTTTTACAGCATTGAATGGTTTTTACAACGTTGACATTATGGTAGAATATTACAATTCAGAGCCATCAGCGTCAGCTCAAAACCAGAGTATACAAGGCTGAAGCAGGCTGGTCTCAGTTTATAGTGATAGGTGATATGTCGGCAGTGTGCCTGCCTTTCTAATGATTGTGTACACAGTAAACAGAGCCCATTTACACATACGCTTAGCAGCTGTGTGCGATCTCATTTCACCAAAGCAAAGTGTTTACAATTTCTGCAGTGAAAAATTATAGTTTCACAATGTATCTGGCCCATGCATAAGTTTCTAAATGCTTTGCGTTTCTCATCATTGCAACAAGCATGTTACTATATAGTAAAGTGGAAATTTGGATGCCTGTAATGCAATTTTGTTAAAAAATTGTTTTTACTTATAGTTCAATAAAGCTGAAGTTTAGGTATGGCAACTTTTACGTCCAACTACCTGTTGGATCACCATGGAAGCTGGAAGTCACCACTGCTACAGTGATCCCAACTAGTATTTGGATCCAGTGCCATTCTTCGAACACTTTGCATTTTCTCAATAAATGCAGAATGTTCTCTCATTAGACAAGGTGTGGTGGTGATGTCGTGCTGTTAGTGCCCCTGTTGGCACCCCTCGGCTTGACAGAAGTTTATTATTATTATTTTTGTTGAAGGAGCCAGGTAAAAAAAACTGTTGGCCGAATTAGATGTTCAAGTATGATGGCAGCTGTGGGTTGTGACTGTCAGAATACAGTAGCCAGCAAGGTAAATTCATTCATCCATCATGATCTCCACCTCGTCCAGTCATAAAACACTTTGCTTTGTATAAGGTCATGATTGTGAAGTCACTGCACCACCTCTCTACCTCATTCAGTCACAGAACACTTTGCATTCATTAAAGAATTTGTTAATCTAAAAAAACAAACAGATGGATCCTGTCCCTTTAGAGCACTTTATACAGCACGGTGCTTAAGCTGTCTAATTTGGCCCCCTGCATTACCTGAAAAACCTGGCTGATCCTGCCAGTTTCTACCCTTCCCTTTGTAAACTGTCAACAGTTTATCATGGCTGCTGAGCCCTGACACCGGGGTCAGTTTACATGCCTCCATTATCCGCTGTCTGCTGTCTGCTCTTCCCCATTCCTACCCGTCAGCTTGTGACAGTACCCGCCTCTGCCCCTCCTGTTGCTGAAATAAGATTTACATTGTCATACCATCCGCTCTGTGTCCTAATGATGTGTCCCCCTGTGTGTGTGATTTATAAAAAATATGCTGATCATAACTAATTTCAAAGTGCCGATTGGCGCTCACGTGACCGGCCGGCTCTCTCCGTCTCACCTCTCCTCGCCCTGCCTGACGTCAGCGGGGGAATCTCGGCCCTGCCTGCCCGCTGCACCTGTCAGATGGGGAAAGGAGAGAGCTGGCCGGTCACGTGAGCGCAATTGGCACTCTGAAATGAGTAATCAGCATTTTTATAAATCACACACACAGGGGGACACAGCATTAGGACACAGAGCGGATGGTATGAATTAGAGTGGCTTAACAACCCCTAAGTGTTGTGCGAATGATGGTTGTGCTGAGCTGGTGACCTCCTGTGTTTACAATATAGAAGGGCAGCCACTTAGCACAGGACCCAGAAGGTAGTGGAGATCAATATAGTAACGTGTCTTCTACAGTGATTTACAGTTTCTTGGGGTATTTGCCAGGTATGGTAGATACATACATAATTACATTGATTCAAGCTGGACCAATGTAACTATGTAAAAATTTTAATACTTAAACTTCAGCTTTAAGGGAAACACAATCAGAGACAATTTTGATGTTCTGCTGCCCTTAAGAGGAATTGGACATTGGGAAACAAAAAAGTCTCTATCCAATCAGGTGTAACCCCTCCTACTCCCATCACGCTGCATTTATTTTTGCTAGAGTCCTTCAGGAAGGACAATTTATTTTCTGAGAAAAGTTTGCCTATTTTTACTAGACATGTTTTTTCCTTTTTATCAATAAATGTTTCCTTCATCCAAGATTTATTGTTGTGCTGATGAGCTGGGCTTGTTATAAAGCTATCCAGGTAAGCTGATCCATAGTGCCATCTTGGGGCCCACACCTAGACCCAATTATACTAAAGATTGCAGGGCTAGCCTGTAATGTGACTTTTGGGTACTGGGCTCTGTTTATGGTGTTCCCTAGATACCAAATGTACTGGTTTGGTAGCTGCAGAGCACATTACAGGTCCAGAGCTGTGTCATTGCCTTCAGTGTGTAGCAATCTCTAAACTAAAGACTCATTCTGTGAGTACTCCTACTAACTGGGCAAACATCACTGGGAGTGTGAATGGCACTGAACCCTGCATGTGGTGCTCTCTTGTACTTGTTATCCACAGAGTGCTGTCAAGGTACACCACTGAGGTATGTGCCAAGAACTTTGTTATTCATTTTATGAGCACGTTCATACTTTGGAGCACCATCATTTTTTCTCTATTCCATCACTTTTTACATGGAAAAGTGGAAGATGCAGGAGCTTAAGTGTTTACTTTAATGGCAAGGGTCACACAGGTATTGCCTTGGTTTGTCCATGTTGCTGCCCTTAGTGAATCAACACCTCCAGCTACTTAGACCTTACTCTTAGCAGTAGATTTTTGAGTATCCAAGATACATTGGTTTGTTTAGGTTGCCTTACTGGGGGCAACATGTCAGATCCCTAATGTTAGGAAATGTTAGGGATCTGACATGTTGATAGCCACTCCAGCTGATGATTCATTTTGGCATTTGAGCACTGAGCTCTGCATTTGGTATTTTCCAGCCCTGTGTGTTTTAGAGCGTGTTCAGTACTCTTGCATTCTGAGTGAACCTTAAAATGCTGTTATGACCCCAATTGTGGTCTTGAGCACTGGGCTCTATATTGTGACATTTACCTCATGTCTTCATATATAACTCCTATACCCTGGTCTTTGCCTTATATCACGTCTTAGTTTCCTGTACACTAGTTTTGTTGTACAGAGTACTATCTGATTTTAGAGCTGTTGCACAACCTGTAGATATGACCCAGTTTCTCTCTCATTCATTTATGATAAGACTGGTGGGTTGCAGCAAACAGAATAGTGTGACAACATTAGCCTTTGATTGCCGTTTTCTTTGAAATCTCCTGCCCTATTTTATTAAGGGAAAACGTATTGAAGTAACAGTTTAACCTAAGATAAAGACCTTCTCCACTTCCTCCATTTGGAAATGGTTCCTCTTTGAGGCTTGGGGACTAACATTATAATGGATTGTGTTTGTGTGTTTTTTTTTCCTTTAATGGGAAATTTCTTGGCTTTTAAGCCCAATTATGGGATAAAATTGACTTCATCTTAACATATCTTCTTTGTTCCTAACTTCATTTACCTGAGGTCTAGGCTTAGACATGCTAGGCTTAAGCCTCTTTGCTGTTGTCAAAATGATGTTGTGCTAATGGATGCATTTGCTAATTTCTTCCTTTGACTTTTTTGCTACTTGGTTTGTGTCCTGCCTTTGAGGGGTTGTGTTGTTGAACCTTTTTTTGATGTGGAATGTTAGTCCATCATTGTTTGAAGCTTATAGTTCTTGAGTACAGTTTTGTTCTTTAACCACCTCCAGCCCGCCCTATAGCCAAATGACGGCCGTAGAGCAGGCGGGTTCCTTCGACTGGTCGTCCCTGGACGTCCTTGTGTTTACTTCCGCAATGCGCGCCGCCGGGGGCGCGCATCGCGGAAGTTTTGTATTCGCCGTGTCTCCCGGAGACAGGCAAACATAGATCGCCGTGAACGGCCAATCAAAGCGGCCGTTCACAGCGCGATCGCAGCTGCCAATGGGAGATGATCTCAAATGTAAACATATGAGATCATCTCCCATTGCCGTGTCTCTCCCTCCTCACACAGAGACAGCGTGTGAGGAGAGAGAGGATCTGTGAGTGATATATTGTATACTGTGACTAACACTGTCAGCCCCAGTGCCAACTGTCAGCCCCAGTGCCATCTGTCAGCCCCAGTGCCAACTGTCAGCCCCAGTGCCAGTGCCATCTGTCAGCCCAGTGCCATCTGTCAGCCCAGTGCCATCTGCCAGTAGTGCCAGTGCCGCCAGTGCCACCTGCCAGCGCCAGTGCCACCTGCCAGCGCCAGTGCCCCCTGCCAGCGCCAGTGCCATCCGTCAGCCCCAGTGCCGTCAGCCCCAGTGCCGCCAGTGCCAGTCCCGCCAGTGCCACCTGCCAGTGCCACCTGCCAGCACCAGTGCCACCTGCCAGTGCCATCCGTCAGCCCCAGTGCCGTCAGCCCCAGTGCCGTCAGCCCCAGTGCCGCCAGTGCCAGTGCCGCCAGTGCCACGTGCCAGTGCCACCTGCCAGTGCCACCTGCCAGTGCCACCTGCCAGCGCCAGTGCCATCCGTCAGCCCCAGTGCCATCCATCAGCCCCAGTGCCGTCAGCCCCAGTGCCGTCAGCCACAGTGCCGTCAGTGCCACCTGCCAGTGCCACCTGCCAGCGCCAGTGCCATCTGCCAGCCGCAGTGCCATCTGCCAGCCCCATTTGCCAGAGCAATTAGCCAGAGCAAATAGCCAGCACCATGTGCCATCTGCCAGTGCCAGCCCCAGTGCCATCTGTGGGCATTTCCATTGTCCTGGTGCTCCAGGGCCTTCAAAACTGTAATAGGGGGTTGAGAAATAAGATGTGTAATTTATGCTCCTAGAACGCCTGATGGTGATATTTCAATATTGGGCCTCTGTATATGGCCAGGCTGTGTAAAAGTCTCACACATTTGGTATCGTTATACTCAGGAGGAGTAGTAGAACGTATTTTGGGGTGTCATTTTTGCTATGTACATGCTATGTGTTGGAAATATCTTATAAATGGACAACTTTGCGTAAAAAAAATGCGTTTTCATTTTTTTTCCACATTTTCCCAAAACTTCTGGAAAAAAAATGAACCATTCAAACGACTCAATATGCCTCATAGATTATACGTTGGGGTGTTAGATTTCCAAAATGGGGTCACTTTGTGGGCATTTCCATTGTCCTGGTGCTCCAGGGCCTTCAAAAATGTAATAGGTGGTTGAGAAATGAAATGTGTAATTTATGCTCCTAGAACGCCTGATGGTGCTATTTCAATATTGGGCCTCTGTATGTGGCCAGGCTGTGTAAAAGTCTCACACATTTGGTATCGTAATACTCAGAAGGAGTAGCAGAACGTATTTTGGGGTGTCATTTGTGGTATACACATGCCATGTGAGAGAAATAACCTATTACATTGAAAATTTTGTGAGAAAAAAAAAAAAAATCTTCATTTTGCAAAGAATTGTGGGAAAAAGATGACAACATCAAAAACCTCACCATGCATCTTAGTAAATACCTTGGAATGTCTACTTTCAAAAAAGGGGTCATTTGGGGGGTATTTGTACTTTCCTGACTTGTTCGGGTCGCAAGAAATGAGATAGGCCACCAGTACATCAGGTGTGATCAATTTTGTATGATTCACACCACAGCTTGTAGACTCTCTAACTTTCACAAAGACCAAATAATATCCACTAATTTGGGTTATTTTTACCAAAGATATGTAGCAGTATAAATTGTGCCCAAAATTTATGAAAAAAAAATTATAATTTTACAAAATTTTATCACAGAAACAAAGAAATATGCGTTTTTTTTAAAAATTTTCGGTCTTTTTTTATTTATAGCGCAAAAAATAAAAACCCCAGAGGTGATCAAATACCACCAAAAGAAAGCTCTATTTGTGGGAAAAAAAGGACAAAAAATCATTTGGGTACAGTGTTGCATGACTGAGTAATTGTCATTCAAAGTGTGAGAGCACCGAAAGCTGAAAATTGGTCTGGTCAGGAAGGGTGTTTAAGTGCCCAGTAAGCAAGTGGTTAAGGTGCTTCTTGACCTGATATGTAGCTCCTGGTTTCTGTTTTTGGTGCTGTTTTCTCAATCATGGCTCCTTCTTCTAGACTATGCATGGTATAAATTCCATATTGCTTGGATCTCTCTGTGCCTTGCCCGCCACTTACTTGGACTGCTTTTGGATGTCCCACCTGTCTCTGATTTAATCTCATCCTGTGACCCAAAATGAACGATAAAGTAAAAGGGATTTTTTATTTTTTGCCGTAAAATCTGTCCTGACCACTTGTGTTCTACTCCTGCATTGCTTTCTACTAAACCAGGCATGTCCAAAGTCCGGCCCGCGGGCCAATTGCGGCCCGCGGTCCGGGTTTGAACGGCCCGCCTGGTCTTTCTCAATTTATTGTGCTGCGGGATCAGGGCTGTCAGATCAGCCGATCCCCGGCACTGTGAGAAGCTCCGTGAGCTTCAAAAGTGAAAGTAAAGTGCAGAGGATTGTGCTGTGCTCTCTGCTTCCCCCTACAGTGCAGTACCCGGCTGAATGAGGAAGCTGCAAAGGTACTGTACTACAAGCTAGATTAGTGTTAAAAAGGCCTTTATTCATGTGTGTGTGTGTGTGTATGTATGTATGTGTATGCATGTGTGTGTATGTGCACATGTGTCTGTATGTGTGTGTGCACATGTGTCTGTATGTGTGTGTGCGCACATGTGTCTGTATGTGTGTGTGCGCACATGTGTCTGTATGTGTGTGTGCACATGTGTCTGTATGTGTGTGTGCACATGTGTCTGTATGTGCACATGTGTCTGTATGTGTGTGTGTGCACATTTGTCTGTATGTGTGTGTGTGCACATGTGTCTGTATGTTTGTGTGCACATGTGTCTGTATATGTGTGTGTGCACATGTGTCTGTGTGTGTGCACATGTGTCTGTATGTGTGTGTGCACATGTGTCTGTATGTGTGTGTGTGCACATGTGTCTGTATGTGTGTGTATGTGCACATGTGTATGTATGTATGTGTGTGTGCACATGTCTGTATGTGTGTGTATGTGCACATGTATATGTATGTTTGTGTGTGTGCACATGTGTCTGTATGTGTGTGTGCACATGTGTCTGTATGTGTGTGTGCGCACATCTGTCTGTATGTGTGTGCGTGTGCATATGTGTCTGTATGTGTGTGCACATGTGTCTGTATGTGTGTGTGCACATGTGTCTGCATGTGTGTGTGTGTGTGTGTGCACATGTGTGTGTGTGTGTGCACATGTGTGTGTGTGCACATGTTTCTGTATGTATGTGTGTGTGCACATGTGTCTGTATGTATGTGTGCACATGTGTCTGTATGTATGTGTGCACATGTGTCTGTATGTGTGTGCGCACATGTGTCTGTATGTGTGTGCACATGTGTCTGTGTGCACATGTGTCTGTATGTGTGTGTGCACATGTGTCTGTATGTATGTATGTATGTGTGTGTGTGTGCACATGTGTCTGTATGTGTGTGTGTGTGCACATGTGTCTGTATGTGTGTGTGTGAACATGTGTCTGTATGTGTGTGTGCATATGTGTCTGTATATGTGTGTGTGCACATGTGTCTGTGTATGTGCACATGTGTATGTATGTATGTATGTGTGTGTGCACATGTGTCTGTATGTGTGTGTATGTGCACATGTGTATGTATGTTTGTGTGTGTGCACATGTGTCTGTATGTGTGTGTGCGCACATCTGTCTGTATGTGTGTGTGTGCACATGTGTCTGTATGTGTGTGTGCACATGTGTCTGTATGTGTGTGTGTGCACATGTGTATGTGTGTGTGTGTGTGTGCACATGTGTATGTATGTGTGTGTGTGTGTGCACATGTGTCTGTATGTGTGTGTGTGTGTGCACATGTGTCTGTATGTATGTGTGTGTGCACATGTGTCTGTATGTGTATGCGCACATGTGTCTGTATGTGTGTGCACATGTGTCTGTGTGCACATGTGTCTGTATGTGTGTGTTCACATGTGTATGTATTTATGTGTGTGTGTGTGAATGTGTCTGTATGTGTGTGTGTACATGTGTCTGTATGTGTGTGTGTGTGCACATGTGTCTGTGTGTGTGTGTGCACATGTGTCTGTGTGTGTGTGTGTGCACATGTGTCTGTATGTATGTGTGTGTGCACATGTGTCTGTATGTATGTGTGTGTGCACATGTGTCTGTATGTATGTCTGTATGTATGTGTGTGCACATGTGTCTGTATATATGTCTGTATGTGTGTGCACATGTGTCTGTATGTATGTCTGTATGTGTGTGCATTTATGTCTGTATGTATGTGTGTGTGCCCATGTGTCAGTATGTATGTCTGTGTGTGTGTGTATGTGTATGTGTGTGTCTGTATATATGTCTGTATGTACGTGTGTGTGCACATGTGTCTGTATGTCTGTATGTGTGTGTATGTGTGTCTGTATGTATTTCTGTAGGTGTCTGTAAGTATGTGTATGTGTATGCATGTGTCTGTATGTATGTCTGTATGTGTGTGTGTATGTGTATGTGTGTGTGCACATGTGTCTGTATGTATGTCTGTATGTGTGTGCATATATGTCTGTATGTATGTGTATGCATGTGTCTGCATGTGTGTGTGCACATGTGTCTGTATGTGTGTGCATATATGTCTGTATGTATGTGTATGCATGTGTCTGCATGTGTGTGCGGCGTGCATTTGTCTGTATGTGTCCCTGCATTTGTGTGCTTGTGTCTGTGTGTATGTTACTTTTAATCCGGACCCCCATTCTTATACCATCAAAACTGCTTTTGTAGGGCTTGTGTGTGATATTAGCCAGGACTCCTGCTCCTCTGAAAAGCAATCCATGCACAGATCTCTTTGCAGAGGCATTTGAATGGCGGTAAAGAGGCATTATGTTGCCTCCTCACCACCTGCTTTAAGCCCGTAAATGCAACATCTGTGTGGCTGCGTACTGTGTGTAGGGCAGCCCATTAGTTTCAATGGACTTCCCTACTCACAAAAATGCAGGGAAAGAAGCCCCCAAGCTTTTTTTTTTTTTTTTTTTTATTGCACTGCACCAAAAGCACCCTACATTTTCCAATGTGTGGGGTACCATTAAGAATTAACGGTGCCCCCTAAAGTGCAGAGCATTCGTCTGTGTGTTGGGAACGAGTGCAACAAAGGCAAGAGAATTCTTGTTGGGCAGTGTATTAGTGCTCGGATGGACACACTTAGACCGAATTTTCAATGGTTCAAAGAATGTCAGGCAAAATGGTCGGCCCTCAGGCATGTTCACTTTTTCAAATCTGGCCCACTTTGAAAAAAGTTTGGACACCCCTGTACTAAACTGATGCATAATAGTAGTGGGAGGGGTTATATCTGAATGGCCAATGGATTTTTGTTTGCCAGGGTTAAATTCTTACTAAAGACAGTTGTATAAACTACTTGTCTCTAGTTTACATTTGATCCCATGTCCCTTCACGGGTAGTACAAAAATTCTGTTCTTATTGTTTACACTATTATTATTATTCATGCTGGAAAATAACATGTTGTACTCAAATGATATACAGAGAAAACATGACTAAAGTATGAGGTGTAACTCCAAGCAAAAAGTCTTTTTAGTCTAGAATAGAGCTGAAAATAGTTAAAACTTGTGCATGTTTTTTTTTTATTTTTTATACCTAGCTATGTCCCCACTGTGGGATTTCTCATTATTTCCTGTCCTAGTGTCATCAAGATAGGAAGTGAGGGAAAAACTTTATAGTAGCAAAACAGACAGCAATATAAAACCTTGTGTATGTGTATACTAGGCACTGGATCTTCTGTTTACTATCCTGTATTGTGAGAGACTCATTTAATCAATAGAGTTGACTAGTTTTGGTGAGGCACTTGTCATTTAACACAGCAACCCAGCTGTTTTATTCCATTCTTACATTAACTAATTAAAATATTCTTTGGACTCCATGATCAATGGTGTGACATGTACTACATTTTCCCTATTTTGAGCAATAAAAACCTGTCAGAGGTTCTAGCAATTCCCAACTCTGTATAAAACTAGAAAAAAAAGCTGTACCTTAGTTCCATTTAAGTAGCCATAATGGCGTTGATTGTTTTCTCATGCAAATGCAATATTTCAAGATTGATCTCGTGAATGGGAGTATTTCATTCTTTGCTGTGGGTGGTGAGTCACAATGCTGATCGGTGACATGTTGTTCCTGCATATGGGCTTTTTATTTCACATGACTTACACACACATACACACAAGGTATGTGGTATTGATGGACTATTTCACAACATAAAATACTCAGCTGAACTAGATTGTCCATTGTTTGATTCCACTCCTTGCTTTTACATAACAGCCCAACTGGAGACTACAAAAACAACTTCTAATGACAGGACTGTGTTACGAAATCCACAATAGCATCAAAACAACATAGTAAGAAAAAAATAACAAAGCAAATCCCCAACTTAAGCTGGGTACACACTGCAAGCTTTTCTTCCTCCAACCCAGTGGGTTAAAGGAAAAAAAAAAAACACAAAAAACTGACAGATTTACATACCAACACAAGCAATGTGTGGTGATCTCCCCTGCTGTGCTAGTGCATTCTGACAGGTGGGACTGCCCCCTACCAGAATACACTGATCAGCAGCAATTGGCTACAAAAGAGGGTTTTTCAGCACGTCCCTTTGACAATTGCCGGTCGTTAGACTGGCTTCAGTTGGACAGACTGCTGTACACACTGACCGAAAATCGGCTTCTGTACTGGCCCAATTTTTGGACAGTCTGTAAACAGCCCAAGTATGCGCAAATTGGTTTGAAAGGCAGATAAAAGTACAAATTGTGAATGTTTCCATGCGCGTCAATATTAACACGTAGATTGTCCAGTCTGTAGAGAAACACAGAACATTTGAACCACAATTGCCTGAATTCATAAATTACATTAGACAGATCCAACAGATCAGACAGGTCCGCATTCAGAAATTGAGTTTGATCACAAATCATAAATGTCTGAGTCTCATTTTTTAATCTTTACTACTGCAACATTGTGCATAAGCACATTAAGACTCTGTTCAACCCATGCAGGTGCAGTGGAGTGTGTGCACATTAAGAATTTTAAATGAATAGTACCGTCCCACGTCTGCTAAAGGGTATTGTGTTTCTGTGCGTGTTGGGAAAATTTGCGATTTTGCACATGTTCCTCACATGCACAGAGTGTGAACTTATCCTTAGCTTTATCAAGATGCACACTCCTTCTAAAGAGTACCCATTTAGTCATAGTGGGGTTGATTTACTAAACCTGAAGAATGCAAAATCCATTGCAGCTCTACATACAAACCAATCAGCTTCCAGTTTTTTTTTTTTTTTGTCAAAGCTTAATTGAACAAGCTGAAGCTAGAAGCCGATTGGCTGCCATGCACAGCTGCACCAGATTTTGCGCTCTTCAGTTTTAGTAAATCAACCCCACAGTTCCATAAGTTGGGAAAGCTAAAACCAATGAGTAATTTGTATAGTAACTTAGGTTACTAAGACAGCAATTAGCTTTGTGCTAATTACCGTATATACTCGAGTATAAGCCGAGATTTTCAGCCTCTTTTTTGAGGCTGAAAGTGCCCCCCTCGGCTTATACTCGAGTCATCGCTGTCTGCCCGCTCGATCAGCGTGTCGAGCAGACAGACAGCGGCCATTCTGATTCAAAAGCCGCGCCTCCGGCTCCCCCTTCGCCTGTGATAGGCGGAACACTGAATTTCCCAGCAGCCTGTGTTCCGCCTATCACGGACTTCGTATCATCCTCGTACTACGGACGAGGATGATACGATGTACGTGATAGGCGGAACACAGGCTGCTGGGAAATTCAGTGTTCCGCCTATCACAGGCGAAGGCGGCGGCGCAGCTTTTGAATTTTACAATGGCCGCCGAGGCGCCGACGAACGAAGAGGGCACGGGACGGAGGCAAGGCACAGGACGGCACGGCACGGGACGGGACGGGACGGGACCGGAGGCAAGGCATGGCGGCGAGGCACGGCGGCGAGGCACGGAGGCAAGGAGGCTCGGCACGGGACGGAGGCTCGGGACAAAGGCTCAGGACACAGGTAGGCTGGACACACACACACACACACACACACACACACACACACACACACACACACACACACACACACACACACACACACACACACACACATGGATACACACACACACAGGGATGGATGGATGGATGGAGACACACACACACAGGGATGGATGGATGGATGGATGGAGACACACACACACAGGGATGGATGGATGGATGGACACACACACACACACACAGGGATGGATGGACGGACACACAGGGATGGACGGACACACAGGGATGGACGGACACACAGGGATGGACGGACACACACACAGGGATGGACAGGCATGTCTTACCCTCGGCTTATACACGAGTCAATAAGTTTGCCAGTTTTTTTGGGGGTAAATTGGGGGCCTCGGCTTATATTCGGGTCGGCCTATACTCGAGTATATACGGTATATGTTTGCTGTGACCTTAGCATATGATAGTGTTTGTTTGTGATTTGGTAATGAAGCACGTGGCCAATAAAGTGAACAGCCTATATGAAGTTGTTTTCACATAAGTAGAACACATCAATATAACCAGATGCAGCAAAAAGACACTTTTACTTGTAATATACAATACATTTGTTTTCTTGTCTTGTTATTGTATTATAGAATGACATATTTTTGCGGCATTATGACAAAGGCCCCTGCAGGAACAAACTGGGACATTCAAGAGCCTCGGTCATGTGGAACAGGACACAGGTAAGCACAATTCATTTTGCAGCAATATAATAGTATAGGTTGTATAGGTTGTATTTGTGCAAATTACATAGAGCTGTTAAAGTTTCTACATATACTCCTAAACTATGAAAGTACCAGCATTGAGATATACCCAAAAATGATGAAAGAACAAAACAAATTATTAATTTGCCCTAACCATAGCTTAGGTGTAGCATCTCATGGGAAGATGAGGCACTCAGTACAGCTGTAGACCTCTCCTGGATAGATATCAAACTATGCAAATATAAACAGTTGCAAGCTGCCCTCATGTTATAACCTGCAAGAGATGCATGGGGGAAGTACAGTTAACTACGAGTGCAAAAAAAAACAAATGTCCAATTATTTGTTTTCCCAGCTAATAAAATAACTGACTGTTAAATTGAAAACATATAAAATCATAGTAAAAGAAGAGGTCTCGGCTGCAAACATTTTCACTTTTAACATTCTGGAGAATTTGAGAGATTTTTGAAAGCTTAGCCTTAGTATAAACAGGTGGTTGATCCACGTTTTTATCGCTTCCTCCACAACCCACCTCTAAGACCCTTTTCACACTGAAGGTGTTTTGCAGGCATTTTAGTGCTAAAAGTAGAGCCTGTAAAGCGCCTGTAAACTGCCTTCCATGCCTCCCCAGTGTGAAAGCCTGAGTGCTTTCACGCTGGAGCGGTATGCTTGCAGGACAGAAAAAAGTCCTGTAAGCAGCGTCTTTGAGGCGGTGCGGGAGCGTTGTATACACCTCTCCTAAACCGCCCTTCCATTGAAATCAATGGACAGCACTGCCGAAGCGCCTGCAAAGTGCTAAAAGGTGCAGTGCTTTACTGCTAGCGCGGGGCGATCTTCAGTGGGAAAGGGGTCCTAATGAACATGGTGCCCATTCGGGTGAGTACACATTGCCTTGGCCACAATGCTTAGCTTTGTAGTATGTTAATTTTAACACAGCATGTCAAGTTTGAAGTCAATATGATTGTGCCGCATCTGTGAACCAAGCATATGTCAATGCATATCTACCCTTGGCTGAAAAAGAAGGGCAAGTACAAAAACAGGCATTCAAAAGGAAGCAGTTTTGCCTTGTGGATGCCTACAAACCGACTCTGAAAAACGATCTACTGCAAATCAATTTTCAGAAGGGCTGTAGGGACTACCGCACATTAGAGCTGCACGATTCTGGTTAAAATGAGAATCACAGTTTTTTTGCTTTCAATAAAAATCACGATTCTCTCATGATTCTCATGGCGTAACATCATCTTTCACATTATACAAAAAAATTGGGCTAACTTTCGTTTTTTTAAATTCATTGAAGTGTATTTTTTCCCCAAAAATTGCATTTGAAAGACCACTGCGCAAATATAGCGTGACATAAAATATTGCAATAATCACCATTTTTTCCCCTAGGGTCTCTGCTAAAAAAAATATATAATGTTTGGGGGTTCCAAGTAATTTTCTAGCAAAAATACTGATCTTAACTTTGTAAGAAACAAGTGTCAGAAAAACGTTTAGGACTTTAAGTGGTTAAACTTCCTTCATTTACACACTGAAGTTCATCCCTTTGATCTAAGGCCTCTTTCACATGAACGATCTGTTCAGGTCCAGTTGTCAGTTTTTTAGGCGGACTGAAAGGATGCTCCATAGACCTCTATGGAGCGGGTTGGATGTCAGCAGTGACCGCTGACATCCGACCCGCTCCGATCCAAAAAAAGTGTGATAGAGGAAAAACCTGCTTTTCCATCCGTCATCGGATCGGGTGACGACGGACTCTGCGGTCCATCATCATCCGATCTCCCATAGGGGAGAGCGGCGCTCTGACAGGTCCATCCCTGCAAAGTGTGCAGATATGGACATGTCATCTGCCTGCTCAGCGGGGATCGACCGAGCGATCCCCGCTGAGCAACCGGATGTTCACAGGGCGGATCATCACGGATCCGTCCCGTGTAAAAGAGGCCTAAGAAGGAAAAGTTACAATGTTTCTAGTTCTCTACTAGCACCACAATGTTGTGAAAATCTTGGCAGACTGCCCGTTTTTTTTTTTGGACGGCTGAGTGAGCAGAGAAGGCTCTTCACTTGTCAGATGAATGAATTGGGAAATTCTGCATAGAGATCGTGAAGGGGTTGAATCAAGATCGTGTTTTTTTTAACGATTAATTGTGCAGCTCTACCGCACATATGAAAAAGGCCTTACTATCAATTTAATAATTTATGTATACACATGCAAATGTTGTATTTGAATAACAACATACATCTGAACTTTCTTTTGTATCATCTTTGTCTGTTGTATCATAGTATAGTAATAAAATATCCTGGTTAATTACTTTTTAGGTATGTACAGGTATGATGATGATATCTAAGAAAATGATGATTATTTGGTTGTTTGTGTACAATTTTATGTTTGTAGTCTAAATCACAGTTTTTTTTTTCTATTTATTTGCTGACAACAAAAGCAGCAGAATTTAGTTTGGCGCAGAGAGCAGGCTGAACACTGCATTAGTAACATATCAGTATTTCATTATTAGATTTAATTTCAAGTTAAGGACCTCTAAATGAATCGTTGATGAAAGTTTCTTTTTACTACTATCTTAATAGAATTGTCCCTTTAGATAGAATATACTAGTCTCTTTGTATTCAACCCTTATCCCTTGCTGCACTGCAGCTATTTAGTGCATGTAATAAAAGAAAAAAAAAAAACACTGATTTGTTTAAAGTATAACTAAAGGCAAAACATTTTTTTCTAATCATACAATATGGGACACAGGCCTGGTATTCAAAGACCTATACTACTACCTTCAAGTGATGAACATTGGACACAGGCAAAAACTTTTGTTAGGGCTGACCCTAGAGCGTATTCATATATACCCCTGCTCACTCTGAGGCTCTTACAAAAAACTAGTGTCCTTAGGTGAAGGACCTGCTCTCTTTTAGAGAAGTAATTTTTATTTTTTCATCTCTTTTCAACATCTGACTGCCTAGTGCCTTCTGCTACCTAGTATTTTCCAGATTGGTTACTTGGTATGTACCTTGGACACCGTACCCAGACCCAACTCTGCCTGGATCCACCACGGATCACTTTTCAGAGAATAAACAGGTGTAAACCTGGTCTAAAGCCTGGTACACGCCATCATCATTATTTTTTTGTTTGGTTGAATAAAAAAAAAAGCTGAAAAAAAGAAACAGGAGATCCTGTACTAACAATCAAATTTTAGTACAGCAATTACCCAGCTGAGCTATTGTGTTCTGATAAGGGGACGTCCCCCCTGCCAGAACAACCCAGATGCTGATTGGCAGACCTGTTTTGGCCATGCCAGGCAGTTTGACAAAAGCTGGACATTTGGCTGTCATCTGTCAGACCGGCTGCTGTACACACGGGCCGATTGTCAGCCAGTTTCTATTAAACTGGCCAATATTCAGCCCATTCATCTATGCTACTACAGTACAGATTTAACTGGTGCCTTTTTTTGTTTTAGTGGGAAACATGTTGTAGTGCCTTTAAATAAGTCAGTGATAAGTGACTTTTTGTTACTCACATCTGAAAAAAAAAGTACAACTAAAATAATTTGAGCTACTAATGTTATTCTGTGTTAGCTAAACATAATATTATCTCGTACTGTATGTAAGAATAAAATGTATCGTTCTACATTGCTGTTGGATTTTACAGGATCTTTTAACTTCTTTTTAATGCAGGTTGTGGGGATCCTAGTTGGCCTTGGTATCATTGCTATTGTGACATCACCCTTACTACTTTTGGCATCACCATGCATCATTTGCTGTGTCTGTAAATCCTGCAAAGGAAAGAAGAAAAAGCACAGCCCAGCAACAAGTGCTTAGACATTTATTTAAGCCTTTAATCTGGAAACCCAAAGGACAGATGTACTTAGCGGAATCTCAGCATTTCTCGTTAAAGTGGACCTTCTCTCTTCATTCGTGTAACAGCAATGCAATCTTTAGGTGAAAACCAATAAACTTAGTTAGAATTCTTTTCTTCTATGCCTTTTGCAGCCTCTGTTCTTTATCCTCAACCCAACCCCCTCCCCCAGTGGATGGAAAGTATGCTGCCATTTTTTTAAATAACATCATTAGTGGGCAGCTTAATCTTCCTTATCTAAGCCACCTCATTGACGATGTGTCGTCTGTTCTTGGGCATGTATGACCTGTGGAGAGGTTTGTGACTGTTCAATAATAAACCACTTCACACCTCGTACTGAGCATGTGCAAGCTGTTTTGCCTATGTGTTTGATAACAAACCATCCCACGTGTTGCATACACCTGATTGCACACATATACAGCATAAACTGTGAAGTGGACTATTGTTGAACAATAACAAACCACTTCACAGCTTGTATAGCGCATGTGACTTCACCAGTGTTTCAGCGAACCAGGCAGTGCAAACAAGTTAAATGTAAGCTAATACAAAAATCATGCACGGGGGCTTTATTACATTTGAAGGGGGGGTCCACTTTAGATATCACTCATGCACATTTTCAAGATAGTATTTGCTAATATGTTTTGTCCCAAGAGATGTATTATTGTTGATGGATGCCTTAATGTGGAAATGTACCATGGGCTGTACATGGGACTTTTGACCAAAATTCATATATATATATATATATATATATATATATATATATATATATATATATATATATATATATATATATATATATCATTTTTTTAATGAATTTATATATATATATATATATATATATATATATTATATATGTGTGTGTGTGTGTGGGAAAGATGCATTCTATACATTGGTATAAGAAAGAGAGCAGTATAAAAAGGTCAGTAATGCAATAGAATTAAAGTTGAATGCTGGGCAAATACACAGATAAAATACCGTGAATAACTCTATTGTGAAGTACTGTAGGTGGTTTTTAACCTGCCTAAGGATTTGTATTTATTTTCAACTAGTTCTGAGCTTTACACAGCTTTGCTACTCAACACCACCCTGTCTGACAGAGCAGAAGACCTGTTTTACCTCTGCTGTAGTTAAGTGAAGCCAACCATGCATGGATTGAAATGTGGCTGCTTCAGCAGGGACCAGCTGAGTTTTGATCCATGTATGGCAGGTTGTACAGAAGTCAGTTTACCGATCAACCGCCTTGTTGGAAAATTTCCACTCGATCAGTGACATTGGCTATGCTGATCAGTGTATTCTGATGGTGGGGAAATCTCCCCGCTGTCAGAATACAAAGGCTTAGTGGGGAGGATTCCCCAATTCTTGAATATGTAAATGGGGGAGTCACATCATTTTTTTTTCATTTAACCCGCTGGTTGAACAAAAAAAAAAAAAAAAAGAATCAACTATGAGCTGCCTTAAAGTGGATGTAAACCGAATGTCATCCTTTCTAAACTACTGCCATAGGGGTTATCTATAAGGATATACACGCCTCCTGCATGTATCTTTACCTGTCAAATGACTCCCCTCTGTCCGCTATGAGACCTGAAAAACTGCATATTCTGTGGGTGGGTCTGTTTTCCAGGGCTCAGGGGGTGGAGTTGTGATGTCAGTAGACTCCCCGCCCAGGGAATTCAAAAATAATGCATGTCTCTTAGGCTAGTGCACGAGATATGTAAATCACCTGTCACTCACAGCAAGGGGGAGGATTTGACAAAGTTTTTCTCTGTTTGGCAAGATTTATCTCACTAAACAATAAGAGGATTGCTCAGAGCTGGATTAACTTTTTGTGGCAAGACTGGGTTCAAATGATTGGAAATCTTATACTCTACATTATGACATTAAAAAATAAATAAATACAATTTCGGGTTTATATCCACTTTAAAGTGGTTGTAAAGGCAGAAGGTTTTTTATCTTAATGCCTTCTATGCATCGAGGATAAAAAGCCTTCTGTGTGCTTCAGCCCCCCTAACACTTACCCAAGGTCCCTCTCTGTCCAGCGATGTCCACGAGTTTCTTAGCCATGCAAGATTCTCCTTCCTGATTGGCTGAGACACAGCAGCGGCGCCATTGGCTCCCGCTGCTGTCAACCAAAGTCAGCTAGCCAATCATGGGGGAGGGGCGGGGTCAGGTAGGGGTTCCGTGTCTGAATGAACACAGGGAGCTGTGACTCGGCTCAGGTGCCCCCATAGCAAGCTGCTTGCTGTGGGGGCACTGAACAGGAGGGGGGGGGGGGTGGCAGGATCACAGAAGAGGGACCCAGAAGAGGAGGATCTGGGCTGCTCTGTGCAAATCCACTGAGCAGGTAAGTATAACATGTTTGTTATTTTTATAGGGGAAAAAAAACGAGACTTTACAATCACTTTAAACAGCAGATAGATAAGCTCATCTATCTTTCACTCTGCTCTCTTCTCATATCAGCATGTCCCTTGCTTGCCCATGAACACTGCAGCACAGCTGATTGGCTCCTTGAGCTGCTTCTGTCTTTCCAAGTCTGAGCTCTGCTGTACAGTGGATATCATTTCTACTTCAGGTACTTACACTGCTTACATTAATAAAATGTAGTTATGTATTGGTGAATACAGAGATGCAATAATTTGTCTTTTCTATGTACACGGAGGCCAGCTTTAATCTTTGATCTGAATAGTAACCTGAAACTTTTGGTTGCTATAGGTTACTGTACGCTGCATATTATTGTTGGTTTTTGCATTTCCTGTGTAAAATGTTATACAGGACATACAAAGCTGTTCAAAGCATTATGAGCATACATAGTTACACATTCATGTGTATGCTTGCAACACATTCCTAGTAAAACTAAAATAGACTGTAGAGAGTAAAACTTTAAATATACTCAATCACTTATATATGTATATTATACTTTTGTATATATATAGTTATTTATATTCCAAAAAGGGGAAACAGATATTTGGTAAGTGTACTATAATACATTTAAAAGGGAATTTTAGCTATCTGGTGCTAAATTATTATTGGTAACCAATTTTTGGTGTTCCTGTTGTAATTTATATGACTATTATGTTTCCCTTGTTGGGAAGAAATTCCTTTTGGCAAATGTGCAGTGGATTCAGAGCTTTTTGCAATGTTCGCAATATGCCAGAGTTATTTAAGTAATACATTTAAGCCAGAATATATTTTTAAGAATTTCCATTGCTAACATTTTGTTCATAATGTATAGTGCAATGAGCATACTTTACAATAAAAATGCAGGTAATGATATGGCTTGTAATATATGCACCTTATTTTTCTTAATGTCCTTGTTGGTATGCCTGTACTGTGTTAATACTGTCCAGCTAGGTGGGATTGCCAACTCATCCATTGGATCACCGACACAGAGGAATTACAGAGTTTCTGTGGCTAATTAAACTCTGGGATTCTGACTGAATCTTACTGCAGAACTTGTATAATGTGCACATGATGCTTATTAAAGATATATGTTGGCAAATCTGCAACTATGTTCTCTTCTTCTGTATGTGTTTTGTTTTTTAGTAAAATGTTGGTATGGCTTTTTTTTTTTTAAATCAGCACCACCACCTTCCTCTTATGATGGCTTCTGTTTGTGTCCCTGAGCTGTCTCGCAATTAAATGACTGTCACAACCTGACTCAAAATCATATGTGTTATTATAAGTGATATTACCAGAGACTAGTGCTCCATGCTACTCTCATGTTTAATTCCCAGGTTTGCCACCATCACTGATGGCAAATGTTTGAATCATAGTACTTTTCTACCAACCATATCTTTTCTGATTCTTACTTCTTGTTTTATTGCAATTACCGGAAGTTACCATACAATGCCCATGGTACTACCTCCAGTATTATCTTTGCTGACAGTGGCATACACTGAGATAAAGATGCATAGCAGTCTAGACTGTATTTAGGGAGGAGGACTGAGTGGTATCCTGGGTCTAAAGCTTAGTACACACAGTCAGAATATAGGGCGACATCGGCCTGTTCAATAGAGACCGGCCGACATTTGGCCCACGTGCACAACAGTCAGTCCGCCAGAAGACATCCATTCGTCCAACTTTTGTCGAAAGGGCATGACCGAAAAAGGTCTGCCAATTGGTATCCAAACAGCGCTCTCGGAGCACTGACTGGTGTGTTCTGGCAGAGGGGCCACCCCCCTATCAGAACACAATAGCTCAGCAGGGGAGATCGCTGTACAAAAAAATTGGATTGTTGGTACAGCGATAACTCCTGAGCTCTTCAGTTTTTTTTTCTTCAGCCCGCTGGGTTGAAAGAAAATAACTACTAGTGTGTACCAGGCTTTAGTCAGAATATCATATTTATCATCCTGACAATGACCCTGAATTTATTAAAGGTGTAGAGTATATTTAAATTCAAAGTGTGCAAAGAAATTTAAACCCAAAAATTTGTGTTTTTGCTCACACGATTGGATGATTGAAGTCGGTAAAGTTTAAAGTGACACTAAAGGTTTGTTTTCTCAAAAATAAATAACAAACATATCATACTTGCCTCCACTGTGCAGCTCGTTTTGCACAGAGTGGCCCCGAACCCCATCTTCTGGGGTCCCTGGGCGGCTCTCTTGGCTCCCCTTCACATCAGATAAACCCCTAGGAGAAGCGCTCTCCTGGGGGGGGTTACCCTGCAGGTGCTCTCCCAAGTCCAGCATTCGTCGTCCATAGAGGCCAAATGTAGGACTCAGCCCCGCCCCCGGCGCTCGCATCATTGGATTTGATTGACAGCAGCGGGAGCCAATGGCTGCGCTGCTACCAATCTATCCATTCAACAGCCAAGAACCCCAGGCAGAGAGACAGCGCCTCCCTGTGAGTCAAGTTTGAGTGGTCAGGTAAGTAAAACGGGGGGGGGGGGGGCGGTCACTGACAGGTGTTTTTTCACCTTAGTGCATAAGATGCATTAAGGTGAAAAAACACGAACCTTTACAACCCCTTTAACCTAACTCACTATACTGAGTGAAAATTCCCTTTGCAAAGAGAAAATTATCTAGTTTAGTAAATGAGGCACAGTTGTGCTAACTTAAAAAAAAAGTTCAGGATTGTAAAAAAACAAACAATTATACTAACCATTGGATTGATGCTGCATCTGTCCCCTGTCGGCTTTTCAGTGAGAACTGAGTGATCAAACACTGATAATCGCTCAGTTCTCCCCCTCTGCTCTGAGCAGAAAGCTGTGACTGTCAGTCTTTGGCTCTCTGCTCTCCCCTCCAGGTAAGTAAGTCTCCCTGTGTCCTCCCCTGCATCCAGCGAAGCGATCCCGAGTCTGGCTCGGGGTTACCGCTCCTATCAGTAAAATCCTAACCCAAGCCAGACTCGGGATTACCGCTAGGGGGGTTAAGTCATCCAATCATTTGCTTGCAAATATCTTGTTTTTCGTTTTAATTATCTTTGCACATGATTGGATATTCTTTGCAAATCAAATTTTCTCCTTCTTCACATTATTCACTAAGATAGATGAAAATCCACTAAGTGAACATGCTCTGCTACTTTAATAAATCACTCCTGATTTCAACCTCTTCATGGTGATTCCTTTAAAATTGTGGTATTTTCTTGGAAACACAGTACATACAGTGCTCAGCATTAATGAGTACACCCCAGATTTGTCAGAAAACCTTTACTTTCCTTTCAGATTCAACATTTTCTATAGGACACTATACTACAAAATACTCCCACAAATGCGGGCCATTGATTGCATCCAAGATTTGTTAATTTGTACACACAAGAAAGTATTTTTCTGAACAAATTCATTCAAGACCATGTGGCAAAAATGGATCCAATCCAATGAAAGTCTGAGGAGCAAAGCAAAATTTTAGACAAAATCATAATTAACAAGAATTTAACTGCAGGTGAGTCTAATTATTCATTAAACAGGTGTCCAGCAGACAGTTGATTATAAAAGGGTGTTACTTAAGAAAGAAGACCCCTTCCCATGTCATGCTGTCAGCATTACTGAAAGCTTTACTTCAATCAGAATACTGTAGCAAAAGTGATACAAAAATTTAACAAAGATGGAACTACAACCATCTCACAGAGACGTCCAGGTCATCCACGAAAATTAACACCTCAACAGGAGCGTCTTCTGTTGAGAAGGGTTGAAAAAAATTGCCATGCAAGTTCACTGCTGTTAGCTAAAGAAGTAGAAAGCCAAACACATGATACAATATGGTGTACACTGCAGAGGAATAGCATGCATGGGTGTCATCCACGAAGGAAGTCTCTCCTAAAGCCCATGCACAAAAAAGCCCACCTAGATTTTGGCAGGGCCTATGCTGAAAAAGAAGAAGACTACTGGTACTCTGTACTCTGGAGTATTGAGACCAAGATAAATGTTTTTGGAATTGAGGGCTTCAAAACTGTATGGTGTCGCAAAGGTGAGGAGTACAAAGAAAAATGCATGGTGCCTACAGAGAAAGAGCTGTGAGCAAGGCTTGTGGTGAAACGTTTCTGCTTGTCCTTTTTATACTTGTCATGACACAATAAAGATCACAGATGTAATATCCAGCAGTGCCGACTCTTCCTTCAGTTTTCCTCCAGTTTGCCTACAGTGAAACATGGTGGTGGCAGTGTCCTTCTGCGAGGCTGCACAAGTGCTGCGGGAGCTGCATTTCATTGATGGTATCATGAATTCACAGATGCACTGCTCTATATTGGAAGATGTTACCACCCCTGGTTGTTGTGCACTTTTTCATAACATAATCTACAATGCACATCTAAGGCCACTGCATTTCTGAGGAAAAACAGGGTGAAAGTGAGTCAGGCCGCGTACACACGGGCGGATTGTCTGCCCAACTAAGTTCGGCAGACAATCCGACAGACAGTCCGTTCAAAATTAGCATGAACGGACTTGACCACACACGATGAGCAGACAGTCCGCTGAAAGCGTGCGTGATGACGTGTACAGCACGTACTAGACAAACGACGTCCTATACACTGCAATGCAACCTTCGGCCGTGTAAACCCTTTCTGAGCATGCGCCATACTTAGTCCGTCCAACTTGCCTACACACGAGCGGACTGTCCGCTGAAACCAAGTTTGGACGGACAAAACCAAGTTTGAACGGACTGTCTTACGGAAATTCCGTAAGACTTTGTTCGTCAGACTGTCCGCTGAAAAAGTCCGCTGAAGCCCACACACGAGCGGATTGTCCGCTGAAACACTGTTCAGCGGACTAAGTTGGGCAGACAGTCCGCCCGTGTGTACGCGGCCTCACTGGCCAAGTACTATATGTCTCCTTATCTGAACCCAATTAAACACCTATGGGGTATTCTGAAGAGACAAGTTAAGGATCACTCTCCATCCAGCGTCCAGGCTTTAAAAGTGGTCATTTTTGAAGAATAGAATTTTAGAATGAATGTTAGAAGAATAGACGTTGCAATATGTTGCCAACTTGTTAATTTATGCCTAGAAGACTTGGTGCGGTCCTTAGAAATCATGGAGAGCATACAAAATACTAGATGTAGTAATTTTTGTTGTGGGGTGTATTCATTTTTGCATCAACTAATTCAACCACTTCGCGACCGCCTTACGCTGATATACTGTGGCAGAAGAACACGTACAGGCAGAATCACGTACCTGTACGTTGACCTTCATGAGGCAGTCTGCGCCCCCCCCCCCCCGTCAGGAGCTTTGTGAGGACAAGGATCCCACAGGCTCGATGTCCGCGGGTATACCCGTGATCGTCTCACGGAGAGGAAGAATGGGGAAATGCTAATGTAAACAAGCATTTCCCCGTTCTGCCTAGTGACACTGTCACTGATCACGCTCCCTATAATTGGGAGCGGTAATCAGTGTAGTGTCACACACACAGCCCCTCCCTCCCACATTTAGAATCACTCCCTAGGACACACTTAACCCCTACAGTGCCACCTAGTGGTTAACCCCTTCACTGCCACTCACATTTACACAGTAATCAATGGATTTTTAATTGCACTGATCGATGTATAAATGTGAATGTGAATCATGCCAAAAGTGTCCGATTTTTCTGCCATAATGTCGCAGTCATGATAAAAATCGCTTAGCTCCGCCATTTCAAATAAAAAAAAAATATTAATAAAAATGCCATAAAACTATCCCCTATTTTGTAAATGCATTTGCGCAAACCAATCAATAAACGCTTATTGCGATTTTTTTTACCAAAAATATTTGGAAGAATACGTATAGGTCGAAACTGAGGAAAAAAAATGTTTTTTTATATATATTTTTTGGGGATATTTATTATAGCAAAAAGTAAAAAATAATGCAATTTTTTCAAAATTGTCGCTATCTTTTTGTTTATGGCGCAAAAAATAAAAACCGCAGAGGTGATCAAATGGCACCAAAAGAAAGCTCTATTTGTGGGAAAAAAGGACGTCAATTTTGTTTCAGTTAAAGCGACGCAGTGCCGAATCGTAAAAAACGATCTGGTCTTTGGCCAGCCAAATGGTCCGGGGCTTAAGTGGTTAAGTAAAACTGAAGTTTTTGTAATCCCAGTTGTATTAACCTTACTTTCATGTAATAAGCTAAACAAAATTTCTATAAAACTCAGTTTTGGAAATTGTTTTTGTGCTGATTGAGATATTGATTACAATCTTACTTTTCAAAAGGAGTGTATTCATTTATGCTGAGCACTGTATGGCTGAATTTTAGGTGCAGGTGTATTATCAGCCACTAACTTTTTAGTACTATAGGATCTATCTATGATTTGCAAAGAAAATATGCACTTTGCAAAGAAAAAAAAGCTTAGTGAATAAAAGGTGAATTTTGTGAATTTTCACCTGTTTCGCCTCTTTCACTAAGAGCAGTAAAAAATAACTGCAGATTGAAAACTCACTTTGAAAGCAAACATGTTCTGCACCGTTTGTAAACCGAACCAGTGTATCTCAAATGTAGCAGACAGAGTGAAAACTCCAGATTATTATTTTTTTAGGATTAGAGCTCATTACCCGCAAATCTAAACACTTCAATTTGTTTCTGTAAAAAGTTCAGAAAAAAAAACCCTATTACAACACAGTGTTAATTATTGTCTAGTAACAACCTTTAGTTTATTTTTACTAGCAGACAAGTGTGTGTTCATAGTGTGTCCCTGGTTTACTGTGACACCGTAAGAATAATATTTCATTTTGCTCCAGCAATTTAACAAGTGTGGAATAAAAAGCTTTACTTTGTTTTTAAAGATATTTTGCAGAAAATGTAGCCATACGGGTGTCATTTCTTTCTCAGCAACAATGGTATAGTAATTAATGCTCTTTTGTTTTACAGAAGACTTGTCTGTGTTGGTCATTGTGTGACAAGCAAGAATACTATGTCGAAGTTAGATAACTATGCAAACTAGTTACTAAAAAAACAAGTGTCAGATTGAGGTACTGAGAGTTTAATCAACTAAAGGATTGTGAGAATGTTACTTCACTTGTCCAGTCATGTAAAAGAGTTATTTCATCTGCACATAGTTGGTTATTAAACGTAAACAGGAATTTGCTTTTCACGTGATTGGATAAAGTAAATATTCACACAATTTATTTTGTGAAGGTTCCTAACTCTTTTATTAAATAATTCCAAACATCTCTTTGGCTCAGTTTATGTGGGACGGAATACAGTTAAACCTTGAATTGAGAGTAACTTGGTCTGAGAGTGTTTTGTAAGACAAGGTCATTTTTTTTATAAACGTTGACTTGATAAACAAGCAATGTCTTGATATACAAGTAGCGTCACATCACAACTGAGTATAAAAGAGAAGAGAGGTGCCTCTAAGTGTAGCAATATGGTTACAGTTAATGAAGGTACAACATTTAGCAACTCACATAGTTCATGATTAAAACAGGCACATCTAAGTATGCAGGCATCTGGGGTAAAGCTGTCCACATAGACCATCCTCTGCACCGTCATCAATGTCATCCCTTCTTCCACGCTGCGCTCCATGAGCTCTTCAAGGCACACTCTCAGATCACTCTACTGCAGGGTAGTCTTCCTGGTTATGTTTGCAGACTGACATCGGTGAGAGCCGGCGGTGCAGAGGATGGTCTATGTGGACTGCTTTACCCTGGATGCCTGCATACTTAGATGTGCCTCTTTTAATCATCAACCATGTGAGTTTCTAAATGTTGTACCTTCATTAAATGTAACCATATTGCTACATTTAGAGGCACCTCTCTTCTCTTTTATACTCTGTAGCTCCTGCTGGATTTAGCTTCTAATGCCGCGTACACACGACCAGACTTTTCAACATCAAAAGTCTGACGGAATGATTCCGGCAGACTATTCGATCGTGTGTGGGCTGCAGCGGACTTTTGATTTGCAAAAGTCTGACAGACTTTAGAAATGGAACATGTTTCAAATTTTTCCGCCAGAACTCTGTCGGACCCAGTTCCTACCGAGAAATCCGCTCGTGTGTGTGCTAGTCCGACGGACAAAAACCGATGCAAGGGCAGCTATTGGCTACTGGCTATGAACTTCCTTATTCTAGTCTGGTCGTACGTCATCACATTCGAATCCGTCGGACTTTGGTGTGATTGTGTGTGGCCAAGTCCGTTCATTCGGAAAGTCCGTCAGAACTCTGTCAGAACTCTGTCAGAACTCAGTCGAAAGTCTGTCGGACATAAGTCTGGTCGTGTGTACGCGGCATAAGTCCCTTGTGGAGGCTGCCATTTCTGGATGGACATTATATGGTTACACAACCTATCACATTGCTATACTCTTTTTTTTTTATATATAATCTTTATTTTCATTTTCACGTTTTATCAACAGTTTGACATCATAACAAGGTCACATTAATGGGGGGGGGGATAGGGGTAGGGACAAGGGGAAAAAAGGGAGGGGGAACGTGCGGACAACCATATCAAAAGGGAGACATACCTACTTATTATAGCCAAGGGGGCACCCTTCCTGTCCTAGACATTCCATCTACATGGACAGGCCTCCCTTCCAAACTGGAAGGGGGTAGGATGTTCATAAGCTTTAGGTCTAGAGTTATTGCATACATGGCTCCCATAAGTGAACTCGAAGGACCTAGGTCAGTCAAAAACCTGGTGACCGTCCAGGTAGCTCAAAAAATGGATACTCAGGTATCCTAAGGATGTAACACAGCAAAAAATACATAACAGTCAGGAAAGAGGTTAGAAAAGGAATAGAAGGAAAAAAAAGGATAGGGAAGGAGAAGAAAGCATGTGGCATAGTTCTCACCGGATTTGATGTATTGGGTCTGCTTTTAAGTAGAGCCTGTAGTTGCTGAAGGATGGTTCGCCTGGACAAGTCTCCCAAAGGATGGATCCGCTAAAGTCAGTAATGCAATATTTAAACTAGATGAGGCCATAGTTGTGTCATGTACGTGTCTCTTCCAGACTGCCCATGTAAGGTCGAATCGCTCGCAAGTATCTCTACAAGTAGCGAGCCAACTCTCTGCTTCCATGATCTCCCCCACCTTCCTCAACCAATCCAGCTTGCTTGGAATATGCAAGCTCTTCCAGTGTATTGGTATAAGGTGTTTTGCTGCATTGAGGAGGTGGGGGAGAGCACTTTGTTTATAGCGAGACAGGAGCATGGGGGGGGGGGGTGTGGAGCAGAAAATGTTTTGGCAGAGCCGGGATATCTGTGTGTTTGCCAACCATGACCCAAAACGGTGTTAGCACAGAGCACTCCCACCAAATGTGGAGGAATGTGCCTTTCATTCCACATCCTCTCCAGCACCTGTCGGAATCAGTGGGGAAAATTCTAGCCATGGTGGTAGGTTCCCTATACCATCTCAATAGGATTTTGTAGTTGTTTTCTTGGGTCTTAGAATCTATTCAGCTTGAGTGAGTCAGGCGGTATAGGTGGTGGAGCTGATCCTCTGTGAATTCAAATTGGAGGTCCCTTTCCCATTCTTTAACTTAAAGGGGTGTGGGGCTAGGTGTTGCTGTCTCTAACATCCCATATAGAGCCAAGATCATTTGGGGCTGGGGGTTTGTAGTTGCCCACATACTCTCAAATTCTGTTAGAGTGGCTCTGATCTGTGCTTGTCTGTGGCATTTGGCTATGAAAGTCTCTAACTGGAGGTGTCTCCAGAAGTCAAAGGGGAAGCTACGATAGTGTTCTTGTAAGGTGGAAAGTGGTGTCAACGAGCCCCCTTCCATGAATCTTGCCAAACTAACAACCTCCTCACCTGCCCAAGTTCCAAGAGAGGCCATCTGCTCCCCGGGAGGGAACCATGGGCACCCCCCTACAGGTGCCAGTGGAGATGGCCGTGGTGCCAAAGCTAAGTGGGCATTCATTCTGTCCCACATCTACAAGGAGAGTACCGTCAATGCGGGGACCCATGGCGCATAGGACAAATCCAAATCCAGATCCAAATCCTGACATTGTTTTTTCTAGAGGAACCCATAACTTAAAGGGGTGTGCAACCTCCAATTCAAAATACGATGTAGGGCAGTTTCCTGGTAGTATTGAAATATGTTGCATATGCCCAGTCCCCCCTTTAGCTTAGATCTTTGTAGCGTCACCATGGCGAGACGTGGCCTCTTGCCGCCCCATACAAACTTAATAAAGAGGCTACGAAGGTCCATAAAGAAACGCTTTGGTAAATGCATTGGTATTATTTGCAGGAGGAAAAGGATGCGGGCAGTATAGTCATTTTTTAAATGTTCGTCCGGCCAACCCATAAAAATTATGCCTTGTCCCATGTCTGTAGATCTTGGGAGATCTTCTTAAGTAAGGGGATGTAGTTGTGGAAGAATAGGGAGTCTAGTTGATCTACGAGCTGGATGCCTAGATATTTCATAGAGGGGGTGGACCATGTGAAAGGAAAAGATCCCTTCAGGGAAGCCGCTAAAGTTGGGGAGATAGTGATCGGCAGGATCTCCGACTTAGTGTAGTTTATCCAAAAATTGGATACCTCTCCATATGCAGTCAGTTCTCCCATCAGGTTCGGCAATGAGACATGGGGGTTCACTACATGGAATAATATGTCATCTGCATAAGCAGAGAGTTTGTGCCTGAGGGAATCCGTCTGTACCCCATTCACCTTAACCTGGGCAGTAGGAGATACGTAAAATGCCAAAATCCATTGTAGCATATGTGGGCCTAGACCTGTACCCTGAAGTACAGCGGTAAACAAATCCCAGTCCACATGATCGAATGCCTTCAGGTATGGAGGCATTCGATCGCGTGTACGCGCCCAGTCGATAAGCTGGATTGCCCTTTTGGAGTTATCTCTGGCTTCCCTTCCCACTATAAATCCCATCTGGTCAGCATGCATCAATTCAGGTAATAAGTGTTTTAGTCGGTTGGTGAGGATTTTAGAAAAAATCTTAAGGTCCATGTTGGGCAATTGGGCAATAGCTCTGCGGTTGGGTGAGGTCCTTTCCCTCTTTCGGGAGCACTGTAATGTGTGCCAGCGAGGTCTCTTGTGGGAGGTGTCCATTGGTTGCTAGGAAGTTGAGGAGGGTACAGAGAGGGGCCCGTAGTTTATCAAAGAACATCAAATAGTAGGCCCTGGTGAAGCCGTCAGACCGAGGGCTTTTGCCAGTGGGTAGAGACTTAATAGTGGCCAGTAGTTCAGCTGTGGTAATTGGGTGTTCTAGGTTGGTTGCTTGTTCTGGGGGTAGGGTGGGGAGCCTTATTGAAGAGAGGTAAGTTGTTATTTGGGACTGTTTAAGAGCTACTTCTGCAGGAGAGGAGGCAGAGTCCAGATTGTACAAAGTCGCATAGCAGTCGCGGAACATGGAGTCTATTTTTGTTGTGTCTTGTGCTGGTTCTCCTGTAGAGGAGTGCAGCTTATGCACATGTGATAGGATTCTCTTTTTACAGAGAGCTTGGGCTAATATCCTGCTGCATTTATTGCCGTGCTCACAGTATGTATGGGCCACGTAGCAAAGTTTGCGACTTATTCTGCGGTCCAGTAGTAGAAAAAAAGCTGTCTTAGCTCACTCAGACAGCAGCACTCCTCAGGATCTGATGTCCGTTTGTTGCTGAGCTCAGCCTGTTGTAATGCCTGCAGTACTCTCTGGAAGTCCGCCTGCCTCTCCTTTTTAAGTTTGGCTCCCAGTGCAATGAGGGGGCCACGAACAACTGCTTGGTGGCCTTCCCATAGGATGCCGTCGCTAACCTCTTCGTTAGCATTTTCTGTAAAATAGTGTGTTAAAGTCTCTTGTACCCCTGCCACCACCCCCAGGTCGTCCAGTAAGTTTTCATTTAGCTTCCAGGTCCTCGCTTTAGCCAGGGCTTGGGTTAGCGGGAGTGTGAGTGTCACTGGGGTGTGGTCGGAAATGGTGATCTGGTCAATGATTGCTCCTAGTAGTAAGTCAAGGGTACCCTGATCTACTATTAATAGGTCCATTCTAATGTCCACTTTGTGGACACTAGAATAGTAGCTAAAGTCCTTCTAAGATGCATATAGTGCTCTCCAGCAGGACACCAAGGTATGTTCCTGGAGGGTCTTTTGGAAATGTTGCAAGAAGGCATGGGAGTGTGTTGATCTGCTCGCCGAGATATCCTAAGCCCTTGTGCACACGGGCGGAGAATCCGTCGGAATGTGTCCTATCGGACCGTGTTGTCGGATAATCCGACTGTGTGTGGTATGCATCGGACTGATTCCGTCGGAATATCCGTCGGACCCAATTTTCCAACTTGTTGGAAATATTTCCCGACCAACTGGTTCGATCGGACATACTCCGATCATGTGTAGAGAATTTGGATCGGACCAAGTGCCACGCATGCTCAGATCAAATTCCTACATCAAAGCTACTAGCCTGAACGTAGTCCCATCGTAACGAAATTATGTCATCACGTTCTGAATGATCGGATTTTTCGACAACTTAGTCTGACCGTATGTATGCAACAGTTTCGGACAAGATCCGATGGACAAAATCCGACGGACAAAATCCGACGGATTTGGTTGTCGAAATCTCCGACCGTGTGTACAGGGGCTAACACAGGGTCTAAAAAGTCTACCAATTTGGTGAGGACTTAGTCAATGAACGTGAGCTGTTGGGTGTTAGGGGCGTATAGAGTAGCAAGTGTGTATGTTTGACCCATTATGGTGCCTTTCAGGAACACATAGCGTCCCTGGGGGTCTACTCTAAGGTCAGTGGGTTGGAACTGGCAGTTTTTTTGTGAATAGCTATGGCCGTACCTTTGGATTTAGGTTTTGGGGAGTTGATTGGGTACCATTGTGAAAATAGTCAGTGAAATGCAAGAACAGTACCTATTGTCTATGTATAGTAGTGCCGCGCAGTGTATATGAAGAGAGAGTAAGAGAGAAATGGATAAAAAACAGAGGAGGGAAGGGGTAGCTTAACAATAAGGAAAAAAAAGAGAAGTAAATGAAAATTAATTGCAGATACAATGTACTAATGACCACCTCTTCAATCCAGCATACACATTAAATGTCACTATAGAACATGTGTGCTTAAACAAGATTGTGCCAGACAATAATCAAAACAGAATAAGGGCTAGGTACATGTGTACCATTAAAAGGCTTGTTAGCCTGTGCAGTGCAACAATACAAGGAAAGTGGCAAGTGCCAAAACGTATTTGTGCAAATATTGCAAGAAAACATATACATGTATATAGCAGCCAATGCAAAGAAAGCGCCAAGTGCCAAAACCAATTTGTGCAAATATTGCAAAAAAACATATAAATGTATATAGCAACCGATATAACAAGCATAAATTAATTAACTGTGCAATCCATATAGTTCATTGTGCAAACACTGCAAACAACCACTAAAGCATCAAAGTAAAGTGCCAGTGCTCTATTGGTCATAAAGTGAGTGATCATAAGATTTGTCAGTCCATGAGGATGGATGTGCAAATGCTGCCAGTGCAACCGTCAAAAACAAATCATTCCAAAATTAGGTGTCGGTGCTTTATGGATCATGCAAACATAGGGGTGCAGCAATCCTTTCTTTCCTTCCGTTCGGTGGATGGATGGGTGTCCCCTTACCTTACAGCTGTAAGGTTACAGCATGATCACAGAAATAAGGGTTTCCTTGCGTCCCCAAACGGGATGTCCCAGGGCGGGTATACCTCACAGGGCGTAAAGAACAGTACTTGATAGTGTAGTAATTTTGTACTCAAACGTATTTATTTAATAGTAACAGGGTACTCACATTTGGGAGCACAAACAAACAGCGGTGTATACATAAAACGAGCGGTAGGCTAAAACGTCACTTCCGGGGTCTCTCTCTCTTTCCGACGCGTGTTCGTCACCATCACGTGACTTCATCAGGGAATAGATAGAGAGAAGGAAGCGTCCCTTATATACCTAAGCCTAATTGTTATAGCGGCCATTTTATTGTAGTCCGATCACCGGAACAGTACCTATGCCCCCGATCTTTTCAACTCTAACCATAACCTATTCCGTTTATTGGGGGAGAACATACCACGTACATTATATAACATTGCCTTAACCATAGCCATGTTTCATCAAGAGGGTTGTCCAGACGACCATCTCAAATCTGTTGAATCCGATGAGTGTGATTCCGCCTTCTGAGCTATGGAGAAAGAGGTAAAAAAAAGAGGAAGGAGAGACAAAGGGGGGGGGGGGAGAAAAGGAGAGAGTTATCAGCATAAAGTAAACGTAACAACTTGTAGTGTGGGTCCACTAACGCCCCAAAGGCTATATGTGGTTTTACCCTGAACTGTTTGCCCGACTCATGCAGCCCCCCTAATATAGGGGAGTCAAATAAGTGTGGCAAAGTGCCCATATCTGTGTGGGAGTCGTGATTGCTTCATGGGAAGCCAGGAAGTTCCTGCTCCTCACAGGATTAAAAGCGGTAGTTGTCTGGGGAGTTGGCGTTTTTAATGGGCCCTTGGATAAATCAGGGTACTGAATAGTGCACTGAAATGGTGGTGTCCTTTAACAGCCTTATAGTCCATTTGCCCTTTTGCATAGATTATAGTGAGAAAAAAGGGGGGCTTCAAATGGGGTATCTGGGTCGCACGTTCCTAATGCGTGCGTCACTGGAGAAGCCAGTGTAGGGTATTACGAATGCATTTTAGTCAATGAGCAAGTCTAAAGGCTGTCATTGGGGTATCCCTGAGGATGTTGTAATTTATGTGGATTCTTCAGTCCCCTGCGAAGGACTCGGGCTTGCTGCCAGGGCTGGGGTGCTGGTACTGCTTGAATATCCAATGAGGATCTCCAGTCAGGGAAATCTACAGGTTCCAGGTTCAGTTGCGACAGAAAAGGTAGGAGGTCATCTTTAGTGCGCAGGGTGGCAGATTTTCCATCCCTTCCTGTGTGGAGGCTGAAGGGGAACCCCCATCTATAGGTGATGCCTGCTGTGCGTAGTGATTCCAGGAGGGGGTGTAGTGCTCTGCGCTGCATCAAAGTGCGACGGGACAAGTCCTGGTAAAAGAACAGACAGGGTCTATCAAAATCAAAGTAGGGTCGTTTGCGCATCAGCTGCATGATTTGATCTTTGACTGTATATTTGTGCAGTTTGTAAATTATGTCACGTGGATTATCTGCAAAAAATCAAAAGACAAGCAAGTTCACTTCCTTTCCTAATCCCCAGTGAATAAACATACCCTGCGTAACACCTGCTGTATTTGTTTTGCATGTGGACACTATCCAAGTCACTGTAAGATACTACAATTTAGAAATGATAAAACATAGTTAATGATACCACTGGCATTTTACCTCTCAACAAATGAGAGAAAAAAGGAGAAAATGATTGGCAAATGCTGTTGTGAAACACTGCAATGCTCTGCTGATGACTGGAAGTAAAGGATGGAGAGGGTAAAAAAAAAAAAAAAAGGACTAAAAAAAATGATGAACAATAAAATATCATAAGTGGTATACAAGATTCACTTAGCAACCTCCAGGAGAATTGGAATAATTGAATCACTTCAGCTCCAGCATCTATTTACCCCTCATGGACTAGAACAGTTATCATCATATGCAGTTTAGAGGTCATCCTTTTAATGTTTAGATGAAGAGAAACAGAGTAAATACAAACAGTAATGTTATTATGTATCTCTGGATAATGCTTCTGAGCAGTGTTTATAAAACACTCTTCAGAAGAGCTGTGTGAAGTTGGCATCCCATGTTTGTAAAACCTGAATAAAAATATACCATTCGTTTGTGCTGCGTTTGTGCTGATTTGTGCCGCAAAAATGAGCATTTGTCCCGGTTCGGTTCCTGAGACATTAAACATTCAATTTAATGCAAACCCTGCCCACTTTGCACCCCATGTTGCTGAATTTTAAAAACAAACACGCCATTCGTTTGTGCCACGTTTGTGCTGCTTTGTGCTGCAAAAATAAACGGTTGTGCCACTTTGGTTGCGGAGATATTGTGCGTTATAGTTGCTGAAACCCCGCCCACTTTGTACCCCATATTGCTGAATTTTAAAAACAAACATGCCATTTGTTTGTGCTACATTTGTGCTGGTTTGTGCCGCAAAAATAAACGTTTGTGCCACTTTGGTTGCGGAGATATTGTGCGTTATAGTTGCTGCAACCCCACCCACTTTACACCCCATGTTGCTGAGTTTTAAAAGCAAAGGCGCCATTCGTTTGTGCTGGTTTGCGCCCCAAAAATAAATGTTTTTGCCGCTTTGGTTGTGGAGCTATTATGTGTTATAGTTGCTGCAACCCTGCCCACTTTGTACCCCATGTTGCTGAATATTAAAAAAAACGCCATTCGTATGTGCCGCGTTTGTGCTGCAAAAATAAACGTTTGTGCCGCATTGGTTGCAGAGATATTGTGTGTTATAGTTGCTGAAACCCCGCCCACTTTGCACCCCATATTGCTGAATTTTAAACGCAAACGCACCACTCGTTCGTGCCATGTTTGTACTGGTTTGTGCCACCAAAATAAACGTTTGTGCCACTTTGGTTTCCGAGATATTGAGTGGTATACTGTATGTTGTCAAACCATACTGACTTTACACCTCGTTATTAAATCTTACATACAACTAGACTAATTTGTTTGGGGTTTGTGCAGATTTGGTGGATATTGTACATGATGTTTTACTTCACATGCATAGTTTTGCTACCCCCACAGGGATCCCCCCTTCCTTTCCGAATCTCTAGCGCTGACTGGAAGAACAGTCGGAGGAGGAAATCTAGGGAAGGGGCAGGCATAGCTGGCTCTGGCTCTAGTGAGCCAGAGCCAGCTGTCAATCAGGCAGCAGGGTGGATTTTGACAGTATTGTCGGGATCTGTCCCGGCTGCATCGCGGCTCTGTGCTGTCAGGATATAGTGGGCAATATCTTGCCACATGCACATGAGTTTTTTTGTCACAGGAGAACATACTATATGTCATCTTGTGAACAAAAAGAGAACTAAGCCCAAAAAAGGTTGAGCCATAGCTCTCTTTTAACAAAAGTTTAAACTAGGTGTTAACCCAGTAAAACAGCACTCCAGCAAATTCTCTTATATAGGCCACTTCTTTTTTTAATTGCTTTTTTTGAAAAACATCTATGTCAGTAGATCAGGAAAGGAAAATTAAGTATTTGATAATAAATTTTCAGTTTTCCTGACAGACTTCATGGCATATTACGTGTGGGAAATAACTAGCCAAACCACACGGGTGGGTATTCTGATAAAAAGAAGTTTAATTCTCCCCGTCAACTGAATGGATTCTTAAACCAAAGATCGAAGAGGATAGAGAAACAGGTTCTATGCAATAGTGTGATATAAAGATATTAATGGAGGCCCATAAGGCCGCCTTGTAGATGAGACCAGGAGCCACATGCCAGGCTGCTGCCCACAAATACCCCTAGTAGGGTGTGCTGTCATCGCCTCTGGAAGAGCCATGCCCTTAGCCCTATAAGCCTGCTAGATAGACTGGACGATCCAGGTCACAATCATTCTGGACAAAGCCCATTTCCCCTTGTTGTTGCCGGAGTGTAGAGCAAAGAGGAAGTCGGAGCGTCTAAAGGAGGAATTAACTGGTAGGTATTCCTTCAGCATTTCGCCTACATCCAGAGGATGAACTTCAGAGAAACCTGGGGTCTTGAATGTAGGTAGGACAATTTCTTGGTCCTCATGGAACACTGAAGAGACTTTGGATTTGAGCCGAGCATAGGGATGAGGACCACCTGGTCTGGGAAGAAAGTCAGGAATGATGGCTCTACATGACCCAAGGACCCAATATCAGAAATCCTTTTAGCCGAAGTGATGGCTACTAGAAAGGCGACTCTTGCAGAAGAGTCCCTAATAGAAAGCGGCGCAGATACCATGGTGCTTAGTCTAGACAGTGAGTCGAGGACCAGGGGAATCTTTGAAGCCTGAGTCTTGTTGCCCTACAGAAAAACTGCAGAGATAAAGGGTGAACAGCTCACGATGCACCAGAGAAGGCCGACAAGGCAGAGACTTAGAGCCTGAGAGAGCTGATGGACAGAGACAGATCTAGACCGGATTGAGGAAAGCTGAGAATATCCTGGAATTCCCGGATCCCTGAATGATCTGCCAGTAGAGGATGAGAATTTAACAAACTTGGCCCAAATTCTCTCATATACTTTATTCGCGATTGCCCTTCTCGAGCCCATGAGGGTGGAAATTACTCCTGAAGCACACCCAGGAGACTCCAGCCTTTCCCTCTCAAGAACAAGACCATCAGTCTCAGTAATTCCGGACAAGGGTGCAGGACTGCCCCCCTGACAAAGAAGGTCCAGCCTGAGAGGAAGAGGTAGTGGGCCCTGGAAGCTGAGCTGGGTCTGGAGGGGAAACCATGGCCTGTTTGGCCAGTAGGTGCTATCATCACCACCTCGACCGCCTCCACTTGAAGCCTCTGTAAGAATCTGAGGATGATCGGGAATGGGGAAATGGACTTCAGGGACGAAGACTGCTGAAATATTGGCCAGATTTTTCTGAGCCCATAACATGATGGCTTGACTTCTTGGTGTACAGTAGAGCTCCAAGTGCCCCCTGTCTCTTCACATATGAGACCGCTGTGGTGTTGTCCATCTTCAGTAAAACTGACTTCCCCTTCAGGAGATGAGTGAAAGATTTGAGGGCAGACTAGGCTGCCCTTAACTCCAGGACATTCGAGCCCGGGTTGTAAAGACGGGCACTCCACTTACTTTGAGCAAGTTCTGACCCGCAAAGGGCCCCCCAACCAGTACCACTAGCATCGGCCAAGACCGTGACCCACGAGATGGGGGCGGTGGAGTGGCAGGTGAGCAGATTTCTGCACTGGAGCCACCAGAAGAGGCTGTGCCTCATCACTGAAGTTATGTGAGTTATGTTGAAGAAACCCTGAAAGGGTTGAAAAGGGCGTAATCTCCCCAGAGACCACTTGACCATTGTGCCGACAATCTTTAAGCATTACGAGGCTTTTAGGTGTGAAGAGCTCAGAGCTTGTGAGATCATTTCTTGAATGACTGGAATCTTTTCCACGGGGAGAGAGATGGAACTTTCTACCGTGTGGAACTAAATACAGTATATCAGGCGCTGGACTGGTTCCAGATTGCTATTTCCCAGACGTGATGGAAGAGAAGCAGACGCACCCCCACCCGACCCGCTTGGGCAGGCCCAAACTCAAAATGGCTTAGCCGGCTTTCGTCCACTGGACGCCTGGCTCTTAGTGGGCTTCTGGAAGAATGCCTGTCTTCTGCTCCAATTCCTTCTGATATCTTGGCCGGGCCTGTAAGAGCGTGCTTCCCTTGAATGCTCAGTACTATGTCTTCTGTGCTGAGGCCTTTTCTGACTGAACAGATGTCTAACCTGAGGCAGGAAACTCAACCTCCCACCTGTGGCCCGGGCTATGGCGCTATCCAGCTTGTCACCAAACAGCGAGAACCCTTTAAGGGTATCCTACACCAGGCCTGCTTGGATGATGGGTCAGCGAGCCAGGGGCGCAACCACAAGGCCCGCATGGCTGTGACCGAGGAAAGCATAGTCTGAGCCGACAGGAGGATAAGGTCGATTGGAGTCTCCCCCAGGAAGGCCAGCTTCAGCTCCTGGATTACCGAGCCCCTGGCCAGTTCTTCTGAGATTCCTCTGATCATGGAGTCTACATTCTCCATCCAGACCTCCATGGCCTTGGACATGGCCGCAAGGGCCAAGGGGGGTTTGCAAGCCATCCCGGCTAACCGGTAAATCCTTTTAAGATCTTGATCTATACTTCTCTCAAGACCATCTTTGAAGGATACTGCACCTTCCAGAGGAAGAGTGACGTGTTTAGGTAGTCGCATCAGAGCTGCGCTTACGAGGTCAGCGTTTTCCAGATATTTCACTTCCTCAGTCTTGAAGAGGTATAACCTGGAGGATCTACTTGACATAGACAGAGACAGAGGTCTTCTTATCTACCTTGCTCCATTCCTCGTCAATGTTTATTTTCGCAGCACAAAACATCTCGGCTGATGCACTGTCCTGCTTTAGACCCCATTCACACCTGAGCGTTTTGTAGCTTGAAGCCTGAAGCTACAAAACGCTGGAGGGGAAAAAATTTATTATTCTCAATGGAGATGGTTCACATCTCCACTCCATGTCGCCTGAAGCCGAACACCTGAAGCTCAAACAAGTTCCGGACCCTTTTTTGTCGCTCGAATTGAGCAGATTTGGGCGTTTTTCTTCTTTTAACATTGGTGACCTTTTGCCCTGCACAAAATCGCGGTAAAAAATGCAGCGAATCGCGGTAATAAACGCTGCAAAAAACACTTCAAAATCGCGCGATTTTCTGCTTGAAAACACTACGCTCAGGTGTGAATGCAGCCTTAACAATGCGTCATTCTTTTTGCAGTAACCTGGAGCTGACCTGACCACTTCTACTATATCACCTTAGTCGCAGCTGACGCTGAGTTAAAGGAACACCTACACAATATGACCTGCCTCATGAAGGCCTACCACACCACCTGGAACACCTACGACAGGTTTCTAGCCTCATACCCCAGGGCAGGGTCGGGAGACATCAAGCATGTCCTGGCCTTTATATACTGCCACATGCAGCTGGCTCTATCACATAATACCATCAAACGCTACTTAGCTGGCATCCAGCATTTCGTCTCCTTACAGAACCCTTCTAAACTATCCCTTTTTGCAGCCCATGCTGTCAATTCCATCCTACGGGGTATCCAGAGGCAGCGGCCCGTAGCCAATAGCAAGTTCCTTGAATGACTGGAATCACTAGTGCCATCTTTAGGGACATTTCTACTCCTGTATCATGTCTGCAATCTCTGACCATCTCCTGTATCATGTCTGCAGTCTCTTACCATCTCCTGTACTATGTCTGCAGTCTCTGGCCATCTCCTGTATCCTGTCCACAGTCTCTAAACATCTGTATCCTGCCCGCAGTCTCTGACCATCCCCTGTATCCTGTCCGCAGTCTCTGACCATCTGCTGTATCCTGTCTGCAGTCTCTGAGGCCGCGTACTCACGCGGGGACTGTTCGCTCAACTTTGTCCGTCAAACAGTTTCAGCGGACAGTCCGCTCAAAATTAGCATGGACGGACTTGCCCACACACGATGAACGAACAGTCCGCTGAAACCGTGCACGATGATGTGAACGGCACGTACGACGGGACTAGAAAACGACGTCCTATACACTGCAATGCAAACTTCGGCGTGTAAATCCTTTCTGAGCATGCGCGGAACTTAGTTTGACGAACAAGCCTACACACGAGGGGACTGTTCGCTGAAACAAAGTTTCAGCGGACAGTTTTTCGGAATTTCCGAAAAACTTTGTTCAGCAGACTGTCCGCTGAAACTGTCCGCTGAAAGCCCACACACGAGCGGACTGTCCGCCGAAACACTGTTCAGCGGACAAAGTTGAGCGAACAGTCCCCGCGTGTGTACGCGGCCTGACCATCTCTTGTCTTTTATCGTATCTGCAGTTTTAGGCAGAGTCTGGAGAGGAGGCAGACATGTGTGAACAGTGTAGAGGAGACTATAGGATAAATACCAGAGCAGCCAAGTTGGAGCCATCCTGACTGAGCCCTGCATGATGCACCTAAGAGAAAGTCAGTGACAACTCTGCAAGGGCAGTCTGAGGAGGGGGGGTCACTGATGTAAGGGGGGACTGAATACAATAATGTAAGGGGGCACTGATATAAAGGTTCCCCCCTATATTAGTAACCTCCCCTTTACCTTAGTGTATTGACTCTGCGGAAGGTGGTTTCAGGTCGCCAGAGTCCCCCCCACATCAGAGGATCCTGCACACTCTTATGTATGGGGGGACTCTCTGCTGGCTGGGTTATAATAACCTAACCTTCATATAAATGGGGAAATATGTTTTTTTATTTTTGTTTAACTTTAAAACATTGCAAATAGCACTAGCTATGTGTTTATATATATTTTATATTAATATCTGCACTGTTTAGCACTGAAAACTGCCATTTAAGGTACTTTTTTGTGTCAGTAAATTTCATGAATTTTGCCAGTAAGAAAAATTGGTGCCGTTTGTAAATTTTGGGGTCCTGCCAGTAAATTTCACTTCTGGGGTGGGCAACACTGATATTTATTGTTTCTCTATCCCAAATAAAGTATGCAGTACATGAGTCAGTGACTGGCAACTTTCATCAGAGCCTAACTGTGCAGGTACAGTATATCCCTTTCGCTTTGGGTGAATTAAATCTTGATGCCACCCTTATGTGTTTCTTTTGTGAATTAACACAATGAGGTTAATTTACTAAAGGCAAATACACTGCGCACTTCTCAAAGTGCAGTTGCTCCAGAGCTTAGTAAATAAGCAGAAGCTCTGTGGGCTTCCATCATCTAATCATGCGCAAGAAAAAATACTCTTTTTTTTTCTATTTTATTTGCACCTGATGCTCATTATCTAAACTCTGGAGCAACTGCACTTTGAAAAGTGCATAGTCGATTTGCCTTTCGTAAATAAACCCCAATGTCTTCTTCTAAACTTAGGCTTATGCTTAGCTTACCTTTGTAATTACATAAATATATAAAGCTGCTCTAAATTTGGCACTGCTAATTAAAATGCCATAGAAGGAATGTCATTGAGCCTAAATAGAGTGCAGTGGAAAATAGAAAAACTCAATCTTGGCATACTTGAAGAATGTTCATTAAAAAAAATCCAAAGTCATTTTCAAACTTTAATTGAGTTCATATGGATGAACAGATGAACATTACATTTGTCTATGGTGCAGTTTTAGTGCCATCTAGTGAGCAATTGTGAAATTAGAGCTTACTCAACTGGGGCACTTGCACAGGGAAAGTATTATATTGAAAGCCGATTCCAAGAGTTTCTATAATGAAAACTAAAGAGGGAACAGTTAAACTCTCACATGCAGAAAACAGCAATTTGTGAATACCATGCATTTTGTCTGATGCAATATTTAAATGCACAGTTGTTCACTTTATGAGCTAAAGACATAAAATGTCAAAATTGGCTGTTCCAGTACACCAAGACAAGAAAAATGCTCAGAGCTTACCATGATCTCATGTTATTATATGCCTTCTATATTATACATTTATAATTAATAGACATTAGTAGAATGAAAGATGCACAGATTTTGAAAGCTGCAGGAGAGGGTTAGCACCAATGATACATTAGCTGTGTTGTTAAGGTCATATAAAATTGTATTCTTTCGTTTTTTTTTCCCTATTTAAATGTCAAGAGTCAATTAAAATAGGGAAAGCTTATGGCATTTTTATTCTTATTATTTTTTTACTAGTAATGGTGGGGTTCAGCGATTTTTATCGGGACTGCAACATTATGGTGGACAGATTCGGTACTTTTGACACATTATTGGGAACATTGACAATTATACAGCGATCAGTGCTATAAAAATGCACTGATTACACTGTGTAAATGTCACTGGCAGGGAAGGGGTTAACACTAGGGGGCAATCAAAGGGGTTAACTGTGTTCCCTGGTATGTGTTCTAACTGTAGGGGGATGGGAGTGACTAGAGGAGACAGATTATTGTTCCTAGCTAGTAGGAACACACAACCTCTCTCTCCTCTCCTCATAGAACAGGGGGTTCGGCGCCACTGTAAATTTGCTCAAATGGGGTGTGTTCATAAAATAGAGGTACACCTCCACCATTAGCCTATCACAGAGCCACAAGAGGTGTCATATAGATATCAGATCCTATCCAGAGGAGTGTATATATGAATTACACAGGAGGAGAGAGGGAAGGGAAGTACATATATAACCCCCCTAAAGCTAACTACTACTAATATGCAGAATATAGAAAATAGAGACACACTGCCAACAATATTATACAACAATTCCTGAACACAGCCAATCACGTACCACAAAAGATGGCTATAAATTAGGCCAAGCTTGACTACGTAGACACAAAACTAGACAACTACGTAAGCAGCGGAAATTAGTAATATGGTAAATAACATATGCATAGCGTGCAGCAGTGATAAATACGTGGTAAATAATAAGATATTAATATGCCACTAAATTGATAAGTGTGTTGAAAAATTAACACAGTGAAGTTAATTGCATGAATAAAAATAAATAAAGTGAAAATACGGTGACCATACAGTGTAATATACCCTCAAATAAATATGTGATAATACCAGGAATGTAAATCCATAAAATAGGAGATATTACATAAATAAATAAATATTAAATATGTGATATACAACAGATTTTTGGGTTTTTTAATCATATATATTTTTTATTCCTTGGTACCGATATTTACCCTTTGTGTCATACTGGGGTGGTACATTATATACCCCCCAAAGGGTTTTCTGTGTGGTATTTTCTGTGAATGCCATAAAAAAAAAAAAATTTTTTTGTAGTTTAGCTCATTTTATATATTTACCTTCTGTTATTACATTTTTTGTTATTATATTTTTATTTTTGCAAAACACATCTCTGTCTGAATACCGATGTGTGAATAAAAGTTTATGTTTTTTTAAAACTACACACCTTTGTTGGAATTACTACACTATGGAATCCTCCCCCCTTCTTTTTTCCTTGAGGAAACTCTGAATACCAATATCAGTCTCACCTGCTCATCAGGACTTGAGTGGACTACAATCTCTGCAAATAATCTCTCATCAGCGCATCTACGTCAGCAGTGTGATATCTACGGGCCTGACTGCCCTGTGTGGGCTCATAGTTTCGGTGAGTGGGGAGCTAAAGGGGGCGAGCACGAAAGTCACCTGAAAATCTGTTCCTGGGCACCTGTCACTTTTCCACCTATTTTCTATATTCTGCATATTAGTAGTAGTTAGCTTTAGGGGGGTTATATATGTACTTCCCTTCCCTCTCTCCTCCTGTGTAATTCATATATACACTCCTCTGGATAGGATCTGATATCTATATGACACCTCTTGTGGCTCTGTGATAGGCTAATGGTGGAGGTGTACCTCTATTTTATGTACACACCCCATTTGAGCAAATTTACAGTGGCGCCGAACCCCCTTTTTATAAATAACCTCCTCACATTATTCAGACTGCACTATGGCTTCCCAGCAGGGTTGCTGGATGCAGTTGTCTATGCTCAGAATGTCTGTTAAACTCTCTTTCATGCTGCCCAAAGCCAGCACTAAAAATCCCCCCCTAAACAAACACACAGATGGGAGAGGAAAGAGGGCTCAATCTGCACCTCTTTCTCCTGCCCCAACCCCTCTGTCTGCCCACACTCCGATGCCCAGTACTGTGCCTCAGAAAAGGAAAGTGGGGGCCAGAAATGTGAAGTCCAGCAGCTGCAGATACATCTGGATGAGAGTTGCTGACTGCCAAGGGGTGAGTAAGCTCACCATCCATCCCTGTCTGTGACTGAAGTCTCCCCCTTCTCTCTCCTGCCTCTGAGTGAATACACTAAGGTAAATCAGGGTTCTCAGAGTACCCCTTATATCACAGTTCCCCATTACACCAGATGCCAGTTTTCTTACTTCAGAGTCCTCTCCGTACATCAGAGTTTTCATTGTTCCCCCTTAAATCAGGGTTCCCAGAGCATCCCTTATGTTAGAGTCCCCGGAGTTCTCCCTTACATCAGAGTCTGCAGAGCCCCCTCTTACAGTGAAAGGGAACCCTGCGAGTTCAGATGTAAAGGGGGAACTCTGTGGACTCTGATGTAAAGGGGGAACTCTGTGGACTCTGATGTAAAAGGGGAACTCTGTGGACTCTGATGTAAAAGGGGAACTCTGTGGACTCTGATGTAAAAGGGGAACTCTGTGGACTCTGATGTAAAAGGGGAACTCTGTGGACTCTGATGTAAAGGGGGACTCTGATGTAAAGGGGGACTCTGATGTAAAGGGGGACTCTGATGTAAAGGGGGACTCTGTGGACTCTGATGTACAGGGGGACTCTGTGGACTCTGATGTACAGGGGGACTCTGTGGACTCTGATGTACAGGGGGACTCTGTGGACTCTGATGTACAGGGGGACTCTTGTTATTGTAGCGCCCACCACTTTGAGGTGGGTGCTAATAGGTAAGAGTTAGGTAAAATTACCAGTGCCTTACCCTTTTTTGTTTAGGCCTGGTTGTTAATTTGGTTTGGGAGGAGTAATAGAATAGAAGGGGGTGTGACCACCTGTACTCTCACCTGGAAAAACCTCCCTTGCTTTCCTTTAGACCCCTTTCACACCAGGGCGTTTTGCAGGCGCTATAGTGTTAGAAATAGCGCCTGCAATCCGCCATAAAGAAGCTGCACCATTGTGTGTAGTGTGAAAGCCCAGAGGGATTTCACACTACAGAGGTGCACTGGCAGGATGTCAGAAAAAAGTCCTGCCAGCAGCTTCTTTGGAGCGGTGAAAGAGCGGTGTGTTTACTGCTCCTCCACCGCTGCTCCCCATTGGAATCAATGGGACAGCGATGTAATGCCGCCGGCAAAACGCCGCTATTGCGGCGCATTGCCGGCGGTTTTAACCCTTTCGCGGCCGCTAGCGGGGGGTAAAAGCGCAATGTGCCGCAAATCCGGCGGTAAAACGCCGCTAAAAATAGCGGCGTTTTACCACCGACGCTATCAGCGGTGTGGTGTGAAAGGGGTCTAAGAAATGTTCTAGGAAAGGAGGCGGGTAAGGAACTGGAGTGAAGGCAAGCAGCCAAAATGTGACTCTAAGGAGCAGGCTTGAAGGCCTGGGGTTTCAGAGGCCCCACCACTGGAGAGCAGGAACCTAACCTGAAGGCCTGGGGTTTCAGAGGCCCCACCACTGGAGAGCAGGAGCCTAACCTGAAAGCCTGGGGTTTCAGAGGCCCCAGTGCTGGATGGTTCAAGCACACACAAGTCATCCGGGAAACCCTGGGGACTTAAACCAGGCATCCTGGCTGGGATGGTTCTATTCACAAGAAGCAGGAAGTAGCTGCAAAGAAGATGGAGTAGACCGGGGTGTTATCCAGACTTTCCTGAACTGGCCTGGGGAGGATCGCAGAAGGCAAGATGGGCAGGTGAGGCCTGGGACGTCCAGCATCCAATTCCCAAGGTGCTTTTCAGGGGGGCACTGGTCAGTTCGTTAAGGGAAAGGGTCTTAGCTACTCAGAAGAATCAGAAGGAGGAGGCAGCTCATATTTCCTACTATCACCATTACACCTGGACTGCAGCAAGAGGAATAAAAGTTATCTGTTCAACCTTTATGGACTGTGTCTGTTGTGAATCATGCAGGCTGGAAGAACAGAGGTATGTTAGCAGTACTGTATGAACTACCCAGCAGCTCCCAAGGGAGTAGTGCGCTACATTATTAACGTCATATAATCAGAAATGTTATTTAATAGCAAAATATATGTATAGTTTATGCTATAAAAAAAAAAATTGCTGTGTGCCGCTAAAGTGTTCGGTTCGGACTTGAGGAAAAGGTGGCAACACTACCTTAGATGTAGTGTCTGCTTGTTTACATGTGGCTTAGTACAGTGTAAATCCATGTAAAGGCTGGGTTTATTCACACAGGGATGCACAGGTGTTGACATTTGACATCCGTGCAGGTGCAATGCTCCGAACACAAACAGTGTGCATTCGGGGCCATACATCTGCACAGAAGTGCAGCACAGTGGCTAAGTGGTTAGCACTACCACCTAACAGCACTATGGTTGTTGATTTTATTCCCAACCACAACGTTATCTGCCTGGAGTCTGCATGTTCTCCCTGTGTCTGCGTGGGTTTCCTCCCACACTCCAAAGACATGCTGACAGGTTAATTGGCTATAGTATATGTATGTATGAATGAATGTGAGTTAGAGACCTTAGATGGTAAGCTCCTTTATGGCACAGGAACAATGTGAAAGTACAATATATATGTAAAGTGCTGCACTATATAAGAACCTATAATAAATAAATGTAAAATCAGGAGCAGCGGTTGTGTTCATGCAGTTACTGCATCCCAAATGACATCAATTGGACTGCCTGCATGGGGACGCACAGAACCCCGGTGCAGGTAAACATGGCCCTGGTACGCCCTGTGTGAATGAGGCCTTTGTTTTTTCTTCAGGCTTTATTTCTTTTCTTTTTTCACAAGGTGATCCTACCAGTAACATACTCACTGTCCTTTGTGTGACATCGCTCACTCACTGTACTGTATGTATGGAGTCGCTGTATTCATTTATAACACTAGGCTGCTCGCTTTTGATTTGGACTACTGAACACTTCCCACTTTACTTATCTCCAAAACATAGGGTGGTGGTTTTCTGTGGTCTAGACAAAATAACTAGGCAGGACTAATAACACTGCTTGAGATTTAAGTGCAGTAAAGGCAGAGTCCACAGGATGCTCACTAGATTTGTTGGAGAACCAATTAGGCCTGTCTGTAAATGTTCAGTAGGCTTCTGTCGAAGGCTCATGACCAGAAAAAGGTGAGACTATCGGCTTCCAGTCGGCGCTGACTGGAGTGTTCTGGTGGGGGGGGTCGCCTTTCCTCAGGAAACAATAGTACAGCAGTGGAGATAGCTGTACAAACATTGGATTGTTAGTACAGTGGCTCCCACCTGAGCTGTCAAGTTTTTTTTGCTGAACCCGCTGGGTTGAACGAAATAAAACTAGTGGTGTGTACAAGGCTTTAAAGGGGTTGTAAACCCTTGTGTTTTAAGGTGGGAAAACACCTGGCAGTGGCTGGCCCTCCAGCCCGTCCCCCCCCCCCCCCCCCCGTTTTACTTATCTGAGCCTTGAAACTTGATCCAGTACTGTCTCTCTGCAGGGGGTTCTCTGCTCTTGATTGGATAGATTGATAGCAGCGTAGCCATTGGCTCCTGCTGCTGTCAATCAAATCCAATGATGCAAGCCCCAGGGGGAGGAGCCGAGTCATGCATTCGGCGGCTATGGACGCTGAATGCTGGACTCTGGAGCGTGCCTGCAAGGTAACCCCCGGTAGAGCGCTTCTCCTAGGGGGTTATCCGATGTGGGGTGGAGCTGTGAGAGCGGCCGGGGGACCCCAGAAGGTGGATGTTCTGGGCCACTCTGTGCAAAACGAGCTGCACAGTGGAGGTAAGTATGATATGTTTGTTATTTTAAACGAAAAAAAAAAAACGAACCCTTACAATCACTTTAAACGCACTGTTCTCTAACTTTGTCAACTGAATGGCCAAAGATTTGACCGACTGACCATATTGTTGTAAACAAACGACCAGGTTTGAAAAAGACTACTGATTACAAAGGCTACAATGGTAGCAACATTAAAGAATTGTGTAATGGATTTGCATATATTTTCTTTCATTAGAAATTTTTTGATGATGTTTGAGAGAGAGTGACATTTTTGTATAGTGGAGTTTTTCATAAAAAACAAACATGTTATACTTACCTGCTCTGTGCAGTGGATTTGCACAGAGCAGCCCAGATCCTCATCTTCTTGAGCCCCTTGCCGGAACAACTGGCCCCTCCCTCCTGTCGTGTGCCCCCACAGATAGCAGCTGGCTATGGGGGCACCCAAGCCGCAGCTTCGTGTATCTATTAAGACAAGGAGCCGCGACTCGGTCCTGTCCCGTTTCTCTCCCTATTGGCTGACTGACTTTGATTGACAGCAGCGGGAGCCAATGGCGCCACACTGCTGCCTAAGCCAATGAGGAGGGGAGTCCTGGGCAGCTGAGACACTGCTGCAACATTGCTGGATCTAGATGGGGCTCAAGTAAATATTAGGGGGGGCTGAGGGGGGCTGCTGCACACAGAAGGCTTTTTATCTTAATGCATAGAATTCATTCAAATAAAAAACCTTCTGCCTTTTCAAACACTTTAAATCTAAGAATTGGGTAGAAGAGAATAGATCATTAGTAAGGATTCTGAAATTGCCTTTATTGAGTATTAGAACAATACAGCATGGGGAGCATAGAACTATGGCCGAAAAGTGATCTAGGAATTAGGAAGATGAGTCAGGAGGACAGAAGATAACTACAGCATATAAAGAAACTAGAGAAAACATTCTAAATGCGTAGACTCCAATAGTTTACAAAACGGTACTGAGGAAAAGATTAAACAGATACAGCAAAATATCAACTTCATCCTTCTAACTGTCTCTAGATCTTGGTTTATGGCTAAAGTATAGGCCACAGTAGATCAAGACCCCAGAAGAGACAGGGTCAGTAAGCCATGTTCGTTGTTTTAGATCCAGAGATTAAGTCACGCATATTAGATTATTACACACAGAATGTGCACAATTTAAGGGCTCAGGAGCTGTTTATGACAGCTTACATGAATCATTTGACTTGTGTCACAATGAACAAAATGATGCGGGTCAGGGTCAGGTTAGATATTCTCAGCAAGTAAGGCCGCGTACACACGGGCGGATTGTCTGCCCAACTTAGTCCGCTGAAACGTGTTTCAGCGGACAATCCGCTCGTGTGTGGGCTTCAGCTGACTTTTTCAGCGGACAGTCTGACGGACTAAGTCTTTCGGAATTTCCGTAATTTTGTCTGTCCAAACTTGGTTTCAGCGGACAGTCCGCTCGTGTGTAGGCAAGTTGGACGGACTAAGTATGGCGCATGCTCAGAAAGGATTTACACGCCGAAGGTTGCATTGCAGTGTATTGGACGTCGTATTTCTAGTCCCGTCGTACGCGATGTACAGGTCATCGCGCAAGCTTTCAGCGGACTGTCTGTTCATCGTGTGTGGTCAAGTCCGTTCATTCAAAAGTTGAACGGACTGTCTGTCGGATTGTCTGACGAACTTAGTTGGGCAGACAATCCGCCCGTGTGTACGCGGCCTAAGACAAGATACCAGAGAGGTATAGGAATTGGCAGTGAGTTTTAAAAACCGAGGTGTTGATTTTCAAAACTAGAGAATGCAAAATCTGGTGCAGCTTTGCACAGTAACCAATCAGCTTCCAGGTTTTTGTCAAAGCTTAATTGAACAAGCTGAAGTTAGAAGCCGATTGGTTACCATGCACAGCTGCACCACATTTTGCACTCTCCAGCTTTAGTAAATCAACCCCTTTGCTTTTGCCAAAGCTGGGAAGTGAAAAAGGATAACAGACTGGAGAAATATCAGTAGTTCATAAGAAAGGTGAGGTGTGAGAAATAAAGTATGAGCGCCGAAAGATGATGGCAAATGAGATTTTAGCAAGAGAGAACAATAATGGTAAAAGGTGGTATCTAAATTATGGATAAATTATTGCTTACTATAAACCCAACTAGAGGCAAGCAGAATTCATAAAAAGCTGTTTTGATATTAAAAAGTGTATACTAAACTTAAAATGTATGGCCTAGATAGGTGCATTTCTATCTTTAAACAAATTATCGTTGTAGCAAGGTCCTTGGTCCCTTTTAGTCTAATGAGAAACTTCAGAGTTAGGGACAGCTGACATCCTTCTGTGTAGAGTGGGTTACAATGCATGGCGGGTGTAATGCAAAGCAGATTTATGTGTGCCAGAGACTTCTTGAATGCAAAGAGATCTATTTTCTTTTCAACAGAACTGTGGGAGAGAGATTTTAGGGCCAGGACACCCTTTAGTAGTTGCAATGTGAATGAGCAGACTCCGAGACTTGTATAGGCAGACAGCGATGCAGGGAAAGACATCCAGCAAGACAACACATCTGCATGAGATAGGATCACTGTCTCCTATGGCACAGTCTTATAACAGTTTCTAACACAATTTGTAATAAACTTCTGTACTTCCTCTACAATCACTTCTTGTAGATCTTAACTCTACTGAGCTCCCAGTCTCTCTCACTAGACTTGCCGATCCACTGCCACTGGATCTCCTGAGCTCTTCCAACCTTCTCACTGAGTATCTTCTTCAAGGGTCACCCCACTGGCCCGCTCGGTCCCTGGCTTGGCACACAAGGCTGCTCTGCAAGCGTCACCTCCACTGGCTGGGTCCCTGGCTTGACACCTGCTGAAGTTTCCCAATTCTTCACTGTCCCCGGGTGGTGAGAATACTTCTCCAGTACTTGCTTCAGCTACTCACTGAGGTCCCTGGTAATAAGGTTGCTGGTACCTTAGTGGCGACAACTTCCCCTCTACCTCCGACCGTGACAGATTCTCTGCCTGGCAGAACAGTTACTTATGGTTGGACTGCAAGCTTATGCTGCTTCCAACCTTATGCTGCTCTCTTGCTTCTAGATAGGCCCTCAGAGAGCCTAGCAGTCAGATGTCCCTGGGATAGGCCTCAGACTCTGGCCTAGAAACCTGGGGCAGAACAACACATGTCCACCCAGCCATCCAGGTGGCACAGAACCCTGATCACCTTACCTCACAAAATAAATAGGCTCTCCCAGCAGGCCAGGGACCCAAGAAGATTCTTGCCCATTGGCCAAAATGCCCTATCTATTCCTAATCTGTCCTTGCAATGCCATTGTCTTATCTAATATCACCAGATACCCGGCCATCTAGTGACAGAAGAGAGAAGTAAAGCAATTCCAGAACTTGGGTGGAATCAATTGATCCCCTAACAATTGGCCAAGGCAACTATACCTGGCAGGTAAATGTACTAGCAATCCTGACTAAACATCAGGGTGCTACATAGTGAAAATATATTAAACAAATTCAACTAGAATAAACCAGTATAAGAAAACCATAAAGAAGAAAAAATAATTTTGGAGGGTATCACTGAGAGCAGCATAAACAGCTCATACTATGGTTGCCAAACTGAGAAACTACTCACCCCAGAACCAGCATCACTAAGTGTGCTAACTGCTAGCAAATGCACTGTAAATAATAGCAGTACATTTCCTAATTTTGTGGCTCTAAAATGCTAAAGTCTCCTGTATGCTTTGGAAGGGCTAGCTGTGGATGCTCAGAAGCTCTGCAACCTGCAGATGCAGGACCTAAAACTTACTGAAGAGCCTGTAGGACACCATAAAAAGGTGTTCTCCAGGCACCAATTGTGTCCCCACACCCCAATTCTAATTAATCACTATGTTAGTTTACAAAAGGCCTGATATAAAGGTCCTTTTTACTTACTTGATTCCATGGTCAGGTGATATGTCGGGCCCAAGTCTCCAATCTTTTGGACTTGGTGAAAGGGTTTTTCTTCAAGTGCCCAGGTTCCTGCTTGGGTGACAGACATTTCTCATTAACTTCCTGTCTACAAGGTCCTCACAGGCTCCAGGATACTGCAGTGGCAGGACAAAGTCACACAAAAAAAAATGACCAGGTGCCGGCTGGCATAGACTTAGCACTGGATCACCTCTCTCCACTCTAGAAAGGGACACTGTGAAGGATCATGTGATGGCAAACATAGCGGAGTTTTAGTCTTCATTCACATGGCTGTAAAAAAACTACATTTACAATATTTTTTTATTTACAGATCTGAACATTTTTTCATTTATTCAGATTCGTCACACAAAATCCAAAAGTCTGCATCTGAGGATATACTAATACATGCATGCCAGATGTAGCTATTGGGGGAAAAAACAGCTGCCTCAAATGTATTCAATACCATAGAGAAAATAAAACATTTATGATCGGAGCCATAACCAGCACAGTACAGGTTAATTTTTGATAAAACACTACAGCTATCCCTCATTCACGCTTGCAGTTATTGGTAGACTATGAATTTGTAGTGCTACCCCCCCGCAGGAGCTACTGATTTGTGTCCCAGGTTCTCCTCCCTTTGTGTAGGAGCAGCCAAGCAAATGGCAACATTCACTCCTTTGGCTCAAATAAACAGTGTGGCCCTCTCACCTCTCCTGCAGCTGCGGCACTCCCTTCATCTCTCCTGCCACCTTGTCTCAGCAATCAGCAGCAGAGAGGAGGACAGAACTCCTCCGCCACATCCTGCGTGTCAGGTACTCACCAGGGCTGAGTTGCTGAGAGCAGCTTCCCTTGCAACTGGGTGCACAGTACCCCTGAGGGTGGAACAGTGGGCACTGGGCGCAAAGGGGCACAGGTTGCCAGCAGGTGAAGTTTGCTGAAGGTCTTCTGGTAGAAGAGGGACCCGTGCAGCTTGGACTTAGCACATGGCTGGAGAAAGCCTGGCTGGGACTCAAACACCTGTAGCTGAGAACGGAGCCTGGAGCAGGATCAGATGAGAAGGCCGGGGGTCAAACGCAAGGAAGTCCAAACAGGAACGGAGTCTTAGAAACAAGCTGGGGTCATACACAAAAGTCAAACAGCAGGCTGAGCATCAAACACAAGGAGCAGGCAGAGACAGGTCCAGGAGGAGGCCAAGGGTCAAACACAGGTATCCAAGCCAAGGGTCAGATGCAGGAGAGGTCCAGGAGTAGTCGGGTCAGTCCGGGTCACAAAGGGTAGGCACAGGAAACACAGGCAAGGCACGGGAACACTGGAGCTGAAATGACAAACCAGCAATGACACAGAAAACAGAGCTGCCTTTCATAGGCCTGCCAGGGGAAATTATGTTGTGTGCCCGCCGTTGCACCATATCGCGCACCCACGTGCACCAGCCTACAGTACTGTGTGTGTACGAACCCGCTAATTTGCACACCCGTATGCACAGACCCACCGCATTGCACACCCGTGTGCGCCGTTGCGCACAGGGAAGTGCCGACACTGACAGGATTGTAATCTGTTAGTCCTCTGACACTGCACTTTTCTGTGCAGCTGCGGAGAGGGTCCTCTTTGCCCCCTTCTTAGCAGTTGGCAGCAGAAAGGGGGACAGAATTCCTCCTACAGATCCTGCTCCCCTCTGTGCAGCCACAGAACCCCCTTATCTCTACTTCCCCTGGTCTCAGCATTCAGTGCAATGTAATGCAAGGGGGGGGTGCTCTGGACATCTAGTTTTCAGATACTACCCCCCCCCCCCACCTTGAAGACCACCAAAATGCTGATGTGGCCCGCAATGAATTTGAGTTTGACACCCCTGATCTAGGGACTGCCTTTTCTTCAAGTTTATTGCAGAGTAACTTGGATGGGCTTAAGAAGATTGTGGGATACTCCAGAACACTGAACAGGAATGTGAGGACACTCTTCCCTTTGTAGCTGCTTCTCATCTCTTGAGCAGTAGGACATGAAGTAGGCAGCACTGGGACACCATAAACAATGTTCCAGGCCAAGCAAACCCCTCTTTTAGCTCTCTAGGAATTTGCAGCATAACAGGCCCCCCAGCTATGCACAGTTGGGATCCTGAGGAGACTAGCAGGATCTTCAGCTGAACTGCCAGGAAGGACAGCGACCTTTCTGACTTGAAACCTCGTCTCCTGGGGAAGAACACTGCTCTCACAGGCTCCAGACTATTTATACACTCCCAGCCACCATCTGGGCACCTTCCCCCAGGGATTGCCTGGAGTTGCATAAATATTCAAGCTGCTCATTTGATTCTCCCTCCCACTATATTCCTGGATGTCCCCAGAAAGCAGGGGGAAGCAGTCAAATTTGCAGCCTGCAGAGCCCAGAGCAGATCAAAGAAATCAAATGCTGCTCTGCTGATTAAAACAGAGCCACAAAAACTACATTTGCCTAATTCTTACTAGCAGCCTATCTAGGAGGGTGCTACAAATTCCTGGGGTGGAGTTCGTGTGAACAGCTTTGGGCAGAAAGCTCTATACAAAGCACTGAGGGGCTAACAGTGCACGCAGCCATTTGCGACCATTCATACTGTAAGTAATTGGACATGTAGCAGTTTGAATCTCCCATAGGAATTGATAGTCTGCCAATACCTGCATATGTGAATGATGCCTGACACATACAGAATTCATGTATGCATTTCTCTGTACCTGTCAGATGTAAAATTCAATTTAAGCATTTACTTTGTATGTTAAAGCCGAACCAAAGGGTGAAAATTTACTGCATCTGTCCAACAGTTCCTTTCTGGCGCTGGCATCTTCTTCAGTGTGTCAGTCTTCGGGCCTCTTCATTTGCTAGCAAGGCAGGACATCACTCCTGCACATGCGCAGGAACTCGTCATCCTGGCAGAGACCGACTTAATGCACCTATGCATTAAGGTGAAAAAACACCTGGTAGTGACCGCCCCCCCAGCCCCCCTGTTTTACTTACCTGAGTCCTGGAACTTGACCCGGCAGGGACACGCTGTCCCTCTGCCCAGAGTTCTCGGCTCTTGATTGGATAGATTGATAGCAGCGCAGGCATTGGCTCCTGCTGCTGTCAATCAAATCCAATGATGCAGGGCGGCTATGGACGCCGAATGCTGGACTCAGGAGCGCGCGCACAAGGTAACACGCTGGGAGAGCGCTTCTCCTAGGGGGTTATCTGATGTGGAGAGGAGCCACAAGAGCCGCCGGGGACCCCAGAAGATGAGGTTCGGGCCACCCTGTGCAAAAGGAACTGCACAGTTGAACTACCATAAGAATGAAATGTTTGTTATTTAAAAAAATAAAATAAAATCACTTTTAGAATTGAGTGGATACAAATTCAAATCCTTTGACAGCTAAACAACTTCCTGATATATATATTTCGCTATGCATTTGACAGTTTGTCTAACATCTCAAATATATATTTTTCATCAGAGTATATTTCTCACCCAAGTGAGAGACTTATCTGACTAGGTTTCTTTTCCCTTTTATTACAAAACCCACCCACTTTCTTCAAATAACTTGACCTTATGAAAATAAATGTCACGTTGTAAATCTGAACAGAATCATAAATGGTGAAGCACACCTGTAGACCACCTCGTGTCACACCTGTGGACCACATCACATCACCAACACCTTCATTATCTGGTGCTCAATCTAGCCTTGGAACAGTGACTCAAACTGGGATCTCCACATGTGAGCCACGTTGCAGAGAAAGCAATTATAGTTTATTACTCTACAATTTGTTTTTGGATGAGGGTCCAGCCATCTGATGCCACAGAAAAAAAGAGTTTTACCAAGTACAACAAGGCTGCAGAACTTCAGATGCCATGAAGCAGCCCAATATTACATACCCCCCAAGGAATTTCTATTCTCAGGAAGCCATTAATGATCCTTGTACATCCTTAACAATCAAGCTGCTGCCTATACACACGCATAGTGTCACACTGAATTTGAAACAGGGGACTTTTATATTTTCTCTTGATTATGCTGCCACCTGGCAGATGCCTATTTACCACAGGCATCAATACACATAGTAATCAAAGCAAATCAGAGGCACAGATTAGCAACAGCTGCAAGTCATTAGCCGCAGACATGGGAAACGCAGTTCTGCACCCAACTTGGAAAAAACAGTTGTGAGTATTGCAGAGGATGAGGCTTCCTTCAGAGTGCTTCTGTGAGAATTCACACAATAACTTTTCTTGTCTTTCTGGAATTGTCCTTTCCGTAGGCAGCTTTGCAGCTCCAGCTGTGTTGCTCTTCATTATGTAGACATGCATGATATCTGATATAGATCAAAGGCTACATGAATGTCCATTTTTGTCATGCTTATCTAATTTGTATGCTACATTAACAGAGTTTCTCTGTGGAGAGACACAGGGACTTCAAAGTTAAAAGAGATGCCTATTTTATTATGAATGATTTTCTTTTTTTAAATAGCCATTTAACGCCTGGGAATTTTTCATCTATAGCATTTTGGCTGTAAAACAAAGTCAAAGTTGGCCATATTTGAAGGCAAGGATATTTATTTATTCTCAGTTCAGTACAAAAATGATGTAAAATTAGGCTTGTGGGTTTTTACATAATTATTGAGCACTGATGACATATCACTTGTGTACAGTAGAAAAGCTTTAGATGACAGCTATATCATAGTTGGGTCTTTTGAAGGTACAATTAACCTTATCAGTGACATTGGGAAACTCTCCAACATAAGCCCCTTTCTAAAAGCATTTTAAACCTTCTTACCTGCACCTTGTATTAATCCCCTGCATAGTATATGCATTAATCACGTAGTTTCACTTCATTTGTTGACCTGTATGCACAACCTATATGTACCCCCCGGTCCTAAACTGGGGTTACTATGTAAATTTAGTCTGGCTGAACTGTAGGCAGCCCAGACTGATTCCATTGTTGGAATCTGAAAAAAAAGTGCTTCAATATTGGCTTGAAAATCTTGACACTGTGAAACTGGATTTTAGAATGGATCTGAAGAGTCTGTAAGAGATCTGCTGGAACCCCTAACCCTCACTACCTTTTCCTCATTTTCAGTTTACATAAAAAAATACTTTGAAAAGACAAAAAGTGACTGGCGCTCAACTTCTGATCAAGATTTCCCATTATAGCCATGGACTCAGCTCTGGGGTAAATGTTGGCTCTCTCCCTGCCTCTGGAAGTTTGATCCTGCCTTCAGGGTACCAGGATGGTGCTAGATGTAGTAGAGTAAATCTTCACACTTCTGTATCAGCAGTTTGTGCTGAAACATGAGGCATGGCACTACACAGGTTAATACATGACTTCCATTTTAACCACTTCAGCCCCGGACCAATTTTCAGCCTAAGGACCAGAGGTCTTTTTACAATTTTGCACTGCACTGCTTTAACTGGTAATTGCGTGGTCATGCAATGTTGTACCCAAACGAAATTTGCGTCCTTTTCTTCCCACAAATAGAGCTTTCTTTTGATGGTATTTGATTGCCTCTGCGATTTTTATTTTTTGCGATATAAATGGAAAAAGACCGAAAATTTGGAGAAAAAAAGATATTTTCTACTTTTTGTTATAAAAAAAATCGAATAAACTCAATTTTAGTCATACATTTAGGGCAAAATTTATTCAGCCACATGTCTTTAGTAAAAAAAAAAGTCAATAAGCGTATATTTATTGGTTTGCGCAAAAGTTATATCATCTACAAACTAGAGTACATTTTCTGGAATTTACACAGCTTTTAATTTATGACTGCCTATCTCATTTCTTGAGGTGCTAAAATGGCAGGGCAGTACAAACCCCCCCAAATGACCCCATTTTGGAAAGTAGACACCCCAAGGAAATTGCTGAGGGGCATGTTGAGCCCATTGAATATTTTTTAGTTTACAAAAAGTTGTCACTAAATGATATATTGCTCACACATGCCATAGTTATATGTGGAATTGCACCCCAAAATATATTCTGCTGCTTCTCCTGAGTACGGGGATACCACATATGTGGGACTTTTTGGGAGTCTAGCTGCGTACGGCACCCCGAAAACCAATCACTGCCTTCAGGGTTTCTAAGGGTGCAAATTTTTGATTTCACTCCTCACTACCTATAACAGTTTCGAAGGCCATAAAATGCCAAAATAACACAAAACCCCCCCCAAATGACCCCATTTTGGAAAGTAGACACCCCAAGCTATTTACTGAGAGGCATTTTGAGTCCATGAAATATTTTATATTTTGCCACAAGTTGCAGGAATATTACAATTTTTTTTTTTTGCACAAAGTTGTCACTAAATGATATATTGCTCACACATGCTATGGGCATAAGTCAAATTACACCCCAAAATAAATTCTGCTGCTTCTCCCGAGAACGGGGATACCACATGTGGGGGACTTTTTGGGAGCCTAGCCATGTACGGGACCCCGAAAACCAAGCACTGCCTTCCGGATTTAAATATAAAACGCTACCAAAAAAAACTGTTAGCGATCGCAGGGATCAGGCCTGACTCTGCGATCGCTGTAGTTATGTGTTTAGTGTTTTGTAAGTGACAGTGATCGATCGATACTGCACTTGGGTGGGCTGGGCGGAGGGGCAAAACGCAGGTGCTAGCAGGTATCTGGGCTGATCCTGCTAACAATGCGTTTTTTTGGAACCCTAAACTGCTGGGGACGCTAGTATAGATCTGATCAGATCAGATATTGATCTGTTCAGATTCTATACCACTACGGGAGGTGTATGCTTTGCTCGTGGGTGTCAGCGGTACTGGCACTAGCCTAGCGCTGCCTGGGGCGACGCAGACCCTGACCCTAAAACCTAATTGATATCACCCCCGGGTGATCAGGGGGTTAAACCTTTATTGGGTAATAAATGGTGGGTGCCCTGATGCTATAAAAAGCGAACTAACTAACCAGAGTCACCCGTAACACTTATACGGTGATCACTGGTGAAAGGGTTAACTAGGGGCAATCAGGGGGTTCAAATTTTTATTAGGTAGTATATGGGGGTCCCTGGCGCTATATAAAAACCTGACGGGGAACCTAAATAACTAACTGGCTAACCAGCGTCACCAGTGACACTTATACGGTGATCGCTGGTGAAAGGGTTAACTAGGGGCAATCAGGGGGTTAAAACCATTATTGGGTAGTATATGGGGGTACCTAGCGCTATAAAAACCTGGCGGTGAACCTAAAAAAATAACTAGCTACCTAGCGACACTAGTGACACTAATGCAGCGATCAGAAAAATGATCGCTTAGTGACACTGGCAAAAGGGGGTGAAAGGCTTAACTAGGGGCAATCGGGGTTAAAACCGTTATTGGGTAGTATATCGGGGTACCTAGCGCTATAAAAACCTGGCGGTGAACCTAAAAAAATAACTAGGTTTTTGTGCCTGTGTGTTAGTTAGTGTCAGTGTAGTGTTTGGTGCACTTACAAATGCGTGCATAGAGAGGCTCCGCAATACCTAATGGAGAAAATAAATCATTACACACCAAACCGCAGTCTTCGATCAGCCAACAAAAACCTCCTCCTCGTGCCCAAAGCCCGGTATAAATCCAAGGGGGATCGAAGATTCGCTGTCCAAGGGCCTCGGCTATGGAATGCTCTACCAATCAACATCCGCCTGGAAGAAAATCACCTGGCTTTTAGGAAAAAACTCAAGACCTTCCTCTTTTAGCAGATGATCAAAGCTTGCCACAGCGCCTAGAGGCGATTCAGTTCGCATTGTGCGCTATACAAGTATTTCATTCACTTACTTTTAGTCTTCTCCTCGTAGTCCGGTCAAAAAGACCGCCCCGAGGAGAATGACATCACTTCCTCCCTGCCTGTGTATATAATACACAGTGGGAGGAAGCTTCTCATTCGCCAGGAGCAACGGCCATCCCCTCATCCTAGATCGCTCCTGAAGCGAACCGGACCGCGGCATCCAGCGGGAGGGGGTCCGATCGGACCCCCCACCCGCTGGAAGGCAAGCACGTACATGTACGTGCTTGTGCCTGTACATGCCATTGTGATGACGTACAATGGCATGCGGCGGTCGTTAAGTGGTTACGTCTACGAACTGATATTTCCTGTGAAAAAAACTACACATCTCACAATCCCTGTGTCTCTCTGCATGTGAGAGCTAAATAGTAATTAGATCTGACACAAACTACCGTGTTTCCCCGAAAATAAGACTGGATCTTATAATAATTTTGAAGACAGTAGAGCTTGTTTTCGGGGTAGGTCTCATCATGTAATGTGTATTTGCCAGTTCCTGTGCCCCCTGTCTTCTCTCCCACTCTCCCTCCCTGCCTGTCAGCTCAGGAGTCATTAGAATTTATCATTGTGAGTTAAAATGCATGTAAAGACCTATAATCCACTCTATTACAGTCCTATATAATGTACAATGTGAATGTTTCTGTAATATAATTGTGCCAACTACCTTTGTTGCAACAATGCTGAGTGCTTACTTGACCCACCGGAGCTCTCTTCCCTGCTCCGAGCACTGCAGAGGGAGGGGCTCGAGATCTCCTGTTGACAGCTGGCAGAAGAGGCAAAGAGCAGCTGAGCACTGAGCGGTGCTGTAACAAAGGTATTTGGCACAATTATATTACATAAACACTCACAATGTACATTGTACTGACTGGCACCATTATAACATGTGACATCAGTGATGCCCACCAATGCCACCCATCAGTGTCATCAGTGCCACCCATCAGTGTCCATCAGTGACACCTATCAGTGCCCATCCATGCCTATCATAGAGTGGATTATAGGATTTTTCAAGCACTTTAAACTAGAGTTTATTTTAGGGGTAGGGCTTATATTGCAGCCCTCCTAGAAAATCACAATAGGTCTTATTTTCAGGGTAGGTCTTGTTTTTGGGGTAACACGGTAGCAGAGCATTCAAGGGAAGAGATGTGCTTTCATCACATTAGCACTCCCACATTTGTGATGCAACACAGAGGAAATGGCAAGCTATGGATTGTGCTCTGTATGACACAGAACAAGAGGCTGCCTTAGCAATTAGGGACAAGCTTCCAGACAGTGGCGTAACTAGAACCTTCAGGTCCCCGATGCAGGAAACCTTGGAGCCCCCCCCCCCCCCCCGACCTCCGGACAGGGCTCTTTTCTCTGAGCCCGATGGTGGAACACCAGGGCCCAGTCCCAAGTGGGTGGTCGCATATAAAGGAACCGATTTAAAAAACGTCAATTAAAGCCACTGTGCCCATCAAACGCCACCACTATACCATCAAATGTCACCACTGTGCCCATCAAACTCTGCCGCTGTGCCATCAAACTCTGCCACTGTGCCCATCAAATGCCACCGCTGTGCCCATCAAATGCCGCCACTGTGCACATCAAATGCTGTTGGTGTGCCCATCAAATGCTGCCACTGTGATTCCCCACCACCCGCTCGCTGTCTGCCCGCCACTTACCCTGTCTTGGTGGGGCAGCGGGTAACGGCCATGAGCGGGGTCCTCCATGCATCCCCTGCCATCCTCATCTCCCGTCCTCTCCTCCTGATAGGCATCCAATAGCTGCGCCTATCGTTTCAGCCAATCAGGTGATGGGTAACAGACCCGCACACCTGATTGGTGGAGAGGCGGTTCAGTGTTAGGAAAGTGAATATTAATTCACTTTTCTAACACACCTGGGTAGACTGTGAGCGTCAAGCATGGCGCTCGCAGTTCACCTATTTTGAAGCCTATTAGAGCCCATGGCTCTAATCAGGTGCTGCAAAAACACCCCCCGCCACTGTAATTCAGGCGCCCAGCACCCCAAAAGGGACCAGACACCTAAATATGGGGGTGGCAGCGGTGGCCATGGATAGATTCATGCTATGCATGAATCTATCCATTGGTCATAGAGGGTGTGGCTGGAGAGAGGGGGCGGCACCTGTGCACCCTTTTGGATGCACCGCCACTGATAAACACATGCACATTCACATACATACATATGCATACATGCACACTCACATACATGCGCGCACACACACATGCATACATACACATACATATATGAACACACACACACATACAAGCATGCTTACACACACACACACATACATGCTCACACACATACATGCTCACACATACATGCATACTCACACACATGCATGTTCACACACACATACAAGCATGCTCACACACACACACATACATGCATGCTCACACGCACATACAAGCATGCTCACACACACACACATACAAGCATGCTCACACACGCATACAAGCATGCTCACACACGCCCATACAAGCATGCTCACACACGCCCATACAAGCATGCTCACACACGCACATACAAGCATGCTCACATGCACATACATACAAGCATGCTCACACACACGCACACATTCAAGCACGCTCACACACACGCGCACATACAAGCATGCACACACACACACACACACACACACACACACACACACACACACACACACACACACACACACATACAAGCATGCTCACACATATACATACAAGCATGCTCACACATACACATACATACAAGCATGCTCACACACACACACACACACACACACATACAAGCATGCTCACACATACACATACATACAAGCATGCTCACACACACACATACAAGCATGCTCACACACAGGCGCACATACAAGCATGCTCTCACACACACACACACACACACACACATACAAGCATGCTCACACATACACATACATACAAGCATGCTCACACACACACACACACACACACACACACACACATACAAGCATGCTCACACACACATACATACAAGCATACACACACACACACACACACACAAGCATGCTCACACACACACACATACAAGCATGCTCACACACACACATACATACAAGCATGCTCACACACACACACACACACACACACATACATACAAGCATGCTCACACACATACATACAAGCATGCTCACACACACATACAAGCATGCTCACACACACACACATACAAGCATGCTCACACACACACACATATAAACACAAATGCAGTAGCTAGTCTTATAAAAAAAAATACGGCAGACATTTACAGTACCTTGGCTCTTCCTGCTGGGTACTGCACTCTAGGAGGAGACAAAGAGCACACACTTTACCCTAATGTGAGGAGCCTCGGCACAGTGACACACACACACACATACATACAAGCATGCTCACACACACACACCCACACACACACACACACACACACACATACAAGCATGCTCACACACGCACATACAAGCATGCTCACACACACACACACACACACACACACACACACACACACACACATACATACAAGCATGCTCACACACATACATACAAGCATGCTCACACACACACACACACATACAAGCATGCTCACACACACACACATACAACCATGCTCACACACACACATATAAACACAAATGCAGTAGCTAGTCTTATAAAAAAAATACGGCAGACATTTACAGTACCTTGGCTCTTCCTGCTGGGTACTGCACTCTAGGGGGAGACAAAGAGCACACACTTTACCCTAATGTGAGGAGCCTCGGCACAGTGACGGTTCGGCTGATGTTTGAGGAGCTCCTCTCAGCCTCCCCTCCTACGGAAGAGTACAGGGGGCCCTCAAGGGCCCCCTGCAGCAAGGGGCCCGGTCGCCATGGCGATCTTGGTGACCCCTATAATTCCGCCACTGCTTGCAGAATTAATACATGGACTTAGGGTTATCAAACTGTAGCTAGAACATGTGAACTATAGCCGGTAGCAGTAATCACTGTATTCTCACAGCTGAAAAACCTCCTGCGTTTAGAATACAATAGTGCAGAGGGAGGGATTCCCACATTAACACTAAAAACGTTGATGGGAGAATCGAGCGGCTTTCTTTACGTCAAGGAAAGAAATTTGCTTAAAGTGTTAGTAAAGCCTTTTCTGGTATTACCACCTACAAGTAAGTTTATAATAAAGCTTACCCGTAGGTAAAAAGAATATCTCCTAAACTTGCACTGTTTAGGAGATATTCTTTTTACCTACCCACTTCCCGCCTGGGCTATAGCAAAATGATGGCCGGGAGGTGTTTCAGTTATCCTGACTGGGCGTCATATGGCATCCTTCAGGATAACAGCCCCCGTGCGCCCGTGGGGGCATGCATCACGGCGATCAGTGGTACGGTGTGTCAGGTTGACACACCGCACCACCGATCTTGGTAAAGAGCCTCCGACGGATCCGATGTCCAATCACGGCTGATCGCGATGTCAACAGGAAAAGTCGTTGATCGGCTTTTCCTCACTCGCGTCTGACAGATGCGAGTAGAGGAGAGCAGATTGGTGGCTCTTCTGTCAGGGGAGGGGCTGATTGTTTATCAGCGCAGCCCCCCCTTGGATGCCCACACTAGACCACCAGGGAAGCCACCAGGACCACCAGGGAAGGGGGCAACATGTGGATGGCCAGGTATGTACCCCATGGCCATCCACATGTGCAAATTATGCCCTGTGCCAATCAGTGCCCACAAATGGGCACTGATTGGCACCATTATATAAAAATAATTTTATTCCCTTAAACCCAAAGAGAAATACTGCGCTATCCGTGTGTCAAGAGAAAAGCTGCTAACACACTAAAACTGGATATTTTAGTAAAAAATTTACGAATATTGTAAAAAGTGTAGCGCTTAAACAATTATGTTAGGAACTGAAAAAGACATAAAAAATATATAAATAACATCCATGCGTGTGCCCACATGAATTTATGTGTAATATATAGTAAGTGAAAATAATACAATAAGTATACACCAAAGCCTTGTGCTTATATGTGAAAAAAGAATATAAAGTCTCTATAAATCCAAAGAGATATTCAAATCCAGCTTATGCAGTGACACTTCAAACACGTCCTCAAATCCGATGGAGGATTGGCATGCAAACACCCATGTGATGATCCCACCACCTTAACAGATGCGGGCTTACCAGATATACATGACCCAAAAGAACATATATTCTGAGAGTCCTGCAAGCTTTCCAGTTTCCGTGGAAACTCGGATTGACCAGTGTTGAAATGCCAGAACCACGAACCAGCAAATGGTTAGAATGCCAAGCGGTCTTCCAAGTAATCTTTCTAACTACAGTAGATTTTCTCCAAACATTTGAAGGCCAGGTTCAAAGTACACGCATGGATGTTATATATATATTTTTTATGTCTTTTTGAGTTCCTAACATAATTGTTTAAGCGCTACACTTTTTACAATATTGGCACCATTATATAACATGGGACATCAGTGATGCCCATCAATGCCACCTATCAGTGTCATCAGTGCCACCAGTGTCATCAGGCCCACCCATCAGTGTCCATCAGTGCCACCTATTAGTACCCATCCATGCCTATCAGTGCCCATCAGTGGCACCGATAAGTTCCCATCAGTGCCACCAATAAGTACCCATCAGTGCTGCCTATGAGTGCCCATCAGTGCCACCTATGAGTGCCCATCAGTGCCGCACACCAGTGCCACCTATCAGTGCCCATCAGTGCTACCAATCAGTGCCACCTCTCAGTGCCCATCATTAGTGCCACCTCATTGGTGCCCATCAGTGCCACCTTATCAGTGCCCATCAGTGCAGCCATATCAGTGCCCGTCATTGAAGAAGAAAACATACTTATTTACAAAAAAAATTGTATTTGTTGCGCAAAACATTTAAACCGCAGAGGTGAAAGCACCCCGCTAGAGGCTAAAAGTGCTGCTAAAACTACAGATAACAGCCAGGGTGGCTCAGTGTAAAAGGGCTCTTATACTGTATATACAAATGATGGCACTGTATTAATTTTTTCATAATGGTTATACAGCTGTCATGTGACCCAGCTCTTTCCCCGCCCAACCTTCAGGAAATCATCAGTGGGAGGAGATTCTAGTCCTCCGCTGCCAGCCACGTTAAAAAAAAAAAAGAAGCCTTTTAATACAGAGGAAAAATACATAATTGATATCAAATAAACAATTTTAAATTGTGTTTAGTGATTTAGTGGGCATGGAATAGGAGGGAGACAGTGGGCTGTCTTTTATTTAGTGTATATACCAATATGTGTGACTCTATTGTCATGTGAGCTGTACAAATAAGAAAAAAGATGCAATGAAAAGGAAGGGACCTGAAACTGGAGCATGCTCAGTCTGTTTGGCAATGGATGGTCTACATAACCTCAGGCTGCAGTGGGGACACAGGCAAGGAAGGAGGGACAGTGAACAGCATAGTCAACCAAGATTTTTGCAATACAGAAAACAAATCCCATAATGAGTATGAACAGCACACAATACCGCATGTACTGATGTTTAATGATGTAGGCTTGATGACACTTTAAGGCTGGCCATAAATTATTTGTTTTTTTGATCAGCCAAAGGGCTTTTGAAAATGTATTCCCCCATCCACACAAACAAGGTGGATGTAGGAATCCTCCCTGCTGCACTATTGAATTCTGACAGCAGAACTCCTCCACTGCCATAATACACTGAACATCGCTGCAGTTGATTAGCTGCATCCGCTGATTGAATGAAAGTTTGCCAGCAGTCCTGTTCAACAGTTGACCTAAATTAATTTCTGTAAGGCAGGAATGGTCTTAGATGGATCAAAATTCGGCTAGTCACCACTGAACCAACTGAATTTCAATCCATTTACGGCCAGCATTAAATTGTTATTAAACCCACAACAGTAAAATCTGTATATGCAGCACAGCATGCTTGTTATACTCACTGTGGAACTTAAGGGGTTAATCCTCTGCATTGTGTAAAAAGGCTGTTTTATCCTGTATGCATAGATCCTTTCCCTCCTGCACTGTCTATCTTGGGAAAGACAGCTAACACAGGTAGGGTAGCCAACCTGCACACACTCAGTTGTGTCTTTTATGCTGTAAAGAATAATTACTGAACTTGTTGATCAGAGCTAGCCAGGTTACATGATATTGACATCACACATGTGGGCGTGTATACAGGCTGAAGTGGAAATCTCCACCTTCCTCAACTCTCAGCACTGGAGAAGCTGCAGTTTATCATGTAACCGTGGTATACAGATCAGCCAAAAAGGTATATAGTGGCAATATTTTAATGTAAAAAGAAGATTTATAAGCTGTGGGCACTGTGTGCGTGTGTGTGTGTGTGTGTGGGGGGGGGGGGGGGGGTGTTGGGGCAGATGAACTATTTTCATATTACGTCTAAAGCCTTGTAAACACGATCAGACTTTGAACAAACTTTTCCGTGGATTTCTGTACAAAGGGCGTTGGCCGTGAACTTGTTAAGCATACACACGATCTGACTTTTTCAGCCAACTTTCAGCAAATCACATGGCTTTTCTGCTCTTTACTGCCATCTTTGGTCAACTTCTGTATTGTTGTCTGATCTTTTGCATTGGTTCTGAGCATGCATGTTTGTAAAGTCTGATGGTTTTCTGTACACACGATCGGACTTTGCTCCAGCCAACATTTGTCCAATGAAAACCGAAAAAGTTTGTCCGATGGAAGCGTACACAGGGTCAAATGTTGCCTTAAAACAGCTAATTTGCATGTTTGTTGTCAAAAAGTCTGATCGTGTGTATGGGCCTTTAGTGTAAGTGATGGATTTGGATGGCTTTATTGCCCTCCGGCTGTGTACACACTGTTGCCATTAATGCTTATTGTTTTATTACAGGCATTTATTTAGTGCTGCCAATGTATGCAGTGCTTTCATATCAGCCCATGCCCTTACATTCCACGGTTCCTATTACACATACTAAGGCCAATTTAGAAAGCAGTCAATTAAGTTACACGCATGTTTTTGGATTGTGGTGGAAAAACCATTCAAACACAACAAAAAACATGCAAATGCCATGCTGATAGTGTCCTAGCCAGGATTCAAACCAAGGACCCCAGTGCTGCAAGCCAGAAGTGCTACCCACTAAGCGCCTGTGCTGCCCTATAGCATAGTGGTTAGCGCTAATCTCCTTAGACTAATCCCTTTAGGATTAGACTAATCCACTTTTTCAAATACTTCATTAAACAGCATGGTTAATAACTTTCATTTTTTTTAAATTAAACCTTAGCTAATTTAATAAAAAAAATCTCAAATTAAAAATACCTTACAAATTGAAAAAAATACCTATACATTGTAATTAAATGCACAGTTTAGAAAAAAATGCGTAAGATGCATCATTACTGAACTGACAGGTATTAACATTTTGAAATAAAAACTTATACTGGGGAACACATGGGAACTGCTCATTGCTGAGTTAATTATGACTTCATTGTCACTCATTCAGACCAAAAATACAAGTGAATACGTTGCTTCTGATCTGCATTTTGTGCAGGAAGTATTGCAGCCCTGAGCTCAGTATGACAGCCAGGGAACTAACATTTTCAGGGGCGATGAGCTATGACAGCCTTTTTGTTTCTGTAGGCACAGGTTTTACAGATTTTTTTTTTCTTTGTTACAGCACAGTACAAAACACAGTGCATGCAGGACAATGTAACAATTACACATCAGTGTAGCAATGACAACTAAAATAACATATGGGAGGTTAAAGAAAAGAAAGGGTAAATGTAAAGAAATTGACAAATATTGTATGATTTAAACCGAGATCTGCAGTAATCTGAGTAAATTTCTTTGTTAGTCAATGGATTGATGTCTGTAAATGGCTAGTCTGAAGAAGTGCGTATTCCAAGATAATTTGGGAATCAGTAAAACATGGGGGTTCAGTGTGCATTTCTTGCAGTGATGGGGACTGGATAAAGCTGGAGGGCCAGGTTTGCAGACAAAGTAAAAAACGAAAGTGGAACTTTCAGTAACTTTACAATTCTTTATAAATTCCAGACATGTCACAGTATCTAAACCCAAAACGAAAATGGAAAATATAACAGCTTACCAGTCCTAAGGTGCTTGCATTCGCTTTTTTTTTTTCAGGAATATTTCCTTTAACCAAGTGATCCTGCCAATAACACACTCTCTCACTGTACTGTATTTATGTAGATATAGTGTTGTCACCCTTGTCTTCTCTTCTGATTTAGACTACAAACACATTCCCCTCTCATTATCTACTTTAGGTGTGTTACTTATGTAGCACCCTCTAGTTAGGTAGGTGGTAGAGATGGGATTTTTTCTGGAGAGTAGGAAAATTTAGGCAGGCCTAGCTGGTGGCTCCCTCTTCTTTCTGGGGCTTTCTGGAAAGTGAGGAGGAGAGGAGGGTGCCCTGACCAATTCTCAATTGGATTGGCAGGGGCAGGCCTCCTTAAATACCCAGGGTCAGCCCAGCTGGGGAGGAGTTATTGGGTGGAAGTGGGTGGAAGTGCTGGAGTGAGAGTGTGGAGGCCTAAAGGGAGTTCCCCAGTCTGGGGGGGTGACCTTGGGCCAGAGTTCGGGTGCAGCCAGGAGGAGAAGAGAGCCTGGAGGAGAGGCACATGAGAGAGCATGGAGAGGACAGTGGGAGAGAACACTGTTGAGGACAACTGGTCGCAGCCAGGAATGACTTGTGAGTGAAGCACAATCGGGAGAACTGGGGAGGCACACCTAAGAAAACTGGGAGTTAGCAGTTTGAGATGGGTACAGAACCAGAAGAGTGGACTGTGAGAATGGCAGTGGAAAGAGGCAGCTGGCAGGGCCTGAAAAGGGTTTACTGGGATCAGTAGCTGAGTGTGCACAGTTAGCACCAGAACTATTTCTACACTACCAGGGCCCGGGGCCCTTGCCCGCAAAAGGCAATTCACTGAGGTCTGGCTGAGTTACTGCTAGGCCTAACCATATGGTGCTAGCTGGTCCGGGTATCTGCAGCAAGTGAAGTGCTGGAGAGAAGACTGGAGTGTATATACAGGTGTGTAGATAGAAGTCCCAAGAAAGTTGCACTGAATCTTTTGGGGCATCCCATAATGCCCCAATTAGTGATGGACGAACGTTTCGCCCGGCGGTCGTTTCGCGGCGAATTTCCGACTTTCGCCGTCCGCGGGTTCGAACGCCTTTTTCCGTCGTTCGCCCCGGCGGACTTACGTGTTTAATGTATACAAGAACTTTAACCTTTCGTGACACGTTTATCATGTGTTACAGGACAACCAATTGAGACATGACAGCTCATGGACACTTGGACATTCCCCCTAACCTATAAATACACCCGATCCGGTGGCCATTTTACATTCTTTCTTCTGTCACTGTAGGGAAAGGATCCTGTGTGGAGTAGGGACAGAGAAAACGCTAGCTATTTGGTACACAAAAGTTCTTTTCAGGACTGGTATAGGTGTTAGGTCAGCAGCCTGAGTTTCTTTTGTCAGTTTAGATAAAGGGACAGAGCGCTGTATGCTGCTATTTTAGGGACAGCTCAGCCAGATTAGTCTTTCTTCATCATCATCATCATCATCATCATTAGCTGTTACTATCAGGTCCACAAAAGAGCTATTCCAGCTAATCGTTCCAGCCTACTCTTTTTTGCCAATTTGTATAGGGACAGGCAGGAAGCAGTGTGTCAGGCAGTGAGGATAATTTTAAAGACTTGCTGTTACTATTAGTTCCACAAAGGTTCTTTTCAGGACTGGTATCAGTGGTACGGTAATAGGCTTGTACACGTATAATATTCTTTCTTCCAAATATAGAAAGAATATTATACTTGACTGCTGCCCTTCTGCTGCAGTCTGCTAATCATTCACAACTCACTTGTTCCACAAAGCTCTTTATCAGGACTGGTAACTTGGTCTGTCTAGGGTGCTACGGTACATAGGCTTGGGTGCGGTACAGTCTGCTGTTCTGTAAGGACCGCTATCGGTCCACAATACATAGGGTTGCCGTGCACTACTGCTGACCGCTGCCCTATACTGCAGCAGTCCTTCAGCGGTATAGGGACTGACGCACAGTCTGCTAAACACTAATACACAACCTGCTTGGTCCACAAAAGTTCTTATAAGGACTGGTAACTTGGTATAGGGTGCTACGGTACATAGGCCTGAGTGCGTTACAGTCTGCTGTTCTGTAAGGACCGCTATCGGTCCACAATACATAGGGTTGACGTGCACTACTGCTGACCGCTGCCCTATACTGCAGCAGTCCTTCAGCGGTATAGGGACTGACGCACAGTCTGCTAAACACTAACACACAACCTGCTTGGTCCACAAAAGTTTTTATAAGGACTGGTAACTTGGTATAGGGTGCTACGGTACATAGGCCTGAGTGCAGTACAGTCTGCTGTTCTGTAAGGACTGCTATCGGTCCACAATACATAGGGTTGCCGTGCACTACTGCTGACCGCTGCCCTATACTGCAGCAGTCCTTCAGCGGTATAGGGACTGACGCACAGTCTGCTAAACACTAATACACAACCTGCTTGGTCCACAAAAGTTCTTATAAGGACTGGTAACTTGGTATAGGGTGCTACGGTACATAGGCCTGAGTGCGTTACAGTCTGCTGTTCTGTAAGGACCGCTATCGGTCCACAATACATAGGGTTGACGTGCACTACTGCTGACCGCTGCCCTATACTGCAGCAGTCCTTCAGCGGTATAGGGACTGACGCACAGTCTGCTAAACACTAACACACAACCTGCTTGGTCCACAAAAGTTTTTATAAGGACTGGTAACTTGGTATAGGGTGCTACGGTACATAGGCCTGAGTGCAGTACAGTCTGCTGTTCTGTAAGGACTGCTATCGGTCCACAATACATAGGGTTGCCGTGCACTACTGCTGACCGCTGCCCTATACTGCAGCAGTCCTTCAGCGGTATAGGGACTGACGCACAGTCTGCTAAACACTAATACACAACCTGCTTGGTCCACAAAAGTTCTTATAAGGACTGGTAACTTGGTATAGGGTGCTACGGTACATAGGCCTGAGTGCGTTACAGTCTGCTGTTCTGTAAGGACCGCTATCGGTCCACAATACATAGGGTTGACGTGCACTACTGCTGACCGCTGCCCTATACTGCAGCAGTCCTTCAGCGGTATAGGGACTGACGCACAGTCTGCTAAACACTAACACACAACCTGCTTGGTCCACAAAAGTTTTTATAAGGACTGGTAACTTGGTATAGGGTGCTACGGTACATAGGCCTGAGTGCAGTACAGTCTGCTGTTCTGTAAGGACTGCTATCGGTCCACAATACATAGGGTTGCCGTGCACTACTGCTGACCGCTGCCCTATACTGCAGCAGTCCTTCAGCGGTATAGGGACTGACGCACAGTCTGCTAAACACTAATACACAACCTGCTTGGTCCACAAAAGTTCTTATAAGGACTGGTAACTTGGTATAGGGTGCTACGGTACATAGGCCTGAGTGCGTTACAGTCTGCTGTTCTGTAAGGACCGCTATCGGTCCACAATACATAGGGTTGACGTGCACTACTGCTGACCGCTGCCCTATACTGCAGCAGTCCTTCAGCGGTATAGGGACTGACGCACAGTCTGCTAAACACTAACACACAACCTGCTTGGTCCACAAAAGTTTTTATAAGGACTGGTAACTTGGTATAGGGTGCTACGGTACATAGGCCTGAGTGCAGTACAGTCTGCTGTTCTGTAAGGACTGCTATCGGTCCACAATACATAGGGTTGCCGTGCACTACTGCTGACCGCTGCCCTATACTGCAGCAGTCCTTCAGCGGTATAGGGACTGACGCACAGTCTGCTAAACACTAATACACAACCTGCTTGGTCCACAAAAGTTCTTATAAGGACTGGTAACTTGGTATAGGGTGCTACGGTACATAGGCCTGAGTGCGTTACAGTCTGCTGTTCTGTAAGGACCGCTATCGGTCCACAATACATAGGGTTGACGTGCACTACTGCTGACCGCTGCCCTATACTGCAGCAGTCCTTCAGCGGTATAGGGACTGACGCACAGTCTGCTAAACACTAACACACAACCTGCTTGGTCCACAAAAGTTTTTATAAGGACTGGTAACTTGGTATAGGGTGCTACGGTACATAGGCCTGAGTGCAGTACAGTCTGCTGTTCTGTAAGGACTGCTATCGGTCCACAATACATAGGGTTGCCGTGCACTACTGCTGACCGCTGCCCTATACTGCAGCAGTCCTTCAGCGGTATAGGGACTGACGCACAGTCTGCTAAACACTAATACACAACCTGCTTGGTCCACAAAAGTTCTTATAAGGACTGGTAACTTGGTATAGGGTGCTACGGTACATAGGCCTGAGTGCGTTACAGTCTGCTGTTCTGTAAGGACCGCTATCGGTCCACAATACATAGGGTTGACGTGCACTACTGCTGACCGCTGCCCTATACTGCAGCAGTCCTTCAGCGGTATAGGGACTGACGCACAGTCTGCTAAACACTAACACACAACCTGCTTGGTCCACAAAAGTTTTTATAAGGACTGGTAACTTGGTATAGGGTGCTACGGTACATAGGCCTGAGTGCAGTACAGTCTGCTGTTCTGTAAGGACTGCTATCGGTCCACAATACATAGGGTTGCCGTGCACTACTGCTGACCGCTGCCCTATACTGCAGCAGTCCTTCAGCGGTATAGGGACTGACGCACAGTCTGCTAAACACTAATACACAACCTGCTTGGTCCACAAAAGTTCTTATAAGGACTGGTAACTTGGTATAGGGTGCTACGGTACATAGGCCTGAGTGCGTTACAGTCTGCTGTTCTGTAAGGACCGCTATCGGTCCACAATACATAGGGTTGACGTGCACTACTGCTGACCGCTGCCCTATACTGCAGCAGTCCTTCAGCGGTATAGGGACTGACGCACAGTCTGCTAAACACTAACACACAACCTGCTTGGTCCACAAAAGTTTTTATAAGGACTGGTAACTTGGTATAGGGTGCTACGGTACATAGGCCTGAGTGCAGTACAGTCTGCTGTTCTGTAAGGACTGCTATCGGTCCACAATACATAGGGTTGCCGTGCACTACTGCTGACCGCTGCCCTATACTGCAGCAGTCCTTCAGCGGTATAGGGACTGACGCACAGTCTGCTAAACACTAATACACAACCTGCTTGGTCCACAAAAGTTCTTATAAGGACTGGTAACTTGGTATAGGGTGCTACGGTACATAGGCCTGAGTGCAGTACAGTCTGCTGTTCTGTAAGGACCGCTATCGGTCCACAATACATAGGGTTGACGTGCACTACTGCTGACCGCTGCCCTATACTGCAGCAGTCCTTCAGCGGTATAGGGACTAAGAGTTTTGTCACAGGGTGATTTAAAAAATGACAGGCAGAGGAAGAGGCAGGCCCTTCCGCAGGGGTGGTAGGGGTAGGGCAGGAGCAACAGCCTTGAGCCAAAGTGGGAAGTTGCAGAAGGTGCGTTCAATTACTTTAAAGGACGCACCAGACTTGGTTGAGTGGCTCACTCAGCCTTATTCTTCTGCACCCTCCTCATCCTCTCGATCTGCACCCTCTTCTTCACTCTCTGCTATGTGCACCCCCAAAGACACTACCACCAACAACACCACCACCACCACATACCTTCCGCTTGAGTGCAAATGGGGGCCTTCATGCTCCAGTGTTTTAATAGGGACCCCCGTATAAAAAGCATGAGGGTCAAGGACCAGTACTGGGTGGCAACGTACTTAGATCCCCGGTACAAACACAAAATGGCGGAAATGTTACCGCCGTCGCAGAGGGCTGTCAGAATGCAGCACTTCCAGGCCTTGCTTCGAGAAATGCTGCATTCTGCTTTTGCGTGCGCTGGCAGAGGAGCAATTCCCACTCCCAGAGAAGGATTTGCGGGTACCAATCCAACAGCGCCTGCAAGAAGAGGCCGGTTTGAAGATGTGTTGGTGACTTCGGATATGAGGTCATTCTTTCAGCCGACCCATCGACAGGTGTCATCCGGATCCAGCATCAGGGAACGCCTAGACCGTCAGGTGTCCGACTACATTGGGTTAACGGCCGATGTGGACGCTCTGAGGAGTGATGAACCCCTAGACTACTGGGTGGGCAGGCTTGACCTCTGGCCAGAGCTTGCCCAATTTGCAATCGAACTGTTGGCTTGCCCCTCATCCAGTGTCCTGTCCGAAAGGACGTTCAGCGCAGCAGGGGGGATTGTGACCGATAAGCGTACTCGCCTAGCTCACGACAGTGTTAACTACCTCACATTTCTAAAAATGAATGAGGCATGGATCTCGGAGGAATTCAACACATGTGATCAGTAGACCATGTATATGTCTATAAACAATTTTTGGAATCAAGCACACAGACCTTCTTAATTCATTTGGCTCACTTCCCTGACCCAAAAAAGCACACCGTACTATATGCCCCTACCCTCCTCTTTGAAGAGGTTGAGCGGTGTCATATTTCTACTGGGGCTGCTTATTATGAGGGGTTCCCACCATCCCTGTGCTGTGCTGACTTCCTCCTGGGGGTTCTTATTATGAGGGGCTCCCACCATCCCTGTGCTGTGCTGACTTCCTCCTGGGGGTTCTTATTATGAGGGGATCACACCATCCCTGTGCTGTGCTGACTTCCTCCTGGGGCTGCTTACGGTGCTGCTGTCAGCGCTGTATGTCACGGAGCTGCTGTCAGCGCTGTATGTCACGGAGCTGCTGTCAGCGCTGTATGTCACGGAGCTGCTGTCAGCGCTGTATGTCACGGAGCTGCTGTCAGCGCTGTATGTCACGGAGCTGCTGTCAGCGCTGTATGTCACGGAGCTGCTGTCAGCGCTGTATGTCACGGAGCTGCTGTCAGCGCTGTATGTCACGGAGCTGCTGTCAGCGCTGTATGTCACGGTGCTGCTGTCAGCGCTGTATGTCACGGAGCTGCTGTCAGCGCTGTATGTCACGGAGCTGCTGTCAGTGCTGTATGTCACGGAGCTGCTGTCAGCGCTGTATGTCACGGAGCTGCTGTCAGCGCTGTATGTCACGGAGCTGCTGTCAGCGCTGTATGTCACGGAGCTGCTGTCAGTGCTGTATGTCACGGAGCTGCTGTCAGCGCTGTATGTCACGGAGCTGCTGTCAGCGCTGTATGTCACGGAGCTGCTGTCAGCGCTGTATGTCACGGAGCTGCTGTCAGCGCTGTATGTCACGGAGCTGCTGTCAGCGCTGTATGTCACGGAGCTGCTGTCAGCGCTGTATGTCACGGAGCTGCTGTCAGCGCTGTATGTCACGGTGCTGCTGTCAGCGCTGTATGTCACGGAGCTGCTGTCAGCGCTGTATGTCACGGAGCTGCTGTCAGTGCTGTATGTCACGGAGCTGCTGTCAGCGCTGTATGTCACGGAGCTGCTGTCAGCGCTGTATGTCACGGAGCTGCTGTCAGCGCTGTATGTCACGGAGCTGCTGTCAGTGCTGTATGTCACGGAGCTGCTGTCAGCGCTGTATGTCACGGAGCTGCTGTCAGCGCTGTATGTCACGGAGCTGCTGTCAGCGCTGTATGTCACGGTGCTGCTGTCAGCGCTGTATGTCACGGAGCTGCTGTCAGCGCTGTATGTCACGGAGCTGCTGTCAGCGCTGTATGTCACGGAGCTGCTGTCAGCGCTGTATGTCACGGAGCTGCTGTCAGCGCTGTATGTCACGGAGCTGCTGTCAGCGCTGTATGTCACGGTGCTGATGTCAGTGCTCTGTATTACGGTGCTGCTGTCAGTGCTCTGTATCTCCTGCACCCTCTTGTTTGCCTACCCTGGTCCCTGACCTTCCCTCTCCTCCATTGCCTTCATTAGCTCCATAGTCCTGAATTGTCAGAACAATTTCCCAAATAAAAAAAAAATGCTTGTAGTTATCGATCCCAAATTCACCTCATACATGTATTATGCTATTGTCCAGGTGGTGGGACTACGTGCTACCCCCTAATAATTACCCCGTGGCCGCAAATTCGACCTAAAGGTTTGCGAAATTCGCCTCCCATTGAAGTCAATGGAGCCCGCGGCGAACGGTCGTTTTCGCGAACGTTTGTGTCCGTTCGCGTTTCGCGTTCGCGAAACGTCCCGTCGGAAGTTCGTCCATCACTAGCCCCAATCCCCTCAATAAAACAAAACAAAAACAAACAAAGCTTATGGACTGTTCAATGTCTCTGAGTGCCAGAGAGTTGAATGCTGGGCAGGGTGACAGGTGAACCACAATATCCAGAAACCCCTACGGGGGGCATGGCTACGTATACCGTATATATCGGCGTATAACACGCACTTTTTTCCCCTTAAGATCAGGGGAAAATCGCGGGTGCGTGTTATAAGCTGATCCTCCACCACCTTCTCGGCGGCTTTCGGCGGCTTTTCGGGCCGCCTCCGGCCCTTCTCGGCGGCTCTCGACTGCCTTTGGCCCTTCTTGGTGGCTTTCGGCCACCTTCGGCCCTTCTCTGTGGTCGAAAACCACCGAGAACGGCCGAGAGTGCCCGAAAGTTGACGAGAAGGGCCGAAGGCGGGCGATAGCCGACGAGGAGGGCCGAAGGTGGCCGAAAGCCGCTGAGAACGACTGAAGGCGGCCAAGAATTACCAAGCGGCGCCGAGATACACAGGACATCTCTGCGGCGCCATTTTTAAAAATAAAACCTGAAAATAAAACTGACAAGGCTGAAAATGACACTGACAAGGGGACAACGATGGACAAGGCTGCAATGATAGACAGGCTGCATGACAAAGCTGCATATGACACTGACAAGGATGCAATAATGGACAAGGCTGCATGACAAGGCTGCAAATGACACTGACAAGGCTTTAGATGGACACTGATAAGGCTGCATTGATGGGCATTTAAATGTAAGTTTTTTTTTCCTTAAAGGGATTGTAAAGGTATTTTTTTTATTTTTTTAAAATAACAAACATGTTATACTTAACTCCACTGTGCAGCTCGTTTTGCACAGAGTGGCCCCGAACCTGCTCTTCTGGGGTCCCTCGGTGGCTGTCTCTGCTTCTTCTTGCAGGTACTTCTCACGTTCATGCGAGTTCTCTCGCATGGTGAGAAGCACTTGCGGGCGCGCTCCCGTGATACAGCCAGTGGCTATAGCTGGCTGTATCACGCGGCCCCGCCCCCGGCACGCTGCGTCATTGGATGTTATTGACAGCAGTGCGAGCCAATGGCTGCGCTGCTTTCAATCCATCCACTCCAGCCAATCAACAGCCAGGCTGAGTGGCGAAGAGGACATCGGGGGCGAGCGCGGGACTTTCGAGGGGTCAGGTAAGTAAAATGGGGGGCTGGGAGCGCCGGCCCTGTGATATGTTTTTTCACCTTAATGCCTAGAATGCATTAAGGTGAAAAAACATTTACCTTTACAACCACTTTAAACTTCCCTCCTAAAAGTTTTTTTTCCTTAAAATTCCCTCCTAAACTTGGGGTGCCTGTTATACGCCGATAAATATGGTAGTTTACAGACGATGGCTAGGAAGGTTGAAAACATTGTTTGAGATTTCAGTTCAGAGCACAGGAAGTTACAAGGACACTTACAGTAAAAGAGAAGTAGGGCATTGGGCAAAGCTTTTTTGGTCATGTATCTCCTGTGGGTCACAAGAGTGCACTTATTTTTCTCTTCTGTGACCCAGAATCAGCTGATGGTGGACCATTAGTGCAAAAAAGTTTTAGCAGCACCACAGATGTGTATGTAACAACTAAACTGACCGAACTGCAGCTTTATTGATATTGATGTTAATCAATAAGAATTGGATGAGAGTTGAGATTAGCGCAGATCACAGTATTTTACAACATATATGTAATTTTGTGAATGTCTTATTATGCAAATACTCCAAATTGAAGAAAACAGTCTACAAAAAAAAAAAAACAATAATTAAAGTGCAAAAAATTGTGAAAATCAATATTATATGCAAAAAATTATAAATGATATTAGCCTTCCAATAGCCTTTGCTGTGCTCGGCTGTATTCAATTAGTCCAATGTGTACCTCGCCATGGAACACATGATGAATGAGGAGAAAAAAGAAGAAAATCCTTCTCATAGCGTACCACAAATCAGACAGGCAATCGAAAAAAAAAAAAAAAGAATACAAGATCCACTCACATATTCCAAGTGGCCACTCGGCACTAAGGAAATCACGCTCAACTAAGTCGGTGGTGGTGCTGCGGTTGTATCACACAACACGGGCTCCAACCACTCAAAATTGCGATACCGTCAGCGTCCCTATCTCACTCTACGTCCATTTGTCTATCGATGTCCTCATGGAGTGGCACTGCTCATTCATCGTGTGTTCTATGGCAGGATACACATTGGACTGATTGAATACAGCAGAGCACAGCAGAGGCTATTGGAAGGATCACAGTGTCAGTTGTTAAGGTCCTTTAGTGAGATTGGTGAGGTAATCACTGTTTATACACTGGTGGTTGGTGCCTTTACATTATTGAAATATTCCACCTCTCACTTATTTTTTGGGACTTTTTAATATTGCTTGAATTGTTATAGTTTTCATCATATATATGTGATTCGTTGGTGTACACCGTCACTCTGTAAACTTTGCATTTTTTGTTGCGATGCATATAGGAGGGATATTACTTACAATGTTTATATATTTGTCATTTTGTTTTTATTTTTCGGATTTGCACAAATTTAGCACTTTTGATGATTGCAATTGCAATTCCAGCACTTTATCATTGCTCGTTTGCACATTTTTCTCATCCATATATAGTATTGTATTTTGCACATTGTTGCATTTTTGCACTCTATTTGCTATTCATATAGTAGGCTAATATCATTTATCATTTTCCAAATATCATTTCCACATATCATCAGCCTATCCCACACCCACCTAACAACTGTCCCGAGCCACCCCCCCATCAAATCATTCCTTGCATTTTAGAATGTAAGCTCTATGAGCAGGGCCCTCCTGTCCCTTCTGTATTGAACTGTACTGTAATTGTGCTGCCCCCCCTCTACATTGTAAAGCGCTGCATAAACTGTTGGCGTTATATAAATCGTGAATAATAATAATATCATTTTGATCTTTCACCACTCATATATTATTGATTCTCCCAATTTTTTGCACTTTAATTATTGGGTTGTTTTTTTTACCACGCTCTTTTCTTCAATTTGGAGTATTTGCACAATAAGACATAAAATGATTCACAAAATGTCATATATGTTGTAGAATACTGTGAGACTGTGATGGTGAACTTTTGCCCGATATCAGTTGATGTGGCAGAGCCGTTCCAGGCTCTGGAAGGATCTTAACGATATTGTCAGGATCAACCAGCTGCCTAATTGACAGCTGGCATCCCCTCTCAACATGCAACTGAAAACCAAAGCCAGCTGTGTCCAGCTTTTCCCCAGCCTGGCGCTCCTGTGAGCACAGGTAGGGCAGAGCAGAGAGCAGTAGCTGAAAGCCACTGCTCTCTGCCGAGACCGAGAACTGAGGGACCATGGTCATTTGATCACTCAGTTCTTGGGCTTAGAGCTGGCATGGGACAGCTACAGCATCACAGCAATGCATAGAAGTGAGTATATATGTTTTTTTTTTTTTTGTTAACCCCAAACTTATCCTTTTAATTTCTGACAAGAGCAACAGGTATTTATCTATACTTACAGAAAACATACTTGGTCCGAATAAAGAAAACTAATACAGCTGTCACATCTAAGAACTTGTAAGCTGCAATGTACAAGTTTTGTTCTTTGGTTTAGATATAATTTGAGAAACAATTTTGAAGCTCCAGCCAAGCTACTTTGCCTAGGATGGAGGAAGCAGTTTATGGAATTTTTTCTCCCCCCAGTGACTATTCCAAAGACCACACTAAAACTTTGCAGCAAGTTAGAGGCTGCAGCAGGGGGCTGATCTCTGTGGCAGACATCTATGAGCACAACCAAGAATTGCATAAAGACTAGTATTTCCATAATTGTTTCATCACTTTAGTCAACATTTCAATTAAAAAAATTGATAATTTCCAGGAATAGTGGCTAGACAAAGATGGTATCCCCTTTTGGAGAGAGAAGCAAATTAAAGGATAAGTTCACTTTTTAGAAAGAAAATATAAATGCACATTTTTTTGCAGATTGCTGCTGCCATGCAGGTCTGTTCCAGATCTGAGTATACAGCGGCTGCAGCATTGGGAACTTGTTACATGTTCCACCCTAGAAATGGAGGGAACATGTAACATGTTCCCAAAGGTGAACTTATCGTTTAAGTCATTGTTAGAGGGAGTACTTTGGTACCTGTAAGAGGTAATAAATACTTGTGTTACACTTTCAGAATTCTCCTCACAAATTTACTTGCCAGGAGTAGTCCATTTTATCGATTGTTAGAGATCCATTGATTTCTCACTAAATTTGGCCTTATTGCACTTTTCTCTTCTACCACTAGGTGGCCGGGTATTTGGTGGTACTAGATATGAGAAGGGCAACTCAAGGTCAGGTTAGGGGTATGTGGGGTATCTCAGCCAATGGGCAGGGGTTTTCTTGGATTCCTTGGCCTGTTGAGAGAGCCCATATATTTGGGTGGAGTCAGGTGATCTAGGTGCTGTGCCACCCGGACAGCTGTCTGGGTGGACGTGTGTCTTGTTGCCCCGGGCTGCTAGGCCGGAGATTGGACTTATCTGGCTGCTAGGCTGTCTGAGGCCTATCCAGAAGCAGGAGAGCAGCGCAGGGTTGGGATTGCAGTCCAGCCATAAGTGATGGTTTTGCCGACTGGAGAACCTGTCAGAGGTCGGGGGTAGAGGGGAAGCTGTCGCCACGAAGGGACCAAGCACCTTATTACTAGGAACCACAGTAAGTAACTGAAGCAAGTACCAGAGTCACATTCTCACTGAACTGGCACGGCAGAGAATCGGGAAACTTCAGACGGTGATCAAGTCAGGGACCCAGCCAGCAGAGGTGATGCTTGCAGAGCAGCCTTGTGTGCCAAGTCAGAGACCGAGCAGGCCAGTGGGGTGAAACTTGAGAAGTAATGGGAGTGTCAAGCTAGGGACCAAGCAGAGAGGCGGGGGGTGACGCTTGAGGAAGATACCACCGTAAAGATTGGAGGAGCTCAGGGGATTCAGAGGCAGTGAATCAGGGGGTCTAGTGAGAGACCGGGAGCTCAGTGGGCTGCAGAACTACAAGGAGAAGTTGTAGTGACAGTGAAGGAACTGTTACATTTGGTGTTAGGAACTGTTAAAGACTATTGCCATAAGAGACAGCATTCCTGCACGTGCAGATGTGGCTTCTTGCTGGAGGCCTTTACCTGTACGGCTGTCCTCTTATTGAAGTCTCGGAGTCTGCTAATTGAACTTGCAACTACTCAAGGGTGTCCTAGCCCTAACCCTCTTTACCCCATAAAAGTTTGTAAGAGAAATAAACATCTCTTTTGCATTCAAGAAGTGTCTGGCGCCCAATTTCTTCTATCTGCACCCACTATGCCTCACAACCCACCATATACAGAAGGATGTCAGCTATCTCTGGCCTTGGAGGCTCACATTAGACTGAAGGAGGCCGGAGACCTTGCTACATTATCATGCACTTAGCATCTAATATATTTTTTATATTAAATCCGCTTTCATCTCTGGAGCCTTTCAAGTATATGTCATGGTTAAGCCATAAATGAGTTAAGTGTGAATCATATCACTGGTTCTCATGAACATTTTTAACACTACAGGACCAAAGGCTTGATTAGGATGTCTTCACAGCAGGGGGTGATGATCAACCAAAGCTTGGTTCAAACGAGATAGCAGACACAGCATCTGCTTTTATTAAATTGTAGCCTCATCCTGGTTTCTGAGACAAATGTGTGTATTTAAATTCAAGACTACAAGTCTGGAAAATGAAATAACTCCTATACCTTGCTATGCACAGTTATAACATTTACTTCAAAAGCCTGGTTGCACAGAGGGGAGAAGATAGGACTACAAATGTGTCAGATAGGTTTCAGAATTTGGGGGAGTTAATAATTGAAAGCATTTCATATTCCTGATATGCACCTGCTGTACCATGTACTTGTATGAAAAAGTATCCTGTTCTCTTTGTATGCTTCCTTTGTGTAAAATCACTGGTTTTCCTGCAAGTCCCTTTGCTTTCCTATTAAAGTGGTTGTAAACCCTTAGAACACACTTTGACCTACAGGTAAGCCTAGATTAAGGCTTACCTGTAGGTCCAAGAAATATCTCCTAAACCTACACGGTTTAGGAGATATTTGCCGAAAGACAGGCACCGCTGTCTACGGCGACTTCTGTTGAACATGGATAGCCACACACTGATCGGGTCCCTGCTGAATTTTGATACAACTTAACCACTTCCATACCGGCCTATTTTGGCACTCCTCTCCTACCTGTAAAAATCATAATTTTCTGGCTAGAAGATTACTCCAGAACCCCCAAACATTATATATGTTTTTTTTTTTTTTTAGCAGACACCCTAGGTAAAATGGCGGTCGTTGCAAATTTTTATGTCACACGGTATTTGCTCAACAATTTTTCAAATGCGTTTCATGAATAAAAAAAAGAACAAAACAGTAAAGTTTGTTGAATAATGTGAAAGATGATGTTACACAGAGTAAATAGATACCCAGCATGTCACGCTTTAACCACTTCAGCCCCGGACCATTTTGCTGGTCAAAGACCAGACCACTTTTTGCGATTCGGCACTGCGTCGCATTAACTGACAATTGCGCGGTTGTGCGACGTGGCTCCCAAACAAAATTGGCGTCCTTTTTTTCCCACAAACAGAGCTTTCTTATGGTGGTATTTTATCACCCCTGCGATTTTTATTTTTTGCGCTACAAGCAAAAATAGAGCGACAATTTTGAAAAAAACGCATTATTTTTTACTTTTTGTTATAATAAATATCCACCAAAAATATATAAAAAACATTTTTTTCCCTCAGTTTAGGCCGATACGTATTCTTCTACATATTTTTGGTAAAAAAAATCGCAATAAGCGATTATTAAATGGTTTGCTTAAAAGTTATAGCGTTTACAAAACAGGGGATAGTTTTATGGCATTTTTATTAATTTTTTTTTTTTACTAGTAATGGCGGCGATCAGCGATTTTTATTGTGACTGCGACATTATGGCGGACACATCGGACATTTTTGACACATTTTTGGGACCACTGTCATTTATACAGCAATCACTGCTATATAAATGCAGTGATTCCTGTGTAAATGACACTGGCAGTGAAGGGGTTAACCAGTGGGTGGCAGTGTAGGGGTTAAGTGTTCCTATGGGCGTGTTACTAAATGTGGGGGGCTGGGCTTTCATTTAGTGAACACTGATCTCTGCTCCAATCACATGGAGCAGAGATCAGCGTCACTAGTTGCTAGGCAGAACGGGGAAATGCTGTTTACAACGGCATTTCTCCGTTCAGCCGCCCCGTGAGACGATCGCAGGTATGCCCGCGGCGACTGGACTCACGGGGGTCCCGGCTGGCACGCGAGCGCGCCGCCACCGGCGTGCTTGTGATGTCAGGGCGGCATTAAAGATTGGACGTACCTGTACGCCAATATGCCTGCCCGTGCCATTCTGCCGACGTAAATCGGTGTGCGCCGGTCAGGAACACTTGTGAAATGGCACCAAACATTGGTACTTAAAAATCTCCATAGGCGACGCTTTCGTTTTTTGTACAGGTTACCAGTTTAGAGTTACAGAGGAGGTCTAGTGCTAGAATTGTTGCTCTTGCTCTAATACACACAGCGATACCTCACATGTGTGGTTTGAACGGTGTTTACTTAAGTGTGCATTTGCTTCTGTGGGCAAGCACACGGGGACCCCCGTGCTTTACATTTTAAACATTTTTTTTTTTATTGTTTATTCTACTTACATTTTTTTCTTTTTACACTTTCTCTTTAAAAAAAAAAATTTGATCACTTTTATTCCTATTACAAGGAATGTTAACATGGTTTGTGATAGGTCCTCTTTATGGAGAGATATGGGGTCTATAGGACCCCACGTCTCTCCTCCAGGCTGGAAAGCATCAGATAAAAAAAAAAATGAACGATTCGATTTCCAGCCGAGATCTCTGCTTTTTTTTACATCCGTGGCCCGGTTGTGACGTCATAACATCACGCCAATGGCTGGTGACCATTTGGTGAACCGGAAATCTCTATGCTCTTCATCCGGCGGCAGCGGATTATTTTTCCGAGTCCCCGATCATATGGGAGAGCCTGGAGAAGCACCGGAGGGCGGCGGGAGGGGGGATATCTGTCTATAAAAACGATCAAGCGGCTGAACTGCTGCTATGATCATTCTTACGTGGACAGAATCGCTGGCTGCAGGCATCATTCAGATAGCCCCACTGAAAGTCAATCATGTCATATGACGTCCTTGGGCTGGAAGTGGTTAAAGCGGGAGTCCGCCGGGACTCCGTGTTTTTTTTTTTTTAAAAGCCAGCAGCTACAAATACTGCAGCTGCTGACTTTTAAAATAGTGACACTTACCTGTCCAGCGCGCCCGCGATGTCGGCACCCGAAGCCGATTTCTAGATCGTCTTGTCGGGTGCTGCCGCCGCCATCTTGGGTATGGGAATCAGGAAATGGAGCCTTTCGGCTTCATTTCCCGGTTCCCTACTGCGCATGCGCGAATCGCGCTGCGCAATAAGGATGGTCCCCGCTGCCTCTGGGATCTGTGTGTTTCCCAGCAGGCAGCGGGGCACTTGCGGAAAGGGGCGGGCACTTGCGGAAAGGGGCGTAATCTACGGCCCTTTCCGCAGAGAGCTATCCCAGAAGTGGGTGCAGAATACCTGTACTGTACAGGTATCTGCACCCCCCTCCCCCTGAAAGGTGCCAATTGTGGCGCCGGAGGGGGGGAGGGTTCCGATGAGCAGAGGTCCACTTTAGGGTGGACCTCCGCTTTAAGAAAGGACATGATGAAATAAACATAAGTTCCCTCAGAACACAAAGATGTGAATCTGCATAAAAAGTTTACAGAAATTCTATGCAATGTTTAAAGTTGACTTAGACAAAGACTTAAACACTTTTCCTTTAAACCCAAATTAAAACGTTATCTATCACTTATAATGATAAAAACTCTCTGAACCTAATTTTAAGGTGGCCATAGATGGTTAGAATTTCAGCCAGTTCTGCAGGAACTGGCCAAGATTCGAACCATGTATGGGCAGGCTGCATGTACCCAAGTTAATCAATCAATCAACTTGGGTACAACCAGGCTGCCAGACTTTACATGCGATTATTGTTAGCGGCTATTATAGCTGCTAGCAATAATCACTGTGTTCTCCTGGTGGGGACGGCTTTCCCCGCGCCCCTTGCCGAGAGAACATAATGACTCAGCGGGAGGGATTCCCCTGTCAACTCCGTCGTTGCAGGAAAGACGTTTGCCCTATGGCCCTCCTTAAACCTTAATTACTAACCTATGACCCTAACCCTAATATAATCTTAAACCTGAACCCTAGTACTAATCAATCCCCAAAGGATTATAAAGAATGGTCAGTGCACGGTCACTGATAAGCCAGTACAACTGGCCCTGTTGTGCCGTGTCCAGCGTCATTAGCTCAGCAGGGGGGGCCTGGTGAGCTTCGCAGACAGTTTAGTGGGGAAAAAAACAGGGCTTTCTAAATTACGCCCCCGCTAAGCTGCTCCTACTAGCTTAGGGGGGTGTATTACTACTATTTCCAGGGCCCTTCTCTGATGATGTGATGGTGGAGCATTCAAGGGACTTTTCCAATTTTGGGCACATGCGCATATTGCTAGCTGCTCTGGTCAAGTCCCGGCTGCCTGCCGCTGTGGCTGTTCATTGCCTTCCCTGGCGAAGTGATCTTCCTCCACTCAGCAGAAGGAGCTGGACTTCATCATGGCTGGAGCACATATAAGCTGCAGGTTTAGTACGTTTTTTAAGTAAATGAATCTACTTTTTTTGCCCACAAGCTTTTTTTTTTTTTTTTAACTGTACTGCAGCATTGTGGAATGGAGGAGGGGCTCTAAGGAAATAAGTAAACCTTAAAGACCCACTTTAATTAGTTTTGCTGTAGGTTTCTATATCAGAATGCTTTGAAGCCAATGTATTCCAGAAACTAGCATTTTCAAAAGCATTGGTCAGCAATGGTTGATTACACATTTCTGTCATCACTGAGTTTCTTTCAGAGACCCTGTCATGTAGCAAAACACCTGTGTGATAATGTCCTGATGGTAGTGGCAATTTTCCAAAAGTAAAAGAACCATGCATATATTTTGTGAGCCTACATACGTGCATCTTCTGCTAGTTATACTGACTTTGCTGCATGCTTTAATTTAATTCAAATACAGTAAACAAACAGATTGTGTTTAAAAAGTAAGACATGGGCACCTCTTGACATTATTAACCCCTTCCCACCCATCTCAGCCCTTTCACTGGGTCTTAAGGCAGGGGGTGGGACAGGGCCACTGATAAGCCAGTACAACCAGCACTTTGTTTCAAGGCAGGATCTGGGGTGGTGCTAAGGGTGGTGTTGAGGGTGGGGCTGAAGGAGGGCCCCATCAGGCAGTGGCATAGCATGGGGGGGGGGGGCAGGGGGGCCGTGGCCCCAGGCACAACATTTAGGAGGCAAAATCCCGTGCCAGTGTGCATCACTCCTGCCTCTGTCCTCCTAATTTCTATTTCCTGTGTCGCTGTGCTCCAGCCGCCATGTTCAGTCTCGGGCTGGGCGCCCTGCACCCTGTGATTGGGCGAATGGGGCAATGTGTGGCGGCGGGGCTGGCTTTTCTGCAATCACATGTGGCACATGCGCAAGGGCTGCTCCTGGAGTCCCGCCTCTGCCCCGCTGTGAGCCACCGCCATCTTCTTCTCCTCCTCTCCTCCGGAGTGGATCATTTCCCTGTTGTAGCGGGCCAGTCTTGCAGTGTTCGGCAGAGCCAAAGCTGCAGTGAGCAGATCAATGAAATAAAAATAAAAAAGCAGATGAGACCGTGAGACAGATGAGAGTCGAATCATGTTGCTGGCTCAGAGGGAGTGGTGGACATGATCTGGAGAGAGAGAGGGAGTCAGCCAGAGAGAGTAGACAAGCAGTTATTCACGTGCCATGTGTTACAGCATGCAGCAAGCAAACATGCATGTGGCATAACTGAGCCGGAGACCCTCACCCGCATCTGCCGGCTAACTTCTTACATGCTAAATGCCCCCCTGAGGGACATGCATGCTGCATGGTGCATTACATAGCAGAGTTAATCATTTAACAGTTTCATGACTCACCGTCTCCTGTACTATAGCTGCTGTCTCGTGTATCATGTCTGCAGTCTCTGACCATTTCCTGTAGTATGTCTGCAGTCTCTGACTGTCTCCTGCAGTATGTCTGAAGTCTCCGGCTGTCTCCTGCGGTATGTCTGCAGTCTCTGGCTATCTCTTACAGTATGTCTGCAGTTTCTTACCATCTCCTGTAGTATGTCTGCAGTCTCTGACTATCTCCTGTAGTATGTCTGCAGTCTCTCACATCTCCTGTAGTATGTCTGCAATCTCTCGCCATCTCCTGTAGTATGTCTGCTGTCTCTCACCATCTCCCGTAGTATGTCTGAAGTCTCTCTCCATCTCCTGTACTATGTAATGGGTCTCTTACCGTCTACTGTAGAATCTCTGCAGTCTCTGCCTGTCTCATATAGTATGCCTGCAGTTTCTGACTGTCTCTTGTAGTTTGTTTAGCACTAAATAATATGCACAACCCTTATGTCTGGGTTATTATTGGCTACCTGCTCTGCTGTATATAGGTGCACCTCGTTATTTTCAACCTAAGCCTCTGATTGGCTGCCCGCAGCCTTTTATTATTGGTTGATACTGAGGATATTTCTTTAGCTATTGTAATCCATGAGATATCTCAGATCTAACCAATAATAAAAGACTGCAGGTAAGCCAATCAGATACTCAGGCTGTGGGTGGAGGATCCCTTTGCGTTTCAACGGCCACAGCACCTCCCCAGCAGCAGAGCAGGCACAACAGTCCCTGGGCCCCCATACTTAGGTGCTAAAAGTCCACAAGTTAGGGAGCACAAAAATTCTTGCCTTGCCCCGGGTGCTGACAAACCACGCTATGCCAGTGACATCATGTAGGCTTTACGGGGGCCCCTATGATTTCTATAAGTCAGTGCCAAAGGACAACATTCTGGCACCAAAATTGTACTGCCAGAACTCTAATTAAACTGAATATTTTTGAAGACAGATTCCTTACTGATTTGAGGTATAAGGGTGGAGGTTAGTACTGCTTTACACAGTTTACACGGATAATACAAATGACCCACAGAGTATCCAACCCAAGTAACATTCAGGAGATGGGGAACAAAATTCTAGCTAGGTGGTATAGGGTTCCCACAGCCTTACATAAACTATTTCCATAGAGTTCCCCCATTGTGCTGGAGATGTCAGGAAGAGGAAGGCTCCATGCATCTGTATTCTGGCCTTGCTCAGGTCTCACCCCGTATAGGGTTCCCACAGCCTTACATAAACTATTTCCATAGAGTTCCCCCGTTGTGCTGGAGATGTCAGCAAGAGGAAGGCTCCATGCATCTGTATTCTGGCCTTGCTCAGGTCTCACCCCATATAGGGTTCCCACAGCCTTACATAAACTATTTCCATAGAGTTCCCCCCGTTGTGCTGGAGATGTCAGGAAGAGGAAGGCTCCATGCATCTGTATTCTGGCCTTGCTCAGGTCTCACAGACTTTTGGGCACAGGTTAAATATTGGATTTTTGATGTGATTTGACTCTGTAAATGTATACTTTGTTTTCCTTATTTACCGTTTTACAAGAAACTGGTCACTGTTTTGGTCTAGAGCTGAATTGTTCACTGATGCTAGTGTATTGTAGTGAAAATTTAAAGAAAAAAAAATTGGATCTTTGAAAAATCAGATGTCCAAATGCCAGTAGACACTGCTGCCTTTCTCCTTTACCTAAACCCTATGTTATTAAAGAGCTACACGCATTCCCTATTGTTGCCCTTACTCAATGCAGCAAAGGCATGTATTCCATTATTCTGGAAACAAACAGTTGTTCCTCCCATTAGTCTATGGTTTGCCAAGGTTAAGGAAATTAGTTTAATGGATGAACTCACGGCCTTTTCTGTATTGTTCTGCTAGCTGCTTTTTCTCCTCATCATTGCTCTAACCTAACAGTTATCAGCACATGTTTTTTAGCACCACAGCTCTCAATCACATCTCTCTTGGCAGACAACAGGATGCCATGGTTGCCAGAAGGGTTATGTTTCTTTAGAAAGAGTTTAGAATTGTGCAGCAAGCTGGGCCAGGGGACGTCAAATCCCCATAATCAAATGATTTGGTAACGAAATTTGAGCACGTTGCTTTTCAGCTTTCTGACAAGGGCATTTGAAATCCCCACATTGTTTCAAAACTATTGCATTATTAATTTAGAATATATAAATGTGGCTTGTATTGTTTAGGCTGATAATATAAGGTCTCTAAATTAACAGTTAATGGTACTCCATAAAAGATGAAAGGTCTGGAAACAATCCCAAAACCAAAAATTGCTTAATTTAAATTCACAGCCTTTATTGGTACTATCAGTTATTTTTGTATGGAATGCATAAATGAAAATTAATTTAACTGTTCGCTTTAGCTAAAAATGTTATGGTAATACTACTTTTTGCATTAGCTTTGTAATTGCCATTATTACACATATTAAAACTGCACACAAAGTATCCGGTATCTAGAACACTGTAATACAATTTAATAAGCTTGCTTGTGTCCATGCATATTTGAAATTATCACATTTGCAAATTTAGAGTTTCTTAGATATTAGCAGGAGTGGTGCAATATTTGTAGGTATGGTTGATGACCTAAATTAAATTTGCACTCAACATATTAGCTTCTGTAAGAATAAAAAAAAAAAAAAAAAGACTTTTTTTTATGAATGAAAGTGTGTATCTGGAAAAATGTGCAAGGGGTCATAACAATGGTCATGCCAAGTTGCATTTATAGCACTAAAGTGTCATACTCCAAAGACATGCTAGTAGGTTAATTGGCTTCTGTCTAAATTGGCCCTAGTATATGAATGTGAGTTAGGGACCTTAGATTGTAAGCTCCTTGAGGGTAGGGACCAATGTTAATGTACAATGTATATGTAAAGCACTGCGTAAATTGACAACGCTATCCAAGTACTTTAAATAATAATTAAACCCAAAACTTTTTCTCCTTTTGTGCCAAAATTATTTTAACTAACTATATGTGCTCAATAAAATTAAAAATTGTTGTAATTAAATGTTGTAAATAACATCACATACAGTATACAGTACACCCCTCACATTTTTATATTATTGTAGTAATATTTTATTATATCTTTTCATGTGACAACACTGAAATGACACTTTGCTACAATGTAAAGTAGTGAGTGTACAGCTTGTATAACAGTGTAAATTTGCTATCCCCTCAATATAATTCAACACACAGTCATTAAAGCCTAAACCGCTGGCAACAAAAGTGAGTACACCCCTAAATGAAAATGTCCAAATTGGGCCCAAAGTGTCAATACTTTTTGTGGCCACCATTATTTTTCCAGCACTGCCTTAACTCTCTTGGGCATGGAGTTCACCAGAGCTTCACAGGTTGCCACTGGAATTCTCTTCCACTCCTTTATGACGACATCACAGAGCTGGTGGATGTTAGAGACCCTATCCTCCTCTACCTTCCATTTGAGGATTCCCCAACACATGCTCAATAGGGTTTAGGTCTGGAGACATGCTTGGCCAGTCCACCACCTTTACCCTCAGCTTCTGTAGCAAAGCAGTGGTCGGCTTGGAGGAGTTTGAGGTCGTTATGTTGAAATACTACCCTGCAGCCCAGTCTCTGAAGGGAGGGGATCATGCTATACTTCAGTATGTCACAGTACATGTTGGCATTCATGGTTCCCTCAATGAGCTGTAGCACCCCAGTGCTGGCAGAACTCATGCAGCCCCAGTGCATGACACTCCCACCACCATGCTTGACTGTAGGTAAGACGCACTTATCTTTGTAAGCCTCACCTGGTTTCCGCCACACACGCATGACACCATCTGAACCAAATACGTTTATCTTGGTCTCATTAGACCACAGGACATGGTTGCAGTAATCCATGTCCTTAGTCTGCTTGTCTTCAGCAAACTGTTTGCATGCCTACTTATTCATCATCTTTAGAAGAGGCTTCCTTCTGGGACTACAGCCATGCAGATCAATTTGATGCGTATGGTCTGAGCACTGACAGGCTGACCCCCCCCCCCCCCCCCCCAATGACTTCTACCTCTGCAGCAGTGCTGGCAGCACTCATACGTCTATTTCCCAAAGACAGCCTCTGGATATGATGCTGAGCAAGTGCACTCAGCTTCTTTGGTCGACCATGGCGAGGCCTGTTCTGGGTGGAACCCGTCCTGGTAAACCAGTGTATGCTCTTGGCCAGCTTGCTACAGCTCAGTTTCAGGGTCTTGGCAATCTTCTTATAGCCTAGGCCATCATTAAGTAGAGCAACAATTCTTTGATTTCAGATCCTCAGAGAGTTCTTTGCCATGAGAGCCATGTTGAACTTCCAGTGACCGGTATGATAGAGTCAGAGCGATAACACCAAATTTAACACACCTGCTCTCCATTCACACTTGAGACCTTGTAACACTAACAAGTCACATGACATCGGGGAGGGAAAATGTTTAATTGGGCCCAATTTGGACATTTTCACTTATGCCGTGTACACACGATCAGACTATCCGGCGGACTTAGTCTGTCGGACAAACCGCCGGAAAGTCCGCCCACACACAACCAAACTTTTCCAGCGGACTAGGTCTGCCGGACTTTGGCGGGAGTCCACCGGACTTTTGAAATGAATGAACTTGCCCACACATGGAGGAAAGTCCATTCATTTTGAACGAGGCACCAGGTAGACGGGACTAGTGCAGGAGGTCAATGTCGCCGCCTCTATGAGCGTGATTGACACGTCGCTGGCCCCGTCACCTGGTATGGACTTAAAGGGGAAGCCCTACGCCGAAAAAACAGTGTGGGCCCCCCCCCAAGTCCATATCAGACCCTTATCCGAGCACGCAAGCCTGGCCGGTCAGGAAAGGGGGTGGGAACGAGTGAGCGCCCCCCCCTCCTGAGCCGTACCAGACTGCGTGCCCTCAACATTGGGGGATGCTTTGGGGAAGGGGGGGCTGTTCAGCCCCCCCACCCCAAAGCACCTTGTCCCCATGTTGATGAGGACAAGGGCCTCTTCCCGACAGCCCTGGCCGTTGGTTGTCAGGGTCTGCGGGTGGGGGCCTCATCAGAATCCGGGAGCCCCCTTTAATAAGGGGGCCCCCAGATACCGGCCCTCCACCCTATGTGAATAAGTATTGGAGTACAATGTACCCCTACACATTCACCCGGTGAAAAAAAATGTAAATGAAACACAACACAAGGTTTCAAATTAATTTATTGCACAGCTCCGGGGGTCTTCTTCCGTCTTGGGGGGGGGGGTCTTCCCAACCGGACTCCTCCACTATCTTCTGCTAGCTCTTTACTAGCGGAGGAGCCTGGCTTTCTTCTTCGTTGCCACCCGGGGGTCTTCTTCCGACTTCTGGAGTCTTGTCCTCCTCTTTGGTTCTTCTTGCCAGCTCTTTTACTAGCCGTAGCCCAGACTTCTGTCGCCGCTGCCTTCTCTTCTTCTTCTTCCTTGAGATGTTGACTTAACGCTCTCTCTGGCCACAATGACAGGGACGTGATGTGCGGCGACTTATATAGGGACAATGGGCGGGGTCACCGGGTGATGTCCCCGCCCCTTATGATGTCACAGTCCCAGCACCCTCTTGACTTTTGGGAAAAAAACGTCCGCCGGAGCCCACACATGGACCAAGTCCGCCGGATAGTCTGATCCTGTGTACGCAGCATTAGGGGTGTACTCACTTTTGTTGCCAGCAGTTTAGACATTAATGGCTGTGTGTTGAGTTATTTTGAGGGGACAGCAAATTTACACTGTTATACAAGCTGTACACTCACTACTTTATGCAGCATTTTGACCACTAAATGGAGTTGGCGATCAAAGAATTTAATCTATTAAAGAAAAAGAAAGAAAGAAAGAAATTATAGCTAAAACGCGTGCAGCCTGCACGAATGTGTGTGTGACATTCGTCTAATGAAAGTTTTATGAATAAACCCCTATCTTCCACCTGATTGCCCCTGCTGGTATGGCTCATTCCTATTTATGAGGTGAGCCCCCTGCCAGCCCTTTAATGGGGATTGGCCGAGGCCCTCATGAATATTCCAAACAGCTCCTCCTAACCTCTACCCGCTATCTCTAGAGTTTTCTACAACCTTCCAGACCGGGGGGTGGAGGGGGCACCAGAGGAGCTGTCAGGATGAGTCACCCAGCCTGACTCACTGAACTGAACAGATTCACAGCTCAGGCTTAGACCTGACCTAAACTAAATTTTCCTACACTAACAAACCTACCTTTCATCTAGCAGACACTAGAGGGTGCCACAAATAATAAGATTAGCAGAAAATGTGTACTTTCTCTACAAATAGTTTACAGTGGATAAATATACACCAATACTACCTTGTTCATGTTTTAAAGGACAAAACAACTGATCTCGTGCAAACACTTGCATGATCTAATAATAGCAGGCGAATGTGAAGTTTCCATAAGAAAACAAATCTAAATATATACTGTAGAGTTGCACGATTCTGGCTAAAATGAGAATCACAATTTTTTTGCTTAGAAGATAGATCACGATTCTCTCACGATTCTCGCGGTGTATCATCTTTCACATTAAAACAAGAAAAAATTGTGCTAACTTTACTGTTTTTTTATTTTTTATTTATTGAAGTGTATTTTTTCCCACAAAATTGCATTTGCATTTATGTGTGACATAAAATATTGCAGCAATTGCCATTTTATTCCCTAGGGTCTCTGATTATATATATAGAAAAGTCGCGAAACTAGTACAAAATAAAGACCGAATTGGATACTCAATATCGCCGTAACACATATGCTTATGTTACAACCATACTATGTATTAATTGAAACTCTTTATTTATATGTTTTTCTTCTTAAAAAACCTTTTAAATTTGTATTTAATAATAACATTTATTTTTTTATATAACTTGGTATCAAGACAGTCCGTCACTTTACTGGGTGATATTAGGGTAATTCATGGTCATGGTGTTCCATGTATGGACCCTTTTTCTCCCACAAGTCCCTTTTTCTGTATTTAATGTACAGTGGTGTGAAAAAGTGTTTGCCCCCTTCCTCATTTCCTGTTCCTTTGCATGTTTGTCACACTTAAGTGTTTCGGAACATCAAACCAATTTAAACAATAGTCAAGGACAACACAAGTAAACACAAAATGCAATTTGTAAATGAAGGTGTTTATTATTAAAGGTGAAAAAAAATCCAAACCATCATGGCCCTGGATGAAAAAGAGATTGCCCCCCTTGTTAAAACATACTATAACTGTGGTTGTCCACACCTGAGTTCAATTTCTCTAGCCACACCCAGGCCTGATTATTGCCACACCTGTTCACAATCAAGGCATCACTTAACTAGGAGCTGCTTGACACAGTAAGGTCCACCAGAAGATCCTTAAAAGCTACACATCATGCCGAGACCCAAAGAAATTCAGGAACAATTGAGAAAGAAAGTAATTGAGATCTATCAGTCTGGAAAGGGTTATAAAGCCATTTCCAAAGCTTTGGGAATCCAGCGAACCACAGTGAGAGCAATTATCCACAAATGGCGAAGACATGGAACAGTGGTGAACCTTCCCAGGAGTGGCCGGCCGCCCAAAATTACCCCAAGAGCGCAGCGACGACTCATCCAAGAGGTCACAAAAGACCCCACAACAACGTCCAAGGAACTGCAGGCCTCACTTGCCTCAGTTAAGGTCAGCGTTCATGCCTCCACCATCAGGAAAAGACTGGGCAAAAATGGCCTGCATGGCAGAGTTCCAAGGAGAAAACCACTGCTGAGCAAAAAGAACATCAAAGCTCGTCTCAATTTCTCCACAACACATCTTGATGATCCCCAAGACTTTTGGGACAAGATTCTGTGGACCGATGAGACAAAAGTGGAACTCTTTGGAAGGTGTGTGTCCAAGTATATCTGGCGTAGAAGGAACACTGCATTTCATAAAAAGAACATTATACCAACAGTAAAATATGGTGGTGGTAGTGTGATGGTCTGGGGCTGTTTTGCTGCTTCAGGACCTGGAAGACTTGCCGTGATAAAAGGAACTATGAATTCTGCTGTCTACCAAGAGATCCTGAAGGAGAATGTCCGACCATCTGTTCGTGTACTCAAGCTGAAACGAACTTGGGTTCTGCAGCAGGAAAATGATCCTAAACACACCAGCAAGTCCACCACCGAATGGCTGAAGAAAAACAAAATGAAGACTTTGGAGTGGCCTAGCCAAAGTCCTGACCTGAATCCTATTGAGATGTTGTGGTATGACCTTAAAAAGGCCGTTCATGCTCGAAAACCCTCTAATGTAACTGAATTAGGACAATTCTGCAAAGATGAGTGGGCCAAAATTCCTCCAGGACGCTGTAAAAGCCTCATTGCACGTTATCGCAAACGCTTGGTTGCAGTTGTTGCTGCTAAGGGTGGCCCAACCAGTTATTATCACTTTTTCACACAGGGCCATAATGGTTTGGATTTTTTTTCACCTTTAATAATGAACACCTTCATTTACAAATTGCATTTTGTGTTTACTTGTGTTGTCCTTGACTATTGTTTAAATTGGTTTGATGTTCTGAAACACTTAAGTGTGACAAACATGCAAAGGAACAGGAAATGAGGCAAACACTTTTTCACACCACTGTATAAGGATGAGGATACCGCATACCTTATTATATTTTGTTTATAGTATTTGAGGCACAACAATACAATTATATATATATATATATATATACAATGTTTGGGGGTTCCAAGTAATTTTCTAGAAAAAAATATTGATTTTAACTTAAGAAAGAAGTGTCAGAAAAAGATTTAGACTTTAAGTGGTTAAACTTCCTGCATTTACTCTTGGTTGAAAGCTTGGCAGACTGCCCAGATTATTTGTTTACACAAGAAGTTCTTTCCCTTTGATCTAAGAAGTAAGTTAGTTACAATGTTTCAAGTTCTACACTTGGCAGATTGCCCAGGATGCTTTCTTTTGACAGCTGAGTGAGCAGATAATCTCTCCACTTGTTTATATGAAAGAATCGCCTACTCTCAGCGGGAGAGGTCGTCAGAGGGGGTGAATCGAGATCGCGTTTTTTTAATGATTAATCGTGCAGCTCTAATATACTATATGTAGCACCCTCCTAAATAGGTGCCATGATTAGGTACATTTAGTTATGGCTCACTGTATCTGATGCACCTACAATTAGTTGTCAGATAAATTTAGTTTTGGCTTACTGTAACCAGTGTGACTGTGTTAATTGTTTTGGTCTGTTCTGTGTTTCCATAGCTGCAGGATTTACTACTTACTCCAGATTCATCCAGAAAGCTCTGGAAATTAGTGGGCAGCTAGAGTCTAACCAGAAACAAAATATTCATACAGCCCTGGCCAAATCCTGAGAGTTGCCCGGATGGGAGCTGGTAGCCTGTATAAATACTCTGAGTAAGAGAGGGTCTTTTTCCCTAGAAGGAGATTACAGCCTAAGGCGTGTGTTGCTTGCCCCCTTAAGCCACCCTACCATATCACTGTGGGGTGTTGAGGCATCAGGTGGGCTACCTGGAAGCCTGCTTTGCTGGAAGCTGCAGAAAGCTGAAGCAGGGACTGTCATCTGAGAATCTAATATGGTATCACAGGGAAAAAGTTTTGCAAGGATATTGGGAGGAGACAACCAATTTTCCAAGGCCATTTGTGAGTACAGACTAGAGAGAGATCCTAGAGTGTTCACTGTCCTAAAGAGCTTAGTCATTTAATTTCCAGTGAAAGGACTTTGCTTGGACTCTCCACCAGAGGAAGATTAATCTCCTCAATAGGGATGAGCTTCGTGTTCGAGTCGAACGTACGTTCGACTCGAACATTGGCTGTTCGGCCGTTCGGCGAATTCCGAACGTTTGGGCCGTTCACGTCAAAATTCGAGTGACGCGCGCGGACCACAATGCACTGCGGTGGCGCAGTGCATTGCTGCCCCATGATTGGCCAAGCATGCACTGTGACCCCGCATGCTTGGTCAATCGCAGCGCCGGCAGCGAGGAGAGCCATGATTGGCCACAGGCATCCTGCCTGTGGCCAATCATAGCTCAGGCTGTGTAGTGCACGCCCCACACTATATAAGGCCGCCTTTGAGGCGGCCTCGTGTAGTGTGTTACTTAGCATCTGAAGCAGTGGGTGTTCTGTGTACCTTCAACACAGTACACACCAATAGTTTTTGGCTGATTTCCTATCTTGCTGCTGTGTAGTGGTTGTTGTCTGTGCCCTGACTGCAGTATACACCACTATATTCACCTATATAGCTAGTGATCTAGCTTTAACCACTTAACAACTGCCCATTGCCGATTAACGGCTTCAGGGCAGTTGTTTAACTTGTTTAACTCTGAGAGGCCGTTAATTAATGGCCTCCCAGAATTCTGCTCTCGCGTGCCCCGAGGTGCGCGCACTCGAGAGCATCCGTGACCCGGCGCATCACGGATCACGGTAAACGGCCGCTCATAGCGGCCGTTTACCACGTGATTGCTCCGTCAAATGACGGAGTGATCACTTGGAAACAAACCGGCGTCATGTTATGACGCCGGTTCCTCCCTCCCCTCTCTGTACCGATCGGTACAGCGGAGGGGAAAGAGATCGGTGTCAGCAGCGATGTGGGCTGCATCTGCAGTGCCCACATCGCTGCTCACCGAATTTAACCCCTCAATTCCCTGCCAATACTCTGCAATACCAGTGCATACTCTGCAGTACCCTGCCATTACTCTGCAGTACCCCGCCATTACTCTGCAGTACCCTGCCATTACTCTGCAGTGCAGTACCCCGCCATTACTCTGCAGTACCCTGCCATTACTCTGCAGTGCAGTACCCCCCATTACTCTGCAGTACCCTGCCATTACTCTGCAGTACCCTGCCATTACTCTGCAGTACCCCCCATTACTCTGCAGTAACCCCCATTACTCTGCAGTACCCGCCATTACTCTGCAGTACCCGCCATTACTCTGCAGTACCCCCAATACTCTGCAGTACCCTGCCATTACTCTGTAGTACCCCCCAATACTCTGCAGTACCCTGCTATTACTCTGTAGTACCCCGCCAATACCCCGCCAATACTCTGTAATACCCTGCCATAAATTGCCATACCCAGCCATACTCAGAGATACCCAGCCATACTCGGTGATACCCTGAAATACCCAGCCATAGACGCCCCCCACCCCTCACCGCCCTCCGGTGCTTCTACCAACTCGCCAGTACGATCAAAGCCAGAATCTTTTTTTTATTTTTTATTTCAGGCTTCCCAGCCTAGAGGTGAGATGTGGGGTCATATTGACCCCCCAGATTTCACTGTAAAGAGGACCTGTCACCCCATATTCCTATTACAAGGGATGTTTACATTTCTTGTAATAGGAATAAAAGTGATCAAAAATATATTTTTGGGGAAAAAAATGTCAAACTAAAATAAATAAAGTAAAATGAACAATAAAAAAATAAAATTAAAATTAAAGCGCCCATGTCCCCATGTGCTCGCATGTGCCACACATGTGAGGTATCGCCGAGAATGTTAGAGCGAGAGCAATAATTCTAGTCCTAGACCTCCTCTGCAACTCAAAACATGTAACCAGTAAAAAAAAAATTAAAGCGTCACCTATGGGGATTTTTTAAGTAGCGACGTTTGGCGCCATTCCACGGGCATGTGCAATTTTGAAGAGTGACATGTTTGATATCTATTTACTCAGCATAACTTCATCTTTCACTTTATGCAAACATTGGGCTAACTTTACTGTTTTTTTTGTTTGTTTTTTAAGCACAAAACTGTTTTTTCCCCCCAAAAAACGCGTTTGAAAAATTGCTGTGCAAATACCGTGTGAGATAAAAATTTGCAATGACCACCATTGTATTCTCCAGGGTCTTTGCTAAAAAAATATATATATATATATATATATATATATATATATATATATATATATATATATATATATATATATATAATGTTTTGGGGTTCTCTGTAATTTTCTAGCAAATAAATGATGATTTTTACATGTAGGAGAGAAATGTCAGAATTGGCCTGGGTGCTCCAGAACGCCTGATGGCGCTCCCTGCATGTTGGGCCTCTGTATGTGGCCACGCTGTGTAAAAGTCTCACACATGTGGTATTGCCGTACTCGGCAGTAATAGCAGAATGTGTTTTGGGGTGTAATTTGTGGTATGCATATGCTGTGTGTGTGAAATAACCTGATAATATGACAATTTTGTGAAAAAAAAAAAAAAAGGAAATAGGCCGTCAGTACTTCAGGTGTGATCAATTTTCAGATATTGGCACCATAGCTTGTGGACTCTATAACTTTCACAAAGACCAAATAATATCCACCAATTTGTACTTATTTTTACCAAAGATATGTAGTAGTATGAATTTTGGCCAAAATTTATGAAGAAAAAATGACTAATCTGCTAAATTTTATAACAGAAACTAAGAAAAATTCATTTTTTCGCAGAATTTTCGGTCTTTTTTCTTTTATAGCACAAAAAATAAAAAACCCAGCAGTGATTAAATACCACCAAAAGAAAGCTCTATTTGTGTGAAAAAAGGAAAAACATTTCCTATAGGTCCAGTGTTGCATGACTGAGTAATTGTCATTCAAAATGTGAGGGCACCGAAAGCTGAAAATTGGTCTGGTTATTAAGGGTGTTTAAGTGCCCAGTGGTCAAGTGGTTAATAATAGAGCTTGCAGTCAGTAGTGTTAGGAGATAGTGCGTGCTATCTGCGTGCTCTGTACCCAGTACATACCGCTATAATATAGGGCAGGCCCCTACTTTCAAACATCCAACTTACAAACATCTCCTACTTGCAAACGCAAGGAGACAGCAGCAAGTGAGATGAAAAAAGATGGACGACAAAACAAATTATACAGGGGTGATAACCCTTCCCTATGTTTTCCAAAAAGCTTAAAAATCGTTTGTTTGACTGGAGCTACACTTTAAAAATGTACCGGTTGAAAATGACAAACAGATTCAACTTAACACAACAAACCTGTCTTGTTTGCACCGCCTGTATACTGCTGTTCTGAGTATATAGGGCCTGGGGGCCACACGCATTTCCTTTTTTTAATATGGGTACGGGGTTCCCCTTAATATGCGTACAAGACCCAAATAGGCTGGTAATGGGCAGGGAGGGCTACCCATGCCATGTTTCTCAATGATTTTCAACCATATTGCAGGAACCAGATATAACATTAAAACCGCAAGCAGTTGTAAATGGTGTTATTTCCGTTTAATGTCATTTTGTGCAGGGACTGTTCTAAACACGGGAAACACGTGGCACTTCACAGGCATACTACAGACACCCCCCAGGCACCATATTTAAAGGAATATTTCACTTTTTTTTTCACTTTAATCGTCATTAAAATCAGTGCTCCCGCCAAAACGGCAGTTTTTAAAACTTTTTTTTGCAGTGACCCATGTCCCCTGAGGCAGGAGGCAGGTCCCCAAACCCTTTTTAGGACACTATCTTGCATATTAGCCGTTAAAATTAGCACTTTCCATTACGAACGTTCGAGTCCCATAGACTTCAATGGGGTTCTAACGTTCGTACCGAACGCGGGGGTCGTTCGCAAGTTCTGGTGCGAACCGAACCGGGGGGTGTTCGGCTCATCCCTACTCCTCAAGTTTGCTACAGGCACATAGTTCTATAGGAGATAAGTGTCTCCTATTTGTACATAGTTTTAGAGTAATCCACTCAATTCCCTAACCCGATCCAAGTCACCCAAAAACACTAAAAACAAAACATCTGGACTATTTAATGAACCTGAAGAGTGAATGAACTGTGTGTTGTACTGCGAGGAAACTACTGGGAAAACGACATAGTAGCTCTACATATATTGTACAGGACCTGCCATAGATGTGTTCTAAGATGGGAAATATTTATCTCCCCATTTTGGAATGTGGTCCCCTTAAAGTGGTTGAAAACCTCTGAAATTAAAAATGAACAAAGCATATCCATCTATAATGTATGCTAGCCTCAATCCAAAACACCTACTGTGATTTTTTTTCTGCTTTGTCTACTCTGTGCTATGAGTCACTTCTGACAGGCTATGCTGACACCATAGAATCTTGGGAGATGGCCCTGCCTTTGTGGAAAAAAAAACAGTGAAAATTATATTTAAAGACACAATGTACCTTGCACAAATCCTATATTAAAATTACACAGGCTCTAAATTTCACAGATAATGAAGATGTGGCCAAGTAGCTTGTGCTAAACAAGATGCAGATGCAGACTTGTCAGCTACTACCCTGTTCATCTTTAGGCGATCCTTGAAAACTTATTCAAGGAAGCTTACCCCACCTCCACCTAAGAACTGTACTTGAGTCACCTCAATCAAATCACCCCTGCAGCCATTACCTTTTGTACCACCTCCACCTCCCCTAGATTTTAAGCTCCACGAGCAGAGCCCTCCTATTCCTTCTGTATTGAACTGTATTGTAATTGTACTGCCCCCCCCCTTTTCTTTATATTGTAAAGCGCTGCCTAAACTGTTGGCGCTATATAAATCCTGTATAATAATAATAATAATAATGATATGGAAGCTCTGGCAGCGCAGCAACAGACCCTGTCACAAGCAGTTGGCACTTGTTGACAGCTTAGCTCAGGGTTGTCCAAACTTTTTTCAAAGAGGACCAGATTTGATGAAGTGAACATGCGCGAGGGCCGACCATTTTGCCTGACATTCTTTGAATCATTAAAATTCGGTCTAAGAATTCTCTTGCCTTTGTGGCTGTGTGTGGTTAAGAGATGAACTCAGGTGTATTATTTGGATATACCGTATTTATTGGCGTATAGCACGCACCTTCACTCTAAGAGGGAAATTTCAGGAAAAAAACTTAAAATTTTAAATAAAGAACTATGAAGCAAAATAAGGGTCAGTGCCCACCTGCAGACCCACGTTTGCCAGGAATGCAGCGCCCACCATTGCTAGGAATGCAGCGCCCACCATTGCTAGGAATGCAGTGCCCACCATTGCCAGGAATGCAGCCCCACGATTGCCAGGAATACACTCACCATTGCCAGGAATGCAGCCCCACCATTGCCAGGAATTCAGCCCCACCATTGCCAGGAATGCACTCACCATTGCCAGGAATGCACTCACCATTGCCAGGAATACACCCACCAGTGCACTCGTACCGCCTCCTCCCTCCGAGGCAGTCAGCCTATATATCTTTTGTGGCCCCGGCCCTGGGAGATTGTCGGGGGCCACAAAAGATATACATGTTTAAATAACCAGGTGGGCTGTTCAAAACCAGACTGTGGGTGTCACGATTGGCCCACGGGCAAGACTTTGAACATGCCTGGCTTAGCTTGTTGCTCAGTGAGTATCCAAACACATTGCTTTGCAGGAAATGGTGCAGTAGCTCTCTTGGGGATGTGAGCCAGCAGCTGTTGCCCCTGGTAACTAGTTGATTGAGGGTCTTCCACAACCTGCAAAAGCTGACCCCAAGTGATGTGAAAGCCTAACTCAAGAGAGCAATTGGTAAACTGCTTGTTTTCTCACTGCGGATCCCAAAAAGCCTACTATGATCTACCACCTTGTTAGGCAAATACAGTAATTATGATTGGCTAAAAGCAGACATCCTGGCCTGACTTGTGCACAACTGGAGATATCAACAAGATCACCTGAGGTCTCAGGCACATGAACTGGTGAAGCTTGTGAATAAATGTTGCCAGGGGTTCTGTCTAGACCCCAAATGATTAAATAGCTTGTGAAAGATTGATAGCTAGGGTCTTTGTTTGATGATCTCCCACATTGCGTCAGCTACATAGATCCTAAGTCTGCCAGGTGGTGCATATTCTTCCCTGGACTTCTAGGCAATGAAATCCAGTGACTTCACATACACATGGAGGTTTTCTGCAGCTTCTAAGTAGGAATCCCTGCAAAACCCTGGGATCAGTACCCAACATGGCTGGTACAATTGGTACAATTTATTGAACAGTGGCTTCTCCAGATATATGGGAAAGACTTGTTTTCTCCCATGTTTTGTGTTGAAAGAGCCCATAGGGTACCCATGAGACCATTACCTCTGGGCAACCCTCCCCATACATTCTTATTCAAGCTACTCAATTATAAAGCTAGAGACGTTATCGTTTCAAACGCTAGGAATTTGGGTGATACCATAAAGATGGCTAACTCCAAAATCTCACTATTTCCTGACTTCTCCGCAGAAGTGCAGAAACAGAGAGCACAAGTCAAGGACGTAAAGAAACAATTGAAGGCCCTCAACATTTAATATTCCATGCTTTACCCCACCTGCCTCTATGTGGTAGCAACAGACCAAGTCCACTTCTTTGACAAATCACAGCTGGTGTTTCGCAATGGCTGGACAGAGAGGAACGCTCCATCCGGGAGGAAGCAGCTAATCGTAGACTGGATGCCTAAGTAATGCAAGTGCACAGTGTACTAAACGCAAACTCCGTCACTGTACACTAATTTCCACTGTTACATCAAGTTTGGCAAGGCAGATGTCCTAAAAGATGAGAGAAGAAGAAGCTATCAACTCCGGGTCGCCCCGGTGCACTTACGAGTCGCACTGAAGACAGGCCTAGTAACACGGCCCCCCCCATGATGCCTTGAAAGCCCCCCGGGACAAACTTTTTTTTCAACGTTTTTTACAAAGGCCCTGTTGGCCTATTTGTTGCCTCTTTCCACAGACCAAGACCCCACTCAGAATTTTAGAGGGGTACTCCCTCTCTTTATTATCATTCACGCAACAACTGAACCCTGGCACACTCAAGGGATAAAACTCCCTCTACACAAACGATGGTTTGGTACATATGTAAGCTATATGGGCGGAAAATTACACTCTCCTCCAAAAGATATTTGTTGGTCAGATATTTCAGGCTAATATGTCATGGCTAGATCTCATGTGGTGCTAAGTTGGCATGTGCAGGGCCTGGGTATTGGGGTGAAAAATTTGGCTGTAACATGTGGCTAAGCGCTTACGGGCATCCATACTTTGTCTACAAGAAACACATATGCATAAGGAGCAATCTGTACAATCCTCGGCTCGTATGTTCAGCCAACAGTTTCACTCTGCCTATTCCTCGTTCTCGCAGGGAGTGAGTATACTGATCCCCCAGGGGACTCCCTTTACCTGCTCACTCTCAGTAATAGATAACAACGGGAGATATATTTTTCTTAGCTGTAACCTGGAAGGACTAGAATGTATTTTATCCAATGTACAGTATATATACCTCCTCCCTTCTCCGCAGAAATCCTTAACATTTTGACAGGTTTTTTGGCCCACCATTCCAATGTGCCAGCCATCATTGTGGGCAATTTTAATAACTACCTAAACTTCCAGCTAGGTAAATTTACGCTGGCTCCCCCAACCAACTTAAGGCGGACAGCCCGATACCATTTGCCAGTCTTCTAGCAGAGATGGGACTATATGATATTTGGTGCCTAAGGCTAAGACTTACTTTTGCCACTCTGCATTACACAGGGGCCTCTCCAGAATTGACCTTGGTCTTTGCAGTGAGGAAATGCTAGCTTTTATTACTGATGCTCAGTATGAACCGAGGATGGTCTCTGACCACTCGCCATACTGGGCCATGATAACTACCGCTGGCCCCGCAAGAGGAAACAATGGAAAATAAATCCATTCTGGCTCTCCTTATTTCCTATACCAGACCTAGTAATTACCGCTCTTGCGGATTTTATCACCATTAATAAAAACACAGCATCCTCAGGTATGTGCTGGGATGCCCTTAAGGCCTTTCTCAAAGGCCAGTTCATCAAAACAATTTCCTCCATAAAGACCAAGACCAAGGCCTGGGAGCTATCTGTGCTACAGATAGAAAGGCGGAGTCAGGGTTCACTACAAACCAAACTGACCATACCGAACGGAGATGGTCGGAGGCACAAAAGCTGGCCAAGCACATGACAATATCGAAAGCAGAAAACAAATGTTTCTTTTTTTCAACAAAAATACTATGAGGAGGGGGAGAACACTGGACACATGCTGGCCATGATGTCTAAGTCTGGTAGAGGTCCCTCCTTCATAACGGCTGTCCAGGACACTTCAGGCCAGGTGGTGACTACTCACTGTCACGTACCTTACAGCGGAGTCAGACTGTTGCGGGTGGCCTCTCGCACGGTTCCGGTCTCCACACCCCTGGAGGTGGTGACAGGGAGCGTGAAGACAACAAAAGGGTGCAGGTGCCTGCAGGTGCCTGCAGGTGGAAGTTGAAGACCTGGAGACGCTGGGTCCTCACGGAGGAAGAGATGTAGGTTGATCACGGAGGTAGGCAGCGGAAGTTCAGCAGGTAGACAGGAAACACTGCACGTCTAGAACAGGCAAGGTCGGCAACTGGCAGGCAATGCGGTACAGAAACGAGAGGCAGGTGCGTAGTCAAGGATGAGCAAGGGTCTGGTAACGTGCTAGCAATGAGGTACAGAATTAGGAAGCAAGCCAAAGTCGAAAGTCCAAGCCGAGGTCAGTGGTAGTCCAGGAGGTCGTAACAAGGGGTATCCAAGGAATGGGTATCAGGAACAAGGTCACAGGAACAAGGTCACAGGAACAAGGTCACAGGAACAAGATCACAGGAACAAGATCACAGGAACAAGATCACAGGAAAAACGATCAGGTGTCTCAGGAGTAGCTGAAGACGATCCAGCACTGGTGTCAGGCCAGGATCCCGTTTATATAGAGAGGAGTGAGCCAGGATTGGTGGAAGTGGCCGTCCGTGCGTAAGTACGTACATACGTTCAGTTTGCGCGGGTGCCTCCGCGTGTTCGGATTGGTGTACGTCCACACGTTCGGATTAGCATGCATAACTCGTACGCCTCTGACGGGAACACCGCGCATGGAGCCTAGAACGAAGATGAACTGCTGCTATACGGGGACGGGCATACATACGGTGAGTTTCCCGACACCCAGGGGTGATGGTGACATTCCTAGAATTTTATATAGAAGTGTACTGCTCCAAGGTCCCCTCCTCTCCCACTGATATCCGGGACTTCCTCTCTGGGTGCACCCTGCCGTGCTTCGATCGGTCTGATAGGGACATGTTAAATGCCACCCTCACAACCAACAAATTACTAGAGGCTCTGTCCCCCCTCCTGGTAAATCTCCGGGGGCAGACGGGCTGCTGGCAGAGGTTTACAAAAAATATGTTGACACCTTACTACCACAATTAAAGCAGACCTTAACTGAGGCCCTAGAACTAGGTCAATTTCCCTCATCTATGAAGGAGGCCACTATAATTCTAATACCCAAGCCAGGTAAAGATCCCCTCCTCATGGACTCCTACAGGCCCATCTCCCTGCTAAAGACGGATGTGAAACTTCCAGCCAGAGTATTGGCCACTCGTCTAGCATCTGTCATACAAAAGCTCATTCACAGGCATCAGTCAGGGTTCATTCCCTCCAGATCCACAGCACTAAACATAAGACGTTTGTTCCTGAATCTGCAGGTTCCAGTAGACAACCCTGTTAATAGGGCAGTACTATCCCTCGACGCTGCCAAAGATTTTGACAGTGTCAAGTGGACATACTTGTGGGAGGTCCTGGAAAGGGTTGGTTTGGGGAATAACTTCATTTGATGGGTCCAGCTGCTCTACACGAACCCCATAACCAGATTGATGGTGACCTCTCTGACCCTTTCCGTCTTCACAGAGGCACAAGGCAGGGGTGTCCATTGTCGCCCCTGTTGTTTGCTTTACCCCTAGAACCATTGGCAGAGATGGTGAGAGCATCGCCATTGATAACTGGTTTTGTGAGAGGCCCTACTGATAAAATATCGTTATATGCAGACGACACTCCTATATTTAGGAGATACATCCACCTCACTGCAAAGCGTGATGTTCCTAATCACAAAGTTTGGCACCTTCCTACCCTAGGATGAGCTTCCAGCACCATTGCCGGACTGTGCCCAGTTTTTTCAGGTTGTTTCCTCCTTTATTTGGGGGTTCAGGTTACCATGGACACCCAAATACCTGACCCTTAACTTACTCCCTATCATCACTAAGCTACAAGCTAAATGCAGTGCCTGGTGCAAGCTACCCATATCAATCACCGCCAGGGCCAATCTTATAAAAATGGTGTGGGCACCTCAGTTATTATACATACTACATAACTCTCCGCAATGGATCCCATGTAGATAGTTTACACGCATTGACACTATATTTAGAAGCCTTCTCTGGAAAAAAAAGATTGCTAGAATCAAACTCTCCACACTACACTATAGTAAGGACCAGGGGGGACTGGCAGTCCCCAATATGAGACTTTATTTACTAGCCTCACAGCTTCAGCATCTGGGTGGCTGGGGAGAGGTAGATACCACAGACTCTATCTGCAGCTTACTATTCCCTGGTGCACAGGGCCTCCCTGCCGCCTCACATCTTGAGGCAGCTCTCCCCCAGCTCCCTAAATCTATGCCTACCATACACGTACTATCGAAAATATGGGTCCTCATCAAACACAGTCTGGGCATGATGGGTTTCACGGTCCACACCCCACTGTTGCACAACCCTTGCTACATGGAACTGCAGAAACTAGAGGGGTTTCAGTCCTGGGAGGCTAAGGGCATTCAACACATAGCGCAACTCTATATCCAGACCATCCTAAAATCCTTCATTAACTTACAGGAGGAGTTCGGGCTACCAAAACACAACTTTTATAGATACCTCCAACTCCACCATGCTTTACAATCACAGATAAACCTGGCCAGGTTGGACCGCATGGAACACCCGTTAATGCTTGACATACTTAACTCTAAGAATAAAAAACGCCCAATCTCGCAGATATATAGCACACTCTTATCAAGGACACAAGATGCAGCCAAACTACCTTGCAGACATAGGCGTGAAACAAGACCTAGGAAAGATTGGGGGCGAAGACTGGGAACTATGTTTACAGTCTTTGCCAACACTATCGGTGTCGCCATTGTACAGGCTCTCCCGGCTATTCATCCTACACAGAACTTACAGATGGGGCAGGAGGGAGTCCCCTCTGTGCCCCAGAGACCTCATACACTTGCTTTGGCGTTGCCCCAAACTCTTCAGATATTGGAGGTCTGTAACTAATACCATATCATCTGTCTATCAATCCACTGTACCGCTACACCCGGTCACCTGCTTGTTAGGTGCAGTTGATGAGGAATTCTTTACCCCTCCAACAAATGTGGCTGTTTTATGATTACTGTATATTGCCCGCAAGCAGATAGCTTGTTTATGGCTATCACCACACAGCCCAACCACAAAACAGTGGATTGAGCAGGTAAATATCACTCTAATTAAAGAAAAGTTGATGCATCAACACAGAAATGCAGTTACCAAATTCTATAAAATATGGCAGCCTTGACTGGACACCTCAGGCTTGGCACCACCCAGCTAGTTCTCAATCGACTCCTTCAAATTTAACTCCCTAGATCCCTAAAAAAATTGCTCATCACTTTCACCATATCATGATCTGTTTAAGGTTTTGAGTCTGATCATGGGACAATTGATCACTCTAATGCCGCGTACACACGAGCGGACTTTTCAACATCCAAAGTCCGAAGGACTGAGTCCGTCAGACTATCCGATCGTGTGTGGGCTGCAACGGACTTTTGACTCACCAAAGTCCGAAGGACTTTAGAATATGGAACATGCTTCAAATTTTTCCGAAGGAACTCCGCCGGACCCGGTCCCTTTCGAAAAATCCGCTCGTGTGTATGATACTCCGACGGACTAAAACCGACGCTAGGGCAGCTATTGGCTACTGGCTATGAACTTCCTTATTCGAGTCGGGTCGTACGTCATCACGTTCGAATCCGTCGGAGTTTAGTGTGATCGTGTGTGGCCAAGTCCGTTCGGCCGAAAAGTCTGTCAGAACTCCGTCGGAATTCCAGCAGAACTCCGACGGAACTCCTTTGGAAGTCTGTCGGACATAAGTCCTCTCGTGTGTACGGGGCTTTAGTATCCCCTCTATTACTGATCGACCAGTGGTACCCACTGCTGCAACCAAAATGGTCTTGGTTGTGCAGAGTGGCTTCAGTTGGTTCGCCTTCCCGTTTGGAAGGTAGTTAGTTCAATCTCAGTACCCTAGTGTATATGACTACCAGTGTGTCACCTAATCTGTTATCCACTTATCAACGGTACATACGGTACTAAACACAAAGAATTAATTCATTGGTCATAGATATTTTAACAGAAATGCCATACCCTGGGCTTACGTGCCTTATATCACCATCTGTATGCTATACTGTTATTGTTGTATACCTTAAAGAGATGTTCCTATGTATGTTTTTATTGTACCTCTGATTTTGTGACACAATAAAAACCTTTCTGATTAAAAAAAACTTTCCAAACAAAGAGCAAGTTTATTGTCATTTAAGGGGGCTGGACTGTGGCCATTGGCAGTAGAAAAAAGTTCTGAAGACGGTGGAAAAAACCAATGCCTCATCTTTGGTGTCAGTGGGAGGAACTCTGTCCCTTTGTTGGTTTCCATGAGAGGAATTGTGCCCCGTTGATTTGATTTGGCCCAATTGTTGGTATAATTGTGGAATTGTCCCCCATTCTTGCTGTCATTAGAAGGAATTGTGCCCCATCCATGGTGTCATTGGAAGGAATTCTGCCCCACCATTGCTGTCATTGGAAGGAATTGTGCCCTATCGTTGCTGTCATTGGAAGGAATACTGACACATCATTGCTGTCATTTGGCCCAATTGTTGGTTTCATTGGAAGGAATTGTGACTGATAATTATGAAACCACTCCCATTAGACCTACTCAGAACAGAGGCACAGAGAAACACACACATGCACACATCTTCAAAATAACAAAGGGTAGGAATCTGCAACAAATTTTGTTATAATCCTTGCAATGCACATTGATCACCCAGTGGGGAAAACTTTTTTTCTCAACAAAAGTGGAGTTACGCTTTAAGTTTCCTCAAGTCATTGCAGAATTATACATTTCCATCAGGTTTGCGAACCAATACTGTGGGGCACTGATTACTGTATAAATGTCACTGGCAGGGAAGGGGTTAACACTAGAGAGCGATCAAGGGGTGTAGGGACGATGGGCTCACTAGAACATGACAGATCACTGCTCCCGATCACTGGGAGCAGTAGATCCCTGTTATGTTGCTAGGCAGAACAGGAAAATGCCTTGTTTACATAGGCATCTCCCCATTCTGCCTGTCCGTGCTATGATCACGGGCCACCGGTGGACATCGACTCCACAGGACCTGCGGGCTTGCTCCTGATTAAGGAATGACATACGGGTATGTCGTTTGGCTCACCCGTGCCACTTTGCTGACGTATATTGGCATGAGACGGTCGGCAAGTGGTTAAAGGAGTGAGTTGAAATTTATGATCAATCTGGATCACGGGTTCTCTGATCTCTGAGCCATGCTGACCATTTACACAAAGGTTTCCGACAGCCCCCAGGATCAGAGAACCCATGGTCCAGATTTATCAGAAATTGCATGCTAGGTCACATAGTGAGGGTACCTTGCCAGGCTCCGCTGTTTTTGGCAAAGGGCCTCTTCCCAACATTCCTGGGATGGTGGATGTGGGGGTCCGCTGGGGGGAATAGCGGAATCAGGAAGCCCCCTTTAAAATAAAGAGGTCCCCAGATATCTGGCTACCCCTACGTGAATGAGGGAGGGGCATAAAGTACCCCTGGTTACCCATTCACAAAAAATATACAATGTAAACAAACATATAACACATTTGAAAAAGTCCTCTATTAAAAAAAGCATATCTCACAATGTAGGTAATGTCAATTGCGTCCAGTGATGTAGATCCACATCAATCACCATAAACAGCACCCACCAACCCGCTGAAACAAAATACCCGACTGCCAACACAGTGCACTCCTGTTTGACTCTCACTGGGAATTACATTTCCTGGCCCAAGAGCTGAATATAACCAAAGGGTTGGGAGGATCCCAGGTGGCATTGTCGACTTAATAGTATCATGACCATGACTATATTTGGTCAATAATGTCACCCAAAACCCCTGTCTAATTGTTTACATTCAGCTACATAGAGTACCCCTTTTTCCTCACACTTTGCCATAATTCTCAAAATCCAAGAAGCTCTTGTCCCACGATAATAGGGTGTAACAGGTCATTTACTGGACCAACCTCATGTTTCCCAATTCCACATTCCACAGTAATACTCAGCACTGGCACCAGTGGGTAATACTTAGTATCTCCGCGAAGGACTGACTTCTCGAGCTACGTTATCATTTTCTGGAGTCGTCATGATCACTGAATGTAGGAGAACCTTGGTTGGGAACAGATTGTTTCTCAGCAAGAACTCAAAAATACTCTTTCACTGATGGAACGGTGCAGGAAATACATGATTCTTGAGCTATTAATAATAGTTTTTAGAGAGCTGTCAAAACTTTCTGTGCCGCTCCATGAAAGCATAATATGACATAGTTACCTGCTGGTGCTCAGGAAAGAGGGTGCTGGCATTGGCTTCACATACCCAAAGGCATCAGTAAAAAAGGTATGAGATGCCACTCAACCAACCTGATCCATGTTAGGTGTAAATGATGGTCTCAGACAGTTTATGGAAAGTCCCACATTGCATGGGCTCTTTCTGCCAGGGGCATTGCGCTCTGATATGCCCCTACTTTTGATATCGTCAGCATTGAATGACACTTACTCCTTGGGAAGAACAGGCTAGTTTTTCAGCATGTTGATGTTTCACTGTATTGTCTCATGGTGGTTCTGAGGTTCCATGGTCCTCTTTTTCAAAGTAAAAGATTTTTCCTTGATGTATGAAAGAGGATTCTTTGGACGTGGGAGCGAGTAGCTCTTTGGTTACTTTGAACCTTTCAAACATCTCAACCAATGGATCTGTGGTTTTAGGGTCTCCATGGCAAACCCATAACTGCTGGTTGATCAGCAGGGACAGAAGGTTCCGGTCCATCACACTTTGGACTGGGCTCACATGGACGTTAAACTGTAAACAGTGGCTATATCCGTGCAGCTGCTGCTTCCTCATTAACGAGTGGAACTGCCTGCATACAGATGCACAGAACACCTGAGCATCCCGTGCAGGCATAATACAGGCCTCACATGGGTGTATGCTTAGGTGCGTCCATCTGAATGAGACCTAAGCCCCAGTATCTCTTTGCCAGGCCATTCTATGAAGATAATGTAAAGGGAGGGCCATAACTCCCATTTCCATTGAGTTGCCTGGTATCCAGTCTGACAGTGGCTATTTCCATGTGGTTTCATTACTCATACCTTCCAACAATTTGAGATGTGAATGAGGGTCACCTACTAACAAATGTATGTAAGCATAGGACAAGTCCCCTGTCACGCCCCCTTAAACTCCCAAAAAAATGTATTAAATCCACAAGGACTTTTTTTTTACCACTACTATTCCTTTATCCTGGCTTTGAAAATGTACAAATGCAGCAATTTAGAAATCAGATGAAAGGTTTATCACTGGGAAACAGTTTTTGAAAGATAAAAAGTGCATTTTACATACAACTATATGGATCAGACCAAAATGAGGGACAAATGAGGATGAAAGAGGGACAGAGGGACATTGCTCCAAATCAGGGACAGTCCCTCGAAATCAGGGACAGTTGGGAGCTATGCATTACTTACTAAAATGAAGGCGAGCTGCAACAGTGGAAAATGGTTCTAAGATACAAAAATGCAGCTAATATGTTCAGATGGATTCTCTCTCTATTTCCCTCAGTGCATCTAAGGTTTTTACAAGGGGATATTTCCATATGAATTATAGGCTTGTGCATAATTTCAATTGCAATTACATATAAAATATAATATTGGAATATTACAATAATTACCACGCCTTCGTTTTTAGCAGGTTTATTAGATATGCAATTTCTCATTTGGTCACAAGAGGGAGGCCTACTACACTGAATTATGTCCTTCCTCATAAAAGATTTTATTGCTCATGATGTTCAGCATAGAAATCGTAGTAGTTTCATCAGACAGGTTAAGTGGTTGCAATTTTCACTTCTTTTCAAAGTAAACAATAGAAAAATGAAATGATGTTCCCATTTTCTGTCTAAAAATTACAATCAACGCATGTATGCAAAAAAAACAACTTAGACTTATGCATTTTAAAATAATATTTAAAGTGTAGCTTTCAGTGCCTGCATTAAAGAGACACTGTCATAGTGCCTATTCAGGGACAAGTGACAATGCCTTTGTCACTCTGGTGCTTGGATCTAGCAGCCAGTAGCTAGACCCAAGCACCGTTATATTATTATTACTATTATACAGGTTTTATATAGCGCCAACAGTTTGCTCAGTGCTTTATGACTGACGAAGAGATGGCAGGGCTCCCTTTACAGTCTGATACTACCTGACACTAGAGATTTTAGTGACAAGAGCAGTGGGGGAGTGCTATCAGGGGTTTGGAGGGGACCCTTCTCAAAGATATAGTCACTTTGACGTGAATGAGTAAGTTCACTACTCTTCAGAATAACTCTAAGTACAATCACTAAAAAGTAATTTTTTTAACTTTTTATATATAATGTTCTTTGAAAAATGCCCAGTGACCCTGTCATGAATGTTCTTGTTCAGCCACTTCTTGTTATAGAGTGACAACTTTGTCCCAGCTGTGGTCCTACCTTGTCACCCTGTCATATACACCCCAGATACTCACCACAACTGTTCAGTATGAAACACGTTGTGCAGACACAGTCCACTGTTGTCAGTATCAGGAAGCCAGGCCAGAGCAATGATATTCATCCATTGCTGGAAAAAGTGCATGCAGACATGAATTGGTTAATAATAGGCTAGAGGATTTCAGTATCACAGATCCAAACCAGGATAGATCAAAAGGTCAAAACTATTTTTAAGACAATTATTTATGATACAGGTGCTGTAGCAAACTAAATGTCAGCTGGTTATGGTTTAGATCTACTTTACCCACTTTCTAAACCATCATATTGTAAAAAAATATGGCGGGGAGGTGGACATGTATTTTTGGAGTGACATTCAGTGGACACCTCAGATAACAGTCATGATGTAGAGAGCTAAACAAAGTGGCTCTGTACCTTGTGATCACTGTGAAACAATGACAGCAATCAGAAGCGTAAACATTAGTAGAATTTATTTGCTAAAATTCAGCCTATTCACAAGAGAGGAAGCTCTCCTTTCTCCATAGTGAATAGGCTGAATGTTTGTAAACACAGTAGGAAGGAGGACCAGCAGATTGATGGTGAAGATTGAGGTCATAAAGAACCATTGACTAAAAATGATTGCATTTTTTTTAATAGGTCGGGAGTTAAAGTACCACTGAAAACCAATAATAGTTTTTTTTGGGGGTTGGTGGGGGATTACAGTGCCAGTAACCACCAAAATGTAAGGAAACCCCCATTGTTGGTCTTTATTCCTTAATACAGTTAAAAAACAGTGGTTATTAGGTACCATCAAAAGAAAGCTCCATTTGTCTCAAACGATTATGGAAAGTGAATTTGGGTATAGTGTTGCATGTTCAATATTGGTCAGTAAAAGTATTATAGCACTGAAAATTGGAAAATGTAGTGATACTGAAGGGGCATATATGGGCTAGTACTTAAGTGGTTAATGCCTTTAGGCTGACTTTGTCTGATCTAAACCTTGGAAAGAGATGTCAGCTTTAGCATCTAAACCCTGTAAACAGGCTTTTTTTTTTCATCAGAGGGCTGAGGATTCTCTGTAAACATGCAAAATGAGACTACAACTTCACTTTTTGCCTAGATAATAAAATACACAATATTAGTATGCAATATTTCATATTTATCTGTCTAAAAAAATATATATATTCTTTCATTTGTATTTATTGACAACACAAATATATGCAAAACTAAAATATACTCCCTTTAATATGACTGTGTAATATTAAGTGTTAATATGACTGTGTAATATGAAGTGTTGGGCATGCTTTAGATTTAGCCTGCAACAAAAAATTTCTTCATTTTTAACCATGGAAAAAAAAAAATCTCACTGTAAATATTGCTTTCCTCCTCCCACTCTTGTGCCCTATGTTGGCATTGGTGAGTAATGCTAACACCCCATACGTCTCAGTGTACTCTTTTACTGCAGAAAAAAGGAGGAGTGTGTCTGATTAGTTCAGTTAAGCAAGGTTTACACGCTTGAGTGAAAAAAATTCTCAGATCCCTGCACCCACATAAGTAATGCGGATGCAGGGATCTTACCTGCCATGCTATAGTATTCTGACAGTGGGACTCCCCCCACATCAGATTACACAGATCAGCTCTGCAGCCATTGGCTGCAAGTGCTGATCAAATACTGCTTTTCCAGCGGGACTGTTCAACCGGCTTCTATTGAACAGACAGCGGTACACATGTACCGAAATTTGTCTGATTCTTATTAAAGCACCTGAATTTTGGTACGTGTATACCCAGCTTTAGAGTGCACTGGACAGTAGTTAAATGTAATGTTGGCGCCCAAAGGACTGTGTAGTCAGATTTGCAAAATCTTTGCAACTGCTATAACAAGATAATAGAGGTGAAACTATAAAATGAAGGATATTACAAGGACTATCTGAGTGAAAATGTATTTCTGTGAATCGGTTAGTAATAATCTTAGAATCAAAGGCATCCCTGCAAAGAAAAACATTAATATTTACCTTTTCTTCTGCTAATGCTTCCAATCTCTGTTGTCTTTTCCAGCCACACTGGCTGCAAAATCCAAACTCTCAAACAATTAGGATTGTCGGATATCTGACCCCTTGGTGATAGCTGGTTTGACATCCATTGCTTCTTCCTTACATTACTACAGGAAACAGTCGTGATGTAGGGGTCTGAGTAAGAAACCAGAGAGGATAGAGGGGTCTTTATCCTCTTCTGTGCACTGACCCTGCACTTGAACTACAATACTAAGTGCCAGCCAACACATAGGGAAAAATTTAGGACATACTTGTTCCAAGTCTGTTTGCTATAAAATGATTTGCCAAAAGAGCTTATGCTATATGTGAATTTCTATTAGCCATTTAAACAGTATCATTCTTTTAATTTGACAGTATTTCCCATTCAATCAAACTGACAAACTACTTATACAGAATTCAGTGTTTGCCATCATATAAAACAAGCCCCCCAATAAAACTGCTAAGTGTCACAAATATATGAGCTGTACCAATTGTTTATGTATATCTTTAATTGCACGTCTTGTAGAAATATTGGTTAGGATTGCTTAGCCTCTAGTTCCTTACAGTATAGCTTTGATGTATGCCAACATAATAGCCAATATATTATTTTTCCATAACCCAAATTTTGCCTGCAGCTTTCCCTTTGTAAAATAAGACAGAAAGATGAAAGGAGAAAGAAAATGGCTTTATTCACTTAAATTGCTGTACAAGACCTTTGACAACTGTTATGTAGATTAACAAGCGAATAACAGAGCATATGTAGCATATTTAATAAGTTGATGAGCTAGTTACAATAATTGGATTAATGCCCTTTTAAACATTTGAAAATGTATTTTCTGTTTATTTAATATGTTTACTGAATATTTCCTGTATAACAGTAATTTGTATTTACAAAGAAAATACGGAACACTTCCAGCTAGCATAGATAATGCGCATATGTACAGTATATGATACCAAAATATTTGCATTTGCCTAATATTTTTGCTTTTGAAAGCTTTCCATCTCCAAGGGTAGTAAATGTGAGCTCTTTGCACAAGATGTGTTTATATTCTATATAGATGCAAAAATAATGATCACATTTGCAGTAGGCTGAAGGCTATATATGAGATAAAGAAAGTCTGTGTGAACTATTGAATGTTACGAAAAACAATTTAATATGCAAATATCATGAACACTTTAATTTCTAATATTCAAATTGCTTTGTAAGTTAATAAATCAATAGCTAGAGAAAAAGATTCACACGAACATGGTAAAATAAGGGCTGGAAGCCAGAGTGATTCATCGTCAGGCATCAGCACTGTCATGTGCGGGCAGAGAGAGAATCATTACCCCTGTGTAAGCTCAAATCAGAGGACTTGGAGCTTGCACAGGACTTCTCCTCTTTGGTCCCCCAGGTGAAAAGAGCAGCACAGTAGCGTAAGGATGGTTGGTATAAGCATTTGGGAAGCCTGTGCAATGTAAAACGTTAATTACATGTAATATTTTGTAGAAATGTGTTGTAGTTGTTAAAGTGTAAGTTTGCCTGGGGGAAGATTTTTATAAACCCCCCTAAGCAATTCTATATTCAATGAATAGTACAGCAGCTGTTGAGGATCGTCTCTAGAAAAAGCACTTGCCCCTACTACTCTCCTTTCTTCTATTTGCAGGATGGGTCCAATTTCACAATAATACACCCTCCAGCGGGCATTCTGGGCTCTTCAAACTGTGTGTTGAACAGGGCTCCAGCTTAGCTTAGAAGTGTCCGCTTTACAAATTCGAAAAGACCTCTATTGAATGAGATTGTAAAGGCAACAATACAACGAAGAAAAAAATTCTAAAACATATACATTTATTAACATAGTCAAAGTGTACATAACAAAAAAGAAGAAAAATAGAACAAGCACTGCATATTCTACATAGCATCTAAAAACAATTGATTGGTGAGAGAATGACACTGTCCACTTATGAGTTCCAAGACCTCCAGAAGCTGGTGGAAACAGAATAAGCGGGTTTTTTCCAATAAGCGGGTTTTTTCCAATGCGTTTTTCAAACAGTATAATCTTCAGGGATGAAATATTGTAACATTGTTATACACCATTGATTCACTGAGACAAAAGCATCTCACATTCCCCCTGTGGCAGGAGAGGAGAGGAAATCTCCACCTTTCTCAAGCAGGTGCACCCATGGCTCCTCTGACATCTCATGCAGGTAGAGCGAACTTCACTATCCTCAAATGGCATTTAAAAGAGGAATATATGAGACTGCACAGGGATTTAGCTATCGTAGGGAGGTAAGGGGCTAGATGTTAAAGCTTCCATTCAAGCTGTCCTGCTTGGATGTATCCTGTGGCCTCTCCATTAGGAAAAATGGGAATGAAGTGTCCGCTTTAGGCTACGCATTGTGCAGTCTCCTTCTCTAGCTGAGCTTAGTTTTATAGCAGTGGGCCATTCAAACTGCACCTTCACATTCATTTAACTTGTGGCAAAGATTATATGTACCCAGAAACACCACAGCCTTCAGTCCTCAACTGTGATTTCAGTTTAGTGAAGGGAAGGATGTGCCAGTGTTTTAATGTGGCATTTAAGATAAGGATCACACATTTTGAGCCTCCTAGTTGAAGGGGATCCACAGATGTATAAAGAAGCTTTTCTTAGAACCAAAGGTATGTGCAGGCGTCATGTGGTGCCAGCTCTTACATGATTATATTGGATAAATGTGAGTAAAACTTTGTAATGCAAAGAAAACTGGTCTTGCATGCCCCTCCTCTTTTCTGCAGTATAAGTCTAAGTAAGCATTGTGCTGAGGGGTGTGGCTGTTACTTAGCTCTGCCAGCACAGAACACTGCCGTGTGAGGGAAGGAAGCAGCATTTTCACTGAGAGGAAATAGCTACTTTAACCACTTGGGATCCGCGCTATTGCCAAATGACGGCATTAGCGCGGACCTACATTTCCGGGACTACGTCTATTGACGTCGTCCCGTGTACGAGCGGCCTGCGCGCCCCCTGAGGGGCGCGCGCGGCGCGCTCTGTGATCGGCGAGTCCATGAGACTCGCCTGATCACCGATCCGTGCAAGGGGTCGATCCCGACCCCTTATCACGTGATCAGCTGTCAGCCAATGACAGCTGATCATGTGATAGAACGGAGCCGGTAATCGGCTATTATTCCTCCTCGCGCTGACAGCGCGAGGATAAAAAAAAAAGCCGATCACCGGCGGCCGTGATCGGGACATCAGTCCCGATCACGGCCATCAATACAAGGGACCACCTGCCACCTGCCAGTGCCCACCTGCCTCCCGCAGTGCCATCCTGAAGTAAAATAAAAAGCAAAAGTAAGTGCCCCCCGTCAGTGCCCATAGTGCCCACAGTGCCACCCACAGTGCCACCCACAGTGCCACCCCACAGTGCCACCCACAGTGCCACCCACAGTGCCACCCAATCTGCCTCAAAGGTGCTGCACCCCAGTGCCGCCCATCAGTGCCCAGCAGTGCCGCCCATCAGTGCCCAGCAGTGCCGCCCATCAGTGCCCAGCAGTGCCACCTATCAGAGCCACCTATCAGTGCCACCTATCAGTGCCCATCAGTCCCATCTATCTGTGGTACCTATCAGTGCCCATCCGTGCCACCCATCCGTGCCACTTATCCGTGCCACCCATCCATGCCATCTTATCTGTGCCCATCTTTGCCCATCAGTGCCGCCTTATCTGTGCCCATCGGTGCCGCCTTATCTGTGCCTATTAGTGCCGCCTTAACTATGCCTATCAGTGCCCACCAGTGCAGCCTATCAGTGCCCACCAATGCAGCCTATCAGTGCCCACCAATGCAGCCCATCAGTGCCCACCAATGCAGCCCATCAGTGCCCACCAATGCAGCCTATCAGTGCCGCCTAATCAGCGCACTTCAATGAAGGAGAAAAATGACCCGTTTGCAAAATTTTATAACAAACTATTAAAACATGATTTTATTTTTATTTTTTTTTGCATCTTTTTTTGTTTGTTTAGCAAAAAATAAAACTCCGAGCTGTAACTAAATACCACCAAAAGAAAGCTCTATTTGTGGGAAAAAAATGATAAAAATTTCATTTGGGTACAGTGTTGTATGCCCGCGCAATTGTCATTCAAAGTGCATCAGCGCTGAAAGCTGAAAATTGGTCTGGGACTGAGGGGGGTTTAAGTGCCCAGTAAGCAAGTATGTCCAAGTGTAGCACTAACCCCCGAATGAGCTGCTGGTTTTATTTGGGCTTACCGTTACCTCACCTGCTCGCTTCTTCATCTTAGGGGGTCCCTTGGAAAGTAGCCCAAATGATGATAGATCAGACACGTGGTCCTTTTTGAAGATTTATTTAGGGGTAACACCAAAGAAATACACGAGACACAGTCCTTCAATAGAGGGTTAGAGGAAAAGGGGGGGTTCAGGCACCTAGTAATTGTGGGTTAGAAGTATTAGTTAGATCCAGAGAACAAACGGCTCCACAAACTGGATCCAGCAGTCACCGGATAGGCCCCTCTCACTTGACCTAGCAGCTGATGAGATGCTAAAAAAAAGTCTCTGCCACAGACTTGTTAATTGAACTTAGAGATTTTTGAGAGTTTTTAGGAAGAACTACCAAACAGTACCAGATTCTTTCAACTGACCCATATATTGATCCGGGTTGCATCCTCAAACTGAGCTTCCAGGCTCCTCCAGAGCTTCCAGGCTCCTTTCCTCCACTGGAAAAGTCCTCCCCTGAATCCTCCAGCTTTCTTGGCTTCTCCCCGCAGGCGAAACAGCACAGGACCACCCCTGGATCAGCAGGTCCCAAGACATTCCTGGGCCCACACTCTCAGCTGTGAGGCCTCGGGCCAGCCGGCCCCAAGGCGCAAGACCATGCGACACAGACCCCAGGTCAGGAGGGCCCTGGGGTTGGGATCACGGACCCGGAAAACGAACCCCAAAAAAATGGCAGTAGACTAGGTCCAGCGGTCTTCCCGACGGACTTTTGACAGAGTAAGATGGACTTCCAAATGAACGGACTTGCCCACGTTCAATTTGAACGTGATGAGTTAAAAAAAATAGCGTCAGTACCTTAAATACCCTCTCCCAGAGTGCACAGCAGGGAAACCACACCCACTGAACCATTTCCGAGCCAGAGGCGGCATTCAATGCATCCAGCCTGCTGCTGTTCCACACCCACCGACGGTGACAGCGACACCAATGGTCAGGTGGGAATCAATGCAACCCAGCTGAACTGGTACAGAAACCAGAACTTTTAGAGAAATTAGTCTGAGCCAAACTACAGCTTCAGACAATTAAATTTGAAAAAGAACAATAGTGTCTGCTCATCAGGAGCAGGGCGCTACACAAGCAAAAATCAACCACAAATCATAATAACCAGGAGGTATAGGACCATTAAGTGTCATACTTCAATAAGGCTCTATTATACTATACATTTTTCATATACCTTTGGCTGAAAATATATTTTTTAAAACTTTAACGATATTGATTGCTGCTCATTTTTCATCCCTAATATTTGGAAGTGGCATGATACATTTATTGACCAAATACTGGCGCTGTACATTGATACTCAAGAATTAATCCAGCAAAATATTACAGGATTTTATAAGCAGCAAATTTATGCATTGCAATTTTCAAGATATTTTTGGCCAGAAATGTTACTCTAAATTTCAGAACGAACAGCTAGTGGACATACTAGGAAAATATTGATTACTACTATTAAACTGATTTAGGAAACACAGCTTGTGTTCCTCTAAATTTCATCCTGGCATCCATCTTCCCTGTCTGGCTCACTTGCTAGCTTAATTCCAATATTCCTAATTTGTTGAAAGGCACTCGATCTAAACCTCTAAAAGAAAAGCTTCAATGCCCATTGGTTTTACCCCATCTTAAACAAATCGCAGTTTCTCTTGCTTCTATTAGATTATGTGGGGGAATTTGTATATATACACATCATGTGAATGGAGAAGAGCTTCAACCAAAAGACCTGTGAGAAGCCTGCAATAAATTATACAGAAACTAGATATCAATGTGGTTTAATTTAATACAGAATAACTGAGCCCAACAGTCCAACAGAACTGGGTATTTTCAAGTAAATCTAGGTAGAATACAATCACTGCTTATGGGTACGTATATATAGAACATCTAATGCAGAATACTTTCATGAGCCTTCAGGAAAAAAGCAAATGTAGTTTAGGCTGGGTTCACACTGGTGCACGGGGAAAACACTGCATGTGATTGGCACAGGAATCGCACGGCGTTTCAGCCATACATTTAGTATGGCTGAAATTGCATCGCATCTGCACCATAATGGTGCAGGACCCTTTTTTCTCCCACACCTGAATTGCATCGCATGAGTGTTCACACATTTTTCCATCTGTTTTGGTGTGCTTTTAATATAACATTGACAACCGCAGCAGTTGGCATGGACGCCGTGTGATTACTTAGAGTGCGATGTGGGAAAACATACTGAATCGCGCACATTTTCTGTATTGCGTTAGTGTGAAGCGAGACTTAGCCCTCATTCACATGGAAGGCGGGTTTGAAATTGTGCAAGCTCAGCATGATTTTAAACCCGCATTTCAGTGCGAGTTCGGGGGGGGGGCAATTTGAAAGACATCTGTGCAGCTTCAGGCACAGTTGTCTATTGTAATTGCCCTCGGAAGTCACCAAAAGTAGTGCAGGAACTACTGTTGGAAATCGGTGCGGCACTGCAAAGTCGGCATCGCACCGATTGGGACACTGCCGTTGCCGGCAATAGGCTGTGATTTGGCATGCGGTTTGACATATCAAATCACGCCAATGTGAAGGGGGGCTAAAGGCCAGTTTGAAAAGAATTTTAGATGTGTTTCCCCTACATACTGAATTGTATCCATTATAGGGGCAGGGGCGTCGCACCCTAATCCATGTACCCAGCCCCACATGCAGGGCGCTAGACGCATGGATTTCAATGGGTTTTTTTTTTAAGCATGTGATTAGAGCCTGAGGCTCTAACTGGCTTAAATAAACGGTGGACTTTGTGCCCTGAGACCCATCGGGTAGGCGTGAGGCTGGTGGGCGGGCGTGTGGGGTATTGAATGGATTTAGACTGTCTGACCGAACAGGTGGCAGATTTGGTTTGTTTGCCACTCCCCCCAAAAAATTAAGCACCAGCCGCCACTGGTGTGGAGATTAAAAAGCAAAGGCACATGATGCATGGCAAAAAGGGTAATTTACTGAAATTAACACAGCTCTATATTATCCAATTAAAACTCAAACACTGCATTCCAAATACTACATTCCAAAAAAAATTTAATAAACACATTATATGTGTAACACAAACAGATATATACACTAGTCCGTAAACTAGTTGATGAGAAATTAAATTGTGCTTGTGGAATTTTTGTATTTGCACACAGTAAACATGTTTTGGCTTTGCCTTTAAACTGTGACTTCCACATTCAGCAACTTTTCATGGCAACAGTAAATACACAGCAACTGACAAAATGCAAATTCTTAGTGTATCAGTGAACACTTTGGGACCTATTTGAAAAAAGCTGCAGAAACAATATTTTAGTATGTATGAAACATATCCATCAAAGAGTTTGTGCACTTAGCAGCCTTTATTTCAGTGGGTAATGCTAGTTGCGGTTTTTAGGCATTAGAAAAAACAATAAGGTGTTACAATCATCATCTGTCTACATACAATGCATACCACGCAAATGCTTAACCTATTTAACTAGGGGTGAGGATCAAGCAGTTGATATTGGTGCATATATTTGCATAATTCACGCATATATTTGCATAGGCAATTCACCTTTCAAAAAAATATCACCTCTCTTTCCTCTCTGAGATTTTCGTGATAGTCAAAAGACAATTCTTGAAAAATAACATTACATTAGTTAGCGTGATTTTTTAATGAGCATTCTACGCATATTTTCTATGAATGTGTTGAAATATTTTGATTGCAAATGGCCAAGTGTTTTAAGTTAACTTCACACCATGATTTTAATTAACTGGTTTTGATATGTTAGGTTGTATTTAATAAAGGAATCAGATTCTTTATTAGTATTGTACTAAATAAAAAATAAAAAAAGAAACATATGAAATCTACAAATCCTATAGCATTCTTCAAAACTATAAACACATGCATATTAAAACAATATAAAATCAGTCTCTGTAAAAAATATACATTTAATAAATATAACAATTTACACTATAAGAGCCAAGAGAAAGTTACCTTCTAGAAATCGCAGATTTATTTCTACTTTTGCTGTGCTGATGGTGGGGAGGGGTCTGATGTTTAACCACTTCCCGCCTGGCCTATAGCAAAATGATGGCCGTGTGGGACTTTTATCAAAGCCGGTGGATGTTATATGACATCCTCCCTTATTGGCGCCTCGAGTGCGACCCTGGGGCTTGCAATCTGGTTGTGTGTGGGAGAGCCAATGACTGATTAGTGTACCGGCCCACGGCCAGTACCATGTGATCGCTGTGACCAATCACAGCAGATCACATGACAATTGTAAATAGATGGTTTCCTTTCATGCCACCTATTGTGTACAATTGTGTTGCTAGCTGTGATTGGTCACAGTGCTCACATGGTAAAGCCAGGACCAATCACAGCCCACCTGCACCATGTGATTAGCTGTGGCCAATCGCAGCTAATCACAACAAAACACACTGAATGATTCAGTTTCATTCAGTAAAAATGGTTGCTTATACCAGTGAAATTCACTGGTATAAACAATCATAATGTGTAAAAAAAAATCTGATCACTTCCCCTAAGTGGTACAGTGTTACTATAGTAACACTGTATTGCTCTGGTCACAGGTAAAAAATGTAATAAAAAAGAAAAAGTAAAAAGAAAAAAAATTATTATTAAGAAATGACATAGGCCGTCAGTACATCAAAAATTGCCCTAGGCAAGAAGGGGGTAAAAGTGCCTGGTATTGAAGTGGTTAAAGAACTTTTGGTGGGAAAAAAACAACGCTGTCTGGGTGATCAATTTACATTGCAGTTTTAACAAACTTTGTTGCAGATTCCTTCCTGTTTCTGCGCTGAAGCTATCCGTTGAAGTAGTGACTAAATACATTTCATCAGCTGATGCACTTCCTGTGTTAACCACACCCATGTTCTATGCAATGATTGACTGATAAGGGTGCATATAAAATGCAGCCCCTCCCAGAATAAACCAGACAACCCTGAACTGCAATCTTGACTCATCCCTTCTTGTGTAGGCCAAGATGTTTTCTCCTTAATACTGCTGAACTTCGTTCCTTCCTGCCTGGGGTGGGGGCTGCTGTGGTCCAGACCGTTGGTCAGGGCAGTCTTGAAAGTCTTTGAGGTATGTGCCCCTGGAGTGGCAGTCCAGGGGTGCCTTAAGATCACTGTGAGTGAGGGTCACATTGATTATGGGCACCACAGTCACTGCACCATAGCACGTTTTTTTAACACCTGCCTCTTGGGCCGGGCCTTTTGGTTGGGACCAGAGGAATTTTTTATTCCTGGCCGGAGGGCCTGGTCATTGTTTCACACAATGGCCACTCTTTCACTCTCCTCTTCACTATCCCTTCCCCACTTTATTTATTTCTTGTGTGTTTGTCACGTTTTTGTTTGTCACTTTGACTGTTTTCACTGTTTAATGTGCTGATGAGTAGGGTCGCAGGTCCCAGGGCCTGTCCTGAAAGTCTGGGGAGGGGGTGGACATGGCCTTCTGACTTAGTTCGCCCTCTCTCTTAGGGTTGGAGTCTCCCTTCAGGGGAGCCTCACCTAGTATTTGGGTGGGTCTGTTTCGGCAGACCTTCCAAAGAACGGGGTCTGCCTGGTTTCGGCCAGAATGACCAAGTTTTAAGTGTCCTTGTCCCTGTCTGGAGCCTAACGCCCCAGGGGATTCAGGGCAAGGCCCTCTCATTTTAGAGGGCTTGTGTACCCGTCTGCACTTTTTTGTGTCACTCTTTATGTGTATGCACATTTTTTATGCACCGGGTGAAATTTTTGAGTGTGTTTTGCACGCCACAGGCTTTAAAAAAAAAAAGAAAAAACCTGGACCGGATGGGTTACATCCCCATGTCCTCAAAGAGTTGACCTCTGTTGTTTAAAAGCCATTTGTAATTTTTTTAGACTCTTTAAAGACTGGCAGGGTACTTCTGCCTTGGCACCAGGTCAATATGCTGCCTAGATTAAAAAGGGATCAAAAGCTATACCAAGTAACTGCAGACTAGTAAATTGAAATTCTATAGTCAGGAAGATACAAGATTACATAGAAGTGTTTTTGCTAGAAAACAATATTTTAAGTGGTAAGCAGCATGTGGGGTAGGGTTTGACCCTTATTCGGTGCTTACAGCAGTTCCACTATCCTCCTTTTATGGTAGTGTAGGAATAACTATATACAGTTGCAAAAAAAGTATGTGAACCCTTTTGGTATGATATGGATTTATGCACAAATTGGTCATAAAATGTGATCTGATCTTCACAGTCTGCTCAAACTAATAGCACACAAAGAATTAAATGTTACCATGTTTTTAATGAACATTCACAGTGCAGGTGGAAAAAGTATGTGGACCCCTAGACTTATGAGCTCTCCAAGAGCTAATTAGAGTGAGATGTCAGCCAACTGGAGTCCAATCAATGAGATAAGATTGGAGGTGTTGGTTACAGCTGCCCCGCCCTATAAAAAACACACACCAATTCTGGGTTCGCTTTTGTGAATGATGCCTCGCAAAAAAAGAGCTCTCAGAAAACCTACGATTAAGAATTGTTGACTTGCATAAAGCTGGAAAGGGTTATAAAAGTATATCCAAAAGCCTTGCTATTCATCAGTCCACAGTAAGACAAATTGTCTATAAATGGAGAAAGTTCAGCACTGCTGCTACTCTCTCTAGGAGTGGGTGTCCTGTAAAGATGACTGCAAGAGCATAGCTCAGACTGCTCAATGAGGTGAAGAAGAATCCTAGAGTGTCAGCTAATGTATGATATCTAAAACACTAAACAAGAATGGATTTCATGAGAGGATACCACAGAGGAAGCCACTGCTGTCCAAAAAAAACATTGCTGCATGTTTACAGTTTGCACAAGAGCACCTGGGTGTTCTATAGCAGTACAGTCAAAATAATCTGTGGACAGATATAATCTGTGGACAGATGAAACCAAAGTTGAGTTGTTTGGAAGAAACACACAACAATATATGTGTAGAGAAAAAGAGGCACAGCACACCAACATCAAAACCTCATCCCAACTGTGAAGTATGGTGGTGGGGGCATCATGGTTTGGGGCTGCTTTGCTACGTCGGGGCCTGGACGGATTGCTATCATCGAAGGAAAAATGAATTCCCAAGTTTATCAAGAAATTTTGTTGGAGAGCTTAAGGCCATCTGTCCACCAGCTGAAGCTCAACAGAAGATGGGTGTTGCAACAGCACAATGACCCAAAGCATAGAAGCAAATCAACAACAGAATGGCTTAAACAGAAGAAAATATGCCTTCTGGAGTGGCCCAGTCAGAGTCCTGACCTCAACCCGATTGAGATGCTGTGGCATGACCTCAAGAAAGCGATTCACACCAGACATCCCAAGAATATTGCTGAACTGAAACAGTTCTGTAAAGAGGAATGCTCAAGAATTACTCCTAACCGTTGTGCACGTCTAAACTGCAACTACAGGAAATGTTTGGTTGAAGTTATTACTACCAAATGAGGTTCAACCAGTTATTAAATCCAAAGGTTCATATACTTTTTCCACCTGCACTGTGAATGTTTACATGGTGTGTTCAATAAAAACATGCTAACATTTAATTCTTTGTGTGTTATTAGTTTAAGCAGACTGTGATTGTCTATTGTTGTGACTTAGATGAAGATCAGATCACATTTTATGACTAATTTGTGCAGAAATCCATATCATTACAAAAGGGTTCACATACTTTTTTTTGCAACTGTACTTTAGTAAGGAGCATGCATTCACAAAAGACCAACATTATCAAACAAATCTTTTTTTTTTTTTTAATTAAGTAGTAAGCAACTTAGACAAAGGAGTGTCTGCAGATATAGTATACTTGGATTTTGTCAAAGTATTTGACAATTCCCAGCAGGGAATGTACAATTTTTGATCCATGTTTGGGCAGACTGGTTTTACACAAGTTGATCTATCGATCAACTTGTGTACAGCCAGCCTGTTGGGTTTTTCCTGAACAATCAGTGCTGCTGGCTATGCAAGCAATACTGATCACTGTATTCTGACAGTGGGGAAGGGTGAGAAAGCAATACCACTCCAGGAAGGATTCCCCTATGCACATTGAGTGTGTGGATAGGGGAATTTGATCATTTTTAATTCTAGGAGGAGTACAACTGGATGAGTCAATGTTCTGATAGATTATAGACTTAATAATAGCATGAAATGCCAAGCTGAGTTTCTAAAGCAAGCAAATGACTTTCTTGTATTATAAAAGTATACACTCCAGAGAGAGAGAAAGACATAAGTTTGCCCCTGTACAATTTATTAGTAAAATCATGTGGAATATACAGTTTTTTGGAACTAGTTCACAAAAGAATATCAGGGAATTGGAAAAGCTGCAGAGAAGGGCAACCAAACCGATAAGAGGCATTGAGGAGCTCAGCTAAGAGGAAAGATTAGAAGAACTGAATTTATTAAGGGGGGTATGATCACCATAGATAAATACAAGAGTTCTTCAAAAAGTTTCACTTTTTTTTTATATGTTTCATGGCCATCTTCACCACAGTGTGATAACTGACTAAACTGCAAGGTCAGCCAGCTTGCAGACTGACTAGTCACATGACACACTCAGACATGACCAATTACTACTCCTCCTGCCATCACCGTTTCCAACGACCCCTCGTATATACATAAGTGGTTCATATGTTGAACTTGTTGTTGCGTTATTCACTTTTAGGTTATTACAAAAGACAAAGGGGCACGCTTTATGTCAGTAGAAAAACAGATTTAATCACCACTTACGGAAAGACTTCTTTACAGTATCAGTGTGAAAATGTCGAATGTGCTCCCTTAAAAACTAGTTCTGGCCAGCTCAATGGATTATTTTTAAAAAGGTCTAGATGCATTTCTAAATGCAAAAAATGTAACTGGATAGTAAAATTTATAGATATAAGCACCAGAGAATGTTAATCCAGGTATTAGCTGATTACCTCCTGGGGGATCAGGAAGGAATTATTTTTCCCCTGCTGGAGCAAATTGGACCATGCTTTAGAACAGTGGTTCTCAACTCTTGTCCTTGGGATCCACTAACAGACTAGGTTTGTAAGATAACTGAAATACATGACAGGTGATATCATTTGCTGCTCAGTGATTGCAGTATTCTAGTCTGCATCTCCCCAAGGTACTACTTAAAATCTGGCCTGTTAGTGGGTCCTGAGGACAGAAGTTGAGAACCACTGCTTTAGAGGATTTTTTGTCTTCCGCTGGATCACCTGTGGGTGTTGAATTGTCTGATTGGAGGTTTTCTATTATTTAATTTTTTTCTATTGGTTGAGCAAGATGGACTTGTATCTTTTTTTCAATGTAACTATGTAACTTGGCATTACCCAGCAGGTGGTTTACCTGTGCAGTGTGCACCAAAACAAGGACAGATTGCAATTACCTTTTAAAAAACTATATAACATTTCTGCCTGGAGTTTAGCTTTAATGTAAAAGTTGTTGGCTTGTTCAGCATTTAAAGCATCTGGCAGACTAGTATTCAAATGAAAAATGAATGCTGGCATGCCTTGTGTAGATGCACTCAGATATGGGTAGCTAGATTAAGGACCTGGTAGACCATGAAAAAGTATCAATGAGTAAGGACTGGGGAATTTTAAATAACTATTTTAATTATGGATTAGAAATGACAAGGTTTAGTATTTGCTACTGTAGGCATTATTCTACAATCACATTTTGATTAGTGATTAGAGTCAGTGTATGTATGGCAGTTAATATGCCAATGGTTCCGCTACTTTATTAGACCTTCTGTAAGAATTATATACTCTATACAAAGAACTTCTTTTATTTGCTCCTTTTAGGTCTGTTAAATATACCATTGCAAACATTTCCATACATCAGTTTGACAAATGCAATAAAATCCTATTGATCTTCAGAGCTGTCCCATGTCTTCTTCACACTTCCTGTATTATCTCAAACTCCTGCATTATCTCAAATTACCTTCCTAGATCATGGTCTACAGCATAAGTAGCCTTTATATTGTAGAGATGTGAGAGTGGAAGTGGGAGTGATTGAGCAGTTTAGCAAAAGACAAAAAGAGGGCTTGTGAGAGGGACTACTGCTGGCTGTTTGTTTGCGCCAATTTGTTAGAACCCCGCCCCCCCCCCTTTCTTCTTGGATAGGACAGTGACCCACTGCTGGTAGGTAGAAGCCTTTGCCATTTCATTCCCAAATCCTGGCCATAGGTCAGCCCATGACATCCCCAATCACGAGCCTTTATATTCATAAAGAAAGTAACAGCCACACAAGAATTATATTTCTACACTTTACTGATGCTTTTCAAAGATGGCATTGACATATGACATCACTTTGACATACTGATAGAACTCTTTGGCAGTGGCACACATTGCTGTACACAACAGCACAGGTTCTGTAGCAGTCACAAACGTATTAAGCCATACTCCTCCTTGGGATCACCACAGGGTTCAGATCAACCTCATTATATACTAGAACCACAGCATTTTGCTTCAGTCAAACTGAGATTAACAAGGTGCTTTTCTATAGGATACCAGTCTCTCTCTGTCCCACTCCATTGCTTTACCCAGCCAGGCACTATTCCAGATGTTACTCTCTCACTCCCATTTGTACTAGTACTCATAATAGAGAACACTTAGCTATGACTAAGCACTGTGTTCGGTGTGAAACATGTCAGCAGCTGTGCAGTTAGTCTGTATACAAGCCTAGATGCTATGATTTTAATTACACTTTTGAAATAAAGTTGAATAATTTGGAGTGCGGCTATCCAGCTACATCTTTTTTACTTAGCCTGGTCCAAAAGGCCCTTCGCATGTTGCTCACAGTTAACATCAAACTATTACAAGACTCAGGATGAATACAGCTGTTTTTTTCTGGGTGTTAAACTACCTCACACAGGTTTCAGCCTCGTGAAGGGCCCTCAGAAGCGGCTGACTACATCAACTTGGTTGTGGGGTGTTTGGCTTCCATGTCTCATCTCTTTAGGCTCCTCCCATCTTGCCATGTATATAGGCATCTTCAACCATTACATCATAATAGGAAGGATTTGTTAAAAGAGGACTCACCACTCACTTACATAATTCCCTAGTACCACACCTAGTGATAGAATAACTACACCTTCTTACAGGTTGACACCACTTAGTAAACAAAAATGCGTGTTCTCAGCACAACCGATAGCCTCCTAGCAACCAGTGATGCTGCAGTGGGCAGAGCCTGATGTAGAAGTTGAGACACTAGTTCACAAGCAGGTCTGTTTTTGCCTTGTAATTGACAGCAGGCTGTGGGTACATTCTATAGCCAATAGCAGGCTGTCTATTGGCTAAGGATCTGCCCACAGACTGCTGTCAATCACAATAGGAGTGGGGCTGATGGGGATCAGTGTCTTTGAATGCCCATCTGTCTGTGTGACATTTGCAGTGGCTGGGAGGAGGCACGGTTGCACTGAGCGTGGAATGTCTGTATGGATGCTCTGGTCTCAGTACGCCTCTACACTTGGTGCATGTCCACAACAGGTACATGAATCTGTCACCTGTAATGACATTTTTCATGTGGAGGCGTGTTGTAATTTTAGACACTTTTTTATAAATCCCCCCCCGAGTGTGTCTTAAATCTACAACACAAAAGACTTTTGTATAAGAAAAGGTCTAGAATCATACCCTGATAGCTGTTAATTGCTAGTTACATCAGCAAACATTTATAGATACTATCAGTTATAAAGCACATCTTGACCTGTCTTTAGAGTGAAACTCCACTCTCTCAATCAACACTGATTATTTTTAATACTTATGTTGCTAGCATTAGTAAATAGATAGGAAAGTATATCATATTTACTTGTTTTAATCAGTGTTTATTATTTTACTTTTCTTTCAGTTACTTCCTAGTTTCCAAGCTTAGGTAAAATTATGTCAAACATTCCAGGTGTCTTCAGGAGGGGAGGTGGGGTTTTCTCAGCTAAGCACACCTTCTTGTCTGCCTACCTGAGCTGAGGGCAGATGGATTCTAGAAAGTAAATGTAACATGAATCATCTGCCCTTACTCAAGATGCCTGCAGCTAGAAATTCTAGGGGGGTGTTTTTCAAAGTGATTTCATAGCAAGAAAAAAAAGCATGGAGACATGGATGGATGGGTGAGTTTGCTTTAAATATTAAAAATTAATTAAATAGCAGTTCTGGTTTGTGGTGCTCAGATGCAGTGTAGTTCTGCTTTAAAGAATTTAGTCTGAGAGTGCATTGAAGCGCTCCTATCTGTGGACACAGATTGCTGTACTGGGCTGCTGAGGGCGGCCCCAGTATCATGTAAGTGCTGATTGGCCAATCAGCAATCACATGCACAGTAGTAAACAGGATGTAATTTCCTGAGATCACATGGTACAAGTCCATTCACAGCAGCCTTGTACTATGTGATAGCTGTGACCAATCACAGCTCTCACGGTATTTTTCAATGGCTGCATGAATGTAGCTAGAGAGATTGAGAAATGATTGCTTTTTCAGCTATATCATGGCTGTAAAAGCAATCACAGGGTAATAAAAACAAAATCCTGATCACCCCCCACAAGTAGTCTTAATTTTCCAAAAAGCGTGACAAAAAAATCGTGACATCTTTAAAAAACTTGCCATGCCTCTCACTAGATACCTTGGACTGTCTATATTCCAAAAAGGGGTCATGGGGGGGGGGGGGGGGAGGATTTGCACTGTCTTGGAATTTTAGAGCCTCAAGAAATGATAGGCAGTCAGTACATCAGGACTGATCAATTTTCAAATATACAGTGTATACTATGGTTTATATACTCTATAACTTTCACAAAGACTAAATAATATACACTAATTTTTTTTAACAAAAAAGGTAGCAATGTCAGCCGGGCACATGTGATTGCTCCAGACAGAGGCAGAATGAGGATGTGTGAGTGTAAACACACAAATCCACGTTCTGGCAGGGGAGAGGAGACAGCTCACGTGTTCTTAGTATATAGCAGGGATATGCAATTAGCGGAACTCCAGCTGTTACAAAACTACAAGTCCCATCATGCCTCTGCCTCTGGGTGTCATGCTTGTGGCTGTCAGAGTCTTGCTATGCCTAATGGGACTTGTAGTTCTGCAACAGCTGGAGGTCCGCTAATTGCATATCCCTGGTATATAGGAACAACGATCAGTCTCCTCCCCCAGACAGTCCCACCCCCCTACAGTTAGAACACACTGACAGAACACAGTTAAGCCATTGGTCACCCCCTAATTGTAATCCCTTTCCTGCCAGTGACATTTATACAGTAATCAGTGGCTATTTTAAGGTCTGATTGCTGTATAAATCAATGGTCACAAAAAGTGTCAAAAGTGTCCGATCTGTCTGCTGCAATGTCGCAGTCCCGATAAAATGGCGGCAGTTCGCCGCCATTACTTGTAAAAAATAAATAATAAAAATGCCATAAATCTATCCCCTTTTTTTTATCAAAAATATGTAGAAGAATATATATCAGCCTAAACTGAGGAAGAATTTTAATTTTTTTTTAAATTTGGGGATATTTATTATAGCAAAAAGTAAAAAAATATTGTTTTTGTTCTCAAAATTGTCGGTCTTTTTTTGTTTATAGCGCAAAAAATTAAAAACGACAGAGGTGATCAAATACCACCAAAAGAAAGCTCTATTTGTGGAAAAAAAAGGACATAAATTTTGTTTGGGTATACTGTTGCACGACAGAATTTTCAGTTAAAGCGACGCAGTGACGTATCGCAAAAAATGGCCCGGTCAAGGAGGTAAGTTCTTCCGGGGCTGAAGTGGTTAACTACTACCAAAATAAAGCTCTAGCTTCAAAAAATTATAACACATGTCATTTTGGCTTAGAAGTCATGGTAGTCATGTTCCCTGTATTGCTCGTTTTTTATGTGATCACGTTTTTATTTTGAAAATATATTTTTTATCCTGTGTTTTGCTGATTTTATGCCAATAAACAGCCATCTGTTATTTTTCATCTACACTATGGGAAGCTGTTTTTCTTTTTTGTTCTCTATATGATCTTTTATATGAGTTTGGATCTACCCATCATCCTTGGTTTCTGTTGGAGTTGAGTTTTCCTCACGTCCATTCCATCGGGACCCTGGAGAAATAGGAATCCTGGGGACGTCACGGATCATTCCTCCTTTGATCAGAGGGTTTACAGTAACTTCAACGGCTGATAGCCCTGTGGAGATCCATTCATCTCTATATGTATGCATGACCTCATGGTTCCGGTAAGAGTACCCATCTTGTTTGCTTCTACTTAGAATCCACTGCTTTTGAATGTCTTCAAGATCACCTTCCAGCCTCCATATTTTGTGTAAAATCACATCCTATGTCCTATAAGGATTCCAAAGACTTTTTCTATTCACTTAGCATTTGGACTTTATTCACATTTTTTTTCTTTTATTTGTCACATGTGTTTTTCACAGTATTATTTTAGCGCTACATTATATTGTGTTGGTTATATGGACAAGTACACTTGTAGTCGCCCCTTTCAGAGCTTTGAAATGAGTGACTGATATCAAGGAAATTGATATAGATCTAGCATGATGAAAAGGTACCGATTGGCACAAAATGAACACTGGATTTTAGTGAACAAGAGATTTATTATTTTTTAATTCTACAGTCTATATGTAATTATTTTTAACGTTAGTTACACTGTACATGTTAAATTTGACTGAAAAAAATCGAAATGTTTTGTGAATGCACATTTTTATTCAATGCTCTCTGATCCTATTTTCACTTCCTACCTGTTTTATTTTATATATAAAAAATTACATTGTCCCTCTTTTGCATTTTTTAAAAATATCTTTACATTTCAAGCCCAGCAGTGCTCCTATAACATAACAGATGCACAGCTGAACTGTGTGACAGTAGCCATTTATCTGCTTGTAGCCGGAGAAAAGCAAAAGTGTCAAACTTCACTATTGCTTTGTAAATAGAGCTCTATATAGAGCTGTGGTCACAGACTCTTGATTATTTCTGTCTATATGATACAAACTTCAGAAAACTATACTGTATATCTGTTGTGCAGTTGATGGATTATCTTTAAAGTAAATATGTGCTTTGTCCATGCAGGGTAAAGGAGCTTGTTTACTCTAATGCAGGGCTCCACAGACCCATATGCTTACGTTCTTTTGACTCCCCTGCTGGTCTGTTTAGCTGCTGGGAGTAAATGCAAAGCACTTTGGAAGCTATACAGGACTACGTACCAGTGGCGGTGTGTCCATTAGGGGCACATGGGCGCCGCCCCCTCTCTCCAGCCACCCCCTCTGTGTAGTATGGATAGATTCATGCATTGAATGAATCTATCCATGGATGCTATAGCCACCACCGATTCAGGCGTCTGGCACCTTTTCAGATGCCGAGCGCCTGAATTAAAGCAGCGGGGGGATGTTTTTGAAGAACCTAGGCTCTAAAAGGCTTAAAAAATGGTGAACTGTGAGCACAACAGCATAAAGCTGGCTCTACCCACCTGGTACATGGCAGCATTTCATCAGCACTGTGTCCCTGTTTCTTTTTGCCCAACTGGCAGGCTAAGGGTGTTCTGCCCCCACTGAAGTGGAAGGAGCAGACCTAGCTATAAAACAGGTTGGGTTCTTGCAAGCAGCTCTGCCATTTATGTAAAATGTATAAAATATTAAAATATGTATACCCACTGTGTAAATTTGGTGAATTGCCCAAACCCTGCACACACTCATATAATTGTGCTGTTACACAATAAACAAATCAAATAGTGCCACACTCCACCTTCACTATATGAATCCTCATAATATATATAGTAAAACTACAATGATAAATGAAAACCCACATTATAAATTCATGTAATCGCACTAAACCTTCGTGGTAGCTATAACTAACATGTATACAGTGCGTTGAAAAAGTATTCATACCCCTTGCAATTTTCCACATTTTGTCATGTTACAACCAAAACCGTCAATGTATTTTATTGGGATTTTATGTGATACACCAACACAAAGTGGCACATAATTGTGAAGCGGAAAGAAAATTATAAATGTTTTCAACATTTTTTTTTTTTACAAATAAATATGTTAAAAGTGTTTTGTGCCTTTGTATTCAGTCAATACTTTGTAGAATCCCCTTTCACTGCGATTATAGCTGCAAGTTGGGTATGTCTCTACCAGCTTTGCACAGTGAAATGTTTGCTCATTCTTCATTGAAAAATAGCTCAAGCTCTATCGGATTTGATAGAGAGTCTGTGAACAGAAATTTTCAAGTCTTGCCACAGATTCTCAGTTGGATTTGGGTCTGGATTTTGATTGGTTATCCTGTTTGTTCACTAAGGTTCTCTAACAAACATCTGAGGGCTTCACAGAACAGATGTACAGTGGTGTGAAAAAGTGTTTGCCCCTTAAACTCCTCATTTCCTGTTCCTGTTTGTCACACTTAAGTGTTTCGGAACATCAAACCAATTTAAACAATAGTCAAGGACAACACAAGTAAACACAAAATGCAATTTGTAAATGAAGGTGTTTATTATTAAAGGTGAAAAAAAATCCAAACCATCATGGCCCTGTGTGAAAAAGTGATTGCCCCCTAAACCTAATAACTGGTTGGGCCACCCTTAGCAGCAACAACTGCAACCAAGCGTTTGCGATAACGTGCAATGAGGCTTTTACAGCGTCCTGGAGGAATTTTGGCCCACTCATCTTTGCAGAATTGTCCTAATTCAGTTACATTAGAGGGTTTTCGAGCATGAAAGGCCTTTTTAAGGTCATACCACAACATCTCAATAGGATTCAGGTCAGGACTTTGGCTAGGCCACTCCAAAGTCTTCATTTTGTTTTTCTTCAGCCATTCGGTGGTGGACTTGCTGGTGTGTTTAGGATCATTGTCCTGCTGCAGAACCCAAGTTCGTTTCAGCTTGAGTACACGAACAGATGGTCGGACATTCTCCTTCAGGATCTCTTGGTAGACAGCAGAATTCATAGTTCCTTTTATCACAGCAAGTCTTCCAGGTCCTGAAGCAGCAAAACAGCCCCAGACCATCACACTACCACCACCATATTTTACTGTTGGTATAATGTTCTTTTTATGAAATGCAGTGTTCCTTCTACGCCAGATATACTTGGACACACACCTTCCAAAGAGTTCCACTTTTGTCTCATCGGTCCACAGAATGTTGTCCCAAAAGTCTTGGGGATCATCAAGATGTATTGTGGAGAAATTGAGACGAGCTTTGATGTTCTTTTTGCTCAGCAGTGGTTTTCTCCTTGGAACTCTGCCATGCAGGCCATTTTTGCCCAGTCTTTTCCTGATGGTGGAGGCATGAACGCTGACCTTAACTGAGGCAAGTGAGGCCTGCAGTTCCTTGGACGTTGTTGTGGGGTCTTTTGTGACCTCTTGGATGAGTCGTCGCTGCGCTCTTGGGGTAATTTTGGGTGGCCGGCCACTCCTGGGAAGGTTCACCACTGTTCCATGTCTTTGCCATTTGTGGATAATGGCTCTCACTGTGGTTCGCTGGATTCCCAAAGCTTTGGAAATGGCTTTATAACCCTTTCCAGACTGATAGATCTCAATTACTTTCTTTCTCAATTGTTCCTGAATTTCTTTGGGTCTCGGCATGATGTGTAGCTTTTAAGGATCTTCTGGTGGACCTTACTGTGTCAAGCAGCTCCTATTTAAGTGATGCCTTGATTGTGAACAGGTGTGGCAATAATCAGGCCTGGGTGTGGCTAGAGAAATTGAACTCAGGTGTGGACAACCACAGTTATAGTATGTTTTAACAAGGGGGGCAATCACTTTTTCACACAGGGCCATGATGGTTTGGATTTTTTTTCACCTTTAATAATAAACACCTTCATTTACAAATTGTATTTTGTGTTTACTTGTGTTGTCCTTGACTATTGTTTAAATTGGTTTGATGTTCCGAAACACTTAAGTGTGACAAACATGCAAAGGAACAGGAAATGAGGAAGGGGGCAAACACTTTTTCACACCACTGTATTTATACTGAGATTAAATTGCACACAGGGGCAATCTATTTACAAATTAGGTGACTTCTGAAGGTAATTGGTTCCACTAGATTTTAGTTAGGGGTATCAGAGTAAAGGGGGCTGAATACAAATGCACGCCAAACATATCACATATTTATTTGTAAAAAAATTGGAAAACCATTTATAATTTTCCTTCCACTTCACAAGTATGTGCCACTTTGTGTTGGTCTATCACATAAAATCCCAATAAAATACATTTACCTTAATGGTTGTAACATGACAAAATGTGGAAAATTTCAAGGGGTATGAATACTTTTTCAAGGCACTGTAGATAAATGAAAACATAAAAAATAAAATTCATGAAATTAGTCCATGCATTTGTATCTGAAATGTACAAATATACCAAAAAGTGCCCCTATGCTGTTAATCAGTAAATACATGTGTGTGCGACTCCTTGTTGAATCGCACAACACTGTGCTCAAAAACAATTTGTGCTTTGGGTACCCTCCATCTGATGTGCTCTTACCTTAGAATCAAACCTTAGAATCTGAGCACATTTTTACATATGGTCAGAAGAGGCTTTTTGCTCTATTCCAGAGGACTAAATATGCTTCCTGGGGGGACGATCTAATTCACAGGGTTTTTCTTTTTCTGCATCAAGCATTGGTATTCCCATTCACCCGGACATAAAAAGAAAGATTGCTGGACATACTGCTATATCCTTTTTATAAAATTTTATTACACATAAAAATAAACTCTTACAGATTTACACTCACTATTTTCCGGTGCTTCCAGCGCAGCACACTGTATCTTGCATGTAATAGATATGCATCATAAGTTTGTGGAGCAAAAATCCTCACTGGTATAATTACCACTCAGTGTACATTGGAAAGTGTTGCGATTACATCAAAGAACCTCCCCTATGCGTTATACCACAGGATCACGTGGCTTCCTCAGGCGGATTGTGGGCCTAGCTATGCTTTTTTAACAGGGGTGCCTGGATGAAAATACTCTCTGTAGAGATTTACAAATTCTTAGGTAGGGAAACCTGAATTTGCGCACAAAAACTTTCATTTAAATATATTCCTCAACAGCCACAAATGATTTAAATCCACTTTGTGCGCACCAAATGATAATTACCATGTAAAAGTGACGATGACAAGACTATGCTGTACATATCCTGTACAGGGAGCAGAGTTGCAGGAGGGTCCCAGCAGATCCATTTCCTACAGGCTGCCTACAGAAAACTACAGGAGAGGGTAGAGACAAGAGCAGTCATCCTGCACAAGGAGAGAGAGCAGAAATAACCAGTCTTTATTACAGGGCAGTCCTATACAGAGGCAAAGTTTCAGTCTGGATAACTGCACAGATCTCAAAGAAATACACAAAGCACACCATGATTCAATATGAGTACAAATCAGGGGCGGACTGACAACTCATGGGGCCCCCGGGCAATAGAAGATTATAGGGCCCCTGGGCAATAGGAGAAGATTATGGGGCCCCTAGGCAATAGATTATGGGGCCACACAGTATACACACACACACATACAGTATACATACACAGACACACTATACACACACTGAAAAGGTACTGGAGAGGCGGGCAGCTATAATCTTGGGATTTTTGAAAAAAAAACGCAGATTTTTACATACTGTCCCTAGTTTTATTGAGGCTGGCAACCCTGATGGGGCCCCTTAGCAGCATGAGGCCCTCGGGCAGTGCCCGAGTGCCCGAATGGTCAGTCCGCCCCTGTATATATATTTGAAAATTGATCAATCCTGATGTACTGGCAGCCAATCTCATTTCTCGAGGACTGAAAAAGTCAGGACAGTACAAAAATCCCCCAAATTACCCCTTTTTGGAAAATAGACAGTCCAAGGTATTTAGTAAGAGGCATGGTGAGCTTTTGAAGTAATTTTTTTGTCCCAATTTTTTGTAAAATTAGGAAATTAAATAAAATGTTTTTTTTATTTTCAAAATGTTTTTTCTGGGATCGGAGAGCTCGTGCTTGACCATCATTTGACTATAGGCTGGGCAGGAAGCAGTTAAATATATTCCTCTATAGCCACAAAGGATATCAATTTCACTTGTGTGCACCAAATGCCTGTGAAAATCCAAATATTACCTGGTGACATCATCGCTGCTCTATACATAGCCGGTGCAGAGTGCAGAGCTGTGGGAGGGGCCCAGCAGCTCCACCCATTACACACTGGCTGTAGAAGATTAAAGGAGGGGGCGGAGACAAGACCAGCCACCCAGCACAAGGAGAGAGAGCAGCAGTGAGCTGTCTTTATTACAGGAAGGAAAAGTCTCACACTGGATTACTACACAGATCTGGAGGAAATACACAAAGTACCACAAGATTCAAGAAGAATACATATGATGGATATATTTGGCAATATTTGTTTATCCCGGAGTTCAGCTCCAACCCTTTAGCTGCCAGAGCCGTTTTTGCATTTTTTGTACACATGCTTACAAAATCATTTTAGGCCTGAAGATTACATAAAACCCACAAAACACTATATATTATCTGAAAGCAGAAACCCTAGAGAATAAAATAGTGGTAGTTCCAATTTTTTTATGTCACATGATATTACTACAAAGGTCTAGGAAATGCCAAATTTCAGTAAAAAATGCACTAAAGTTAGTTTTAGGGCAAACTAATTGACCCAATTTATTTGTAAAATATAAAAGACGAGTTGCACCAAGTAATTAGATATCCAACATGTCAAACCCTAAATGTGTGTGCCCCGTGAAATGGCGATAACAACTTCAGTTCCCTGTATTTTCCATAGGCGACACTTTAAAAGCCCCCTATAGGTCATCAGTTTAGCGCCATGGAGGAGGTCTGGTACTAGAATTATTGCTCTCACACCGGCGAGCACGATTATATGTAACATGTGTATCGCAATCTGCGTTTTCATGTGTAGGCACCCCCGACACATGCTTTTACTTTTTGTATGTGCATATATGTGGGGGTTGGAGGGGCCTTTTGGGGGGGGGATTTTATGTGCTTGGGTGTAACTTTACTTAACTTCCCCTATGTGATGATTTTTTGGTGATGGGTTCTCTTTAATGAGACATTTAGGGTCTAAAGACTGTGCGCCACTGATTCTAATGCAATTCAGATCACATTGCCATACATTCTTTTCCAGCCATGCTAACTGGTGACACCGACAGGCGGACCTGGGTGTGACACCAAACACGCCACTTTCCGGGTCAGCAAAAAGGAGGGGAGGTGAGCAGACACGTGTCCACTCTGCTCCCTCCCCTCTACCTTGGGCCTGCAGATGGGCAAGCAGAGCCCAGGATACATGGCTGAGTCACCGTTACCGGGGAGTGTGTGGAAGCAATCGGGGTGAAGTGCAGCCGCTCGAATGCAGCTGCATGTGATTAGTTAGTGTTTCAATTGCTGCTAATTTTGTCTGTTTCCTCTGCTTTCCAGAGAACTGGAGAACTCTTTGGAGCATAGACATGGAGCCAGGGCCATCTTTAATATTGATTGGACCCTGGGCAAACATTTTCTTGCCCTCCATACAATTTCACTCTCTACCTGCTCTGAGACATACAATAAAAAGCAGTAAGACTTAAAATCAGTTTACTGTATCAGATCAGGCAGCAATTGCGATTGGTTGCCAGAGGCTACATTGTATCATTTCTGCTTACTGACTGGTTGCTAGAGGTTGCAGCACACATTATGGCTCACTGATTAGTTGCTAGATGTTACAGCACATGATTTCTGCTTGTTGATTGGTTGCTAGAGATTACTGTACAGTAACACTGCTCACTGATTGGTTGGTAGTGGTTACAACACATCATCTTCTCACTGCAGGGGGAATGATATACATCTGAATGCCGCTTTTATTTACATATCTATGCCACCAGATGCAGCTATTTACATATGAATGATGCTGCTATTTACATATGAATGCTGGTTATTTACATGTAAACACGGGGTCTGCAGGTGAGTCATCTGTACACAACAATAGGGCAGAGCTGGGCAGTATTAGTAGCAGCACTTCACACTGAGATATCAGGACACAGCACGGGACTAAAACTTCAAGGGACAAGGAAATTTCAACTGGGATAGTTGGCAAGTATGAGGCAGCTGCTTTGGGCCCCACAACAATGACAGGGCCCAGGGCAGCTGCCCCTTTTGCCCAGGCTTAAAGGCAGCCCTGCATGGAGCAATGCAAATGGCAGCATGAATATTTATACAGCCAATCCCAGTGAGGATGGCCCTGAAGACTCCTGGGGATCTGTATGAAGACTCTGAGACACACAGATGCTGGACTTACCTCCAGGGCAACCCTGCCATGTGCGTCCTGTTCTTGCGGCCTTAGGTGGGTGACCTGAGAGCCTGGATGCTGAAGCTGCAGAGAGCTGACTGAGGGGCTGTCATCCAGGGACGGACTGACAACTCATGGGGCCCCCGGGCAATAGGAGATTATGGGGCCCCCAGGCAATCAGAGATTATGGGGACACACATTATACACACACACAGTATACAATCACACAGTATACACAGACATGTTTCTATTGGCTGAGAAGTTACTGGAGAGGTGGGGCAGCTATAATCTCTTTTTAGACCAAAAGGATGTCGGTAAGGGACATTTCAGAGACAGATGTAAAAAAAAAACACACATTTTTACATATTGTCCCTGGTTTTACTGAGGTGGCATGGGGCCCTCGGGCAGTGCCCTAGTGGCCCAATGGTCAGTCTGCCCCTGGTACAAATGACTCTTGTAATAAGAAAATATTTGCTTATACTGGAATTCAGTTTAAAAGAAATTCACATGCAGGTATTTAAACCGTGTATTTTGCAACTTGCTTGGAGGAAAGTTGGAGTTCAGCTGTAATTACTTTTTGCTTTGCATAATAATTACTTTATGTGTGTTCTGCCTGGAGTGCTCCTTTAAGTAGCATGTTAGGTGATGCAAATTATTCATGTTGTACTGAGATTAACAACTAACACAGTTTAAGCATGTTTTGTTAGGAGGCAGACTTACTTTCAGATCAAAAGAACTTGGAACTTAAAATACATCCTCTGGCTTTTATCAACTCTTGTACAAGTAATAAATGACTTGTCCCCAAAACTGGATTGAAGTTACTAGCAATTTCAGAATGCCATGCTATACGCGGCTAAGTGCCACTATGCCTGTGATAGCGGAGAGAGCGAGAGAAAGAAGACATGATCTGAAAAACGAGACAGCAGAAGAGGAAGATAAGATAGAAGAAATGCACATGGATGACCTTGAAACAGAAAAGGATACATTTTAATTTCTTTCCATTCGAGAAGGGAGCCAGAGGAGTTCCCTGGAGACCTCTGCAATATAAACGTCTGTTTTCTGTTTTTAATCACATCCTGGAACATATTAGCATACAAGATGCTTTGACTTGAAACTGTTAAGAAAAGCAGATTTTGAAATGTCTGTGTTCTCATCAGAGTTGAAATAAAAGGAAACTGCATCTTTGTGTTATCACGTACTTTTCTCTAGTACAGCAGATTCAGTTTCCCACATTACACTTTTTAACAGTATGGGAATAATCCCTTGGCATCTTGTTTTGATTAAATTATTACTTATAATGGTACAAAATACTTTTTTTTTCTGACAATTGCCTTATGAGAAAAAAGTTCCATCTTTTTATTTATTTTGATGATATTGTATATAACTAGATCTACAGTATAATAATTTTTAGTAAGTACACCTTTGAGTTATTATTGTAATGCTTACCCTAAAGGTAAAAGTATAGCGCTTTAATAAAAATGATATTTCTAAAACAATGCATTTATCTACCCAGGGTATGATAATCCTCACAATACTGTTACTTGGGGACTTCACCGTGAGTAAGCACCGGTGGGCGGAGAGAAACACACTGGGGGCATGGCCTGACAGGGGTCCAGGCTGAGACTGCCATTCACTATCACACAGCAGGCTCTGACTTGATGCTTGGCTTCTGGGACACCTATCACTCTCTACCATTGGGGACATGACATACCACCAATGACTATTTGCCAACTCATTGGTAGTGTGTATGACAGAACATGATTGTTGGAATGGGATAAGCAGTGCAGAAACATAAATGTATAAAAATGGAGGAATACAGAAAAAGAAGTAACAGATACATAGTATGAATTAATACATCGACTATACAGAGGTGTAACAGAAACAGATTTCCATGCACATGTTCCAAAGCAGTAGACTAATGCCCTGTACACACGACCGGACTTTTCAACTAACTAGGTCCGACGGACTTCCTGCCGGACTTCCAGCGGAGTTCCGATGGACTTTCCGAACGAACGCCCTTGCCCACACATGACTGGACTTTCCGGTAGACTAGGTCCGCCGGTCTTCCCACAGAGTTATGATGGACTTCCAAATGAACGGACTTGCCCACGTTAATTTTGAACGTGATGAGTTACGTAATGAGTTACGACGGGACTAGAAAAGGAAGTCAATCTCGCCGCTTTTATCAGCGAGATTGACACTTTGAGAGTCCCATCACCTGGTATGGATTTTAAGGGGAACCCACTACGCCAAAAAAAGGCGTGGGGGTCCCCCTAAGGTCCATACCAGACCTTTATCCAAACACGCAGCGCAGCCAGTCAGGAAAGGGGGTGGGGATGAGCGAACGCCCCCCCCTTCCTGGACCGTACCAGGCCGCATGCCCTCAACATGGGGGTTGGGTGCTTTGGGGAAGGGGAGCGCCCTGCGGGCCCGCCACCCCAAATCACCTTGTTCTCATGTTTATGAGGACAAGGGCCTCTTCCCGAAAACCCTGGCCGTTGGTTATCAGGGTCTATGGGAGGGGGAAAAAAAGGGAAAGGAAATCTGCGCTACAGTGTATGACCAAAAGAATATTGTTAATGCAGCAATTCTAGTACATACCAAAAGTGATATACGTGTAGAAAAAGAAAAAAGGAGAGAACTGCGCAATCCCTAATATTTCTATTAGGATATAAGCCACCCCAAAAAGATGTGCTTCTTATGGCTTTAAAATTCAAAAACAAATCTAATAACTAAATGTGACATAAAACAATGCCTACAACTTGTGAAGTGAACATATATACTGACCCTCGTTTACCATAAACCCTAAAATAGATATGTAATGCTGGGTCTATAGTACCAAGAATTCAAAAAAGAAAACATGTGAAATTGAGTCTGATGTGACTATACATTGTGAAAAAGTTAAACAGCATAAATGTGACAATATTATAAAGTCCTTTTATAAGTCCAACTAAAAACACCACGTGTTCAATGGAAATGGTCCAATCCGAGACCCTATGGATTAGCGTGAAACAAGACCAGGTGTACCTCCACCAAACAGATAGCCCTAGCCCCTTACCAGATGCCCCAGTAAGCTTTATCACAAATCAGGTCAGAAGATAGGTCAATCTTGAGCCATCCCAATGGAACATTCTATCGTAAACCAGGTTAGGGGATACGCCAGCCTTAAACCATCCAAACCAGGGGAAAACACTTTATGGAGCAGGACTCATGCGTATTTCATTGGAGAATCAAAAAGGTCCACCATAGAAAGGAAAAGATACTCCAAATAGTGTAAAATCATTTAATAAAAACACAAAAATAAAAGGAAATACACTTACAAATGTAAGGAAACACAGGGCATATCATCAAAATGGGCAGGCGTCGGCCGATCGCGAACTCCAAACGATATCCCTTCCGGTACCAGTTCAATTAAGGCAAAAAAGCGTGTCACACCAGGGTGGTGTGACACGCTTTTTTGCCTCAATTGAACTGGTACCGGAAGGGATATCGTTTGGAGTTCGCGATCGGCCGACGCCTGCCCATTTTGATGATATGCCCTGTGTTTCCTTACGTTTGTAAGTGTATTTCCTTTTATTTTTGTGTTTTTATTAAACGATTTTACACTATTTGGAGTATCTTTTCCTTTCTATGGTGGACCTTTTTGATTCTCCAATGAAATACGCATGAGTCCTGCTCCATAAAGTGTTTTCCCCTGGTTTGGATGGTTTAAGGCTGGCGTATCCCCTAACCTGGTTTACGATAGAATGTTCCATTGGGATGGTTCAAGATTGACCTATCTTCTGACCTGATTTGTGATAAAGCGCTCCTTACTGGGGCATCTGGTAAGGGGCTAGGGCTATCTGTTTGGTGGAGGTACACCTGGTCTTGTTTCACGCTAATCCATAGGGTCTCGGATTGGACCATTTCCATTGAACACGTGGTGTTTTTAGTTGGACTTATAAAAGCACTTTATAATATTGTCACATTTATGCTGTTTCACTTTTTCACAATGTATAGTCACATCAGACTCAATTTCACATGTTTTCTTTTTTGAATTCTTGGTACTATAGACCCAGCATTACATATCTATTTTAGGGTTTATGGTAAACGAGGGTCAGTATATATGTTCATTTCACAAGTTGTAGGCATTGTTTTATGTCACATTTAGTTATTAGATTTGTTTTTGAATTTTAAAGCCATAAGAAGCACATCTTTTTGGGGTAGCTTATATCCTAATAGAAATATTAGGGATTGCGCAGTTCTCTCCTTTTTTCTTTTTCTATGGGAGGGGGGCTTATCAGAATCCGGGAGCCCCCTTTAATAAGAGGGCACCCAGATCCTGGCCCCCCACCCTATGTGAATAAGTATGGGGTACATCGTACCCCTACCTATTCACCTGGGGGAAAGAAAGTCAATAAAAAAAAACACACTAGGTTTTGAATAGTGCTCCAGTGAGCAGGTGCAAAGCGGCTATGTTTAAAGCCCAGTACGCCGGAGCTCCTGTAAGCGGTGGGACACAGAGCTGTGGGCAGTAAGCATCTCAGTGGATTCGGATCCAGGCATACCCAAGACACCTACTTGGCATCAGGTTGTGCAGACTGAGTTAATGTTAATATTGTAAGACTAAGGCACAACAGTGATTGCTTTTGTACTAGTACCTCTGCTTTGCAGCTTAGGGCTATGTCTCCCCGCCAGAGGGCTTCAGGGAGAGGTCAAAGAGGCACTAAGAAATCATCGCCTAGATTTAGGGGTTCTGAACATGCCTGTAGGATACCCTCCCACCCTGAAAGACTGGAGGCAGCCTCGCAGGATGAGTCTGTGCCTCTGTCAGGCATTGCAGCTTCTCCCAATGGTACAGTCCCTGTATATGTCATTGAAGACACTATGAAGGCTGCATTGGATGGTTTAGAAGGAAGGATTACCATCACAGCTTCCTTAAAAAGTAGCAGAAAAAAGGGTAGATTCCCTCCCTCTTCTCTTGGTTCTCTATTGGATGAGCAATGGCATTCTGATAATGATAAAATGTCCCTATCTGAGGATGGGGATCAGAAGGAGTCGGACGATTCAGGGGAAGATGAGAAGCTCTCTTCTGCCTCTCAGACCCTCAAAATACAAGTGCAATATTATACTGAGTTGGTGAATATCACATACAGATTGTCCTCTGCTAAGGCTGCCATATCCTTCGTTTCCTCCTTGGGATCCCAGAAATCCCCACAGGCTGCATATACATTCCCAATTCCTCCCTTGCTGGAAAAATTGTTGTGTGATGACTGGGGTTACCCAGATAAACTATTTTCTCCTCATAAGAGGTTTTCTATGCTTTACCCGGTGGAGGAAAAGTTCACCAAGAAATGGGGGGTGCTAGCAACTGATGCAGCTATTTCTTGTGTGAATAAAAGCCTGACCTGTCCTATGGACAATGCTTAGGGGTTCACCGATCCAACTGATAAGAAGCTGGAAACTTTATTTAAAGCTTTTTTTCTATGGCTGGCGCTGTGGTCCAGCCTGCGGTGTCAGCAACCGGCATGTGCCAGTTCCCCAAGGAACAAATGAAGCAGGTGCTTAACCTCCTCTCCACTGAGGAGGTTGAGGTTTATGCAGACCTTCCTAAAGCCTTGTGTTTTGTGGTTGATGCCATTATGGATTCTGTTCGGCAAGCATCCCTCTGTAGCCTTATGAGTTTATGTTAAATCTCCATTAATACCTGTACAATATTGTAATTAGAAATATATTTCCATTAGATTTAAATATATATTTAAAGTATTGAGTGTTTGTGTTGGTGTTACTGTAATTGGTTCAACTTCAAAGCTTGGCCTTTTGTTTTCCTTAATAACATCTCACCTGGGAAGTAAACAACAGCTTTCGTTGACTCATCCAATCAGGCTGTTCCCAATATACATTGACTAGGTACAGTGACCAATTAGGGAGAATTATATTAGCCACACTACAGAAAGTAGGGGGGGGATATAATGCTTTGTGAGCAAGCCAACTCACTCTGGTGTGGGAGCACACGGCAGTCACCATGGGCTGACCTGAAGTTAACAGGTAATCTAACTCTGAACTTGCACCTTATATTGTATTGTAAATATGGTTCTGTGAGTAATTTGTAAATATCATGTAAGCCAGGGGACCTACACTGTATATTGTGATGTAAATACTGTCTGGTGTGTAATTTGTATATATTATGTAACCCTATAAATAAATGTGTATTGCTGATAGAACTACCTCTTTTGTACAAGATCTCTCAGATCTAGATATGTATATGTCCATACTACTACAATGATTGAGGTGTATGCACATAATCATAAATACTAGTCAACACCGCCTTACTCTCCTGCTGGTACACATGCACAGAGCCCTTTGGCTTAAACATTGGGCAACTGAAGCCTCATGCAAAAAATATTTGACTGGGTTCCCGTTTTATGGGGAACGCCTGTTTGGGGATGATATGGACAAATATATCCATTATATTACCGGGTGTAAGACCACGTTGTTACCAGATATAAAGAAGAACAAACGTCCCTCATTTAGATGTTCCCTTTCCCCATCCCCTGGAGCCTCTACCTCCAGGCAGTAGCAATGGTCTCCCCAGTCCAATACTAGGGGAAAGGTCCAAGGCCAAGCCCAAGGCCAAAAGAAGTCTTGGGGCCCAAGATCTGTTAAACAGAACCCCAAAGCCTCCCTATGAAGAGGCGCCCCCGCTTGGCTGAGTGGCGGAAAAGGCTGCTGCAGTTTGCAGGTGCCTGGCCGGAAGAGATTCAGGACAAATGGGTAGTCTCTATGGTGTCTCTGGGCTACAAACTGGAGTTCTAGGAGCTTCTGCCATCTCGTTTCCTCCAGAAAAGGGGAGGCCCTTGTTTCTGGCCTTAGAACATCTATTATCCCAAGGGGTAATTATACCTCTTTACGGTTCCAAAACCGAACAGAGATGTCAGACCTATTCTAGATCTAAAAGACCTGAATCAGTTCCTAGACATTTGTTATTTCTGCATGGAGTCAATCCGCTCAGTAGTTTATACCCTTCAGGGGGGAGAATTCCTGGCATCAATAGACATCAAAGATGCATATTTACGTGTGCCAATATTTCCCCCTCACCAAAGATTTCTAAGGTTTGCGGTGGATCAGCGCCACTTCCAATTCGTGGCCCTACATTTTGGTCTTGCTACTGCTCCTCGAGTGTTGACAAAAATTCTAGCCCCACTCCTGGCAAAACTAAGAGCATGGGGCATAACACTGACAGCTTATCTGGATGATTTGCTACTGGTAGAACAGTCCATAGCACGCTTAGACTGCAATATGCTCAGCACAGTAGAGTACGTAGAGTACCTAAGCTGGGTCCTCAATCTAGAAAAATCTTCCCTACAGCCCCTAAAAAGGGTGGAGTATTTGGGCATGGTCATAGACACAGTCCAAAGCAGAATATTTTTACCCGGGTCAAAAGCCAAAGCCATAAAGGATTTGGTCTGGGTGGTCAGAGCCAGGAAAAATCCCTCCATTCGACTACAGTATCTATGAGACTATTAGGGAAAATGGTGGCCTCTTTCAAGACTGTTCCTTATGCCCAGTCTTACTCAAGGCCTTTACAGAGCAGCATCCTTTCTGCCTGGAACAAAAGAGCTCAAGCCTTGGATCTTCCAATGTGCCTATCTCCGTGGGTATGCCACAGCCTCAATTGGTAGTTGATGACCAAGAATCTATTGAAAGAAAAATCCTTTGTTTCAGTTACTTGAAAAGTCGTAACCACAGATGCCAGCCTAATAGCTAGGGGAGCAGTTCTGGAAGAAACTTCCACCCAGGGAAGATGGCCCAGAACCGAAAGGCTCTTGCCCATCAACATTCTGGAGATTTGGGCAATTCGCCTAGCCCTCAGGGTCTGGACTTACAGGTTGCAGGGTTTTCCTGTCCGGATACAGTCTGACAATGCTACGGCAGTGGCCTATATCAATCATCAAGGGGGCACCAGTAGTCTGGATGCCCAAAAAGAGGTGACTCACATTTTTTCTTGGGCAGAGAGGCATGCTCCTTGCCTCTCTGCGGTCTTCATTCCAGGGGTAGAAAATTGGCAGGCAGATTTCCTAAGCTGCCAGCAGCTGTGTCCAGGAGAATGGTCTCTACACCCCAACATATTTCAGGCCATATGTCGAAGATTGGGTACCCCGGATGTAGACCTGTTGGCTTCCAGATTCAACAAAAAACTGGACAGCTTTGTGTCAAGAACAAAGGATCCGCTAGCACAACGGTGGGATGCCTTAATGATTCCATGGGATCAGTACTCTCTGATCTATGCGTTCCCTCCAGTTCCGCTTCTCCCGTGATTACTTCGGAGGGTCAAAAGGGAAGGAAAGCCGTTAATTCTGGTGGCCCCAGCTTGGCCCAGGTGACCTTGGTATGCAGAGATCGTAAAAATGGCAGAAGGAAGACCTTGGATTCTTCTGCTGCACCTAGATCTACTCTCACAGGGTCCAATATTCCATCCTACCTTACTGAATTTGACAGTTTAGCAGTTGAGCCCCACATTCTGAAGGGTCATGGCCTCTCGGAGCCTGTCCTGTCCACTCTAGTTAATGCTAGGAAGCAGGCCTCCAGGCTCATCTACTACAGAATCTGGAAGGCATATGTTTCCTGGTGTGAATCCAGAGAGGGGTACTAGAAGGGTACCAGAGTTAGCAGCTCTTTCTTGTAAAGAGCCATATTTGATTATTCATAAAGACAGGGTGGTGTTGCGTCCTCACCCAACTTTTCTGCCTAAAGTGGTTTCAGGATTCCATCTGAATCAAGATGTGGTCCTACCGTTCTTTTTTCCAGATCTGCAGTCTGCAGAGGAGAAGTTGTTACACTCTTTAGATGTTGTAAGAGCAGTCAGAATCTATCTGCAGGCAACGGCTCAGATATGAAAGACTGACTGTCTATTTATTCTGCCAGAAGGCCCCAAAAAGGGCCAGGCAGAGTCGAAATCCACTATCTCTAGATGGATTTGACAGGTTATTGTTCAGGCTTATGGTATAAAGAAGAAGATTCCTCCTTTTCAGGTTAAAGCACAATCAACTAGAGCAGTTAGTGCTTCATGGGCAGTGTATCACCAGGCCTCCATGGCTCAGATCTGCAAGGCTGCAAATTGGTCTTCAGTCCATACATTCACTAGATTCTATCAGGGGGATGTAAGAGGGCATGAGGATGGCGCTTTCAGGCGCAGTGTGCTGCAGGCAGCAGTATAGGTCGTCTTGTCCGTTGGTGGTCCATGTTTTTTCTGATCTGTGTCTCCCTCCCCATAAATTTGGGCATTGCTCTGGGACATCACACTAAGTAATTATCAAAGGCTCTGTGTCCCGTGATGTATGAACAAGAAAATAGGATTTTTTTTAAAACAGCTTACATATAAAATCATTTTCTTGGGAATACAACACGGGAGACAGAGCTCCCGCCCCTCTTCAGGGATTATACGTTGGAATACTTATTGCTTTGCTACAAAACTGAGGTACTCTCCATATGGGAGGGGTTATATAAGGGAGGAACTGGCCTTGTAATTAGGGTTGCCAGTGTCCAATCACCTGATGGTGACTATATAACCCTCTAAGTAATTATCAAAGGCTCTGTGTCCCGTGAGGTGTTCCCAAGAAAAGGATTTTACATGTAGGCTGTTTTTAAAAAATCCTATTTTTGTTTTCAAAATTTTCAGTCTTTTTTCATTCTTGTTTAGCAAAAAACCCAGTGGTGGTTAAACCACCAAAAGAAAGCTCTATTTGTGTGAAAAAAAAAAATGATAAAAATGTAATATGGGTACAGTGTAGCATAATAATTGTCATTCAAATTGTAACAGCGCCGAAAGCTGAAAATTGGGCAGAAAGGGGTAAATGTACCCAGTAGTCAAGTGGTTAAAAAATCAACTTTCATTGAGCTGGAAGATGCCAAAAGAACCACCCACAGAGTAAAATTTGACTTATTCAGCAGGAATCACTTGAAATTCAACCTGTGTATGGCCAACTTTAATATCTCTACAGGACCCCTGAATTACCGTTCAACCTGACAGGGGTTTTAATCCTTCTCAACTTTAACCAAAACTAGAAAAGGTTTTTGGTTTGACTTATACTTTAATTCTCACTTTGATCATTGTGGACAGTGTTCTAAATAAACCAGAATTAGGGCTCCTGCACACAGGATGTTTTAAAAAAATGGCAGGACTACAGCAGCTCTAAATATGCCCATTTTTTCACGCTTATCCGCGTTTTTACATTTAGCAATATTGCACGTTTTCCTGCATTTTTCTATGTAAGAATTTTTGGGCATATTTAATTAAAAACACTCCCTATAATGTAAAAACACCTAAATGTGGCTTGACACGTTTAGCCACATTTTTTGGCCTTTTGTGGGAGTTTTTTGTTTTTACAGCTAGTTTTTACTGCTCCTGGAAGCACAGGCTGTTGTGTTCTGGTAGTTTATGTGTGCATGGACACACAGGTTAACATGGAGGGGCTTTTAGAGGCAGTTAAAAAAAACATCAAATGCCCCTAACAGCAGCTGTAAAAACGTCCTGTGTGCATGAGCCCTTAGGCTGTTTGCAGCCATCCTCAGACAGGGAAATGTGGGAGGTTAGTGTTGATAACATTGAAGGTTTCAAATCACGTTTTTGTAGCTTTTGCCACATTATATCTGTTGCATTGCTCAGCCGCTGAAACCTAGAAGGGATTATCAAGTCACATATGCATTTTATAATGGTAGGTATGGCAGAGATGATTACAATTGTTCCATTGTTCTATTTAGATCACTACGGGCACTGAAGATAAAACCTGCACCATTGTTACAGCAAGAATCTCTAACGTCAAGAAAATAATAGTACACATAATCTGCAATTGTTGCCAGTTAAAAGGTTTGTACAAATATTCTTAGCAATGTCTCAGGATTTAATAGGGTAATTCATCTTCCTAAGTGTAAATGCCAGTTTATTGGCCTAGCTATTACCCCTGGCTACAGAGTAGTCCTTTGTGTGTTGTTATGAGCGTGGCTAAGTGATGAGAATTCTCTGTTTGCCAAAGTTATGTTTTCAGCAAGTCTGTTTATATTCCAACTGCTGCTTTTTATGTTTAGTCTTAACAGCAAGTTTTCTACACACAAGGCTAGAAAGCATGTGCCGCACAAAACTGAAAACCGTAAAGGTGTTATTGGATTTCAGAAAAAATACACTATTTGTATTTTATTATTTTTTTTGTTCTGTACATTGAGGACTTAACAAGAACATGACAATATTCCAGCATTAAAGCATAAAACAAATTGTACAGGTCTATACAATAGTGTAACTATAACTGTTTCCTTGGTAAATGTATACAATCATTTTGCCCCAGGCCCATGTCAGACAGGATTTTTTTGCTGTGCGACAGTTTTTTTTGTCACTGCTGTATTCGTTTTTTTTTTTTTTTTTTTTTTCATTGCAATAATATAATTTTTCAGCATGCTGTGAATAGGAATGAGGTTCAGGATTGGGTTAAGAGCAGGATTAAGGTGAACCATGCATGTTCACAGCCAGATAAGCCTGCTCAGAAGCGTAACTAGAACCTTCAGGGCCTTGTTGCATGAAACTATGAAGGGCCCCCATGACCTCTGACCGGAGAAATTTCACCTATCCACCCAAACCCTTTACTAGCGTTGTGGGGCCCTTTATTATGGTATTATGGTCATGCAGAAGATCCCTTTTACATGTTGTGCAGCAGGCCCCATTTCTGCCATCTTAGGACCCCCCACAGTGGCAGAGTGCCAGGGCCCAATTGCAAGTGCGACCTGGTAGATACGCCACTGGAGTCAGTAGGACTTTGAATGGTGTCAGTCAGTAATGCAGTGGACAATGTCAGTAATGGAGTGGACTCCAGTCATTTTTAATTTAATTTATTTTATTTTTTATTATTTGTTTACCAATTTTACACATTTCTTAGGCATTTGGTGAAATATCAGAGATCTAAACAGACCTCTGGTGTTTTACCTTTGAGACAGAGAATGGAGATTGTAGACACGTTTTGAATGGACACAGGAGCAATTGGTACAGATCACTGACTCTGTCCATTCAGAAAAGGAAGAGGCCAGTAAATTACATATTTAGCAATCCCTTCCCCCCGCTTTCCATCTTGACACATCCCCTACAGCAGCCATCGGGAATGGGGATGGGGAAGCTGGCAGTGCTACATGGGCGAGGGGGGCAGGGGAGCACATGGGACTGGGGGCAGCAGGAAAATGGTAACCTGCATACAGGGCCGTTTTAAGGATTTTTGTCTACACAGGTGAAGGTGCATTTTTCCATCCTCCTGTATTAGAGTGCCCTCACTTTGGATGAAGAAGCACAGGGGGCACCTTTAGTCTGGGGGGAGAGGAGTGTTAACTGTAGTAGCAGATTTAAATATGTAGCAGTTATGTTGTAATGCAATTTCTCCTTTTGGCCAGAAGATGGAGACAGAGAGATGCTGACTTGTCCTCCCAGAAAACTGAGAGACACAGAGGACACTGGGAAAAGGGGAGTTTCAGGAAATGCTGAGGAGACTGAAAAGAGGGAAGTACTTCGGTGATTGAAAGAGCGAGAGACAGATTTTCCACGCAGCACTACATAGAGAGTGCTGTCTACAGAAGAAGAGAGAGTGGAGGAGAGCTGACAGGTATGTGTGGTGAAACTGCATTTGAAAGAAGAAGAGAGCCACACTGTCTAGCGGCACCTGCTAGCCATGCTTTTCCTGAGACTACTGTGAGAGTGCTGACAGGAGGCTGAGGGGGAGCTAAGAACAGTGACAACTACATGGTTTGCCACCATTTAGCCCAGGCACCCTGCTCAGCAACCCAGCACCGCCCAACAGAGACAATACAATACACTGCTTCATGGATTGCAATATCTATCCAGGTGTTCAGTCAGCCACTGTCCAGTCACCTTGCCAGTTTAGCTACCACCCATCCTGATCGGCGGACAGGAGGTGATTTGGTGCTTTACAACGTTGCCAGGAGCCTGAACCAGCATTTGGAATTTCCATCCTGTCATCGCACAGAGGATTGGTGAGTGGGTGGAAACCTCTTTTCAAAGGGCCCCAACGTTTGCTAGCAGAACATACTAGTACTCTTCAACCCAGGATCCCCCACTTACAGAACTGTGCTTGCGGTACCTGTTAACCCATTTCTTCTTTTTGTGTTGTTACTTTCAATAGTGCTTGTGGTCCAGAAGGAGCTGAAGTTGACAAATCTTCTCTCCTCCCTCTCAGCGTCTCTGTTATGGGCATATAGATTATTGCCCTTTTCTTAATTTACAGTTGCTAAGTATTGAAGGTTGTCTTTTCTAATATATTAATTCTTTGCAGAAAGGTTTAACAGTGTTGTAAGCGTCCATATGCTTTAAACCTACCAGGTGTGTGTCTGTTTTTGGTGATAATCCACAGCCAGGATAACAATATTTTCTATGTGTGTCCTTAAATGCGTTTGCAGTAATTTTATTTAACCAGATGTGCCAGAGTGGCTGACCTGGTTATTATTCCTGGCAAGTAAATTTGTGAGGAGCAACCCTGCTTAAACTCCAGGGTGCTACACTAGTATATACCTTACAAGTTCCAACACTATCCAAAAGTTTCTTGGGGCAGGAATGAGGAGGCGTTTTCTATGAAATAACTAACCTTATTTAGGTTTAGTCCAAATATGGGCAAATACATTCTTGCTTTTTTTTTTTTTTTTTTTTTTGTAGGTTCAGCACTAAGCACAGCTCCAAACAGTAAGCAGGTTTTATTATGAAATAAGAGTGTATAATTTGAGACATAATTGTCACAAATATTGTTCAATACCTGGATGGTTCCAGATGGCATCAGCTGTACTTACAAGTGAATATTACAAGTTGTGGGACACTTAACAGATCTTTTTATTAACTCTTTCAATTCAAGGTTGGGACTGCAGCTTGCAGTCCAACCAAACGTGACAGTTCTGCCAGCCGGAGAACATGTCATGGTCGTAGGTAGAAAGGGAAGCTGTCGCCACTAAGGGGCCAACCCTCTTATTACCAGGGACCAGGGATGGGTCTTTCTCTGGAATAAATCCCTGACCCGATTGGATCCTCTCCAAGAGGGATGAATACAATCAATGCCACAGAACTGAAGTAAACTCGGATCCAGATCATGATGTTCCTTAAAATGTAAAGACACGCTGAGAATGAAGTTTCATGTAAGAATATTTTCGTGAACTTATCAATTTCGGAGTCTGGGGAATATCCCCAACAGGCATTGTTTTGGGTCCATGGTGAGTGGGAATCCCATGGTGTCATGTAGGAGTGCCACAATTTGTTTCCAAAATGCCTGTAATGATGGGCATGCCCAAATTAAGTGAAAAAATGTACCCATTTCCTGATGACACATTAGACAGTTGGTGGACTGCCCCCTCCGATATCTAGCTACCCTCAACGGGGTGACGCATGCCCGATGGAGGTCTGAGATAGTCTGAGAGTTTAGGAGAGACAATTTTAATGGCATCTAAAGCCTCACTCCATTCTTCCAATGCTCCCACCTCTCTCTCCCAATGGGGATTAGGGTCAAAAGCTATTTTGGTGGATGTGGGAGTAAAAAGCATGTTGTAAAAGGTGGGTATCAGTTTTTGAGAGTCTGTACCTTTAACTATAGCCATGACTGCATTGGAAGTGGGCTGAGGAGGAGAATGAGGGAACTGGGAGTGCATTGCATGATGGATCTGCAGGAATCTGAAGAACATAATAGTAGAGGCCTCTCATGCCTCAGATCTCTGTGTTGGCAATCTGTAGGAATTCAGATAAAGTTTTGTTGTGCCATATGGGATTAAATTTGTTATATTGAGGTATCCCAAGTTTAACCATAGCTAGGTCCCAGATGTGCCTATAGTATAACAGGGTCTTGCTATATCCCTCCGAGCCAGCTCCTCCTGAGCCCACCCCCACTGCACAGAGAGAATCTGAGGTCCATTGAGCCCATTGTGGGCACAGAGGAATACTGAACCGCTCCCTGTCTGTTTTGTCTATGTGATACAGTTGAGATAGCTGGGAGGCAATGTAATAAAGATTAAAATCTGGAAGGGCAGTGCCCCCGAGATCACTGGGAATCTTAAGTGTCCACCATGCCAGTTTGTGTCTATTTGGTCCCCAAACAAATGGCTTGAGGAGAGCCTTGAGGGATTTAAAGTATCTTAGGTGTACATAAATTGGGTTATGCCATATGATGTATAATATTTTATGTAACAATACCATTTTTATACAGTTAATATGCCCCCATACTCCCAGGGATAGGCAGGTCCAGGTTTGTATTTTAGATTTAACAAGGGCAAAGAGGGGCTCATTCTGATCACAGGATCCAGCTGAGCAGAGATTGGGATATGGTTGCTGTGATTGGCCCTCACAATCACCTGACGGCTGTGTCCAATCACAGCCGTCACAATGTAAACAGAGACACGTTTTTCTGTGACAGGTCTCAGTGAGAGCTCAATGTGGGGGGGGGGGGGGAATCTGCAGATCTGTGACAGCTCTCTGTGTGAGGATGATTTTACACAGAGAGCTGTTACAGATCACCTCACACAGTACACCAAGCACCACTGATATAACCCTGTCCCTATACACATTTCAGTGTCCCAATAAAAAATCTCTCTGTCCCCCATCACTACCAACACCAAATAAAGACTGATTTGGATTATTTTTTACCAAAGAAATGTAGAAGCATAATTTTTGGTTTAAAATTTATCAACAGAAATTACTTATTTGCAAAATTTTATAACAGAAACTAAGAAAAATGCATTTTTTTGGAATTTTTTCTTTTTTTATTTGTAGCGTAAAAAATAAAAACCCCAGTGGTGAGTAAATACCACCAAAAAAAATAGATTTGTGTGAAAAAAATTATAAAAATGTAATTTGGGTACAGGGTTACATGACCGCGCAAATGTCATTCAAAGTGTGACAGCTCTGAAAGCTGAAAATTGGTCTGGGAAGGAAGAGGGTGAAAGTGGCCATTATTGACCTGGTTAAACACCCACCAGAGTCTTGCTTTTCACAGTTATTTTTAACAGTAAACTCAGCTTATATAGTGAAATATAAGTTGAGTTTACTGTTAAAAATAACTGTGAAAAGCAAGACTCTGATGGGTGTATAAAGATGTCCGCTTGCCGACTTCTAACTCTAGGTTTACTGTGGATGAGTGCGGGTGTACCAAGATGGACGGGAGTCGCTTCAGTTGCATATTTAAATGGGTACATTCCTGACAGAACACCTGCCTGCTTGCTCAGTCACATGCCAGCCCACTCCCCAGCCTGACCGCCTGCCGGCATGCTCACTCACTCACTGTCCTGCTCATCAGCCGGCCTGCTCAGTCACCCACCAGCCTGCCTAATCACCTGACGGCTCACCCGCTCACTATTTTCTTGGCGGGAGCAATTACCCCGTTGTTCCCCCTGGATCTGTCCCTGATAAAGGGTCACCACCACTCATGATCCAACATTATCATGCAGGGCTTGCAGATTAGTATACAACTTCCTCAAGTTAAAGGAGGTGTTGCGACCTGGCATAAAGCCTGCTTGGCCTGCATGTATCAGATCCAAGATGATCTGATTGAAGCTGAGGGGAAGTACTTTGGCTAGTATTTTAATAGCTGTAGCAGAGAGATAGGTCAGTATAAGTGGTTGTATAGGGCTAGCAATTTAGGGGCGAGTAGTTCGCAATATTGGGAGTAAAATTCTATTGGTAGCCCATCTAAGCCCAGGGATTTGGATCTGGCAAAGCTAGCTATCGCCATTGCTATTTCGTCAGTTGTGAGCGGCGCCAACATATCTATATGGCTGTCCGTTAGTTGTGGAAGAGTAATTCCCTCAAGGAACTTATTAATTTGGGTCTCATCGTCAGGAACTGAGGATGTGTACAGGCCTACAAAGAATTCTCTAAATTTAGAGGACACCTAAGGCGGATCTGTAATCTGCTCTCCTCTAGGGCCCGCAATGAAATAACTGGTGGTCTGTCTTCACTGTGGACTAGATATGTAAGTAATTTACCGCCCCTTTTCGTCATGCTCGAACATCTTTTGTCTAGAGAAAAAGAGTTTGCGTCTAGCCATCTCGTTTTGGAGTTCCTTAACTACTCTAGTTTGCAGCTGGAGGCAGTCTGCCTGAACTGGGGAGGGATTAGATGTGAATAGCTGTTCAGTAGAGGATAGTTCTGATATCACCTTGTCTGAGGCAGCAGCAGTGTCAGCCTTTAGCTTATTAAAGTCATAGTCTAATGAGGCTCCGTATTGTCAAGGTGCAAGATGTGGAGTGGTGAGAATAGCTGTATTTAGTGAGCTCGAGGAGATACGTGGGTCAACTACTCACTCTCCTGCCCTTCAAGATGCACTGCAATGTTCCAGCCAGGTGATAACTTCTTCAGGGTCATCAAAGAAAAGGACTCAACCATCTCCCTCCAATTTGAGGCATGCAGGGAATAACATGGAGTATTTGAAGTGTTGTATGCAGAGTCGTCTTTTTGCCTCAACAAAACTTTGGTGTTGTCGCTGAACCTCTGGAGAGAAGTCAAAGAATATTGCGACTTTGACATTCCCATGGGGTATGTGACCCTTCTCCCTGATAAGTCTCAGGGCAGCAGCTCTATCCTTGTAGTTAAGAAATTTTGCTATGAATGTGCGAGGGGGAGCCCCCTGGGGAGAAGGTCTGGCAGGCATGCGGTGGGCACATCCAACTGCTAGAGTGGGAGAAAAGTGATCTCTGCCATACATGGTGATAAGGAGCTGCACCAGGAATGTGGTCGGGCCCCTACCTTCAGAGCCCTCAGGTAGCCTGATAAAACGGAGGTTACATCTCCTGAGCCTATTCTCCAATCTCCATGTCGTCTTACTTAGAGAGTAGTTGGTTGATCTGGTGTTGCTTTCGTTCAGACTCTGTCTGCAGGAGTGGTATGTCATCCTCCACATTACTCAACCGGGTATCAGTGGTTGTGACCTGCTCATAAAGTTTCTGAAAGTCTTGGTGAATGAGTGAGATACCCACCTTGACTGCCTCAATTTGAGCTGTGAGTGAGGTCCAGCAGAATGTGATTGCTTCCAGCAGCTGGTCTGTGTCTCCTCCTACCGAGTCTGTCCCCTCGTTCGTTGCACCGCACCCCATTTTGTTTGTACCCTATTACCAATTCACACGGGGGGCCCAGATCTGGGGGTCCCCTTGGTAAAGGGGGCTTCCAGATTCTGATAAGCCCCCCACCCGCAGACCTCCACAACCACCAGGCAAGGGTAGTGGGGATGAGGCCCTTCTCCCGATCAACATGGGGACAGGGTGCTTTGAGGGGCTACCTCAAAGCACCCTCCCAATGTTGAGGGCATGTGGCCTGGTACGGTTCAGGGGGGGGGGCGTTCTCTCATCCCCCCTCTTTTCCTGCACCCTGCCAGGTTGCCTGCTCAGATAAGGGTCTGGTGTGGATTTTTGGGGGGACCCCACGCCATTTTTTTCATTTTGGTGCGGGGTTCCCCTTAAAATACATTCCAGACCTGGGTCTGGTATGGATTTTGCGGGGGACCTCCATGCCATTTTTTTAAATTTTGGTGTGGGGTTCCCCTTAATATCCATACCAGACCTGAAGGGCCTGGTATGGAATTTAGGGGGACCCCCACGCATTTTTTTTTTAAATTTTGGTTCCGGGTTTCCCTGTGGGGAAATCCCCATGCCGTTTTTATCAATGAACTTTTCTGTGTATTGCGGACCGACAATTCATTGTAGCTGCGAGTAGTTTTAAATGACTTTTTTTCCTTTAGAAATGTCATTTTGCTGTCAGACTTTTCTAAACACGGGAAATATGCGCCCCTTTACAGGCATACTATAGACACCCCCAGGTATGAAATTTAAAGGAATAGTACACTTTTATTGTTTCACTTTAAGTATTATTAAAATCACTGCTCTCAAAAATGTCAGTTTTTAAAACTTTTTTTTGCATTGATTGTCCACTGGGGCAGGTCCCAGGTCCCCAAACACTTTTTATGACAATACCATGCATATAAGCCTTTAAAATTTGCACTTTTGATTTCTCCCATAGACTTTTAAAAGGGTGTTCCACGGCTTCCAAATTTGCCGCGAGCACCCAAAATTGTTCGCTGTTCGGTGAACTGGCGAATAGCCAATATTCGAGTCGAACATGAGTTTGACTCGAACATAAAGCTCATCACTGCTCTGGAATAAAGATCCCCAGAGCCTGGGGGGAAATGCCTGTAGAGAACTTGAGGTCCTGTAGACTTCTCCCAGTCGCCAAGTACTGTAAGGTGGCGACTAGCCTCTGCTCCGGAGTGATGGCTTGCCACATGCAGATGTCCTGCTTCATAATATAAGGGGTGGGCAAAGCTAACAGATGGGGAAAAACAGGGTCCGTCATCCGGAGAAAATTCCTGAAATCACCAGGGTTATTCTCCTGGATCTCACGCAGCAGAGGCACATGATTGAATTGGTCATGCTGAAGTAACCAATTCTTGGTCCATGAACTCCTCCTCGCCCTGTTCATGGACTGGGCTTGTGTCAAAGTAAGAACCCCAACACCAAGCCCCCATAGTATGTAACCATAACATGGCTTCAAAACAGTCGGCCGGTCAGAACGAACTAAGCAAACGCACTGAAGAACAGCAAGGCCTGTGAAGACCAAAGCCGCGTACACACGGGCGGACTGTATGGCCAACTTAGTCCGTCAGACAATCCGACGGACAGTCCGTCCTACTTTCGAATGAACGGACTTGACCACACACGATGAACAAACAGTCCGTCGAAAGCTTGCGCGATGACGTGTACAGCACGTACGACGGGACTAGAAATAGGACGTCCAATACACAGCAATGCAACCTTCCGCCGTGTAAATCCTTTCTGAGCATGCGCCATACTTAGTCCGTCCAACTAGCCTACTCACGAGTGGATTGTCCGCTGAAACCAAAGTCTGACGGACAATATTACGGAAATTCCGAAATACTTAGTCCGCCAGACTGCACGCTGAAAAATTCCGCTGAAGCCCACACACGAGCGGACTGTCCGCTGAAATGTGTTTCGACGGGCTAAGTTGGCCAGACAGTCTGCCCGTGTGTACGCGGCTCAAAACTTAAAATCAGAAACAAGCGGACAAGAACGCACTGAAAAACAGATAGGAACTGACTACACACACTGAAAACCAGATAGAAGCCTACAAGCACAAACTGAACAGCAGTAAAATGATCGGAATAAGCACGAGTCTGAAAATCGCGAATCGTCTCTCACCAAAATTCAACTAACACGAGATTAGCAGAAGGAGCCCAAAGGGTGGCACACTGAGTCTTGAGCTTCCTTTTTCTAGTCCCATCATGCGCGTTATACGTCACTGCGTTCTTGACGGTCGGAATTTGGTATGAATGTGTGTACGCAAGACAGCTTGCGTACACACGGGAAAACCATCAGAGCTTTTTCCAACCAAAATTCTGATCATGTGAGCGCGGCATTAGTATATCAACTGTACTTGTGGATTAGTAGTTTGAGTCTACTGGGCCAGGTAGCTCTGGTCAGCTATGAAGTCTTAAAAATTATTTCAATGGAGTACTAACGAAAATTACATTGATATCAAACAATGTTCCCTTAGATACCCATGCACATCATTTTTGAAAGGAAACTTCTGGGTAAATGCAATTGTTTGGTGGTGGGCTCCGAAGTGGACGCTAAAACTCTGATATACTAAGTACATTAGCAAAAACGAATGATGAAAATGCAGAGCATGCATTCACTTACAGACTTACCATCTAAAATTAGCATTTACCTAGAAGTAATATCATGTATAGAGGTATCATGTCATACATATTACATAATTCAGCTTTAATACATACAAGTCGGTTGAGTTCTATACAATTGCACTGGTCAATTTTTAGCAAATGAAATTCACAAAAGCGGAAATGAGAACTAGTCATTGGGACATCACAAGTAATTATAGATACAGAGCAGAGTATTTCAAATTAGTATCATTACTTTATCCAGAAATGGAAGGAGATGAGGTTACATTCAATAATGTGTGAATAATCTTGTAAAATTGTAATTGGACTAAAACTGGAATATAAGCAGGTTTCTATACATTCCGAAATGAATTATTTTTGGCAGAATTTCAAAACATCAGACAGCTATGATTTGGCCTACACTTTCCCATAATAAACATAAAGATATTTGGATCATTTCGAAAGCACAAAAATAATATTTAATTAATTACATCAATTTAATGACAATGTGTTCTGCATACATTTGTGTTAAGGTGAAATATCATCAAATGTGTCAGCATGGATAGTCTTACAATGTTACAATGAATTAAAAAGAGAACATGTCTTACATGCATTTCCTAACCCTTCAGAGTGTCTGTATATGTCTGTATAAAGAAGGAAATACATAAGACAGTGGTTCTCAACCTTTGTGGCCCAAGTACACCAAGGAAGATAGAAACATAGAAAAGTGACAGCAGAAAAAGACAGTGTAGTCCATCGAGTCTGCCCATTTATTTTTCCGCTAACTTTTTTGTCTGATTATTAATCTATGTTTGTCCCAAGCATGTTTGAAACCATTTACTGTTGACTGTCTCAATAGCCTCTGCTGGATGTTTATTCCAGGCATCAAATACCCTTTCAGTAAAATAATACTTTCTATAATTAATTTTGAACTTTCCTCAAGTTAGTTTGAGGTCAAGTCCCTGTGTTCTCGATTTTTTTGGTTCCATCGTTAAAAAACTGTCCTCCTTAACCCTATTCACCCCCTTAATGTATTTAAAGGTTTCAATTATTACTCGTTCTATTTTATCAATATCCTTCCATAAGGGTCCAGCAAGTTATGTATTTTTAGGCCGTTAATGGTACTTCTTTTAGAGGAGTGATTCCATTACCTTGACTACAACTGATGTTAATCATAGAATGCATTAAGGTGTAAAAACATCTCACACTGCCGGCGCCCCCAGTCCCCCCGTTTTACTTACCTGACCCCTCGAAAGTCCAGCGCTCGCCCCCGCCATCCACTTCGCCGCTCCGCCTGGCTGCTGATTGGCTGGAGTGGATGTATTGAAAGCAGCGCAGCCATTGGCTCGCGCTGCTGTCAATCACATCCAATGACGCAGCGTGCCGGGGCGGGGCCATGTGATACAGCCAGCGGCTATAGCCGCTGGCTGTATCACGGGAGCGCGCCCGCAGGTGCTTCTCACCATGCAAGGGAGCTCGCATGAACGTGAGAAGTACCTGCGGGAGGAAGCAGAGACAGCTGCCAAGGGACCCCAGAAGAGCAGGTTCGAGGCCACTCTGTGCAAAACGAGCTGCACAGTGGAGGTAAGTATAACATGTTTGTTATTTAAAAAAAAAAATAATTTACTTTACAATCCCTTTAAGCTTTAACCGAGCCAGTTCTTCTGCTACCTCTGTCTCCACAAATCCTAAAAATGAATCGTCATTACTAGAACCAGGTCATTTGGGTACTTGGTCTGTTTAGTTACTACTGATCCAGTTAAAGCCAAAGTAATATAGACTGTTGCCCTCCTCTTTCTAGGTTGTGGCCTATGCTATGCAGCACACCATTCATCTTCTAAAGCAGTGTGGCAGAGTGGTAGAATGTATGTGCTGCTTTTCTCTATAGCCCTAAGGTAAAAGCCTGTGCAAGGCTTTTCTCAGCAAGGTGGTTAAAGCGGTTGTATAGTCTTTTTTTGAACTTTTACCTACAGGTAAGCCTATAATAAGGCTTACCTGTAGGTAAAAAAAATCTCCTAAACCTGTATGGTTTAGGAGATATTCTCCTCGCAATGAGCTGCTGACTGCAGCGGCACATGCGCACAGTGGATTCACGGCTGAAAGCCTGGCAGATGCCAGACCATGCCGGAAAGAAATTCCTGCGCGCATGCTCGGGAGTGACGACATTGTTCTTAGGCAGTACTTTTAAATACTTACCTTAGAACGAGGCCCCTACATCTCACCCGATCCACGATGAGGGAGCTGACATGTTCCCTTGGCGTCTCTTCCGGGAATCACGGCTCCGGAGCTGTGAGTGGCCGGAGCCGCGATTCCCGGAAGACACGCCAAGGAAACATGTCAGCTCCCTCGGCGTGGATCGGGTGAGATGTCGGGGCCTCATTCTAAGGTAAGTGCGGACTCATGCAGTTACAAATCAGGACACTGTTGGCTTACAATGGTCTGGTGACACTGTGATTAGGGTAGCTAGTGATCAGGAATGCTGTTGCTGGCTTACACTGGTCTGGTGATATTGTGACTGGTTTGGTTGGAATCAGGAACACTGTTGTTGGCTGCACTGGTCAGGAAGAGACCAGGAACACTATTGCTGGTTGCTCCAGTTAAAGCCTAGCTGCATTGGTCTGATGACACTGTACTGGTGTGGCTAAGTGAACACAGTGGCTGGCTCTGGCAACACAGTAAAAACACCTCCTATGATCACATTTGAAAACAGTTTAATTTAGGAAACTAATTATAACAGCTGTATACAGTTTGGGCAGAGAGAATGCATGCTATACAATACATAGGCCACATTATCCTTTAAACAAAGCTAAAAAAAAAATGTTTTACTATTACACTTCTTTTGTTAGAATCTGTTTTCTTGTAGCAAAGTAAATTATGATGATATGGTATGAGACCCAACTCCCAACTATTGGCAACAATTGTGAGAAAACTGGAAATTATTCAGAAACAAAAAATTTGGAAAAATCACAGCTTGACTGTAAAAAATCCATGCATGATTTTTACCTATAGGCAAACCTATATTAAAGCTTACCTTACTGCACCATGTAGGAGACATTTACTGTACATGCAGCTGGTGACGTCACCGACGCATGTGCTTTGAAGAAATGGCATACCTGTGTCATTCCTTCAGAGTCCTGTCACGGCTCCGGGCACTCACACAGCAGTGCTGCCAACCCCCCAAAAGTTAAAATTACAGACAGGACCCCAAAATTTACAAACGGCACCAATTTTTTACTGGCAAAAATGATAAAATTCACTGACAGAGCCACACTTTTTACTGGCACTGCAAAAAAAGTAGTGCAAATGTCACAATTTAAGCTATAAACATGTAGCTAAAGCTATTAGCAATTTGTTTAAGTTAAACAAAAGTCAAAACCCATATTTCTCCATTTACATGAAGGTCAGGTTAATATAATCCAGCCAGCACAGAGTTCCCCTATATATCAGAGTCCACTGCATTCCCCTTTATATCAGAGTTCCTACTTACATCAGGGACTGCAGCATTGCCCTTTACATCAGAGTTCCCCTTTACATCAGGGTCCACAGAGTTCCCCCTTGCACTGTAAGAGGAGAATCCTGCAGACTCTGATGTAAAGGGAAAAGCCAGAAAACTCTGAGAATGTGTGGGGGGACGACGACGACGACTCTGGTGCTAGGAGACCACCTTCTGCAGAAAGAATACACTAAGGTAAGGGGGGTTACTGATATATGGGGAAGCCTTTATATCATTGCCCCCTTACATTATTGTATCCACCCCCCTTACATTACTGACCCACCCTCAGACTGGTCTTGCACCTCTGTCACTGACCTCCTCTCAGGTGCACCATGCAGGGCTCAGTCAGTCAGCTACAGTTTGGTGGCTCTGGTTTTATCCTATAGTCTCCTTTCCACAGTCCACACATGTCTGACTCCTCTGGTGACCCCCATCCTGGCGACACTCCCACTCTTGACTCCTCTCCAGACTCCCCCTCAGATGCTGCAGACATGATAAAAGACAAGAGGTGGTCAGAAGTTGCAAGATGGTGCAAGAGATGGTTAGAGGCTGTGGACATGATACAGGAGGTGGTCAGAGGCTATGGACATGATATAGGAGATGGTCAGAGACTACAGATATGATAAGAGATGGTTAGAGACTGTGGACATGGTACAGGGGGTGGTTAGGAGGTGGTCAGAGGCTGCGGACATGGAACAGGAGGTGGTCAGAGGCTGCGGACATGGAACAGGAGGTGGTCAGAGGCTGCAGACATGGAACAGGAAATGAACAGAGGCTGTGGACATGGAACAGAAGATGGTCAGAGGCTGCAGACATGGTAGAAGAAATGGTCAGAGGCTGCAGACATGGTACAGGAGATGGTCAGACATGATACAAAAGATTAGAGACTGTAGACATGGTGCAGGAGGTGGTCAGAGGCTGCAGACATGGAACAGGAGGTGGTCAGTGGCTATGGAAATGGAACAGGAGCTGGTCAGAGGCTGCAAACGTGGTACAGGAGATGGTCAAAGGCTGTGGACATGGAGCAGGAGATGATCAGAGGCTGCGGATATAGTAGAGGAGATGGTCAGAGGCTGCAGACATGGTACAAGAGATGGTCAGAGAATGCGGACATGATAAAAGAGATGGTTAGAGACTGCATACATGGTACAGGACATGGTACAGGAGATGGTCAGAGGCTGCGAACATGGAACAGGAGATAGTCAGAGGCTGCAGACATGGTACAGAAGGTGGAAAAATACAAACACAAACACTGCATGTACATGCAAAGAAAAACACCCCTCAGGGCTTTCAGGCAATTTAAAGATCAGAGTAAATTGGGTTTAAAAGGCTGACGTCAATTTATATATATACAATAGTAAAATGGACAAGGTCCATAAAAAAATATAACATACAAGAATACAAAAATACATAGACTACAAAGCATCTATACAAAAAGTACCCTAGATTATAGCTGAGCGTGTACTCCAGACAGCCTTCCCAGAAGAGTTGAAGCTATTACAGCTGGAAAGGGTGGGCCAAACTTAATATTGAACCCCACAGGCTAAGACTGGGATGCCATTAAAGTTCATGTGCGTGTAAAGGCAGGTGTCCCAATACTTTTGGTAATATAGAGTATATATTATATCATTTTAGAAAGAATGTTTTTTAGTAAAAATATAATGTGTATGTAAAATACATGTAGCATCTGAAAACTTCCAATCATTCCTAGCCTATCCAAAAAATGTACTTTCTCTTTCAGTAAACTTGTGGTGCAAGGTGACAGTTATGCCACGTACACACGACCAAATTGTCCGGCGGACTTAGTCCGGCAAACAATCCGGCAAACATTCTGCCGGACTTTCTAACGAACTGACACTCTGAAAGTCCGGCGATTTCTAATGCGATGACGTACAGCACGTACAACGGGACTAGAAAAAGGAAGTTCAATAGCCAGTAGCCAATAGTTTCCTTCTCGTACTTGCTTCTGAGCATGCGTCATTCTTAGTCCGCCGGACTAGCACACTGACGAACGGATTGTCCGCTGAAAGCCAAGTCCGGCGGACAAATTTTGATGCAAAACTGCTTCACGATTGACATGGACATTCACTGTACTGTTCATTTAAGCACAAGAGACTCCATTTTGTCCTCCTCTGCTTTAGTGTTCTGTAACCTTCACCTAACACACAGAAACCTCTCCTACTAAACACTCTCTACTCCCCCCTCCCTTCTCGATGTTTTACTTTTGCAATTGTTCTATTCGCTAGCTTTTAATAATATATTTCTATTTGTTTAGCTCTTAATAACATATTTCTATTTGTTAGTTTTTAATAACATCTCACACCACCCCTTTCTTATCTATGTATAAAATAACATGTAATAATAAATTTTGACACTGAACGGACATTTTAAACACAGTGATTGAGTCCTGTGAATCTGTTCCTGCAGCTGCAGTATTAACTTTGTTTTAGAGTCCCAATCAGAAATCAGTCATAACAGTTTTGGCGAGCCAGATATCAGGAGCTTGGCAGAGTTTCCAGAAGGAACCGCGCTTTGATCTGGATCATCGGGAACGCAGACATCTAAACGCCGGCTAGGTAAGCTGTCCTTAAGCTTGCTATATTTCTGCCTTTCCTATGTATCCTATCTGTCGGTTCTCAAGGAAACCAGACCACTCTCGGACCTTTCTGGTTGGGTAACGTGTGTGTGTGAATGTGTTTGTGTCCCCCTTCACGGGCTGGACTGTGTGTGAATAGGGAGAATCCTCTGCAGTTCCCTGCGTTGACTCCTTGTGGGCGACCTGGGTCAGAGGCGCATGGTAGGGTCAGATAAAACTCAGAGAAGAGAAGAGACGAGGAGGGTCTCTTAATGAGTGTTTTGTCTATTGTCATAAACCCCTTCTATCCACGTAGATAAGTGGAGACTTTTCTTGTAAATCTGCAGATTTGCTGTACTATTTGTTTTAGAGGCAAGAGTGTATAGGCACAGATAGAGAAGACTGGCCAGTCATTATGGGCATTAATTTAAGTAAGAGAATGAAGGGAGAGAAGCCTTCAGAAAATGCCCAGCGCAAGATGAGCGCTAGAGAATATATGAACCGAAGGTACGGTTCCGCCTATACTGAGCCCCTAGATAAATGGGTAGAATGGACAAAGGGAACAGCTACACCTTTAAAATCTGAAGGGACTTTTGATTTACAAGTATGGCAAACTTTTCTGCACGATTATGGCCCACTACTGTGCAGTGAAGGAACGTGGAGAATAGCTTGCACATGGGAGACAGAAGCTAAAGTAGCAAATCAAACTGGCTTGATGGAGATATTTAATAAAAGTACTGCCCAAATTTACTACGTTTGGCCAGAAGACTCCATAGAGGAGGACCCCCCACCTTATGTGGCTGCCAGTTTGGCTTTAAGGGATCCATGCACAAAAGCAAAAGAATTAGATTACATGGAACATACAAAAGATGAGCTGGGCAATATAGTAGAGAGCAGAGGTTTAACAGCCCCATATCAACCTACAAAGAGGGATTTGGCTCGTATCTTAGAAACAGATGATTGGCATAAATCCAAAGGCACATATGCAAAACTAGATCTCTCTGAACTTAAGGCTTTGGCCAGACAAAGAGAGATAGAGTCTGAACTTCCGGAGCAAACTATAATTTCCAAATTGTGGCAGCAAGATGAAGAGAGAAAGAAGGGAGATGCCACCCCTTCTGCCCGGTCATAGATCAATCTGTTGCAGTTTATCCTGTCAGAACCCAATTAGTTTTTGAAGGTAATGCTGTTGACAGTAAGTCTCAAATTAAATGGCATGTACCTTTTAGTCCCCAAGATATGAGATCCATATTAGAGGGATTGGGAGACCCTAGAAAGAATCCAATTGGGTTTGCAAACAAACTTAGCGCTGCACAGGAAGCATATGAGGCTTCTGCTACTGACATTCATCAGCTTCTTATTAAAGCAGTGGGAAGCAACATGTCTGGTTATATACTTAAAGAATGTGGTGTAGACATCAAAAATCTAGGTAAGATGGTTAGTGGACGGGAGGTTTGTGAGAAATTGAAGGAAAAATTGCCCCAAATATATGGACAAACCAGACATGCTGAATTTATGAATGCCAAGCAAGGGAAAGAGGAGGCATCAGGGGCTTATTGGAGGAGGTTAAGTGATATGGCTGAGGAAGCAGGCATTAAAATAGAGGAAGAGAAGGCGGGAGAAACTGCAAGTCCATCTACACAACTGGTGAAACAAAGGTTTCTTGATGGTTTAATACCCCAGTTGAAAGAAAAGTTGTTCACAGCAAGGCCTGAGGCAGGCAATATGTCTATTCGAGACGTCCTGCCTATCCTGTTATCCATAGAAAACAGGATTAACCAAAAAGACAGCAAACCCAAGGTTATGTATGTGGGGAAGCAGAGAGGTAGAGGAAGAGGCAAAGGCAATGTCAGAAATCGTGGCAATCGGGGACCAATCATATGCTACAATTGTGATGGGGAAGGACACATAGCCAAATACTGCCATCTTCCTGACCGTAGACTGGAAAAGAGCTTAGAGGCACCTCATGCTGATCCCAGTTCTCTGCCAAAAGCAGTGGATCAGGCATAGGAAAATGGCATGCCAGTATCAATCATGTTAAATAGGGGAGACAATGGTCCAGAGGCCAGAGTAAAAGTATTTTTACGAGAACTCCCCTATCCTGGAGGAGAAACAGAATTAACCTGTTTAATAGATACTGGTGCAAGCCGAAGTGTTTTTAATATAGAGGACTTACCTCCAGGATTATTATCTACAAATGTTATCTCTGGTGTTGGCCTAACCGGGACCTCTACTGATTTGGTTGAGTCCAAGCCACTTAAACTCAGGCTAGGACAGCAAACAGAAATTGTCACTAAAGTGTTAGTTTCAGACACAGTTCTTACCAATCTTTTGGGAGCTGACATTTTGAATCAAATTTTAGCAAACATAGACTACACTCCTACAGGAGTCCAAGTGGTCAGTAGTCTGTCAGGAGAAGTTTTAAATACTGCGTGTGGAGTATTTTTAATTCAAGACTCCACTCCGCCATTTCCACCAGAATTGAAAGTGATTCCTGCTGAATTATGGGCCACCAGCAAATATGATGTAGGTTTGCTGGATTGCACCCCAGTCATGATAAAAATTAAACCAGGAGCCCATCTCCCACAGATTAAACAGTACCCACTGAGTATTGCTCAGATTGAGGGGATAAAGGATCAAATCACTCAACTGAAAGCCGCAGGGGTTGTTGTACCAATTAAGTCCCAAGTCAATACACCCCTGTTCCCAATTGCAAAGAAGCCAGACAAGAAGGGTGGGCAGGTGACATACCGCATGGTGCATGATTTGAGAGCCATTAACAAAATAATTGAGGCAGATACCCCGATTGTGCCCAATCCCCACACTTTACTAAGTGGAATACCTGCCTCCAGCACCTGCTTTACAGTGATTGATCTTGCAAATGCTTTCTTTTCGGTGCCCCTGCACCCAGATTGCTGGCATATTTTTTCTTTTACCAATGACGCCCAAAAATTAGCATGGACAAGATTGCCCCAAGGCTGTGTGAGTAGCCCCTCTGAATATAATACTGCGTTAAAGCAGGTATTGGACCAATGGTCCCCCTCACACCCAAACACTGTCTTGTTTCAGTACATAGACGATTTGCTTATTTGTTCTGATACAAAAGACATTTGTAGCAGAGAAACCGTAAGCCTTCTCATGTTTCTCTATAACAGTAACAACAAAGTTAGCAAAGATAAGCTACAATACTGCCAAGAGAAAGTGATCTTCCTGGGTCACTGCATTTCACATGGAATCCGTCACCTAACCCCAGATAGAGTTAAAACTCTACAAAAATTTGAAAAGCCAAGAAATGTACGGCAACTACACGCCTTTCTGGGGTTAGTGGGATATTGTAGGGACTGGATTCCAAATGCATCAGAACTTATGGCTCCTCTATATGAGGCTACCACTAGAAACCCTTTCGACCTCACATGGGAAAATGAATTGCAGATGAAGGAGCTTATTAAAATTTTGTCTGAAGCTCCCGCCATTGGACTTCCTGACTATAATAAGACTTTCTCGTTGTTCTGTCATGAAGTCAATGGATTTGCTGCAGGTGTACTCACCCAGCTACATGGAGACAACCAGAGGCCTGTGATGTATGTATCAGCCTCATTAGACCCTGTCATTAAAGGCACCCCCAGTTGTATGCGAGCCATAGCAGCCTGCATTTTGCTGCTAGACAAAGTAACTGAGCTTGTACTAGATTCTGCTCTGATCCTGTATGTGCCACATGCAGTACAGGAAATCATGAATCAAGTAAATACTAGACATGTGTCTGCCAGTAGATTTGACAAGTACCAGTCTGCTCTTTTTGCTCCATCGAATTTAACAATCAAACGGTGTGTTACTTTAAATCCGGCTACTCTTCTTCCTATAATTGATGAGGAAGATGCAACAAATGGTACTGATGTAGAATCAGAGAGTTTTTCTCATGATTGTATGGCTCTGATGGAGGTAGAAAGGGCCTCTGTCACACCAGCAAAAGATGAGCCTTTATCAGATTGTGACACACACTTATTTGTAGATGGTTCCAGATTTTACACCGATGATGGTCAGCCACACACAGGTTTTGCTGTAACTACTACAGACACCATTTTACACCAGGAGGCATTGGCACCCCAGATGTCAGCACAGGAAGCAGAGTTGTGTGCTGTAGTCAAAGCATGTCATCTCCTAGAGAATCAAAGGGGAAACATTTACACTGACAGCAGATATGCGTTTGGAATCGCTCACGATTTTGGGCCTATTTGGAAAGCACGGAATTTCCTGACTAGTGCAGGGAAGCCAGTGAGACATGCAAACCTCATAGAGCGGCTATTTGAGGCCTTTCAGAAACCAGCAGAAGTTGCCATCTTGAAGGTAAAAGGGCATGCAAGGGGAAATGACATGACAGCCAGAGGAAACGCTTTAGCGCACCAAGCGGCAAAGGATGCTGCCCTTATGGCATTGGGAGTCACACCCACTGTAGGGGTTGCCCAGGTAGCGGGGACAGATTCCCCTCATCAAGAGCAGTGGGATGTAGAAACTCTAATTCAGTTGCAGAACCAGGCCCCTGATGAAGAGAAGGATAAGTGGAACAAATGTAATGCTACCCAAAATCAGCAGGGCCTGTGGAGCGCTGACAACAGGTGGTGTCTAGCCAGGAGTTTGTACCCAGTTTTAGCACAACTGGCAACATGGCGTCAGTCATCTTGCTAAGGGCGCGATGGTAGCACTTACTGACTGCTATTGGATAGCACCTGGATTTAGTGCATTTGCAGCCAGGTTTTGTGCTTCATGTCTCACTTGTGCTCTGTACAATGCAGGGAGGCCTGTCCATGTTCCCCAAAAGCATTCTCCTAGGCCAGATTTCCCTTTCCAAAGAATTCAAATAGACTACATTCAGATGCCCAGAATAGGCACCTATGAGTTCGCTTTAGTTTGTATTGACATGTTTTCAAGCTGGCCAGAGTGCTGGCCGGTAGCCAAAGCAAATGCAAAAACAACAGCAAAGAAAATTTTGAATGAAATAGTTTGTAGATATGGAGTTCCTGAAACTATTGAGAGTGACAGAGGAACCCATTTTACTGGGGAAGTAATGAAAGAGGTAATGGGAGCCCTTCACATACAGCAAGCTTTCCATACACCTTATCATCCACAAAGTAGTGGCAAAGTTGAGAGACTTAATGGAATTTTGAAAAACAGATGTGCAAAAATTAAAGCAGATACAGGAAAAGGATGGGTGGAAGCTTTGCCATTAGCCCTATATTCTGTACAAACTACCCCTAAACAACCCCATGGGCTGTCCCCCTATGAGATTTTATTTGGAGGGCCACCCAAAACAGGGCTATATTTTCCCCAACAGTTACAGGCTTCTCACTCTAGTCTCTTAGAATATGTTCAGATTTTGCAAAGAACTTTGAATAAAATACATGAAGGTGTTTATAAATCTATCCCCGACCCAGATTCTGTTTCAGGTATTCACAGAATCCAACCAGGTGACTGGGTGGTGGTCAAGCGACACGTCAGAAAGCCGCTAGAACCAAAATTTGACGGACCACATTTGGTGCTTTTGACAACCAGTTCCGCAGTCAAGTTGGAAGGAAAGCCCTCCTGGATTCACGCCAGTCACTGCAAGAAAATCCTGAAGTGATGATATCCTTTGAAAAAATTATGATGTTGTTCTTTTTCTTTTTGTTGTTTGTGAGAACAGAGACATGGAAACATAACCCTTTCATACAAATGTTAAAATTGTATGCAACCCATAGCAACGCTAGTGACTGCTGGGTGTGTTCTCACTTACATCCCCAAACAGGAACAATACCCATGATAGCAATGCCTCTCAAATTCACTGATCTAAACAGGACCAGAATAAATGGCTCATACATAGTCTCCACAGCTAATGAGCATAGATCAGTAACTTTGATGGTTTCAAAACAGATAGACACTCCACAGATTTGTTTAAACATTACATGCCCGTTTAACACTAAATGTACACGGTTGGGCAATTCAGATTGCACCAGGGCAAAGATTACAGTTTATGGAGGAAACCATGGTCAATATTATTATATCCCAGATCCAGAACTAAATAGAACCCTTTATAGTACAAATTGTTCACAGTTCCCAATATATGAAAATATTGGTTACCTGAGATTCCATGTTATTGCTTCCAGTTTCTTAGGCGCAGGCATACCGTCCATACGTAGAGGGTTATATTATATATGTGGAAATAAAGCTTACGCCTGGCTTCCTGCTAATGTTACAGGTACATGTTATATTGGGAAGTTAGCACCTGCTTTGGCTGTTCGCAAACATACAGTGCGACCAGATCAAAGTCCGGAATACCCTTTAGTGTTCAGAAGAGAGCTGTTCACTGAAGGTGACATGGCATGGTCATGGTTCCCTTCCTGGACAGGATGGGGAATTGAAGCAATGAAAAGAATAAATAATTACACTAGAATTGTAGATGAGATTATTAACCTTACTACCACTGATATAGGTTTATTAAGTGAAGAAATGGCTCAGATTAAAAAAGTAGTATTAGAGCACAGATTAACGCTGAATTTTCTCACTGCAGCTCAAGGTGGGATGTGTAAGTTATTTCGCACCAACTGTTGTATATACATTTCTGATAATGAGGACATTATTAAAGGACATCTTGCTAAGATAAGAGAACTACAAAATAAGGCCAGAGATATTGCTAAAGATGGATGGAACCCCTTTAAGGCTTTAGGAGGTTTTGGTGACTTTTTATATGGTATAGCAACATGGTTACAGAAACTAGGCGCTTACATTGCGATGTTCCTATTTCTCATATTTGTAATTTACTTCCTCATCAGGCTGTGCCTCCGTGTGACTACCCGCTGTACCGACAAATGGTCCACCAGCCCTGATGAACCCATTATTGTGAGAAAGTTAGGAGAGAGCTGAACAGGACGCCGTCTCTCTGCGCCAATGTAACAGGAGTTACCAGCAATCGGCTGAATGTAACGCGGAGAAGAATGGTGTCAAATAAACAAAAGGAGGGAAATGACATGGACATTCACTGTACAAGATTTAAGCACAAGAGACTCCATTTTGTCCTCCTCTGCTTTAGTGTTCTGTAACCTTCACCTAACACACAGAAACCTCTCCTACTAAACACTCTCTACTCCCCCCTCCCTTCTCGATGTTTTACTTTTGCAATTGTTCTATTCGCTAGCTTTTAATAATATATTTCTATTTGTTTAGCTCTTAATAACATATTTCTATTTGTTAGTTTTTAATAACATCTCACACCACCCCTTTCTTATCTATGTATAAAATAACATGTAATAATAAATTTTGACACTGAACGGACATTTTAAACACAGTGATTGAGTCCTGTGAATCTGTTCCTGCAGCTGCAGTATTAACTTTGTTTTAGAGTCCCAATCAGAAATCAGTCATAACACGATCAAATTGCCCGGCGTAATGCGGTCCGGCGGACTAAGTCCGCCGGACAATTCAGTCGTGTGTACGCGGCATTTGGTTTACAGCACAGCATGGTACAGTTTAGAAGGCAGAGCAGTTAGGACTCAAAGGGGCAAAAGGTACAGTCTTCCATCTTCCATCTGTCCTCTGACTTCTTAATTTTGGCCTGGGGTGAGCTCTGGTGACTACTGGGCAGAAAGCAGTGATTGGTGTTACCCTGTGAATGTCCTCTTGCATGCGCCGCCTAACTTTACTGCCACTGAGACTGTGACAGCCCCAATCCAGCCATACAGACTTTGACAGGAACTCAGGACTGGTAGAGAGCGCCCTTCTCCTTTCTGGAAAAGCTTCTGGCTTCTGCCATGGAGAGGAAGCAGACAGTGGGTTTGGGTTCATCTTCGGCACAGTTTGTGGTTAGACTGTAGCAGCAACAGAGGTTGGGGCATGAGGTGGTGGGGCAGATTCTCTTGCATGCTTGAAACCCAGTGTCCCTCCCCTATCTGAAAAAACTGGGCCCAGGGCAGGCCCCAACTTTCCGCCCACCCCCCCCCCCCCCCCCCCCGTCCGTCCTGGCCCTAGCATTAGCACAAGGATGCATGAGCAGTATAGGTCTCATTTTTAAAAGGAAGCAAAATGCATTTTTGATAGTTTTACAATGTTTATTCTGGCTACTGATTGTTCATTCAACACTACCACCCTAGAGGCCACTTATAAAGTGCTCCTGAGGTGGTACTGGGTCCCGGCTAGGCTTGCTCACGCTTATCCTGGCAGCAGTGATAGATGTTTTTGGAATTGTGGTCAATGTGGGGATGTACTACATATATAGTGGTCTTACCCACTCCTGATCGGCTTCTAGTTCAGGGTCTTTGGCCTATTGCAGACGTTATTTCATATGACAGTCCGTAAGGATGCCCGGCTGGCTCTCTTACCTTGCTCTTTACCGGGCCTCTTGGCACCTAGCAGAGATTGGACACATACCTTTTTATCTCCGACCAAGAGAGTCATTGCCCATGCCTGGATAACTCTGTTTGTTGCTTTCCAGGGGGTGAAAACCAGAATGACCACTCCTCAGATGTCCAGTATACTAAAGGATTTGCATGCAGAATTTTTGAAAGTCTGGAAACGGTGGATAAATTACTCCTTACCATCCCTGCCCTGACTAGTCATCCCTCACCCTCTCTTGGGGCCCCTCTTTTCTTCTGTCTTCTTTCTCTTTTTTTTCTCTCCTTTCTCTGTTTCCTCCCTCTTCTCATCCTTCCTGATATGAAGGCTAGAAATGTACTCCAGGGTAGAGTAATATAGTCTATGATTTATGCCTAGTTTTTAACCTGGTTCTCTATGGTCCCGGTAACAGTTTACTGTTATGTTACTCATTATGTGTTCACACGCTGTTTCTTTACATACCTGTTTGATGTCACCCCTGCATGGGCAAACCATGGCTCACTACGGCTTTGAAATTTTAATAAAAATATTGAAAGGTCATATTAAATAACAAACTACAAAATGGCTTCTATCTATCTATCTAATTTTTGTGAACAAAAACTGTTTCTCTTTAAATTTACTGTGGGAATAATAACTATGCACAAAAGCATCCATCTCCAACCTTGGAAATCTATGTATTTTTTCTGTCCATGATACCAGCAATAGCCCCCTAAAAGATGGATATAATTCATTGTGACAGATTGTCATGGAAAAGCTGCTGAGTGGACAAATGAACAAGTTGTATAGTCAATCAACACCAACATGTCTATGACATTTCCTCCCTTAGGCTTGTCAATCATATAGCATCCACTTCAGGGTAGGCAGAAAGGACAGAGCAGTTCTCAAAAGCAATTGGTGGTATACTATGGAACGACAGATGGGGGACTCCTTTACTGCTAAATTGTACAATCTGCTGAAGCTGATAAAAGGAGATAATTTTTAGTACAATAAAGCTCAAGTAGTGTAATAGACAAGTATAAAAAAGTATATGAACATGCTGCTTGCATGAGGAAAATGAGCTAGCAAGATATCATTTATGAAAAAGACCTTATAAGTAAAGAACAATGTAAGTTAATAAGTAAATAATAAAACTTGACCCTTTAAGCTGTGATATCATGATTGCTAACAGCATCTGTGCTGAATTATAAAGTAAGTAAAAGAATCCCAGTCAATCCTGGATTGACAAGGGTTTTATAACCATGTTTACCAGTCTTGGTTTTATCTACTTGAATTTACTATGTATATTTCATGTTCTTGCTTCAACCTTAAATACTCTTGTTCTAAGTACAGGAAGCAAGTGACAGTTATTCTGCTGTGATTAGATAGTTAATTAAGGAGAAAGCAGGTGTGGATGGATCTATTCAACTAATGAATATGGTCTGAACATAAAAGCAGTTGATATTGGAGAGCTTGCAGGTGGAGCAGTTTTTTTTTTTTTTAAATTGCATATGAGGAGGAAGAACACTTTGAAATATGAAATTCATATTGCTGGTAATACGTTTACATGTGCATTGTTATCACTGATAATAATGAAAATATGAACTGAGATACAAACAAATTATAAGGACAAAAAATTAAAGTTTGAATTATTCATGTTTTAAAACAATCCTTTGAATTTGCATGCTGGAAACAATACAGGATATAATAATACATATATGAGCATATACCTTTAAAGTGATGGCAATAATACAGATGTAGTTGCAGAAGATGGCAAAAATAGGACATAATAATGTTTTGGCCTACACTAATATGAAAACTGAAAGGGCTCTGCATTGTACAGTATATTCATGCAGATATGTCTTAATGGCAGGCTGCTATTATAGGCAAAGCTCTGACACATTCACATAGTCCCCCCTACATTTTCATAGTGCCCATATTTATGGACCAATTCAAAGGTGAGGGGGACTTGGGTGCAAGTTCCAACTTTTCTCAGAAATGTTATAACTTTGCCTTTCAGGCTGGCTTGATATCTACAGGCTTTTAACAGTTGCAGCAGGTACTGTATATTTTTTCTGTTCTTGAGATAGAGGTGGGAATTGAATGAAGTAGTTATGACACATTTGTGATGTTATGACCCCTTTAACATGGCCTGCATCAAATTCATGAAAACTGTTCGTCAGTTTCAGTAATGGCCATATTTGGACAATGATGTCACTAGCATCCCATTCCTTTGTTTACTTTCAGCCATTGGACAGGGAATTTCCTGGTCAGTGGTTACATAGATCATTCATTGATATAGTGCTCTAGTCTTAGTACTGCCCTCTTCCATACCAGAGATTCATGTACAGTGGTGGCTGGTGCTGGAGGATTTTGGGGAGGCGCGGGCAGCCTCCTCCAGGTCTGCACTCACCTTACAGTATAGCTCCCCTGGGCTGACTGACACCGCAGCTTCTGTCTTCACCTGGTCTTCTGAGTGACTGGGAAGCCGGGATCCAAGCACTGTGCCCCCAAGGACAATATAAAACTGGTCAATTGAAGCCTTGGGATGTGGTATGTGCCTGTGAGGGCTGAAGAAACTGGTAGAAACCTATTGACTTGGTGTCCTGCACAGTGCACGACCACACAGATGGAGTGAGCTGGGGTGCTGGGGGGGGCGGAGTCCCTGCGCTACTTGTGGACCGGCTGCCACTGTTTATATACCTGTTCCTGACAGGTAATTGCATCTGGTGCCCACACTGAGATTTGTTGTGGACCGAGGGAATTATAAAAAATGGCTACAGCACTCTTTATAAATCCCCAAGTGGGGAAAAGATAACATTTTTCAGTCTGTGAATCAGTTTGAGAAATTTTCTTCCACTTTCTTTCCCTTAGAGACTGTATAAAAAATGAAAGGTGAGCGGGGACAAGGAAAGCACAGGACAGCAAAAAAAATTATATAGTACACACGTTCAGAATTTTGGTCGGAAAAAGCTCTGATGGTTTTTCTGACTAAATTCCGACGGGATTTCGCTCAAGCTGTCTTGCATACACATGGTCACACCAAATTCTGACCGTCAAGAACGCGGTGACGTACAACACGTACGACGGGACTAGAAAAAGGAAGCTCAATAGCCAATAGCTTTCATCTCGTAGTTGAATCTTAGCATGCGTAAGTTTTTGCGTGTTGGAATTGCATACACACGAGCGCATTTTCGGATAGGAACTTTTTCCGACCGAAAAATTGAGAACATACTCTCAATTTTTTCCTGGCCGAGACTCAGCCAGCAAAAGTCTGATGGAGCATATACACGATCACATTTTCCAACCCAAAGCTTTCATCTGTCTTTTGCTGGCCGAATTTCCGATCGTGTGTACGCGGCATAAGAAGTTTTACCCTTCCTCACTGTATGAAATTATTATTTTTTCTTTGTTCCCTTTGAACAGATCTCCCATAATTTCATAACTTGACAGAAAACATCACTCAGTAAGGGCCCGAACGGCAATTAAAAACAGATAGAAACATAAACCATTCCTCTGCTCTATAAAACGTAATTAAAAAGAAACTGTTATCCCCCTCCCTATCATATAGAGCTTGTTCACACCAGACTATGCGGTAAAATTTGTGAATGCTGGTCAGCATTGTATAGGAGTGCTGATGGGCGGTAAAATATGTAGTGACATAGAGGTCAGCTGGAGAAGCCAGTGAAAGCTGGGTTGGATATTAGCACTGCTGACCTGCTGTAGCTTTTTTTCAACCACTTCCGGTCTATATGTATGCACTCCAACAATGGCTGCATAGCATTTATCAGGGCAAGTTGCTGTGGACTGTGCCTGCTTGATGTGTGTTAAAACAGCCACCCGTGTGTCAAGGTATCAATGCAGGAGCGCAATTAGGTGGCAGAAACAGGACATTCTCACTTTATAACTTGAAAAACCTGAAAAAAGACCTTCATAGCAGACCCATAAAGCAAGGCTCAAAATTTCAAGTCCTGAGATACTAGACAGGCCTTAAGAGTTACTTACCACCAGTTGCCCAACCCAACCCCACCATGCCCTGCCCCTAAACACGCCCTCGTAAATTATCTCACAAAATGACACTGGTAAATGTTTTATGTAGAATTAAGTTACAAAAATATTAACAGCAACAACTTTAACAATATTAATATAAAGAATATTTCAGTGATCTGACTGTGATAAATAAAATAAGGATAAAATATGATTGGCTACTATAGGCACTGTACTCATCATTAATGCCTTGTTAAGTAAATATATGTTAATGCTATATTAAACATAGCATTAACAAAATTAAAACCAATGAGTGACACTTTCACTGATTTAGGATTCAGAGAGACTTAAGGCCCATACACACGATCAGACTTTTTGACAACAAACATGCAAATTAGCTGTTTTGGAGCAACATCCGACCGTGTGTACGCTCCATCGGACAAACTTTTTTGGTTTTCATTGGACTTTTGTTGGCTGTGCGAATGGACAAACTTTCTGGCAACAAAAGTCCGATGGAGCAAAGTCTGATCGTGTGTACAGAAAACCATAGGACTTTTGTACAAAGTACAAACAGGCATGATCAGAACCAATGCAAAAGATCAGACAACAATATAGAAGTTGACTAAAGGTGGCGGTAAAGAGCAGAAAAACCACGTGATTTGGTGAAAGTTGGCTGAAAAAGTGCTGCTGTGTGTATGCAATACAAGTTCAGGGCCAACGTCCTTTGTACAAAAATCCAAGGGAAAGTTTATACAAGGTCCTATCGTGTGTATGAGGCTTTACAGTGGAACACTGCATTGGACAGGGGAGCAGAAGCTGCCAAAGTTAACTATTTCAATTAAAAAGCTAGTGATTGGTTGCTAGGCGGTCTGAGCAACCAATCACCAGCTTTTAATAGGAAAAGTAAACTTTGGCATCTCCTTTCCAACTCCCCCTCCCCGCCCCATCCTCACCTCATCTAGTTTGTTGGCGACTCCCGCTGTATGCCAGGGCCTGCTAAGAGAATGACAGGAGGTGGAGGGTGGGACGAGAATCTGCTCCCATTCAACCCCAGCTGTCAGCGGTGCCCGCCTCCCCTCCAATGCAACTCCACACTCACAGGAGAACTTGTCACCAAAGTACCTGTCCCAGGAGTACCTGTCATCAGGAGTACCTGTCACCAGATTACCCACCATCAAAGTACCCGCCATCTGAGTACCTGTCACCAGAGTACCCATCATCAGAGTACCTGTCACCAGGAGTACCCACCACCAGAGTACCCACCATCTGAGTACCTGTCACCAGAGTACCCACCATCAGAGTACCCATCACCAGGAGTACCCACCACCAGTGTACCCACCACCAGAGTACCTGCCATCCATCCATCCATCCCGTCTGAGTACCTGTCCCACGATCCCATCAAGAGTACCTGTCTGCAGCCAATTACTACCAAGGTGCAGCCCATTAGTCCCTGACATTCAGCCTATTAGTGCCTGAAGTGTAGCCCATCAGTGTCACCCATCATACAGCCACTATGTCCAGAAAGGTATACACTGCAGAAGAGGCATATCAAATTCTGAGTCTGACTGATGAGAGCAACGGGGAGCTCTCACCACCAGGTTCTGATTCCGATTCTGGTTTGGAATATGAGCCCCGCAAAGACAGCACATCAGGATTCAAATTGGAGGAGGAGGAAGTAGTCTATCCAAAAAGAAGACGGTCTGAACAACAGGCAGCTACCAGCAGTGCCAACGGCGCTAGATTTCTTTTTCACTGACAAATTAGTTCAAACCAATCTTTTTGCCCAACAATTCACTGAAAACAATCCCAGCTCAAGCTATGCCTGCCCTTTTGAATGGCGACCCCTAACAGTGGAGGAGCTTAAATTTGTTTTTAGGCCTAACGCTCAACATGGGGCTTACAAAAACAAAGGAAGTGCATAAATATTGGTTGACCAACCCTATCCATCACATGCCAATTGTTTCATCTGTCATGTCCACGTCCCGATATGAAATTTATATTGCGCTTCCTGCATTTCAATGATAATTCCCAGATTCACAGTGCCCCCCCCCCCAAATCCCCCAGAATAAGATAAATGATATAAAATTCGCCTCCAATTTTTTTCTCCAAGAGGTTTGCCGAAATGTATATCTCTGATAAGAACATCTCTGTGGACGGATCCCTGGTCGATTTCACAGGCCGGCTGGGAATCAAGCAGTATATCCCCAGTAAGTGGGCAAGGTATGGGTTGAAGATCGACAAGCTCTGTGAAAACTCCACCAGATACGTGCACTCATTCCGCGTGTACAAAGGCAAAGACTCCCAGCTCCAGCCCCCTGAGTGTCCACCGTACATGGGAATAAGTGGAAAAATTGTCTGGGAGTTGGCATTCCCACTCCTTTAAAAGGGGTATCACATTTACATGGACAATTACTACACCACTTTTCCCCTTTTCCACCACCTATACCTGAAAAATACTTTGGCCTGCGGTACAGCAAGGAAAAACAGAAAAGGGCTTACCACAGAATCTAGTCACCACAACACTACAAAGGGGGGAATCGACAAGCTTGAGGAATGAGGAATTGTTGCTTGAAGTGGAGGGAAGAAAAGATGTGTACATCATGTCCACCATCCATGATGACACCTTGGTGGATCTACGCAGAAGACGCGGTCCCGTTTGAAAGCCTTGTTGTATCCTCGCGTACTATAAATTCATAAGGGGATGGATTTAAATGATCAAATGTTACAGCCATATTTATCAACATGAAAATCCCTGTTCTGGTATAAAAAAGTCGCAGTTTACGTTTTTCACTTGGCCATGTATAATTCTTTCATCATTTATCAAAAATCAACGGAAACACCCAACAGCTTCCTAAAGTTTATTGAAGACATTGTCACTACCTTGATATATCAACAAGTATCCCCCCCCATTAAGCATTTACTCCGATTGTGTCAGCAGACTACATGAGTGCCATTTTCCCTACTATATTCCACCATCAGGATCCGGAAGATGACACAAAAAAAAAAAGGCAGGTGTGCACCAAGAAAGGAGTAAGGAAAGACACCAGTTTCCATTGTCCCCAATGTCCCTCCCAACCTGGCCTTTGCATTGGAGAATGCATCAGACACTATCACACTCTTGTAAACTATTAGCCCATATTCCCCTGTTTTCAATTTCTGTCCTGAATATTTCCTTGATGCCTCAACCAACCATATCATCGCCTTCCATGTGAACCGACCCTGGCCTGTTTATCAACTTCTGCCTTTTACGTGAACTTACCCTGGACTATCGACTATGCCTCTGCCTACCTCTATTTCTGCCTTTTAACTGCACTGACCTCGGTCTGTTGACCATGTTTTTGCCTGCTCCTTGAACTGGATCTTTCACCCTACTACAGAATAGTGTTCTGAGTTGAGAAAAACAGTTTTTGGTTTTCTGTGTTCCCCGAACAGGGTCTGGTTGTCCGGAGACTTCAAAGAGATTTGGGTGGGAGAAGCCTCTACCCCTGTCCCCATTCTTTCCTGACTGATGCCCTAAGCTTGATGGTCATGCCTGCTCCCTGGACAAATACTTTGGCTGTGCTGACCATATCTCTGCCTGTACTAACTATGGGCAGTATCCATACCTGCTGCCTGTTTTGCTGTCGCTGTCCACGTTCCTGCCTGCTGCCTGGACCGATGCTCTCCTCTGTGGACCACTGCACTACTAAAACCGCAGGTAATCTTTTCTTTACCATTTGCTCAGCAGAATGTATTTTGGTTTGTAATTGGTATGCAAGGTACATGCTTTGTGTTAGAAATATGAAGGGCCTTCAACAATGTGATAGGTTGGCAGGAATTTATGTGTGTAATTTATGCTCCTAGAAAACTTGGCGGTGCTACTTGGATGTTGGGCCTCTCTGTATATGGCTAGTAGGAATGAGCTGAGTGTTTGAGTCAAACCCATGTTCGACGCGAACAGCGGCCGTTCGCCCGTTCGGTGAAACCAGAACATTATGGGCCACTCGCGCCAAATTCGAGTGGCGCTCACGGCCCATAATGCACGCCGACATCGCAGTGCAATGCTGGTTGATGACTGGCCAAGCATGCACTATGACCCGCATGCTTGGCCAATCACAGTGCCGTCAGGGAAGAGAGCCATAATTGGCCACAGGCAGGATGCCTGTGGCCAATTAGGGCTCAGAGGGTTTAGTACACGCCCCACACTATATAAGGCCGCCTGCACGCTGGCCTTGCGTAGTGTGTTGCAGCTCATAGAGAGAGAGAGACGGAGAGACAGTGTGTTTATTTCCTCTGAAGCTATTGGAATTACAGTCTGTGTATTGTGCACTCTGCACAGTGTACACCTGAAGCTACCCCAATTGCTGGTATTGTTCTGGTCCTATACCACAGGCAGCTGCAGCAGTTACAGTCGGTGTATTGGAATGTCTGCTTTACAAAAAGGGGTAATTTGGGAGGTATTTGTACTTTCCTGACTTGTTAGGGTCTCAAGAAATGAGATAGGCCTTCAGTACATCAGGTGTAATCAATTTTCATTGATTTGCACCATAGCCTGTAGACCAGGGATATGAAATTAGCGGACCTCCAGCTGTTGCAGAACTACAATTCCCATGAGGCATAGCAAGACTGACAGCCACAAGCATGACACCCAGAGGCAGAGGCATGATGGGACTTGTAGTTTTGCAACAGCTGGAGGTCCACTAATTGCCTATCCCTGCTGTAGACTCTATAACTTTCAGACACCAAATAATATACACTAATTTGGTTTATGTTTACTTAAGATATGTAGCAGGATACATTTTGGCCCAAATTTATGAAGAAAAATTACTTATTTGCTAAATTTTACAATATAAACTAAAAAAAAGTGTTATTTTCAAAATGTTCTCTATTTTTTCGCTTATATTGCAAACAATAAAAAACCCAGCTATGCATAAATACCACCAAAAGAAAGCTCTGTTTGTGAGAAAAAAATTATAAATAAATTGTTTGGATACAGTGTAGCATGACTGAGTAATTGTCATTCAAAGTGTGAGAGTGCTGAAAGTTAAAAATTTGTCTGAGCAGGAAAGGTGTATAAATGTCCTGTATTGAAGTGGTTAAAACAAAAGTGCAAAAATAATTCCCTACAAATTCCCCAAATATACAGTGCATAAAACCACAAACCATTTATGCATGAAAATAGTGTATATCTTACATAAATATTACAGCACTATTATAAAAATTTCAAAAATGTCAACTGAATGGAAAAAAAACATGCAATAAAGTTCAGTTTAAAGATACAGATGCATCAAAGTCCATCCACCTATGTGAATTGTCACACAAAATGCATTATCCAGTGAAAAGATCACATCATCCCTTAGTGTCCACTCCATTTAGATCCACCACACGCTTTGTAGGTGTACCTTTACCCTCCTAGATGGACCTTATACACACATAGAGGTCTAATATAGCTTTAGACAGCAGGTCAATTTTACCTTCACTTCATATAAACAGCCAAATGAAAGAACTCCAAACACCATTTGAGCAAGTAGTGGCCATCCTGCGTTGGTGTGCTTAGCTTTTTTCCTATTAATCAGCAATTAATATGTGTTTGGTTTTACCCTAGCTTCACAATAGAAAGGTCTGACAAGGGAAAAGATCTCTCTTCAGCAATCTCCCCAGCATCTGTTGATCCTACCCGAGAGTCCCACCTGTGTCATGACGTCACAACCCCTCTGCCCATCGTTGCGTCCAATAGGACTTTTTCAAAGGTAATAACACTATCCAATTAGTGCTCTTTGTCTCTACATAATAACCAAGAGTCTTTTAAAAATATCAATACTCCTCGCTGAGACCACCAATTGTGGAAGAGAGTTTCACCTCCTTCTTGCCCTGACAGTGAAAAAAACCCTGTGCAGCTTTGGGTTAAACCTCTTCTCCTCCAATTTCATTGTGTGGCCCGTGTCCTCTTAGCCCCTGTACACACGGTCGGAGATTCTGCCAACCAAATCCGTCGGATTTTGCCCGTTGGATTTAATCCGACGGATTGTGTCCGAAACTGTTGCATACACACAGTCGGGCCAAGTTGGCGAAAAATCCGATCTTTCAGAACGTGATGATGTAATTTCGTTACGATGGGACTACATTCAGGTTAGTAGCCAATAGTTTTGATGTAGGAATTTGATCTGAGCATGCGTGGCACTTGGTCCGATCAAAATGCTATACACATGATCGGATTAGGTCCGACCGGTCCAGTTAGTCGGGAAATATTTCCAACATGTTGGAAAATTGGGTCGGACGGAGATTCGGACGGAATCAGTCCGATGCATACCACACACAGTCGGATTATCTGACGACACGGTCCGATAAGACGCATTCCGACAGATTCTCCGACCGTGTGTACAGGGCTTTACACTCCCTGAGACCGAATAGTTTTTTCATATGCTGGGATCACCATTAAAGTATTTCTACAGCGCAATCACCAGTTTTCTATCCAAGAACAAACCTTATGGTGCATGCCAACAGACCTCAGCTTGTAGATTTGGCCTTTATGGGGAACTGTATCGAATGCTTTTTCAAAATCCAGATACAATGAACAATGCAGTGCCACTTCTACCTGCCTGATTAAATAATTATTTTTAGGCATCTTTCAGATTTACCAGCTTCCAACTGCTCACCTAAAGTCTATAATCGAGCAATAGAGCACAATAGAGCAAAGGGAGCTGTTCACATGCTGTCGATGCAACACAGGTTTTATATATATGTATAATAAGTTGACAGGTGAAACAGCCATTAAAGTGTAGCACTACCTTTGCAGGAGCTGCTTGGTAGGTTGGGTTCTTTATTCCTTTGCCTTGACTCCGTGAACAACCTCTGACACACCATCTTAAGCAAAGAGATACTGGAATATTGTTGGTGCAAGCACATTAGCCCATTCAAGCTGATGATCCCAAGGGGACAGATAGCAATTTGTTCCCTTTAGCCAAGTTCCTAGCTAAACAAGTCAATGGGACAATGTTGCAATCATGGATCAAATGTTTGCCTTGTGATTGTGGTGCATTAGTCCCATTGTAAGTTGCCAAAAAAACCCAAAAAACAAACAAACAAAAACAGGCATTTAAGAGGTGGCAGGATCACCTCCTGAACACCTGACAAAAGCTGGAAAAATAAGCCAACGGAAATCACTTTTCAAAGAATGGGCTAGTGTGAACCTAGTCTAAAATTGTTTGTACCATCCTTGAAATGACAAATATTACATTTGTTAATGATTAACTAGTTGGTTTAAACAAATTGTTTACATTTCTTACAATGACCATCACAACCCACATTTCTCATTTTTGACAATGTGCAGATTTTGCTTTCTAAAATGTCACAGGCTGAAAAAAGCAGCATATGCTAATATCAGTCTTTCTATATATGCTTCTGTCTCTGCTGGTTCCCCCTTCTTTATTTTATTGGCCTCTATTTTCACATCCTCCGAGATCACATGAATGCACTTTTCAGTTTAATTTACGCTTCTTAATAATGCAGAACAGCTAATTTCCCAAGGTATAGCCTACGGCGGCACAGGGACAGGATGAAAAGAAACAGGTATAATTCTTTTATTCAGGCATTAATAATCAACATTAGAGTGGCAGAAGCTCAGAAGAACTGCAAATTGTTCATCAGCCTGGAATGTCATTATAACTGGTTCATATGCATTGTTTTAACCCTTAAAAATAAACACTGTAGAGTCTATAATCACATTGCATTGTTTGCAAGAAATTAAATTTATAAATTAATTATAGAGTCCGCACATTTATCTTTCTTTCTTTCTTTGCAAATTATTTACATTGTAACACACATCAAAAGCTCCCAACTAGACAGCTAGATTCTCGACCCTACAAACCTTAGCCATAATAAAACACAAAAGGGGACACAACGCTACATACAACTGGCACCTGCAGTGTACATAAGGTTGGCTCCTTATGTGTTGCTAGATGAGCTTCTCATTTGATATTGAGCAGGCTTCTGTATTTCCTGGTTGCAGATGACTTCCCACCTGAGGTTGCTGTAAATGCTCCCTTTGGTAAACAAGGTATAGGGGCCTCTACAGTAACTTTTCCAATTTTAGCTTGTGAATTTTATTTTTAATTTGTATCCTTTAAAGATTAAAAGTGTGGCGTTTTCGAATTGCAGTGGTCCTCTTTGTTCTATTTTAACAACCATTTTACGTTCATCTAAGATCCTTCACATAATGAAATAGCTATACATTTTTATATGATGAGCCCTAAAATGTGTGAAGGCAGGTGCAGTCTATATTCTGCACTGCAGGTGGAGCTCGTTGGTGGCGACAATGCAAATGGGAGAAGAAGTAAAGAGAAGCTGTGTTTCTTTATGATTTCCTCGATCACTTGGCCAGTGATCTGGTTGGATACACATGTCTCAACTGACCCTGGCAGCTATCTTAGGTTGTACACCAACAATATTGCGCAAAAGAAAAAATTATAAATTGAAATAGAAAAATACAAAGAAATGTATATGATGAGCAGCCAACACGCTAAAACTAGGGATTTTTTTAGCTGGAAAATCGGTAAAAAATGTAGTGCAAGCGCTCAACCTATACACATTTCTTATAGTGCTACAAAATAATATGTGCTCAAATATATGTATAGTATTACCCAAAAGAAAAGAATAGATACACTGTAATAAAAGTACAGAATATGAAATTGTATAAATATATACAGTGACTTATATATATATACCAAGAAAAGGGGGTTAATAGGATGTTGTATCCCTAAAAGAGAAAACAGTGACTATGAATATCTGTAAACAATAAACACAGTGATGAAAAATGACTGTGAAAGTCTATAAACAATAATCTCAGTAATGAAGTCCATAAATGGATATATAGTCCAAAACAATCGTGCAAAGTGCCAGTAGTGACCAGGATCCTGTGATATCGTGACCGAAGAAAACAATGTTCCACCATGTGACAATCCCACCACCTTATGGGGTGTAGGCTTACCAGATCTATGTGACCCTAGTCGGCATACGCCTCAGGGGTCAATCAAAGCTTGCGATCCCAACCAAAGAATGGTCTCAAGGATTAGGTATGTCAGTCATGGCATATACGATCCCAACAGATGGCTGGATGTGGTCAATATTCCTCATGTGCATATATAGATCCAACAACGATTCAGGCATGAAAGATGAGAAGACAGAACCGACATGGCATAATAACGTCTTTAAAAAACTTTAATAAAAAATATTTTGGTAAAACTCACATTTCCAAAAAGTACAATCAAGCGTGTCAGAGAGATAAAAATGGCAGTAGCGGAGTCCTCCCGACGCGTTTCGACCCACCGGTCATCATCTGGGGTGGACTCACACTACTGTCCTACTGCCTTATATAGGTACTCACACAGTGAAGTGGTGGCAATCCCCCATGTGTTGTGATTGTGCCCACTTCCGGTATATTCAAGATGGCGGACGAGCGTGCGTTCCACGCCTCGATTGAAATGCGTTCCACACATATCCACATCATTTAAGCCCAGAAAACATAATTGGAAGTGATGGTAATTCTACTTCCGGTATACGGAAAAAATGGCGGCCCGGCGTGCGTTCCACGCCTCGCATTGGGTGCGTTTCACCTATCCATATTGATATGTAAAAAGAGGATATGGACACGAACCTGTTTTTTATGGTCCATATATGAAACGAGCCAACATATAAGAAATTTAAATGCTGTGGGCTCACAAGTTATCAGAAAATGTGTCCAGAACCCTTTTTAGAGTGGTGATCGGGAACCGGAAGTGAGCATCCACAAGACCCGGAACCGGAAGTGATTGTCCATCACTTCCGGAGCGGAATGGGGATGTAAACAAGACATAAATGCAAAGAAATCACTATCTATTCTCCCATACGGATAAAAAGGTAGCGCTAATGACACCTAATGGTCACTAATGAGATTGCAACTAAATATACAGAAAATAAGCCATCCATACATTACACTGTGCAGAAAATGCATCTCACACTAATGACACCTAATGGCCACTAATGAGATTGCAACTGAATGTACAGAAAATAAGCCATCAATACGTTACAATGTGCAAAAAATGCATCTCATGCTGCAGACTAATAACTTTATGGTCACAATGACCATATACCACAACATTGGATAAATATTATTAATATGATCATTCCAGAAAATTAAAAAATGAAATAAAAATATAGATATATAAAAAATAAATATACAAAGAAAAAAGATAATATCCACGGAAAAGGTATACCCAATATCAGACTACATATCACTAATGCCAGAAGGTCCTATGAATCATCAATGAACGCATTGATGTCCCACTCCACATTCATACCGAATGGGGAGTGGGACTGAAGTTCATATATCCAAAAAGTTTCAAGCCTGGAGACCCCACGAGTGAGGGGTCCCCCTCTCCAAGGTGGAATATATTTATCTATCACGATAAATTGAGTGCCACGTAGATCATTACTGTGGCATTCCCTATAGTGTCTCGGCACCGTATGCTTAGATAATTTACTTCTAATCAGGGAAATATGTTCGCCGACCCTTGTGGAAAAAGTTCTAGTAGTGCGGCCAACATATTGCTTCCCACAGGGGCAGGTTATTAAATAAACCACATATTTAGTTTTACAAGTGCAAAAACATTTAATTGAATATCTTTTACCAGTTACAGTGGATGTAAATTCTGAAATTTTTCGTTGTGTCAGTGCATTATGTTGACACACACTACATTTTTTGCACGGAAAATAGCCTACCATGTTATGAAAAAAAGTAGGCTGTGTTGGAGGGTTAATGATGTTGGGGGCAATTTTACTTTGCAAGGTGGGAGCCCCTCTGAAGAGAACATTAGCTCTTTCAGGAAGATTAGGACCCAGTACAGGATCTCTTCTCAAAACCTCCCAATGTTTACTGAAAATCTTTTTTACCTGCCTATGTTGTATGTTGAAGGTGGTTGTAAAGGACCATTTAAACTTTTCTCTATCATTCCGGGGGGTTTTCACCTGCAGGAGAGTGTCCCTATTTATATTCAAGACTTCCTGTAGTTGTTTTTCTAAAGTCGGTGCATGATACCCCTTATCTAGGAACCGTTGTTTTAAACAGTTTGCCTGATCCACAAAGGTACAATCATCAGTACAATTGCGCCGCAGTCTAATAAATTGACTGCGTGGAACGGAGGTAAGCCAACTTTTATGATGGCAACTGTCCATGGCAATATAGCTGTTACGGTCAGTGGACTTAAAGTGGGTTTTAAAACTGAAACCTCCTGGGGAGATTCCAATCTCCAAATCCAGAAATTGAATTCTGTCAGTACTGGTCTGGAAAGTTAATGAAATTCCCCTGTCGTTATTATTCAAACCACTGAAAAATTCAAGAAGAGCATCGAGGGTGCCCCCCCATAGGAGGAGGATGTCGTCTATGTATCGGACCCACAAAATCAATGATGGGCTCCGCTGGGCATAGACGACATCCTCCTCCCATTTGGCCATGAAAAGATTGGCCAAACTGGGCGCAAATTTCGCCCCCATGGCCACACCCCTTTGTTGTGAGTAGTACTGGCCACCAAACCAGAAATAACTATGGCTGGTGGCGAATTCCAATAATTCTATAATGTAATTACGTTGACAAGGAACTAGCGTGCGTTCTTGGTCAAGAAAGAAACGCACCGCTTCTATTCCTTTGTCCTGTGGAATACAGGTATATAGGGATGAAACATCCGCAGTGGCTATAATGCATTGTCCTTGGAACTGTATGCCTTCCAATTTCTTAATGGTATCCCCAGTATCTTGTATATATGAGGGCATCTTTCTCACGAGTGGTTGGAGGTAAAAGTCTATGTATCTACCTATGCGTGCTGTAACCGAATTTATGCCACTTACAATGGGTCTACCGGGAGGAGCTGTTAAACTCTTGTGGATCTTAGGTAGATAATAGATGGTAGGTATTCTAGGAGATGCAGGGACCAAAAAGGCTTTTTCTTTTTTATTCAAGATTTTTTGTTCGTAACCTTTATCAACAAGGGCTTTTACATCTCTCTTTCGGTTTTAGTGGATTAATATTGCAGCATTTGTAAAGAAACATCCATAATTACAATGGATGTATTTGACTACAGAGCTTCACATAAAGTGAACATAGATGGTGTATTTGTCCCCGATAGTAGCAATACTGAAATCGGAGGCCTTTTTGTAAGGTTGAAAAATATCATGTCGACTGAATTACACCTGGAGTGGGACTTGGTATTTTTACAACAGTATATCACGGAACAGATGGTTCCCCGTAGCCTCAGATGGGACGTTTGCCCACAACAGGGAGAATCAGACCCTGATTCTTGGTTCAAATATTTCAATGAGGCAGGTACTAATCTCCTCTCTTTTCTTATCTTAAAGAAAAAGGCATGTTTATTAAACATAGATAAGGAAATTAAGGAGATTAGAGATAAACTAAATACATATAAAGGGTCGCCGGAATATAACTCTCTCTCGTCCAACTTACTCAATCATTTGGAAAAAGAGGATCGAGACCAAAAAAACAAAAAACAGAAAAAATATTCCCGAGACACGAATGACTATAAGACAAACAATGTATTTAGATGGCAAAAATTATTTTTAGCACCACCTCTCAATCAAACTTCCCCTTCTGTGAATATGGAGGGTGGCTCTAATCCTGGTACTTCTGCCTCCCAGGATAGACCACCTCCCAGAACATATAGTGAGGCTGTTCAGAGGGGGCCTGATAATGGAACATATAATGTTCAGCATTTTAGCCCATATAGGACAAATAATCACAAAAGGGGCAGGGGGGGCCCAAGAGGTAAGAGAGGAGGACGTGGGCATCAAAGGGATCATTCTCATCATAGAAACATCTCAGCCCCTGTGGATTACAATAATTCACCATATTACCATTCACCACGTACACCATACTCCTCTAGCCATCAAAATTATCTCCCTCCCCGGGAAACCAACCCCCCTAATTACTATAATAGAGGTATCCAACATTATGAGGACATACCTCCTTCGCAAAACAGGTTTGCACCTTTACGCGATATGAGGAGTTCTGACATCACTTATACCAGGCATTCTCCTTCCCCCTATCCTCACAATCCTCCCAATACCAATTATGAACAGGGTTTTCACGAGGACCCACCCCCCAAAAAAAGGGGTCAAGAACGAGGAGAGGTTGTAGAGGGGGAAGGAGATTACAAAGACGGAAAGAGAAGAAGGCTCTAATAGGGCAGGGGGTTTTTAATCTGAGCTCTAAGTCTTTCACATCTGAAGAGATGTTGATTTTAGACAAGGGCTTAAAATTTGCACCCCCTAATAAACTCAATAAATTTTCCACATTTATAGATATACACAAATTTACACGGAAGTTGAATATTCAAAGATACCTCACGTCTAATCCGTATCGTACAGACTACCATGCCAGCACGTCAGGCACTGTCCACTCAGGGTTATCTAATCCTTCCCTTTTCTCCCCTCCGGTACCCATTGCTCCCGCAGTGAAAATTTTTAGAGATTTAGTACTTAGCGATTTAGCCAAATTGCCAGTGAAAAAATATCACTCTACTTCTCTACCTAAAGTCGCATTGAAGTCTCTCTGTGACCAAAAGCAAGTTATAATACGCCCAGCTGATAAGGGAGGGGGCATAGTTGTACTGGACAAAACTCAGTATGAGGAGGAAATGGCAAACATCTTGAGTGAGCCAGGCACATATCTGTTATTACCCAATAACCCCACAAATGTTTACAGAAAACAATTAAAAGCCCTTGTTGATAAAGGTTACGAACAAAAAATCTTGAATAAAAAAGAAAAAGCCTTTTTGGTCCCTGCATCTCCTAGAATACCTACCATCTATTATCTACCTAAGATCCACAAGAGTTTAACAGCTCCTCCCGGTAGACCCATTGTAAGTGGCATAAATTCGGTTACAGCACGCATAGGTAGATACATAGACTTTTACCTCCAACCACTCGTGAGAAAGATGCCCTCATATATACAAGATACTGGGGATACCATTAAGAAATTGGAAGGCATACAGTTCCAAGGACAATGCATTATAGCCACTGCGGATGTTTCATCCCTATATACCTGTATTCCACAGGACAAAGGAATAGAAGCGGTGCGTTTCTTTCTTGACCAAGAACGCACGCTAGTTCCTTGTCAACGTAATTACATTATAGAATTATTGGAATTCGCCACCAGCCATAGTTATTTCTGGTTTGGTGGCCAGTACTACTCACAACAAAGGGGTGTGGCCATGGGGGCGAAATTTGCGCCCAGTTTGGCCAATCTTTTCATGGCCAAATGGGAGGAGGATGTCGTCTATGCCCAGCGGAGCCCATCATTGATTTTGTGGGTCCGATACATAGACGACATCCTCCTCCTATGGGGGGGCACCCTCGATGCTCTTCTTGAATTTTTCAGTGGTTTGAATAATAACGACAGGGGAATTTCATTAACTTTCCAGACCAGTACTGACAGAATTCAATTTCTGGATTTGGAGATTGGAATCTCCCCAGGAGGTTTCAGTTTTAAAACCCACTTTAAGTCCACTGACCGTAACAGCTATATTGCCATGGACAGTTGCCATCATAAAAGTTGGCTTACCTCCGTTCCACGCAGTCAATTTATTAGACTGCGGCGCAATTGTACTGATGATTGTACCTTTGTGGATCAGGCAAACTGTTTAAAACAACGGTTCCTAGATAAGGGGTATCATGCACCGACTTTAGAAAAACAACTACAGGAAGTCTTGAATATAAATAGGGACACTCTCCTGCAGGTGAAAACCCCCCGGAATGATAGAGAAAAGTTTAAATGGTCCTTTACAACCACCTTCAACATACAACATAGGCAGGTAAAAAAGATTTTCAGTAAACATTGGGAGGTTTTGAGAAGAGATCCTGTACTGGGTCCTAATCTTCCTGAAAGAGCTAATGTTCTCTTCAGAGGGGCTCCCACCTTGCAAAGTAAAATTGCCCCCAACATCATTAACCCTCCAACACAGCCTACTTTTTTTCATAACATGGTAGGCTATTTTCCGTGCAAAAAATGTAGTGTGTGTCAACATAATGCACTGACACAACGAAAAATTTCAGAATTTACATCCACTGTAACTGGTAAAAGATATTCAATTAAATGTTTTTGCACTTGTAAAACTAAATATGTGGTTTATTTAATAACCTGCCCCTGTGGGAAGCAATATGTTGGCCGCACTACTAGAACTTTTTCCACAAGGGTCGGCGAACATATTTCCCTGATTAGAAGTAAATTATCTAAGCATACGGTGCCGAGACACTATAGGGAATGCCACAGTAATGATCTACGTGGCACTCAATTTATCGTGATAGATAAATATATTCCACCTTGGAGAGGGGGACCCCTCACTCGTGGGGTCTCCAGGCTTGAAACTTTTTGGATATATGAACTTCAGTCCCACTCCCCATTCGGTATGAATGTGGAGTGGGACATCAATGCGTTCATTGATGATTCATAGGACCTTCTGGCATTAGTGATATGTAGTCTGATATTGGGTATACCTTTTCCGTGGATATTATCTTTTTTCTTTGTATATTTATTTTTTATATATCTATATTTTTATTTCATTTTTTAATTTTCTGGAATGATCATATTAATAATATTTATCCAATGTTGTGGTATATGGTCATTGTGACCATAAAGTTATTAGTCTGCAGCATGAGATGCATTTTTTGCACATTGTAACGTATTGATGGCTTATTTTCTGTACATTCAGTTGCAATCTCATTAGTGGCCATTAGGTGTCATTAGTGTGAGATGCATTTTCTGCACAGTGTAATGTATGGATGGCTTATTTTCTGTATATTTAGTTGCAATCTCATTAGTGACCATTAGGTGTCATTAGCGCTACCTTTTTATCCGTATGGGAGAATAGATAGTGATTTCTTTGCATTTATGTCTTGTTTACATCCCCATTCCGCTCCGGAAGTGATGGACAATCACTTCCGGTTCCGGGTCTTGTGGATGCTCACTTCCGGTTCCCGATCACCACTCTAAAAAGGGTTCTGGACACATTTTCTGATAACTTGTGAGCCCACAGCATTTAAATTTCTTATATGTTGGCTCGTTTCATATATGGACCATAAAAAACAGGTTCGTGTCCATATCCTCTTTTTACATATCAATATGGATAGGTGAAACGCACCCAATGCGAGGCGTGGAACGCACGCCGGGCCGCCATTTTTTCCGTATACCGGAAGTAGAATTACCATCACTTCCAATTATGTTTTCTGGGCTTAAATGATGTGGATATGTGTGGAACGCATTTCAATCGAGGCGTGGAACGCACGCTCGTCCGCCATCTTGAATATACCGGAAGTGGGCACAATCACAACACATGGGGGATTGCCACCACTTCACTGTGTGAGTACCTATATAAGGCAGTAGGACAGTAGTGTGAGTCCACCCCAGATGATGACCGGTGGGTCGAAACGCGTCGGGAGGACTCCGCTACTGCCATTTTTATCTCTCTGACACGCTTGATTGTACTTTTTGGAAATGTGAGTTTTACCAAAATATTTTTTATTAAAGTTTTTTAAAGACGTTATTATGCCATGTCGGTTCTGTCTTCTCATCTTTCATGCCTGAATCGTTGTTGGATCTATATATGCACATGAGGAATATTGACCACATCCAGCCATCTGTTGGGATCGTATATGCCATGACTGACATACCTAATCCTTGAGACCATTCTTTGGTTGGGATCGCAAGCTTTGATTGACCCCTGAGGCGTATGCCGACTAGGGTCACATAGATCTGGTAAGCCTACACCCCATAAGGTGGTGGGATTGTCACATGGTGGAACATTGTTTTCTTCGGTCACGATATCACAGGATCCTGGTCACTACTGGCACTTTGCACGATTGTTTTGGACTATATATCCATTTATGGACTTCATTACTGAGATTATTGTTTATAGACTTTCACAGTCATTTTTCATCACTGTGTTTATTGTTTACAGATATTCATAGTCACTGTTTTCTCTTTTAGGGATACAACATCCTATTAACCCCCTTTTCTTGGTATATATATAAGTCACTGTATATATTTATACAATTTCATATTCTGTACTTTTATTACAGTGTATCTATTCTTTTCTTTTGGGTAATACTATACATATATTTGAGCACATATTATTTTGTAGCACTATAAGAAATGTGTATAGGTTGAGCGCTTGCACTACAGCTATCTTAGGTTGAGCAGAGTCTTTTTTAGACACCGACGCCTGGGTTTAGCACGCTTAATGCAAGTGTACACATACCCTGCCTGTCAGGGATACTGGCAACAACAGGGAAAAGTTCCAGTGGAGTAGATAGATAGCAGGAACTAGGTCTACCTCTTCAGGAACCTTCCCATTTCAGTCAGACCTAGGGTTGCTACCTCACCCCTTTAATCCCAAACAGGTTCTGAGGCTAATTTAATGCTGATAAAACACTAGTTTAATTACCACCTTAATCCTCATAACCTATGTAACTAAAACGTGTTTGGGCTTAAAAGGATGAGGTGGCAACCCTACGCAGACTGTCCAGGCTGCACTATGCTCTTCTTGGCAGACACTGTCAGCATCCCTGAGTTTTTTGTCCCCTATTAATTTGCTGCATAGTTGTAAGTGGCACTGGATGGTAGAGCTTCCTGCCAGGCCTGTTTGTGCTGTTGACCTACTGTTACAATACAACATTCCTTGCAAATTGAGACTGTGAGTGTTTACTACCTACTACACAACTCTGCACCTCCCCAGCATGTGGAGATTATCTTGATAGTATCAAACCTGGTATAGATGTCTAGCACACTTTATAAAGGTGCCTATGCCAAGTAAAGACTTTTTCATACCTATAGCTATATTAGGTAACAGAGCAGAAACTTTGATACATGAGGGTCTTAGAACTGTATGATCTCTATACAAGGCTTCTGACAGTGAAAAGGAGCACACTTTGGCATCTTCTGTGCCAAGCTAACACAGTCCTATACATCAGGTTGGAAACTTAGGGTCCATTCACACCAGCCACTGCGTTACAATGCAGTGGCTGGTATGCGATGTGGTCTGGCCTAGATCCAGAGCAGTGTTGATTTTCTGAACCTAGTGCATCGCACTGTTCACTTTGTTTTTAAGCAAACATTATTGAAATGTCACACAGTGATATTTCATAAAGTTTGGCCAGTGTGCGGTGACCCACGCAATGCTGTAAAAATTACTGCACACAGTAGTTTTTCCAGCACACACCTCCTGCACACCACCGCAACACAGTGGTGTGAACTGGCCACATTTGAGACAATGCATTTTGCCATGTCTTGCAGTGTGTGTGTGTGTGTGTCTGTGTGTGTGTGTGTGTGTGTGTGGGGGGGGGGGGGGGGTAGCCCAATGGTGTCCCACTGCACCTGGTGTGAATGGACTGTGTGATCACTGGGTTAGGTTTCTGGCAATGGGAAGTTTGAAAAAGAAAATCTATTTTATATCATTATTTTGACAATATTTTAAGCTGCCTGAATCATATTAATGTAAATTTCAGCATTTACCCAATGCCAGGGCAGCCAAAGAGCTATGTAGCGTCTCCCATAAACAATAGCTGTACATTGCAGTGCTCTGGATATACAGCAGTACTCACGTAAACTTGAATATAGCATATGGGCATATGGACATATGCAAAAATAGAAAATGTTCTATTTTTTGAATATTCTTGTACTCTGTACAAGAGAACAGCTGTATATGCGTAGTACAGCTGCTCACAGTCATTCATGTCCATGGGTGGCTGCATGCAACACCTTGGCTTTCTGCTTCAGTTTGTGGGCTGAATTCCTCTGTGGATTCCTGTTATGAGCTTTTACAGGCATCATCTACATTTCTACTTTCTTTATAATGTTTTACATAGACTGTTGAATAGCAATTGATATATAAAGTGGGCTAATTCTCTAACAAATATTGAAGTTTACCATTAGTATACGCAAACTAACAGCAATATAAAAATAATTTACATCTACATCTGTGGATACAGCACAGTTTTCCTCTCTGCTCTGACTGGACAGTGTGGCAGGGGTAAAGAGAGGAGATGCCTAGTGGCCATAACCATGGCCGGTCTTGAGCCCCACCCTTGAAACCTTCAGGAAGCACAGTGAGACATAAAATCCACGAGTGACTGCAGAGAGGAGAGGTGACTGTGCTGTGCTGCATGCTGAGCAGGGACACTTGAAATGGAGACCTTGACTAGCGTTAGTAGTTAAAGGCCTCTTGGCCTCCTTTGTTCTTCTGAAATTGACTGCCTATTAATTAACCACCTCAATACCAGGCACTTAAACATCTTCCTGCCCAAACCAATTTTGAGCTTTCAGCACTGTTGCACTTTGAATGACAATTGCGCACTGTACCCAAATGAAAGTTTTATCACTTTTTTTCCCCACAAATAGAGCTTTCTTTTGGTGGTATTTGATCACCTCTACGGGTTTTATTTTTTGCTAAACAAATAAAAAAAAGACCGAAAATTTTGAAAAAAATATGTTTTTTTTTGTTTCAGTTTCAAAACATTGTAAATAAGTACGTTTTCTCCTTCACTGATGGGCACTGATGGGGCTGCACTGATGGGCACTGATGGGCACTGATGAGGTGGCACCAATGAAGTGGCACTGATGAGGTGGCATTGATGGGCACTGATATGTGGCACTGATCGGCACAAATTGGCACTGATAGCTGGCACGGATTGGCATGGATAGGCAGCATGAATGGGCATGGATACACGGCACAGATGGGCACTGATAGGTGGCACGGATGGGCACTGATAGGCGACAATGTATTGTATTGTTTTGTGCTGATGGATGCCAATCAGTGCCAAACAATAATGCATGCCAATCAGTGATGCCCATTGTGGGCACTGATTGGCATCCATTGTGGGCACTGACTGGCATCCCTGGGGGTCTAGGGTGGCATACCTGGTGCTGGGCAGCCCTGGTGGTCTGGTGGCATCCCTGGTGGCCCAGTGTGGGCATCCTCAGGGGGCTGTGCTGATAATCGATCAGCACAGACCCCCCTGTCAGAGGAGCAGCCGATCGGCTCTCCTCTACTCGCGTCTGATAGACGCAAGTGAGGAAAAGTCGATCACCGGCTCTTCCTATTTACACTGTGATCAGCCGTGATTGGACACGGCTGATCACGTGGTAAAGAGTCTCCGTCGTAAACTCTTTACCGAGATTGTAGCTGCGGGGACAACAATCGCCGCGATGCGCGCCCCCAGGGGCACGCAACGGCTCAAAATCCTGAGGACGTCCTATGACGTCCGGTCAGGATTTTGAAACCACTTTGCGACCGTCATTTGCCTATAGGGCAGGCTGAAAGTGGTTAAAACCTTTGCTGGCTTGAGGTGAGACTGCACAGGACTTTTGCATCATCTCCTACTATCCTAAGCTAAGCCTATCACACCTCCAACTAAGTGAATTTTATCACTTCCATCAGCTCATCCCCAAGTTATAACCGTTTGTACCACTTGCCCCACCCTATTAGATTGTAAGCTCTTATGAGCAGGGCCATTTAACCCTCTTGTATTCTATTGTATTGTAACTGTACTGTCTCCCTTCATATTGTGGTCACTCCGTGAAGACGTCAGTCAGACGAAACATATGTTGAGTGAGACAAAGACGCTGACAATATTGCATGGTGTATGGTCGGAGCCCATGTGGCAAGATGTGCCTGTGATTGAAACAACACAGTGGAGCAGTGATTGGAACTCATTGAAAAAGTCCACAATCTCTAACAGCAAATTGATATTGGTGAGATTGGTGAAGGACTCACATTTTTTCTTTGAACACTGGGTGTTTAGTTGGCTTGAAGAGCCATTATATGTATAAAGGACATTGCACAATTTTTTTTTTGGGGGGGGGGGGGGGGAATGATTATGGCACTTTGAATTATATTGGGAGGTTTAACTTATCAATTTAGATATTTACTACTTATAATATTTGGTGTCACAGTTTACATATGCAATTTTGCACACACACACACGTTGCACTTTATATTATTGATAATATATACCACTTATATAATTATTCATTAATCAGTTTTTATAACATATTATTGATTTATTCGCATATAAAATATTCACATATGTATTAGTTTAACTGCATGCATGCTCAGTATATATAATTACACATATCAGTTTACTTTGCATATTTGCACAAAGATACATGATTACAAACATATTTAACATATTTAATATTGTATTAAGGCCTACATTCCATGCTTTAGAGTATTGCACACCTGCTCTAATCTTGCTTTTAATTTTACCCACCCTATTTTGAAGCCTATTAGATTAATAGGGGAGGCGGTGCAGGTGCGCCCTTAATGGACGGGTCGCCCCTGCCCTTTTTGTTTTTCCTGGAACACAAAAAAAGTAAGGTGGTTCTTCTTGTGCTGTTATTTGCCTGATGTGAAGCTGATGTTCTCCAGGGTATTGGATTCATTTGTGAAATAAGCTTATAAGAGGGGTGCAGTGTTAAGTTACTCAGACAGTTTATCTACGAGGTCCCTTTTATTGCGTATCTGTTACAGTGATGCAATTCTTATATAACTGCCTGTGAACATTTATTATGTGTTTGCTACAATTTGCATGATAAGCCTGCTTTTGCTCTTTTGTTAAAAATAATGTTTATATCCAATTGTGCAGATTATCTACATTTATGGTTGTCCAGACAGTCAATAGATCTAAGTTCCACTACTGCTCTGTGTTGATCATAAGGTTTATGAGATGTGTAGTGCTTTGCATCACACATTCTTTTTTAGACCTATGGTGTTAGCCCTATGTAGGATTACCTACTAGTTTCTATGGAGATTCAATATATAAAGAGGTAATTATGGCTGGTCTTCTTGCATGTGTCCATTTTTGATGTCCAGCTGTTAGCGCTTTAGCTCTAGTCTAGCAGATTAATTACTGCTATTGATTACTTTGAGCTTCTCTCCTCACACCTGCAGTCTGTTGTAATTAGCCATTGGCCTACAATGAAAATTAGGAGCTGTTTCATTCTGGCTTCTTGCCATTCCCTAGTCATCATGGGTATTGCATTGAACAAAAGGAAATCTATTTCATTCAAATAAAGATATCAAAGTGGAACAATATACTTTGCTCCATGTTGTGATAATTAAGATAACTCAATAATATTGGTTGGTCCTCGGAGAACCTGAAAAAAAGATGCAAACAGGTGATAATTTATGGCTCTTATACATTGGTATTTTCATTATTTTAGAAAGTAGATTTATGTTACATGTGTTGTTAGTTTATTTTACCATAAAATCACAGTGTTCATTGTGACTTAATCTAATGTTAGAAAATAGCAGCACTAGGCAATAACCTATAGACTCCCAATCAATAAAGTTCCCACTTTAAAGTGGTACTAAACCCTCAGGTTTTTTTACATTAAAATAACACACATGTTATACTTACCTGCTCTGTGCAATGGTTTTGCACAGAGCACCCCGGGAACCTCCACACCAGCGCTCCTGGCCCTTCACTTCTGCCGGGTGCCCCCTGTCAGGGCTAGGCTCAGCCCTTCCTTCTCAGAGCAGGCCGCTTAGCATTCGGTTAATTGCCAGCTCCAATCTTTTCCACAGTGACTCACGTGATGATGATATCCTGTTCATCAGTCCTGCTGGTTACTTAAGCTGTTCAGTTCAGTTACTCTGCCTTCGCCCTTGGTCAACACATGCAGAGACTCTCTCCTGTGTACCTGTTGAAGAGTTGCTTGGCTGATGTCCCTTCTGGTTCCTGATCCTGCTTGCTGTTCCATTACGCTGATTCTCCAGTTTCTCAATTTCCCGCCCTGTCCTGAAGTATGCTGATCTCTGGCTCCCAGAGTCCTGGCTTGTCTGACTATCCGTTATGGTTACTGAACCCTGGCTATAATTTGACTATGTTGCTCTGTTTACCTTTTATTATTATTATTATTAAATAAGTGTGCACTTCTGTCTCGGTCTGATTCATGGTTTCTGACACCCTCACAGCATACAGCTTGCTGTGGAGGCACCAAAGCAGGTGCAACCCTGAGCCGTGGCTCTGTGAGTCCATAGACACATGGAGCTATGGCTCGTCCCCACTCCTTTTGTCTCCTGATCGGTTTACTGGCTGACAGCAATATGAGACAATGGCTCCTGCTGCTGCCAAAAGCCAATCAGGAGTGCGAGTTCTCAGAGTGCGAGCCTCTCATGTACATCACTGGATTGAGAGGGAGCTCAAGTAAGTGTTAGCGAGAATGTGGGGGCTGCTGCACACAAAATGTTTTTTTACCTATAAAATGCAAGGTAAGAAACCTTGTGCCTTTACAACCACTTTAACTCTCTGAATGCTAAGTTCTGATTAGTTAATTTGGGTTGCTGCAAAACCACTCTTTTTTGCACTACAGGTGTGAATTATAAATGTATCCAAATTATTTTCTGTATTTTTCAAAGCAAGTTGGTTAGATTCTCCCTTCCATGCATAACTATAGGTAATTTTTTATAGGTTGTAATAGGCAGCAGAAACAGTCCTTCTTAAATACACTTTCACTTAGAACCAGGGCTCGAGTCCTATGGGAACGGCGTTCCTGTACTATTTCCACAACAGGAACGCCGTTCCCATTAGCCGCCAGAGCCTATCCTGCATACGCCGCGGCCGCCCGAATGACTGGTTGCTAGGCTAGGGCCGCTCCGCGTCTAGGAACTGGTCACATGACGTCGGCCGCGTACACGTGGGCACGCACTGGCAGGAGTCAGTGGGCAGCGCACCTACGGCCCGGGCTACAGCTGAGCAGTGCCTCCAGAGCACCCAGCCACAGACACACCACTTGGATCCGGACTGTCCCCTCCCTCCCCTCTGCCCAGTGCCAGACAGTCCCGGCCTCCCGGGGCCACCGCCGATCCACAGCCGCTGCACTGCTGTTTACTTCTCTCCTGAGCTGAGCCTCCCGCCCATGAGGTCTGCCAAGAATTTGCCACCTGCCAGAGAAAGAGAATACCAGGTTAGTGTGTTAACTTACTTACAAACACTTACTTTGTTAGTTGCAGTCTGCTGCTGTGTCCGTGTCCCCCCTCCTTTCTGCTGCCTTGCCCCCTCCTCCTTTCTGCTGTCCCCCTCCAGATTTCCTCTGTGTCCCCCTTCAGTTTTCCTCTGTGTCCCCCTCCAGTTTTCCTCCGTTCTGCTACTGTCCCCCTCCAGTTTTCCTCTGTGTCCCCCTCCAGTTTTTAGGGGTGCAACGGATCGGCACCGATCCGAGATCCGAATGGGTCACCCCGCTCGGATTGGCACACGCCGCAATCCGCGGAGCGCTCCACTGTCTCAGCCTTAGGAAAGGCTTCGGCCTAGTTCCGGAGCGGCGGCCATCTTGGTGCACCTGTCGGCGTTTACAATGTGATGGCTCCGTCAAATGACGGAGCGATCACCTGTAAACAAACAGGTGTCATGATGACGCCGGTTCCTCTCTCCCCTCTCTGTACTGATCTGTACAGTGGAGGGGAGAAATAAGATAGCAGCTGCATTTGTAGAGCCCACAGCGCCTGTGACAAGTGCAGTCACAGCCATCCCAGCAATACTCTGCAATACTTACCCTGCCAATACTTACTCTGCAATACTTACCCGGCCAATACTTACTCTGCCATACTTACCCTGCCAATACTTACTCTGCAATACTTACCCTGCCAAACTCTGCAATACTTACCTGGAAATACCCAGCAATGCCCTGCCAATAATCTGCAATACCCAGCAATAATCTGCAATACCCTGCCAATACTTATCCTGCCAATATTCTGCAATACCCTGCCAATACTTACCCTGCCGATACTTACCGTACTCTGCCGATACTTACTCTGCCGATACTTACCCTGCCGATACTTACCCTGCCGATACTTACCCTGCCGATACTTACCCTGCCGATACTCTGCAATACTTATCCTGCCAATACTCTGCAATACTTACTCTGCAATACCCTGTCAATACTTACTCTGCCAATACTTACCCTGCCAATACTTACTCTGCCAGTACTTACCCTGCCAATACTTACTCTGCCAATACTTACCCTGCCAATACTTACTCTGCCAATACTTACTCTGAAAATACTTACCTTGCCGATACTTACCCTGCCGATACTTACTCTGCAATACTTACCCTGCCAATACTCTGCAATACTTACCCTGCAATACCCAACAATGCCCTGCCAATAATCTGCAATACCCAGCAATAATCTGCAATACCCTACCAATACTCTGCAACACCCTGCCAATACTTATCCTGACAATATTCTGCAATACCCTGCCAATACTTACCCTGCCATACCCATCCATGCTCAGCCAATATTACATTGGGGGAGATGACGTGGATATTACAGTGGGGGAGATGTATATTGCAGTGGGGGGAGATGTATATTACAGTGGGGTAGAAAAAAAGGGGGGTGTTGCGCTTCCTAAATTAAAAATAAACTACGAAATAATCGATCTATATCTTAGAGGTGTCAAAGATATGATGGTGGGAAAAATACTTAAAACCAAAGTGCAAACGTGCTTAATGAAAAATCAGGAACCAATAGAACAAAGTGCATCTGTGCATAGCATATAAAAAATATAAAAATTGATATGCAAATAATTCAAGTATCAATGACAGTGGTGCTGTGATAAAACATATAATGAAATAATAAAGTGCATATAGCAAAAAATAAATAAAAATGGAAAAAACAGCAATTGGGTTTAATCAGAGTGACCCATACATAGTCCAATCGTGAATATTAAGGTGAAATATCACAACCAAATAAAAAAGTGCAGTTATGTGCCAAGCCAACTCTCTCCGTTCAGGTGGTTTTCACGTGTAAGTGCTGGTTGGTTGTGATATTTCACCTATTTATCACAGCACCACTGTCGTTGATACTTGAATTATTTGCATATCAATTTTTATATTTTTTATATGCTATGCACAGATGCACTTTGTTCTATTGGTTCCTGATTTTTCATTAAGCACGTTTGCACTTTGGTTTTAAGTATTTTTCCCACCATCATATCTTTGACACCTCTAAGATATAGATCGATTATTTAGTAGTTTAGTTTTAATTTAGGAAGCGCAACACCCCCCTTTTTTTCTATTTCACATTTAATGAGAGCCAACTCAAAGTGTTTGCGGCACCTATTAGAATAGAACTGTGCCTTTTAATTAATTACTTTTACATATAGCGCAGGAGCCTTTACATATATATATTACAGTGGGGACTATATGGTGCTGGCATTTTCACAGGTTTTTGCAAATTCAATTATTATTTGCTAATCGGAAAAATGATCTGATCCGTGACTCTGATCCGAGGAACGATCCGATCCGTGAGTTTTTTGATCCGTTGCATCCCTACCAGTTTTCCTCCGTGTCCCCCTCCGTACTACTACTGTCCCCCTCCAGTTTTCCTCCATGTCCCTCTCCAGTTTTCCTCTGTGTCCCCCTCCGTACTGCTACTGTCCCCCTCCAGTTTTCCTCTGTGTCCCCCACCATTCTGCTGTCCCCCTCCGTTCTGCTACTGTCCCCCTACTTACTGCTACTGTTCCCCTCCAGTTTTTCTCTGTGTCCCCCTCCGTTCTGCTGTCCCCCTCCGTTCTGCTACTGTTCCCCTCCAGTTTTCCTCTGTGTCCCCCTCCGTTCTGCTGTCCCCCTCCGTTCTGCTACTGTTCCCCTTCAGTTTTTCTCCATGCCCCCCTACGTTCTGCTGTCCCCCTCGGTTCTGCTACTGTCCCCCTCCAGTTTTCCTCTCTGTCCCCCTCCAGTTTTCCTCTCTGTACCCCTCCAGTTTTCCTCTCTGTCCCCTCTTCTCTGATGAGGGCACTGTTATGGGGACACTCTGATGGGGGTCTGTCTGAAGGGAACCCCTGCTCTCTGATGGGGGCACTGACAAGGCTGCATTTGATGGGCACTGATCAGGCTGCATTGATGGGAGAGGAGTGAGTGGCCTGGGGCCTGAGCCCCACTTTGCACAAACAATACAGGCAACCTGAGAAGAGGAGCTCCGGGCCGGCACACTCAGCAGGCCCAACCTCCCTCCCCTGCACAGACCAACACATGTGTGGACATCTTGCGGCAGAAGAGGCCCCACATATCGTATCCTGCATAGATACATAGTGCAGAAGGGGCCCCCAGTCATTGCAACTTGTTGTTTTCGAACTCCCCTACAAGGGAACCGTTTTCACACATTTGTGGTGTTTTTTTTTATTAGTATAGCATACAGGTTAAATTATTTTGTTACATCTGTTCTAGATTTACTTAAGGCATGTGAATTTTGGAGGTGGCACTATAAATGTTGCAGTTTATTTGTTAAAGGAGTATGATTATATATATATATATATATATATATATATATATATATATATATATATATATACACACACACACACACTTTTTTGTATTTTTGTAGTGGGGAATCTTGGGTGAGTGCCAGGCCAGCACGCTGAGACCAGCTAGGCCATTACCGAGTACCCTGAGGCCAGCCAGCACCCTGAGACCAGCTAGGCCAGCACCATGAGACCAGCTAGGCCAGCCAGCCAGCACCCTGAGACCAGACAGGCCAGCACCCTGACACCAGCCAGCACCCTGAGACCAACCAGCACCCTGAGACCAGCCAGCCAGCACCCTGAGACCAGCCAGGCCAGCACCCTAACACCAGCCAGCACCCTGACACCAGCCAGGCTGCTTATTTTACACCATTATTTATTGTTTTTATTGTTACAGAAATGAGCAAATGAAAAAGCAGTATTACATATTTCTTCATGAAGGCATCCAGTAAGAAATCTCATGCTGATTCTGCAAGTTGCTCAACTCAGGCTGAGCCTTTGCTTCAGCAGGCGGTGTCCGCTGCAGAAACTACACCAGTCAGTGAATCGTTTGTTGACTTTATTACCAATGTGGCGGAAGATACCGCTGCCAATGTCAGTGATATCATTATTCTTCCGGAATGTTGGGACCAGAATCAGTGTATAGAATTTAATGAAAAGAACCCTTGGCTGTTTGTAGAAAATGGTCTTTTAGGATTCAAATTGTGTCGTGAGATTAAACACCTTGGAGTGTCTGTTTCACAGGGTGTATCCATTTCCAAAGAATGGAGCACTGATACAATTACTCCATATGGCAAAACCAAAAAAGATATGTTGACCTCACTGCGTAAAAAAGTCCACAGACATAGGATTTCAGAAGCACATGTAAAGGCAGGAAATATCCAAGCAGTATCCAGAAAGGAGATCCAATATTGCAGAACAGCAGAAGCATAAGTTTGTGTCCACCACTAAAGTCTTTCGCACTGCCTACTTTTGTGCGAAAAAAAAAAAAATCGGCCTTTCACAGACTTCCCAGATCTTATCAGCTTGCAAGTTGCAAATGGAGCTGACTTAGGAAGAATTCTCCATAGTGAGTACACAGCAGCACAAATAATAGATTGCATTGCTAGTGAAATGAGGAAAAAGCTTTGCAAAGCAGTTGTTGAGCAGGCTTCAAAAATTTCTGTTTATATTGATGAGTCTACAACAGTTTCTACCCATTCAGTGTTAATCGTTTAAATTCGTGCCTCTGTTAACGGAAAAGACCCAGTTAGTTTTTTTCTCGATTTGCTTGATTTGCCTAAAGCAGATGCACAGTCTATTGAAGCCACTCTTCTAGCTTGCCTTTCTAAATTTGGATTCAGTAATGACTTTCTTGCCAAAAACTGGATTGGGGCTTGCAGTGATGGTGCAAGTGTAATGCTTGGAAGAAAGTCAGGTGTTTTGGAACGACGCACACAAAAATATCCACAGCTTGTGAAAGGACACTGCTTGTGTCATAGGCTTGAATTGTGCATTTCAGATACAATTCATTCTATTCCCGGTCTTCATCATCTCACATCATTTTTTGAGAAGTTGTATGCTGTGTATCATCAGTTGCCGAACAAACTGGCAGAGCTCTCTGAATGTGCAAAATTCAGAGTGTTCAAAAAGCCACGTGAAGATAAATCTCCCTCAGTTTTACCAATGTTTGGTGGATAATTTGCACTCCAGACTCTTTGCTTTAACTGCGAGCAACAGACCTGCCGCTTCATCACAGTCAGGTGAATTTGAAAGTCTTGTTTCTGAAATTGACATCCTGAATTCACAACGCTGGCCTATCAATGTGGACAGTCCGTGGTTTGAAGGTGAAGTGAAGCTGGAGCAGCTGTGCAAAAGACTCTGTCTCAGCTATTATCCATCCATCTGTGAAGATTTCAGAGACTACATTGATAATGGTGGTGAAGAGATTCCTGAAAAGCTGAAACCAGTGGTAACAGCAGTTAACAGTCTTCCAGTGACATCCGGTGACTGAGAAAGGGGCTTCAGTACAATGAATTTGTTGATGTCACCCATTAGGAGTGGGCTTGGCATTGAACGCCTGTCTTCTCTTTTGTTTATTAGTCTCATTGGCCCCCCTGTGCATTTATGGGATCCTTTACTATATGTCACAAAATGGCTGACCACACATCGCAGAGCAGATGATAATAAATCTCGGAAAGTTGATAATCTTGCACGGCAAGGGCAACGTTATTCCAGTTTGTGGGACATTTTCTAATGGGCTGTGTAACATACAATTTGGAACAGGGTGTATTTGTGTTAGAAATTCCCTGCGAGGGAAAGATCATCACCCATTGTGTTGATTATTCTGTTTGACAAGTTAACTTATTTTGTAAATTGGCACTTTACAATAAATGTTGTACTCTATTTTCTGTGAAATATATATGTATATGAGCGTACCTTTTTTTGTATTTGGTGGGGGAATGGATCTTGGGTGGGAGTTCCCACACTTTTTTCCCCAGGACTTGACCCCTGCTTAGAACGATCCCTTTGCACTAAGCTGTAGTCTTTATGCAACTTTTATATGTATTTTTATATGTATAAATAATCATCTATAAACAAGCAATCTTATTGACTGCTTGAGTTTAAAAATGTTGTTTCTGTGTATAGTTTGTAGATATACTGACTATACTTTTATGAGGTTTCCAAGTTTGCTAATTAAAGCTACCCTGTAATTAAATGTAATCTTTTCCAAAATTTGATCTGTAAAAGAACAATTTAAAAACATACCATTCCTACTTGTTGTGCCAGTGCTCAATAGCAATCATCTTTCTCTAAAGCCTGCAGGGACACAGACCCTTATACTAGTGTTAATTTCCTGAGTATGTCACAGTTCTCACTGCTTTCTCCTGCTAACTGCCACTCATTAGAGAATACAGAAGAGGCATGGAGGTCAGCAGGAGGAACCAGTGAGAGCTGGCGGAGATACTGAAGGTTCAAAAGAAGTGTAGGTGTACCTGTGGATTTCTGAGGAAGATTTCTACTAAGTAGAGCAGTGTTCAGTGGCATGGGGAGCAGGAAAGGTGAGTATTTGCACTGTAGGCATGAGTTATACTTGTGTAGATATTCTGCTTTTAGCATTTTTGGGCTGAGGGGGAAGCAGGTACCTGTTTTTGACAGGTTTCCGCTTCCACTGCCAGTCAAAATGCTGCAGAGATTCCACCAGAAGCCCCCCCCCACTCACAAACATCATAGGTCCCAGAAGGCTACAGGACCATTCACAAAGTGCAGCACAGTGGGAGGCAAGCTGTGAAGTTGCAAAGAATCGCAGCTGGTTTCTCACAGTAAACATGCTGGTTCTGGGGACCCGAAGACCGGTGGAGAACAATCCCAGATGAGGATGGCGCTGGATCCCTGGACAGGTAATTGTCGCTTTAACCACCTCTCACCTAACCACTGCATATAAACAGCTGAGCGATGGCTTCCTGAATTCGGGAGGCTGTACCTGTATGTGCTCCCACACCGGCCACTTGTGCGCACCCTGTGATTGCTGGGTTCTTTGGGGCTAAAAAAAAACACAAAAAAAAAAACCTGCTCCCTGAGCAGTGCAGTGTCACTATGGTTACATTGTAATGCTGTGATGTTGATCAGAGACAATGGCTGGCTGCACTGACATACAATAATAGCCAATGTCATCGTACCAGTGCAGGCAATCACAGTGTCCCTGATCACCGAAACATCAGTTCCAGTGTCTCACGATAAAGCCTTGTTCATATGTGCGGTGCTCTCTGAAGAGAACATTTAACAGGCAGTGGGGAGGCATTGTATTGCCTCCTCACAGCATGCTTTAACCCCTTGGACCCCACACAAATGCCCCAATTTATTGAATGGGTCACGATCAGTGGGCACTACATTTGTTGAAAGTGACAGGGAGTAAAATTCCTGCTGCATCTGTGATGCTTGTGTATGCCCCCTCTGGAGCTAAACTTGTTAGCATTTTTGGGGACAGTAAAATTGCTACAATCACCAGTCACAGTATTGCCATACCATTGTAGCTAGAAACAGTGTTCCTGCTTGCTGCCACACCAGATCAGTGCATCCAGCAGCAGTTTTCCTGTTTACCGCCACACCAGTCCTAGTGTCACCAGACCAGTGTATGCCAGCAACAGTGTTCCTTATAAATGCTACACTAGCCTCAGTGTCACCAGACCAGTGTATGCCAGCAACAGTGTTCCTTATAAATGCTACACTAGTCTCAGTGTCACCAGACCAGTGTATGCCAGCAACAGTGTTCCTTATAAATGCTACACCAGTCTCAGTGTCACCAGACCAGTGTATGCCAGCAACAGTGTTACTGATCACTGCCACACAAGTCCAGTGTCACCAGACCAGTGTAAGCCAGCAACAGTTTTCCTGATTTCTGCCACACCAATGACAATGTCCCTGATTGCTAGACAGACCAGTGCCAGTGTCACCACAGCCAGTGCAGTCATCAACAGTGTCCTTGATTGCCACCATATCAGTACAGTGTCCCCAGAACCAGCTCAACCAGCAACAGTGTTCCTGATCATGCCACACCAGTGCAGAGTTGCCTCTGCCTGGTGATTGTACTGATCCCAACCTGTTTATTGACCCCATTTCTGCCTATTGTCTGGACCAATCATTTTCCTATTTGCTGACCATATCCCTGCCTGCTGCCTGATCTCACCCATCTGCATGTCCCATGATCGGTGAGACTTCATTCCCACCCATCTTCTGTGGACAATTGACCTTCTGGAACAACAGGGGCTCTTTTGTTTTTCATTTCTTCAGCCTCTTGTATTTAATGGCCAGTGAACATGGAATTCCTGGGGGCAGCCATGTACCAGTAGGCAGTTTTTGATACCATCGGTTGATTTTTGTGATACACAAGATGCAATGGGGGTTATTTACTAAAGGCAAATCCACTTTGCCCTGCAAGTGCACTTGGAAGTAAAGTCACTGCAGATCCGAAGGGGACATGCAAGGAAAATAAAAAACAGCATTTTAGCTTGCACATGATTGGATGATAAAATCAACAGAACTTCCACTCATTTCAGATCTACCCCTTAGATTTAGAGACTGCACTTCCAAGTGCAATTTCAAGTGCAAAGTGGATTTGCCTTTCGTAAATAACCCCCAATGTCCAGTACATAATCAGTCTAAGCAAGGAAAAAGTAAAGAGTAACAGAATATGTTTTTGGGTGAAATTTTAAGTATGTCCATGCTGTGTTAAAAATGATAACTTATCATTAAATATATGATTGAACTGACAACTTGGTAAAAAACTGAGTAAAAAAAAATACTTTTCATTTTCTTTTGCAAACAAAAGTGGTAAAAAAAAGTCTTTAAATGCGTCATAGCATATGAGTAAGCACCCGACCTTGGTGTGAAACATATAAGCTGATACCTATAGTTCACCTTTGTATCCAGAACTTGAATAAAGAAATTGCATAGAAGTATCTGCATACAGGGCTCCACATGGGAGAGAGGCTTTTTGGAGCAGCAGGGTAAGTGAAACTGCCTTAGAGCGATGTACATGTACATATCAGTGCTGCCAACCATCTGTATTTTTACTGGCAGCCAGTAAAAAACAGGAATTTTCCTCCTGCCAGTAAATGCCAGTGACAGGAAAAAGTGGCCAGTAAGAAATATGGCTGTGATGCTCGGCTCGGATGTGGATGCACAGTTCTGTCTGGAGCCTGCTGAGACCATCCGGGTGCCTACTACAGTGTGTTTGGGTGGCAACCGATGGAGAGGGAGGGTCTGGCAGAGGCAGTGTCGTGTAATTTCATGGTACAAGGGAGCTGAGCGGAGCGGTTGGAGCCTCATGATACACCGTCACTGTGACTAAGGAGGAGACGTGCTGTGTCGGTGAGGTGTCATTTGTGGTGTTCCACACTGCTTCAGTGTCACTGTGAGAGTCAAATTCATGTGTGTGTGCCGCCCATTCTAATTTCTTGCCCTCCTCCTGAGTCCTGTCCCTGAGCTACTTACTTACTACTGTATATCAAAAAAAAAAAAAAAAATTGCCTTAACCTCCCTGGCGATATGATTATTTCAAATTTTAGGTGCTGAAAGCGGTACCATTATTTCTGCATGGAAATTTGGCGTTTTATATTGTAGGCCTATAATTCTTAGAAACAATTCACTTAAATCCATCCAAACAGTCTAATAGACATCCCGGGTATGATAAAATTTGAAATACAAAATCATAAATGAGATATATATAATAAATAACTCTCTATATATATATATATATATATATATATATATATATATATATATATATATATATATATATATATATATATAATCTATCAATAATTATAAGAAATAATAATATAATAATAATAAAAATGATTCAATAATGTAATCAAATCAAAAATACTGAAATATGCTCAGTTGCAGAATTGTCGCTGTCATTACTTTTAGTGTTTGATGACGAATTTCCCCACAGATTACTATCTCTCAATTCTGCAAGTGATTCTAATTTATTTTCGCTGTTTTCTAGCTGGTCTATAACCACTTTTGATGTAAACTGACATTTTTTGGTTGCTATGGACAATCTCCAGTTTCCTGGCATAAAGAATAGTATTTATAATATAAAACTGCATGCAGGACACTGGACAAACCACTAGGGACAAAGGGGATGTGTAATTATTTGATACAGTACTGTATCTATACTGTGTTTTTAACTTTTTGAATTTGGCGCCGAACTCTGTCCCCGTACATCGCAACGGTCGCAGGGAACGGAGCTCTGTGCTGTCACAGATCGAGCGAGACACGGCGGCTTGCTGATCACAGTGAGGAGACATCGCTGGATCCAGGGGACAAGGTAAGTAACCCCCTCCATGGATCCAGTGATGTGATCCCGAGTCTGGCTTGGGAAAACCACTTATGGTAATTAAATCCTACCCAGAGCCAGACTCGGAAATACAGCCAGGGAGGTTAATATCTACCTTAAATCACATTTCAAATTTTATATTGTACTTGTTTGTAGCCCAAATACTGAAATTTGCATTTAAAACTTTAATTTTGTATCTTTTGGAAATGCCAGTAAAAACGTGACTGTGCCAGAACATTTTGTGTGTCCTGTCAGTAAATTTCAATCTGATAGGTTGGCAACCCTGGTACATATATGTCTTGTGTCATTATGTGGTCACCTTTCACATAATTTTGCCTTCAGCAAAATGATGGCCAGGCGGTGGTTTAATCGTTCTGACTGAACATCATATGATGTCCTTCAGAACATGCCACTCGTGCATGCCCCGGGGGGCGGTTGGTGGAGCGGTGTGTTTTGCTCGGACACACCGCATCTGTGATCATGGTAAAGAGTCTACCCTGATGTAGGCTCTTTCTATGCGAACAGCTGTGTCCGATCATAGCTGATCAGTGTAATTAGGAAGTGCTAATAGTGTGTGAGTAGAGGAGAGCCGATAAGCGGCTTTCCTGACGGGGGGGGGGGGGCAGGGATTTGTGCTGATAATCAGTGCCATGATTATCAGTTCAGCCCCATCAGCGATGCTTGCCAGTGCCCACCAGTGATTCCCACCAGTGATTCCCATCAGTGCTTCCTTTCAGTACTCATCAATGATGCCTGTCAGTGCCTCCTCCTCATTGCCACCTATCAGTGCCCATCACTGCCGCCTATCAGTGTACAGAAAGACTGCTCATCATCAGTGCCACCTATCAGTTCCCATCAATGCTGCATATTAGTGCTTCCTCATCAGTAACCATCAGTGCCATCTCATCAGTGCCGCCTCAATGCTTATCAGTGCTGTTTCATCAGTGCTACTTCATCAGTGCCCATCAGTGCAGCCTCCTCAGTGCACACCAGTGAAAGAGAAAAATACTTACGGTATTTACAAAAAAATTTAACATAAATGAAAAAAAAACTTTTATTTTTCAAAATATTCTGTATTTTTTCATTTATTTGGCAAAAAGTTAAAAGCCCAGTGGTGATTAAATACCACCAAAAGAAAGAGCTCTTTGTGTGAAAAAAAATTATAAAAATGTTGTTTGGGTACAGCGTTGCATGACCACGCAATAGTCATTCAAAATGCGACAGCACTTAGAGCTGAAAATTTGGCTGGGCAGAAAGGGGGTGAAAGTGCCTGGTATTGAAGTGGTTAATAACCACCATTTCATAAACTGTAAATATATATATCTGTGTATCCTAAAAAAATATATATACTGTATATTCTCCCTACCTTTTATCCTTTTTGAAGTACAAGCCTGTGAGTCATGACTGATTAATGAAGAGCGTACTCTCATCAAGGCCGACTGACTATATCTTAGCAGTGCCTAGGCAAGATAGATTACCACAAGGGACAGGTTTACAAAACTGTATATAAAATATATACAGCAAAACCGCTAGAAGGAATCAGAAAAATTATGTAGAAAGGTAAAAAAAGATCATTTACCTTTACCCTTTGCCTTTACAATAGTAAATCAAAATGTGTACTAACTAATATTACAGAGTCTACTTTCCTTTGCTCCTGAACATTTACTAATGCTGAAGCTATCACTAGATTTCATTTACCGAGCTGGAGCAAAATAAATCAGGACTGTTAGTAATGAAAAACAATCAATTTTCCGTAGTTCATTCGTTTTTTTTTTTAAGATACACTATATAAAGGAGATGCGTTCCACTTAAAATTGTAGAAATATTGGGCTTGACGTTTGGACCAATTGAGCGCTCTGTGCATTTATTTTAAAATGGCACGCTAATGCATTAACCCCATGCACCTTCAACTCACCGGCATTGCAGTACACCACGACACATGAAATGCCTATTTGTTGTGGTGTGCTGCATTGGATTTTTTTTTATTTTTATTTTTTTTGCTTTTTTGCTGCATTGTGGTACAAAAAAAAATATGTACAATCATGTAGGATAACATGTGTTAGCATGTGTTCATTTACACATGTACAATGCACAGCTCACATCGAAATGGGCCCTTAAAGTTGCCTTCTAAACAATACCCTGCACAAAATAAAAGAAAATAAAAAAAACAATCTGGATTTGGACACAAATTAAGTTTTGTACAATGCTGCAGTCTGTTTTTCTCCACAGCAAGCATGAGCTGTTGCAGTGGATCATTACTACAATAACAGCATGAAAGAACTGTTAGACACCTCTGTGTTTTTTTTGTACGGTCTGGTCTTTTTGTAAAGTGTTGTGGCAGGATGATGACAGGTTGGCACCCGGTACAAAGGTACATACATACATCAACGAAGGTAAAAGATCAGAGTTTGCTACAAAATGACTGTCACACCAGGATGGCAATACATTTAGTAAATTCGTTTTTTAAAAGACATGCTCAGAAGGATAGAGAAGTGACACGTATTCTGAATTTTGGCGCAGTGGAAAAAAACAACATTATCATAAGGCTTATATTTTTTAAATAAATACTTTACAAAATGTAAAATATATGTCAAGAAGCTTGCTTGATACAGCCAGCTGAAATATACAGTATATTTATAACGGCTGTGTAATACATTTCAAGGAACTAATCATTGCTATACTACACTAAAAGTATGGGATTTATGGAGTGTGGATATTTTTACCTTGGACCACCCAATTTTATCTGAAAAGAACATATAATCAGACTCCTCTGGAGAAGCTAATTAGAAGCTTATTAATTGCAGCAGAGGCCCATTTTATCAATTAATACTTTCCATAATCACAAATGTGGTGGAAGAGAAGCATGCTGTGCTGTTATATGATAGGAGGAGGCAATCCTTTATACACTCTTGCAATTACGACTCTTCTTCCCATCAGGAAAAGGAAAATGATCTTTAAATTTTGAGCAAAAATATCTCAGATTAGCTACAATATGGAATCACTGGTCATTTTATAGTAACCTATGTCGTGGTTTGTGCATTTGTGCAAAAACCTATTGTAAATGAGAAAAACAATAATAGAAATGTCAGTTTCATGTTATTACTAGGGTAATGACAATATATTTTCATTTATAGACAAGTATTCTGTTTATTTATATACTATATAGATTAGAGTGTATTTATGTACTATATAGATTACAGGTGCCCATGTTCTTGTTGGACCATAAAGGATGTTTATAGGTACCAGTGGCGGCTGGTGCTCAAAATGTTTTGGGGGGCGCAAACTGAAAAATTCTGGAAAACAACATCAATTGCAGCGTCACTGTGCCCATCAATTACAGCCACTGTGCCATCAAACTGAATCACTGATCCCATAGATTGAATCCACTGATATTAGCTCTTATATAGGTAAGGGGCAAGGCCACCTGACAACGCACCTGGTGGCACCGCCTTCATGTGACTTCACTGACCGGTGCATGCTGGGTTGGTGACGTCACAAGGGAAGGTGCTACCAGTGGCTAGTGAAAGGGGCAGCTGCAGTCAGGTGGGTTGGCAGTGCCTGAAGAGGCGCTGGCACCAGTAGCCACAGGAGAAAGAATGGTAGCTGATCACTGTATTCTGGTACACAACAAGGGGCTTTGAGTTCCTGCCTGCAAAGGACCATTGCTAAAATTTGTCTGTGTCTGTCAGATTAATTTACAGTAATCCAGCTGGTGTCTGCAAGCGAAGTTCAGGAGGAGTGTCAAGGAGACTGTATTTAGATCATATAGATCATGTCCCTGAAGTTGTTGCCAAGTATGTTGCGGAAGTCAAGTGGGCATCCCATAACTTCCCATCCCCATCCAAGTTATTAGCCCTCAATAAACCACAAAAACAAAGTCATGGAAATAAGCAACAATTTTTAGGCCTTCGGAATGTGATATGCTGCTGTATAGAGCGTCAAGATCAATTGGTTTGGGATCATTGTTTCTTTATACCCTAGAAGGCACCATTTGGCATTCTCCTTTTCTCTTTTGTCGGACCTCTTTCTATGTGGTTGTTTGAGGTTCTCTCATCCACCCTCTGGGTGGGCATGTGCAAAGGGAGGGGAGGGGGAAAGGCTTCTTTGAATCCTAGCACATACGTTAAGTTTTTTTTTTGTTCAACCCAGTCGCTGTAAAAAAAAAAATTACAGATCGTCGTACTAGCACACATGATATCAGTGGGGTGATCTCCCCTGTTGTCCCTTTGTGTCCCCCCCCACCCAAGCCACACTGATCACACTGATGTAAGTGCCGATTAGAATCTAGTTTACCAGAATGTCCCTTCGACAAAAGCCAGTTGTTAGACTGGCTTATGTCAGAAAGACAGCTGTACACACTGACCGAATGTCGAACAGTTTCTGTTAAACCAGCTTTTACCGACTGATATTCAGCCTGTGTGTACCCAGCCTTAGATATGGCTACAATGCTTTAGCAGCCTTAGTTAACCATTGTGTCTATGCTGTGCTCCATTTTGTCACATGCAGGGCGCTGCTTGGGGGATGTGAGGGGGCTGACCTAAATGCATGGCTTCGAAAATAAGGAGATGCCAAGCCCCATTAGAATCTCAGCACCACTGGTAGGAGTCTGCTCTGAGGCCACCAAACTAAGGCCACCCATGTTGCACTTGGGTGGGCTGAAGCCAACTATGTGGCACTTAACATCAGTAAGTTCTTTTATATTTCACATATATAAAAGAGGCTTTGGGATGTGTATAGGTTGCAATTCTGGAGGCATGGACAGAGAAGGATTTCAACTGAAAGAAGAAGCATCAGCACTAGGGACGCATCTTACTGACTGATTGTAAGTTATGTCCCTCGTGCTGCTATTTCAGTTTTTTTTTTGGAGCAACAGGGGAACAAAGTAAAGTAGAGTAAGGGAAAAGCTGTTGGTTTACCCTGAATGGCCAAAACATAGATTTCTTTCAATTGAACTACAACTTTGCCTGAATTAGTTAACTTTATAGTAAACTACACAAGGAACATATACATTTGTTCATTATACTCCCACACTGCTAATCCTGATCAACAGCCTAAAGACTGGCTGCTAAGAGAATCAAGAACTGCTCTATGGGAAGCAAGAGGAGATATTAAGCGTGGCCAGATATTTAAGACCGTAATACCTTAATATCTTGTACACACGCTTTGATTTTCGAACGTCAATTGTGTTACCATGACCGATTGTCTGCAAATCTTCCCGTTAGTACGGTGCTTTCGACAGCCAATTTCACTTTTTCGACAGACAAAAACTGGATGTGCAGACTATAACATTTTTGTCGAATGTGAACTCAACGTCTGATTTTCGTTTCATTAGTATGTTTTTTGTACGAAACAAAAAAATCGAAAGAGCAAGACTACGCATGCTCAGAAACAAAAGAATACATGCAAAACTATTCAACACATTACGTCACTTCTGATGTTGTATTCTGTCAAATGAAAATTCTCGTATTGTTATTAACCTCTTCACTTTCCACATGAGACTAGCATGCCACAAGACATTCTGCCATCCGAAAATCAAAGCACGTGTATGAGGCTTTAGAAGCACTGTTTTGTTGGCGAGGTATGGCAGTTACAGACAGCATAGGAAGAGATACAAAAACTCACTGTGGCACATGCTATCAGCAATACTGGAAAGACCTTGATTTTATATGTTATATGTTAACGTTGCTTATTCAATGGCTCTGTTGCAGCCTTTTTTTTTTCTAATATTTTTATTCACATTTTCTATAAAATCAACTAAAATTATTTGGGCACATGGCCCACACAGAAACACACATAGACAAGAGAAATCAGCCTGATCGACTATGGCCGGCATTGGCTTAGCCAGTACAGGCAATATGATTAAGAACAAAATAAAAGTCAAAAACAGACTGGTAAACGTAAACCTGTCCTGTTCCAGCCTTTTATATAAGTTGTGGAATTATACTGATTTATTATGTAGCGGTACTCCCGTGAGGGCTGCTGATCGTCTCTATACGCTACTGGCTATAATTTAGCGTTCAACTTATAAGTAGAGCAGCAATGCTTGGCAAAGAGGAAGATGGTGAACGCTCCTTCCTATCCAACTCCGGATGTCTTCAGCTAGCCTGATGTTTAAACTGTGGTATTTGTAATCCACAAAGGAAAATAAATGACGGTAGAACAAAAGATATGCAGATAACTGCTTAACTGAAGAAATATCACCACTTGTAGATTCCTCCTGACATGTGAGTGCAATACATTTCTGACCTTACAGCGCAAGGGGAAAAAAGCAAGTCCCCAAAGTTCAGCTATATGATGCCTGTGAAGAAGTAGATTCACCTCCATGGAACTACAAGTCTCACCAGCAGTTTGTTGAAAGAACTCACTTAGCAATACTGTACTCTCTACTGAAATGGGTAGATGCCCTCTCACCACAATGGACTCCAATGGCTGTGAGGCTCTGTCCGGAATCACCTCCTGGTGTTTCCGTCTTGTGAAGATGGCACCTCTGTGCTGTGCTACAACTACCAGTGGGCTAAAGTGCAGGGACTTGCAGTTGCTCTGAAGTGCAGGCCGGTCCACTTGCTAGGATGGCAAGGCTGTACTCCGAGATCCCTCAGAGGCGGGCGATCCAACTCTCTGCTGTATAGGCCACAATCTCTCACTTCTGGGCACACACAGACCTCCTGCTGGCAGGTGTTGAATGGCTTCCAGAGAGGCTGAAATCAGGCTGCGCTGGTCCTTTTATCACTACTCCCAGAAGGCAGTTCTGCTCGCTTTGCATCTTCTGTATTGTAGTTCAGGGCTGATCCAGCTAACAGATTCACTTCCTCCTCCAAACTATATCTCCCACAATACTTTGCTGCATTCCTTCACTGGAATAAGGAAAAATTGTAACAGACCCCAGCAGGCACTAGAGGGAGCCAAACTCATTTGAAATAACAACAACTGTAATAACTATAGTAGCAACCCTTTTGGCTACAATTATATAAAAGCATGGCATTTACTTAGGTTTTTTGTTTTATTGTGTTTTCACTCCAATAGCCTACATTAGACATGTTTAAGGTTTCTTGAAATCATGCGAAAAGCTTCTAGTAACATACTCCACAAATTACAGAAACATTCAAAAATATATGTGGTGAAAAATTCTTTCATGTGAAGATATAGAGCAGAAAATCCTGTTGCCGGCATGCATGTTGTGATCACAGATGCTCTCACAAATGGTTCCGGTCATCTGCTAAGTGTAAATATAATTGCTTCCTTATTAATTTCTCTTGACGTCCTCAAAGGGAACCACTGCTTTGTCCATGAGCTATACATGTTTGGAGAAAAAACAAATCTGTGCAATAACATGTTAACAAATCGCTACAGCTATGCTACAAAATTCAAGATCCTTTGTTTTACACATATTTGCCAAGAAGAAAGTTAAGAAACCCCCTGATTTGCTTGAATTTTCCAAGGACAAAAGACTCCAGACATTTAGCCCTCATTCTCACGGTGCGATTTGACCATTCTAAATCGCATGACAAGTTGCACCCCACTGGCAGCTATTGGAGACTTCATATCGCCGCAACACGTCACAGCGATTATGAAAAAGGTTTGTGCACTACCCTTTTCCGATGTCATTGTGACTTGCATAGACTTGACATGAACTTTAATTAGCATCCCAGACCTAGTCTGTAGGGTTCAATATTGAGTTGGCCCACCCTTTGCAGCTGTCCACAAGGTTTATGAGTGTGTCTATGGGAATGTTTGACCATTCTTCCAGAAGCACATTTGTGAGGTCAGGCACTGATGTTGGATGAGAAGGCCTGGCTCGTAGTCTCCACTCTAATTCATCCCAAAGGTGTTCTATCGTGTTGAGGTCAAGACAGGCCAGTCAAGTTCCTCCACCCCAAACTCACTCATCCAGGTGTTTATGGACCTTGCTTTGGTCCAAATAATTTTGTGGAAGGGGGATTATGGTGTGGGGTTGTTTTCCAGGGGTTGGGCTTGGCCCCTTAGTTCCAGTGAAGGGAACTCCTAAGGCGTCAGTATACCAAGACATTTTGGACAATTTCATGCTCCCAACTTTATGGAAACAGTTTGAGGATGGCCCCTTACTGTTCCAACATGACTGCACACCAGTGCACAAAGTAAGGTCCATAAAGACATGGACTTAGCAGGGGTGGTGGAAAATTAACTTCAACTGCAATAATTCACATTATAATAGTAACTAAAACATATAAAATTAAGTGTAAAAAATTCAAAGTGCTATAATGGTGTGAACCTCCCAACTAAAAAGTTGTTGTACTTGAAGTTACCTTGTATTGCAATTGTCTATAGAGGGGTTTCCACCATCCTTGCTAAGTTTAATTTGTTATGTCTTATTTTCAGTTTGAAAGTACCGACGTACAGGTATGGCGATTTCCGTAAAGTGGTTAAAGCAGACCTTCAGTCCTTTTTTCATCTTTCCATCTTTTAAATCTTCTACCCTTGTTTTTTTCCCTTTGGATAATAAAACATTTTTTTTTCTGCCAATAAATACCTTATACAGCCCACTTTCTGTTTCTTGTCTGGTAAAAAGCCTAGGCTTATGACATCATGCAAAGCTCTCTCTCTCTCTCACTCTTGTGAAAGTTTGGCTGGAAGGGAGGGGGGATGAGTCATAAGAGGGCCAATGAGAGTGTGTCTGTGTAAATCCAGGAAGTGAACAAGCAGCAGTTTCAGCTGCCCACAGTTAAAATAAATGCAGCCAGACTCAATGGAGGGAGATTTCTGAAACATATTTGGCAAGTACAGAATCACAATATGCAAAATGGTTGGAGGAAAGCTTCAGAATGGCAAAGATTTGTATTACAAATTATGTGAGCAGACTGCAATTCCTCTTTAACCACTTGCCGACCGCCTAACGCCGATCTACGTCATCAGAATGGCACGGGCAGGCATAAGCACGTAGATGTACGTGTTTTGCCTCCCGCGGGTCGGGGGCCCGATCGGGCCCCCGCCCGGTGCCTGCGGCGGTCGGTTTTCGTTCGGGAGCGATCCCGGACGAGGGGACGGCCATTCATTCATGGCCACCCCCTCGCGATCGCTCCCGACGAATGGAAATCCCCGGTGACATCACTTCCTCTCCTGTAATGTAAACACAGGAGAGGAAGTGATGTATTCTCTCCTCCGTGTCGGTATTTTTCGTTCCGACACGGAGGAGAGCGGATCAGTGAGTTGCACCAACACATCCCACACACAGTAGAACATGCCAGGCACACTCACACCCCCCCTTTACCCCCCGATCACCCCCCCAATTACCCCTGCCCCCCAGTCACAGTGACACCAATGTCATTTTTTTTTTTTTTTTTTTTTTTTTTGCATTGGTGTCATTTGTGACTGTAATAACTGTTAGGGCAGTTAGGGTTAGCCCCCTTTAGTTCTAATGTACCCCCCTAACCCCCCCAATAAAGGTTTAACCCCATGATCACCCCCCGTCGCCAGTGTCACTAAGGCTGGGTTCACATTGCAGCGGTTTATGAGAACGAATGTGATTCGCACCGCACTGCAGTGCAAATCACATCCGATCTCTGTGCGATTCGAGTTCAGCCATTCGCCGCACCCGCCGCACCCGCCACACCCGCCGCACCCGCCGCAAATTCGCACGGGACCCTTTTTTTGGCCCGCAGCAGAATCGGATCGCATGGGTGTTCACACCATGCGATCCGAGTTTGCAGATCGCACTGCGATATGCGAACTGATCTGGGGGTGTCAGTAACATTTCACTGACACTCCCAGCAGTTCGCATAGGGCAGTGTGAACTGCCGCCGGGAGGCATGCGATGCGGGAACCCGCCGCGGATTCGCGGCGTTTCCGCATCGCTCCAGTGTGAACCCAGCCTAATAAGCGATCATTTTTCTGATCGCCGTATTAGTGTCACAGGTGACGCTAGTTAGGCAGGTAGGTATTTAGGTTCGCCGCAGCTTTTTATAGCGCTAGGGACCCCCATATACTACCGCATAAAGCCCCCTGATTGCCCCCTAGTTAACCCTTTCACCAGTGATCACCATATAACTGTTACAGGTGACGCTGGTTGGTTAGTTATTTTTTTATAGTTTCAGGGCACCCGCCATTTATTACCTAATAAAGGTTTAACCCCCTGATCACCCGGCAGGTGTCATTTGTGACTAATAACTGTTAGGGCAGTTAGGGTTAGCCCCCTTTAGTTCTAAGGTACCCCCCTAACCCCCCCAATAAAGGTTTAACCCCGTGATCACCCCCCGTCGCCAGTGTCACTAAGGCTGGGTTCACATTGCAGCGGTTTATGAGAACGGATGTGATTCGCACCGCACTGCAGTGCAAATCACATCCGATCTCTGTGCGATTCGAGTTCAGCTATACAGATAGTATGGCTGAATTCGTGTCGCACCCGCCGCACCCGCCGCAAACTCGCACGGGACCCTTTTTTTGGTCCGCAGCAGAATCGGATCGCATGGGTGTTCACACCATGCGATCCAAGTTTGCAGATCGCACTGCGATATGCGAACTGATCTGGGGGTGTCATTAACATTTCACTGACACTCCCAGCAGTTCGCATAGGGCAGTGTGAACTGCCGCCGGGAGGCATGCGATGCGGGAACCCGCCGCGCATTCGTGGCGTTCCCGCATCGCTCCAGTGTGAACCCAGCCTAATAAGCGATCGTTTTTCTGATCGCTGTATTAGTGTCACAGGTGACGCTAGTTAGGCAGGTAGGTATTTAGGTTCGCCGCAGCTTTTTATAGCGCCAGGGACCCCCATATACTACCGCATAAAGCCCCCTGATTGCCCCCTAGTTAACCCTTTCACCAGTGATCACCATATAACTGTTACAGGTGACGCTGGTTGGTTAGTTATTTTTTTATAGTTTCAGGGCACCCGCCATTTATTACCTAGTCTCACTAGTGTACCCCTAAATTTAGGGGTGTCTACTTTCTAAAATGGGGTCATTTGGGGGGGGGGGTTTGTGCCATCTTGGCATTTTATGGCCTTCAAAACTGTAACGCCCTTAGAAAGCCTGAAGGCGGTGCTTGGTTTTTGGGGCCCCGTACGCGGCTAGGCTCCCAAAAAGTCCCACATATGTGGTATCCCCGTACTCAGGAGAAGCAGCAGAATTTATTTTGGGGTGTCATTTCACATATGCCCATGGCATGCGTGAGCAATATATCATTTAGTGACAACTTTGTGAAAAAAAAAAAAAGTTTGTAATTTTCCCGCAACTTGTGGCAAAATATAAAATATTCCATGGACTCAACATGCCTCTCAGCAAATAGCTTGGGGTGTCTACTTTCTAAAATGGGGTCATTTGTGGGGGTTTTGTGCCATCTTGGCATTTTATGGCCTTCAAAACTGTAATAGGTAGTGAGAAGTGAACTCAAAAAATTACGCCCTTAGAAAGCCTGAAGGCGGTGCTTGGTTTTCGGGGCCCCGTACGCGGCTAGGCTCCCAAAAAGTCCCACATATGTGGTATCCCCGTACTCAGGAGAAGCAGCAGAATTTATTTTGGGGTGTCATTTCACATATGCCCATGGCATGCATGAGCAATATATCATTTAGTGACAACTTTGTGAAAAAAAAAAAAAAAAAAAAAAAGTTTGTAATTTTCCCGCAACTTGTGGCAAAATATAAAATATTCCATGGACTCAACATGCCTCTCAGCAAATAGCTTGGGGTGTCTACTTTCTAAAATGGGGTCATTTGTGGGGGTTTTGTGCCATCTTGGCATTTTATGGCCTTCAAAACTGTAATAGGTAGTGAGGCGTGAAATCAAAAATTTACGCCCTTAGAAAGCCTGAAGGCGGTGCTTGGTTTTCGGGGCCCTGTACGCGGCTAGGCTCCCAAAAAGTCCCACATATGTGGTATCCCCGTACTCAGGAGAAGCAGCAGAATTTATTTTGGGGTGTCATTTCACATACGCCCATAGCATGTGTGAGCAATATATCATTTAGTGACAACTTTGTGTAAAAAAAAAAAAAAAATTTTTTTTTTGTCATTATTCAATCGCTTGAGGCAAAAAAATAAAATATTCAATGGGCTCAACATGCCTCTTATCAATTTCCTTAGGGGGTCTACTTTCCAAAATGGGGTCATTTGGGGGGGTTTTGTACTGCCCTGTCATTTTAGCACCTCAAGAAATGAGATAGGCAGTCGTAAACTAAAAGCTGCGTAAATTCCAGAAAACGTACCTTAGTTTGTAGATGTGACAACTTTTGCGCAAACCAATAAATATACAATTATTGACTTTTTTTTTACCAAAGACATGTGGCTGAATACATTTTGTCCTAAATGTATGACTAAAATTGAGTTTATTGGATTTTTCTAATAACAAAAAGTAGAAAATATCATTTTTTTTCAAAATTTGCGGTCTTTTTACGTTTATATCGCAAAAAATAAAAATCGCAGAGGCAATCAAATACCATCAAAAGAAAGCTCTATTTGTGGGAAGAAAAGGACGCAAATTTTGTTTGGGTACAACATTGCATGACCGCGCAATTACCAGTTAAAGCAGCGCAGTGCCAAAGTGTAAAAAGACCTCTGGTCATTTACCAGCAAAATGGTCCGGTCTGAAAGTGGTTAAGCCAAGGCGTTAAAAGATAAAAAAATCAATAACACATCCAAAATATGTGAAGGCAAAATACAGTGCGGCTGACATTGTCTGTGAAAACTGCACTGTTCCGTAACCCCAGACACAGCAAAATTGAAAGGAATGATGTTTTTTCCATGTTGCTCTTGAACTCACAATAATAGAGAAATAATTTCTCCGCTGTATGGCATTTTTCTCCCTTTTTTTTGCATTGTCCGGGCACACAGCCACACAGCCGTATGTCTATGCATTTTATCATGTAATGTCAACTAAAGTGGAAGAACAGAGTTTAGGCAGAGCCGTTTATTGGCTAACTGTGCCTGAAGATCAATTTCCAGGATTCATCAGTTGAGAATATGTGACCAAATACCTAGCAGCTCCAGCAGCATAGCAAGTGTTATGTTGCTTTTAAAAAAAATATTTAATAATTATATGTGGGTATGGCATGTGTTCAAAATCGGGTACTTTTGCATTAAAGAGAATGTGTCGCTTTTCCCTTTCAGGGAACCCACACAGGTGCCTTTGAGAACGTCAATGACGAAACGCGTAAGGCGGAGCCACGCACTCGCGCAACTTCCCGTATGCTAGCAGGGAGCTGGAACACAGTTGAAACGCACGCTGCAAGCTGGCCCCCGGCCCCTGCACATAGTGAACCCTATTGGTAGTTTAAGGGCTGTGCGCACCTATTGAGAAGCCTACTATTTGTTTTTAATTTATATTTTTTAAATGAATCTACCTTTTACTACACTATGGGAGCCATATCTCTTTTCTTGTGAGGATTATCTCCTGGAAACCCGTTGGAAATTTTTTTTTTTCTGAAAACTGGAACTGGAGAGCTTGGATTGGGAAATCAGCTCTGGATATCCTGATTTGGTGGAAAGATTGGAGGAGCCACCAGGGGACACCACGCCATGCAAATTTACTGAAGGATGCAGTAAGGGGCTTCTAACGTCCCAGTTACCGATATATGCCAATCACCCCTGCGGGGGTAGTGGCAGCTGGTGAGTGGGGACCCTTGAGGGGGAGCAAAAGAGTCACCTGATCTGCTGAGCACTGTGGTCACTTTGGAATCGCTGGCACCTTTCACAGCATTTTTTGCACATTATCTATGTGGGACTATTGATTAGCTTTAATTTGTGTGTATATATATATATATATATATATATATATATATTTGCCACTAACACATATACTGATTTTTTACACGTAATGTGAGATAATATATATATATATATATATATATATATATACACATATACACACACACACAATTTCATATATCAGTATTATATTAATTTTCCTTTTTTAGTTCTAATTTTAGAGGGTTCTGCCTCTCACATTTGGGATGTAGGTATAGATTGGTATTTTACATTCAGAGCACATGTGGTTTATCACCTTCGGATGTGTTATATCTGTCACAGTATTGGTGATGCCATGTCACATATGAATATTTAATATATTTTTTGTGTAATTTAGGTGAGGGTGGTATATGATTGTGGGTCATACAGTATTATCACCCCTCATTATACTAGGGTAGAGCCACTCACCCCATCTCTTTTTTATATTACTTGTAAGTTCCTTTTAGGAACTTATTGGGGGGGGGGGGGTGCAGCAACCCGTTCTGATCCTAATCGCGGAGTCTAACATTTTCCCACACAGGGTTTGACTCCCAGAGGAATGGACTGGTAGAGGAGCATGGAAAAGAGATAGAACACAGGGTTTGATTTACTAAAGCTGGAGAGTGCAAGATCTGGTTCAGCTGTACATAGAAATCGATCACCTTTCACTGAAACTTAACTGAACAAGCTGACATTAGAAGCTAATTGACTTCCATGCAGAGCTGCACCAGATTTTGAGCGCTGTAGTTTAAGGCTCCATGCACACTGGTTGTTAAAATAATGTTATAAAAACGCCAGTAGCTTTGCAGTGAGTCTTTCAATGTTTAACGTTTTGGCAAAATCGCTTATTAGCGTTTATTAACGTTTTTTGCGTTTTTTAATTTTTTTTATTTATTTTCAGGGATCAAAAAGGTTAAATAACGCTGGTGAGCCACGTTTTTGAGTGTTTATTGACGTTTATCAGCGTTTGCATTTTTTGTGGTCACAAAAACAACTCCTGGCGTTCAGAAAACAGCCCATAAACTCCACTGCTGATAAACATCCAAAAACTTCCTTGTGTGCATGGACATCTAGGATAACATAGAGGGAAGGGAGTTAAATGGGCTGTAAAAAAAAAAAAAAAAACGCCTAAACTCCCAAAAACGGCTGTTTATGAGGTTCAGTGTGCATGGAGAAAATCAACCCCATAGTCTCTTTAAATATAGGTTTGCTTTAATGTTCTTGAATGAAGGGAAATAAAAGATATGCGTAATTGTACAGCTCTTCCTTAAATGATGAAGAAATTGCGATGAGGCTTCATTTTGGACAGCTGAGTTGCAAAGATTGCTGAAACTCATTACAGTGTTTTTCCTGAAAGATAATCAGGGATTTTACAAGTGTTGTAATATTCTTGTAAATTACTCAGTGCATCATTAAAATGCTTCACCTTCCTTGGTGAGAGATGTTTACACAAATGGCTATTGAGATGCATGTTTGGGTGAACATCAGCCATAAGAATTTCTTGCAATTTCAAAATAGAAAATTGTCCTCTGAGACCTGTTCCATATATGCAAAATACATCTGAATAAATGAGTACCTTATTTAAAGTGGGAGCATGCTGCATCTTCCATCTGTAGTCTGAATGATTGCCCCATTCCAAGCCTCCTGACTCTCATGGAGCCATCTGGTACATGTGCCATTGTGAATGGATGTAGGTAAGGGCTCTTGTTAACACAACGATCTTCAACCAACTGTGTATCTTCATGCTCAGCATTCGCTTTCATTTATAAGTAGAAAGACAGGATGGAATCAATACACACTCGTCACATCTCTTCTGTTTTAATATAGTTTCATTTCTTTGGGATTAGGCACTTTAGAAAGCAACTGGTGCATTGTAAATACATGGAACTTTTTAATAATATATCATTATCACAGTAGATACTAGCAGATGCCAGCAGAGACATATAAGAGCTGATTCATTAAAACGGAAGAAAAGAAAATGAGCATCGAAATTGTTGCCTATGGTGACCATTTAGAATTCTTATTTAATATTTCCATAAAATAAAATGTGAAACCTGATTGTTTGGTATTGGCAACCACTTTACATTTGTGCTTTCTTTTCAGTTTTTATGAATCAGTTCTGGAGTTTTAAAGGTATCTCACCTATCAGTAGCTAATATCAAAGTGACCCTGTTGCTATACAATATAGTTTTTTTTCCCCCCAAATGTTTTATTTAACCAGGGAGGCAATTTCCATGTCAACAAGACAATAAGGCCCCTTTCACACTGAGGCGTTTTTAAGGCGTTTTAGCGCTAAAAATAGCGCCTAAATAACGCCTGAAATAATCCTGCCCCAGCATTCTCAATGTAGAAGCCTGAGGTGCTTTCACACTGAGGCGTTGTGCAGGCTGTGCGTTGGGAAAAATCCTGCAAACAGCTTTTTTGGAGCATCTTTTGGGCGCTTAAAATAGCGCTGTAAAAACGCCTATCCCCATTGAAATGAATGAGTAGCGCTGTAAAAACGCGGTAATAACGCTTTAAAAATGCCCAGAAGCTATGGGAAGGTCACATGACCACAGTACAGTGTAGGATGCTGGACAGGAAGTGATGTAAGGGGGTGAGGTTGTTTGATGATTCCAACGCTTCAAAAGCGCTTCAAAAACGCTATAAAAACGTATGGGTGTTAGCGCTATTTGTAGCGCTAACGCTACAAAAACGCGGTAAAAACGCTGTAATAACGCTATGTGTTTTTAGAGCGTTTTCTAAACGCCCCAGTGTGAAAGGGGCCTAAAAGAGAGTTAATGATGCACCAGTACACTGAATATGGGTATAGCCAGCTAGTAGATGAAATCCAGTCACAAAAAGGGATCAGCAAATTCTCAACAATATAAAACTCTCCGCTCCCTCATTGGAAGCCGAAAATGATGTAGAACTGGCCACAGTATATAGTTTAAACCAGGTATATGCAATTAGCGGACCTCCAGCTGTTTCAGAAATACAAGTCCCATGAGGCATAGCAAGACTCTGACAGCCACAAGCATGACACCCAGAGGCAGAGGCATTATGGGACTTGTAGTTTTGCAACAGCTGGAGGTCCGCTAATTGCATATGCCTGGTTTAAACCAAGGCACACCTGTGCCTGTGCACCTACTCCACTTTCAAAGCCAAATTCTACTTTGATCTTTGATCACTTTCAGGAGTGTCAGTCTCATTGGGCCCGTACAGTGCTTGCTGGTTCTTCCTGCTCATTTCCTGCCTGCCTCCTTTGCTTCCCTCACCCCTTTCCTTCTCCCCCTTTCCTTTATTTTTACTGTCCCTCTTCTTTTTTTTTTTCCTTATCTTTTTTCTCCCATTGTCTATTTCCCTTCCTTCCTAAGGCCTCATTCCAGGGCCGTCTTTAATGTTGATTAGGTCCTGGGCAAACATTTTTCTTGCCCCCCCCCCCCAACCGCTCTTAGACATATAACAAATAGCGGTAAAACACAAAATCTGTTTACTGCAGCAGATCAGGCAGCAATTGCAATTGGTTGCCAGTGGATACACCATATTATCACTGATCACTGACTGGTTGTTACTGCACATCATTACTGCTCACTGAGAGACGCACTACAGGAGATGATCAGAGACTGCAAATCTAATACAGGAGATGACCAGAGACTGCAAATCTAATACAGGACATAACCAGAGACTGCAAATCTAATACAGGAGATGACCAGAGACTGCAAATCTAATAAAGGAGATGACCAGAGATGGCAAATCTAATACAGGAGATGACCAGAGACTGCAAATCTAATAAAGGAGATGACCAGAGACTGCAAATCTAGTACAGGAGATAACCAGAGACTGCAAATCTAGCACAGGAGATGACCAGAGACTGCAAATTTAATAAAGGTGATGACCAGAGACTGCGGATCTAATACAGGAGATGACCAGAGACTGCGGATCTAATACAAGAGATGACCAGAGACTGTGGATCTAATACAGGAGATGATCAGAGACTGCGGATTTAATACAGGAGATAACCAGGAGTAAAGGAGGTGATAAACTAATTAACCATTTTAAAATGTTACCTATCAGCAGTGTACAACTATATTGTTCATTAACAGGTCAGGGTAGGATAACATTCAACAAGCAGTCCATGGGGAGAAGGACCTACCTAGCCAACCAGGCTCACCACCCGCTCTCATTGATTCAGGGATGGTGCTCTCAGAGGTCCAGGTTCAGGGCCTTCGGGGGTCCAGGTTTGGGGCCCTCAGAGGTTCAGGGCCTTCAGGGTCCAGGTGCGGGGCCCTCAGACATCAATGTTCGGAGGCCTTCAGGAATCCGGAGGCAGGGCTTGCAAAGGTCTGGGGGCGGGACTTGCAAAAAAGGTCTGGGGGCGGGTTTCGAAGAGGTCCGGAGGCGGGGCTCTCAGCGCTCATACTCCGTTCTCAGCCCTGAGCATACAGGTTGCATGGGGCCCCGCCCTGCTGGCCAGGCAATACAGCAATGTTTTTTTGTGCTCGACGCCGGTGGGGTTATCAAGGGACCGGGGACCCTAATTTGCAGGCAGCAGGGGCTCAAGGGGCAGCTACTTTGGTGGGCCCCCCAGCCATGACAGGGCCCGGGGCAGCTGCCCCTTTTGCCCTGCGTTAAAGACGGCCCTGCCTCATTCACATGAGTGATTAGGGCTGTTGTTCAAACTCTGTCTGCAAAAAACAGCGGCTTCTTAAGCTTAGTACACATAGGTCAAATGTCAGGGCGTCGTTGACCGCATAGACGGCATTTGACAGGCTTCTGTTGAAGGGGCATGACCAAGAAAGGTCTGCTGATCAGCTGTCTGCTGATCGAATTGTTAGTACAGCGGCTCCGATGGGTTGAATGAAAAAAATTGTGCAGTGTTTACGAGGCTTTACTGCTGGAAGCATCGATGTTTACATTTAACTGCATCTGCTCTGCCCATGACAGTGGCTAGTTATGTCCTCAAATAAATGCACATGCAGTGGTTAGTTGCAGTTAGGGATGAATGATCATCCCTGGTTGCAAAGTCCAGGGGAGTTCATCCATCTCTAACTGCAGGTAACCACTCCATGGAAAGATATGGGACATTTTTGGCTGCTGTCACCTTGTCATTGTTTCAGAGGACAGAGCAGCCTCAGCTAAACCTAAATACAGCGCTACCCTGTAGGGGGTCACTAGTGAATGTGGTTCATCTCCCACCCTGCACAGCCAGGCACACGAGTTTCCAGTCACACAGAGTCAAGAAGCAGTCCTTGCAACTTTGTTTTATTAGGGGAATAGAACTTGGACGGGGATAGGGTGCATATGGGATGCCCACTTAAGTTGAAGGAAATTAGTAGGGACTTAACTATATACACTCCTGCTCGCAGACTATCACTCCCAGAACCAGTTAGCACTAATATGGAGATCTGAAACTGGCTCTGTCAGGCCCAAAGCAAATGCCTTTTGCAGGTAGGGACTGCAGGCCCCTATGGTGTAGCAAAAATAAAAGTCCTTGGTACTAGCTGTTCTACATTTGGTTACTGCTCTCAGTACCACCTCTTCAGGCACTGCCACCCCTCCTGGCTGCAACTGCCTCTTTCAACTGCCCATGCCACCATAGTCCTCCTGACTGGCTCTGCACCCATCTCAGTCCTCCCAGGCATACCTCACAATCCTCCTGACTGTGTGTCACTCACCAGCCCTCTTAGCTGTTCTTATTCCTCCTGGAGATTTGCCTGGCAGTATTCTCCCGCTGGCCTCCTTGCTCGCAGTGCCTCCTGGCCAGGACACCTTCATGGGTTTTAAGTAGGTCCCATCCGCACCAGAGCCCAGGCCCAAGGTCACCCCCCCCCCCCCCCCCCCAGACTGGGGAGCTCCATCAAAGGCCAGGACAGCCTAACACTCCATCTCAAACTTCCACCTGAACTCTCCTTCCCAGCTGTGCCTGCCCCCTGCCAACCCAAGTCGGGGATTTGTCAGGACCATCAGAATACTCCAGGCAGCTCCACCTTACTTCCCCTCCCATCTTTCTAGATGGTTCCAGTACATTCTAGTAATAGGGGGGAGGTCTCCATGATGCTGCCTGTGAGTCGTCCAGCTCTCCCTGGATCTCTGCCCAACCCAGGACAAAACACAGACAGGCTTGGCTACCAGTACTAGAAAAAAATAACTATTTACACTTCTAGAACATTAGAGAGTGCTACATAAACACTAGTGATTACAATTGCAACAGACAGTTAATTTTTGCCCCTAGTGCCACAAGTGACATTTCAATACATTTCTATTCGTCATTCACATAGCAACCTGCTGTACTGAAAAAAAAATGACTGCATGCTGTGCTGTTGGCTTTCACCTTTGCAAACAAGACATTTTGCCTTACCTATGTATTGGATGTGTGGTGGAAATAGTGGAAAGTGTAGCCCAAATGCATCTGAAACAAAAAGTCTTAAATGTGTATTTGTTTAAGAGATTGGTTGCAGTGTTGATCATTCATGGGTATATACACTCCCATCCTCCCCCACTCCTACTGCTCAACAATTAAGCCCAAGCAGGTGAAATGCACCAGAGGGAGAACATGGGTGGATTGTCTCTGTCACTGCTGACAGAATAAAGTTTTTGTATGTAAGGGATCGGTGGAATGCAGCTTCTTTACTTTTGTATGTAATCTGTGAAATCTGACGTCCAAAGGCCAATCTCTTGGCGTTGCCAATGGCTCTTTCTGGTTTCTCTTGCTGACCTCCATGTCACTACTGTATACTGTTATTGATTACAAATACTTGATATTTTCATCACCCCACACCTCTGATAAAGTCCATGTGATGACACACATCAGGCAAAGTTAGGAAACTCTAGGACGTGTGCAGTATGCCCTGAGGTGCAGAGTGTTGGGTGAGCTGAGCAAGATGCCAGCCTTTGACTAGAATTGGATGTTACCCTGTACTGAAGCTTTGTATATACGCAACATATTATCCTTAGTGCTGTTTGTGAGTTTACTTGTTTTTAACCTTTATAGAACTAAGTTTTTGTTTATTTTTGGATAGAGTAAGGGAGGGTTATAACCCTTGTAAGGTTTCATTTGGCATCTGTGTCACATTGGGGAGATTTTGCTTCACATCCTGTCCCAGTGTGAATCTCCATAACACAAACACTGAGTATATGCTGTGATGGAATGTATGGGATAACAATTACATTCAATTGATCTGCGAAAGCACTGTTTTTGGAGATATGTGACATGTGTTTGTTTTCCTATAGAGGGTGCTCATTTGGTTGGGGTAAGTTAGGTAAATCGATTAGGTGAAGGTGATTGTGAACTTTTTATATTTGATTATATAGATACTCTATAGTAATAACTGACTAATGCATTTCAAGGTTGCGTCTTTATCAGATGATCATGATAAATAGGCGTGAGTGAAAATAGCCCAAATCAGTCTATATTATTTAGGCTGGGTTCATAATAGTGCGAACTGGATGCGGTTTTTTCCAAATCCAATTCGCATGACAGGAGCCGGTTCACATATTTCCGTTGCGGTTGTTGAGCAGCTTGCGCAGGAGTCCTGTGCATCTTTGGCTCCATTTCAGGGCCAAATTCAGGCAAAAAGTCAGCCCTGATTCCTCCCTGAAGAGGAGAACAGGGATGCACTGGACCCCCTGCTGCGAGCCACATCTGGCAGCAATGTGAAGCCAGCCTCAGCCTATAGGAAAGTTATAGAGTCTCCAAACTATGGTATATATTTGAAAATCGATCAGTCCTGATGTCCTATGACAGGCTATTCCTGAGGACCGAAAATGCCAGGACAGTACAAATATCCCCCATATGACCCTCTTTTGGAAAGTTGACAGTCCAAGGTACTTAGTAAGAGGTATGGCGATTTTTTTGAAGTTGTAATTTTTTGTCACAGTTTTTCAGAAAATTAGGTAATGAATAAAGAAAAAAAAAAGTCATATTTTTTTTATACATAAAAAAACCAGTGCAGTACAGTGTTATTGTATAACAGATGTGGCTGTAGTCAGGGACACTAACTTGGACAGTATATTAAAAAAAATAAAAAATAATATTTTTTTCAAATGTGATCTGCTGTGATTGGTGACAGCGTTCACATGGTACCGGCAGCGAGCCCGAGGCACGATCCGAGTGGACATCATATGACATACGCCTGAATCAATGAAGTCCCACCCGGCCTATAGCAAAGTGTTGGCCGAGTTAGTGGTTAAAGAATATTAATGAGGACCTTACACTATGCAGGTTCACGTTCTGGTTATTTCACAGTATTTATCCTGTATTGGGTGAAGGTCAGCAGAAGTAATCTGTGAGAGCTGCAGGGGGACACTTAAGGCTCTCCTAAAAGTGTCAGTTTACCTTTTGTATTTTAGTACATGCAAAAGGATTTAGGTAGATGAGGTATGATCAAAGGATAAACTGGTACCACATCCCAAATTGTGATTTTCTAAAGATACGGGAAAAATGTAAACAGGGGACTGGAGGGTAACCAACCCCCGGGACTTTTTAAACGGTACCCAATATTATAACAAAGAGTAAAATCAATATAATTTTATTGAAAATACAAATAAAAACATTTCCGGAAAAAGGAATTATATGAGAATAATCAAGTCCTTCGATACAAACGACTGACATAGAGTTTATACAGAAATGTACATGTTACCAAAATTTGCACATTATGTATGCTGCATTTTTTTCTACTACATGTTTCGCTCTTCTGAGCTTCCTCGGGACAAAGCAGCTTGTACAGTTGCACAGAGAAACTGAAAAGATATATACAAACAAATTAGTCATTGATCATTAAATACATCATAGGTTTGAAACACATTTGTTTCTATTTCAATAGAGTGTCCGCTTCAACCATCTACAATTGATCAAAGCAGGCACTCATTGAAATAGCTAGAAGTTCAAATAAGGACATTGAAAAAAAGTATAACAATAAGTATCGATCAATGTATCAAAACGATCTGTATACCGAAACTTTAACATAGAAACAACCTGGGACAATTATATAAGTTGTCCAAATCAAGATTTACAAATGAAATAAAATAAATACAACTGAACCATTTAGAAAGGGTAGCCGCCTTACCCTGTGGGTCTTTTTTGTTTGTGCTTATTCGAAAAGTTATATAAAATCAGAATATTGATTGAGTGGAGAAAATCACAGCGTAAAAAACTGTGTGCAAGTGGAGGCGCCCCTGAGGAGCCACGGTGTTCCCCGGCAGTCTGTAGAGGCACGAGAAAAAGATAGACTAAGTATATACATCCATACATTTAGGGTTAAAGAAGAAAACAACACAAAAAATCCTCCAGTGAAAATACCTGAAAGACGTTGGAAGAGGTAAATCTATGTTGAGCCAATTATTTAGATGTAGAGAACACCAAGTTCCAAAAGTGGCCCAGGTATTGTCAGAAAGTATTGTACATATTGCAGCCCATGCAGAAGATGTTTGCCTGCAAGGGTTAAAACACAGGTTTGTGTATGTAAATCAGTTACTATCAGTCTATATGGGACAAAAGGAAGCTCCCAAGTGAAATACTTAACAAGGGACATTCCGAGTCCCAAAGTATTTAAATGCGCATAAAAAGCCCATGAAATCGGTCTATACAAGAACCCCGATGTGCCTTACCTAAAGGGACAAATACTGTTGAACTTCCAAATGTCCAAACACCGTCATAGGTCCTTCTCCCTCAATTGCCAACCCGGCAATGAGACGAGGGCATTTAAACTCGTGGCTCCAGCCCGGCGGCGTCTGACGTCACCGCCGGGCTGCGGGCGCGTCTATTAAAGAGGATGTCCCTTAGTTATGAGAAGGAGATTAGTGCGCATGCGCCGAGGACGTAACTTGTGTCACTCGTACGCATCAGCCATTCTCATGAAGGGCAAACATAAGGGAATGCCCGCCTCCGTCAATTTCACCTGCGTGGGCGCCCAACCCGACGCTCATGATATGCAGGTGGCCATGTTGGAAAATGGCAATTATGCCCTTATTGACTGACGGATAGGAAACAGGCTGAAACACACCAGGGAAAAGAATGACAGCAAGATTTAGCCACCATCCTATTATTCCCTGGCTCCAAAAGGAAACAAAAGGAAGAGCAGCACGTGGGCAAAAATATCCTCTGTAATGAATGGGGGCAAGTTGGCGAAACTTAGAATTGGCTGAAAAGTTGTAAACCAATCTTGCCCCGGGGCGCCCGTACAAACTGCCTTACAGGGGAAACACAGAAAGATTTCTCATGGCGGTCCCACACTACAGTCCCCCGTAACCAGGTGATTGGTTATTGTTCTGAATTTGAATGTATATTAAATCAAAATAGAGAAAATATTTTGATAAGAAATTAAAAGCATAAACATACCCAATAGGGTAATGCGGCCAACGGAAAAAAAAAAACCTAAAGAAAAGGCTTGAAGCTAAACGCATCGTTCAGACCTGGGGGCCGAGTAGCTCCAATGTTTGTATTTTAGCCGAAACATTCACAGGATCAGTGCAGAGACTGGCAGTGTGGGCAGCGGGAAAGATAGGTATGTACACTCTTCTTTTAAGGATAAGGTATTCTTGGGTGTCTGTACTTTATGCCTACTAGAGCACCTTTCTCAACCTCTTTAACATGGAGAAACCCTTAAAATAATTTTACTTTTCTTAGGAAACCCTTGTTAAAAATGACTAATACTATATCCACAGCTCATGATAAATTGATGGTCAGTGGGAATACTGCTTCTTACATTGATAGTCATTGGGAAGTATCCTCCTTTACAGATAGCTAAAAAAATTGATTGCTCTCATTGACCAATGAACCCCTAGCAACTTTTGTAGGAACTCTAGGATTCCACAGAACCCTGATTTGGTTTGGCTGTACTAGAGGCTTCTTTTTCTTAAATGACAGAAGCAGTCACTTTAAACAGAGAAGAATTGTATAATTTACATTTAGAATAAAAATATAGGTAAAGATAATCTGTTCCTATGTATGTTTATCAGTGTTTTTGCTTAGTATATTGTTCTACTTTAAAGCGTACCTATAGGAAATATCCAGGGCTATTTTTCAGCTGGAACTTGGCGGAACAGCGTTCCGCCACCTATGGCAGCCCTCTCCTTTCCAGTCTGTCAGCCAACACTGAAGCGAGTAGAGGAAGTTCTCTATTATACTTCCTCCACTCGGCGGTGTGCTAGCACAGGGCACCTTCCACATACCTGATGATAGGTGCTCCAGATCCAGATGCTGCAACTGTAAGGAGTTTTAATCTGGGGTTTCAAGAGGTATCGTCTGTCCACTCCTGCTGCCTATCAGATCACTGTCGCACAGAGCCCAGTGAAGCACTGTGAATGTCCTCCTAGGCTCTGTGTACACTGATAATCTGGCAGGTGAAGCTGCAAAGAGGAGACTGCACAGTAGGCTGAAGGGGAAAAAAAGCCTTTTCTACCTCATAGAACAGAGTCAACTGCACCGTTCTAATCCTGTGAAGATAAACTGAGCTGTAAACTTTGAAGAGGTGAGAACTACGAAGGGAAAGGGGGAGGGGTGGCTCTGCAGAAAGACAGCTGTGGAGATGTTGAGGTTGTTCTGCACAGGGCCAGATTAAGAACATCATGGGCCTGGTGCTGAGGATTTTGGTGGAGCCTTTTATAAACAATAAATAAATAAAAATGCAAACTATTTTTGTTATAACAAATTAAATTAAAAAGAGAGAGGGAGGAGGTGTGAGGGGTAAGGGAAGGAGGATGAGAGAGAAAGGGGGGATGAGAGAGAGAGGACGCACATGAGCATGTGTGGGAATGACATCAACGCAACCTGGCTAAGGCAAGTGACTGAAGGCACAGAACCCAGAAGGAAGACCGGGTGAAGATGGAAGTGCCCGGGCCCCACCGGATTTATCACAGCACAGCACTGGATGGCTCATTCTCACAATTTAAGTGTACCCTAATGTGCTAATATGCTGGGCATACTTGTACATTATGGAATAACCTACCCCAGGGCCTCTAAAAAGTAGTAATGTTAGAAAAGTTTACTACCGCTTTAATATCACAGGAGCCTCTCATGGGGCCCCTTACTGACCCTGTGGCCCTTGGGCAGTGCCTAAGTGCATAGTTGTCAACATTTCAAAAATATTTTCAGAGACGCTTTTTTTACAAGTGCTATATTTAGAGTAGCTGACATTCCCTATGTTCCTCTATACATCACAATAGTAATTACAAAATTAAATAAGTACTAATAATGGGGCACAACAAATATGAGGACTGTGAGATTTCCTTTAGTTAAACTGACAAAAATGTGCCCATTCTAGAGCTGGTAACATTGAGGATATTCAGTATAATTTTAAAGAACAGTTTTGTGGGTAAGAGGGATAGGGGAGGAGTATGGATGGTATAAAAGTGGAAAGTATGTGCAGGTGATGGAGAGGGATGTGGAGGGTTTAACAGTGGGCACTATGTACATGAGAGGAGTGTGAAGGGTATGACAGTGGGCAGTATGCACAGCAGAGGAGTGTAGAGGGTATGACGTTGGGCACTATGTATAAGAGAAGAGTGTGGAGGGTATGACAGTGGGCACTATGTATAGGAGAGAAGTGTTGGAGGTATGACAGTGGGCACTATGTATAGGAGAGGAGTGTGGATGGTACGACAGTGGGCACTATGTACAGGAGATAAGTGTATGACAGCGGGCACTATGTACAGGAGAGGAGTGTGTAGGATATGGCAGCGGGCGTTATGTATAGGAGAGAAGTGTGGAGGGTGTGACAGTGAGCAGTATGTACAGGAGAGAAGTGTGGAGAGTATTACAGTGGGCACTATGTATAGGAGAGAAGCGTGGAGAGTATGACAGTGGGCACTATGTATAGGAGAAGAGGATGAAGTAATCTGGGAAGGAAAAATTTAAAGGTTTGTGGAAGGATGTTTAGGGACTGTGTAGTGGTTAAGCGGGCCATACATGGATTGAAATTACACCAATTAAGCAGAGACCAGCCACAGTCGATCTATGTATGGGCTAGCTGGTTTTACACAAGTCACCCTATTAACCGACTTGAGTACAACCAGCCTGTCAGGTTTTCCCCAAAATAATCAGTGCTGCCAGCTACAGTTAGCTACAGTAATCATTGTATTCACTGGCAGAACACAATAACACTGCAGGAGTGATTGCCCCATTCAGGGCCGTCTTTAATATAGATTGGACCCTGAGCAAAATTTTTCTTGGGCCCCCCCCATGCAATTTCCCTCTCCACCTACTCTGAGACATACCATAAATAGCAGCTAGACTTAAAATCAGTTTTCTGTATCAGATCAGGCAGTAATTGCAATTGGTTGCCAGCAGTGACAGCATATCATTACTGCTTACTGACTAGTTGCTAGAGGTTACAGCACACATTACGGGTCACTGATTAGTTGCTAGAGGTTACAGCACACATTACGGGTCACTGATTAGTTGCTAGAGGTTACAGCACATCACCTCCTCACAGCAGGGGAGCATGATATACATAGGAATGCCGCTTTTATTTATCAATGCCACCAGCCGCAGCTATTTACATACCGTAGTATTGTCGCCCCTATTTACATACTAATGCCGGTTATTTACATGTAAACACAGGGTATGCAGGTGAGTCATCTGCACACAACAATAGGGCAGAGCTGGGCAGTATTAATACCAGCACTTCACACTGAGATATTGGGACACAGCACATGACTAAAACTTCAAGGGATAAGGGAATTTAAACCTGGATAGTTGGCAAGTATGAGGCAGCTGTTTTGGGCCCCACAACAATGACAGGGCCCAGGGCAGCTGCCCCTTTTGCTCTGCCCCATTCACAGGTCAGCAGGTGAGAGGGTGTGTGGGGACAGGCTGGGGAGAGATACTAGTCAGTCCCTGGATAGGCACTGGTTAGTATCAGAGCCAGATACACACAGGTTACGTACGCCACGATCGTTAGAGCGAGAGCAATAATTCTAGCACTAGACCTCCTCTGTAACTCTAAACATGTAACCTGTAAAAAAATGTAAAGCATCGCTTAGTACACAACAAAAATTGTGCTAACTTTAGTGTTTTTTTATGAATGAAACAGTTTCTTTCCAAAAAAAGTTTGAAAAATTGCTGTGCAAATATCGTGTAACATAAAAAGTTGCAAAGACCACCATTTTATTCCATAGGGTGTCTGCTAAAACAATATATAATGCTTGGGGGTTCTGAGTAATTTTCTAGCATAAAAAAAATGATGACTTTTACATGTAGGAGAGAAGTCTCAGAATGGGCCTGGGTGGCAAGGGGTTAATTATCATAAGTAATATACAAATAATTATTATAAGCACTGTGAGTTCATCCTCTCAGTCTGCTGTAGAGTGTTGCAGCTTGTATTTAAACTGGCCGCTCTGTATGTAGCTTCTGACAGGCTGCGCAAGCAGCGCTGTATCTCCGGAAACATAGATGATAGCAGCCCCATATTTTAACCAGTACCGGAGTGGGTCTTTAGCTACCTACCCCCCAAATATGGAGTCTCTGTGACTCCTGATCACCATGCTACAATCCTTGAAGTCCATCTTTTTTTGGGGGCAAATGGGCCTATCTTGAGAAAGGGGCCTGGAGCTGCAGCTCCAATAGCCCCTATGTTAATCCGGCCCTGCTTCTGCAGAGGACAGAGCTGGGGATGGGGGGGTATTAGATTGTGCACAGTGAGAACTGTGTGGGGAGCTGGCAGTGCAGTGCAGAGGTGAAATATTGAAGGTTGAGAGCTATGGATTAAAGAGAAGCTGTAGCCAGGGCTGCAGAAGTGAAATGTGGAGGGGCAGATAAATAATCTTGGATGGGGGTGCAGAGGTGACATGTTGACAGAGGGTACAAAAGTGAGTTGTGGATGGGGGGTGGCACATGCCAAAGTAAACTGTGGAACATGGGGGAGAGAAGGGGGGTTGAGGGGTGGGGGGCAGAAGGTGAGCTGTAGATGGGGAGGAGAGGTGAGCTGTGGGAGGGAGTTGTGGACTGGGGGGGGGGGGTTGAGAGGGTGACCTGTGGACATTGGGGGGGGGGGGAAGGTGTCCTATGGATAGGGAGGGAGAGGGTGAACTGTGGATGGAGGAGAGGGTGAGCTGTGGACAGGGGGGAAGAGAAGGTGAGAGAGGGTGGCCTGTGGACAGGGGGGAAGAGAAAGTGACCTGTACACAAAGAGGAGTGGGTGAGCTGTAGATGGGGGAGAGGGTGACCTGTGGACAGGGGGAGAGAAGGTGATTTGTACACAAGGGGGAGAGGGTGAGCTGTGGATGGAGAGGGGAGGTGAGTTGTGGATGGGGGAGACGGTGAGCTTCAGATGGGGAGGGAAGATGGGCTGTTGATGGGGGAGAATGAAGGTGACCTGCGAATGGAGAGGGAAGGTGAGGGGAGCTGTGGATGGGGGAGAGGGTGACAGGTGGGAGACAGTGAGTTTCAGATGGGGAGGGAAGGTGAGAGAGGGTGACCCATGGTGGGTGACCTCCCTGATGGCAGGAAAAGAAGGCAAGCTGTGAATGGGGATGCTAATTTTTTTTCCGCACACTTTGTGATACACACTCCTCAACACTACACAACTCTGTGTGTTACACTTTTCTGAACCTTGAATTGTGTGTGAAATGCAGTTCTGAGCCTTGACCACATCCATTATTTGGCATCATTTTACTTCTCTTCCCCAAGGAATGGCGAGATCGGGGTCAGTAGGGGTGGGATTGGGGGCGGGAGGGTGTGGGCTGGGGGTGGGGAGTTGACTGGGGAGGGTGGGTTCCTGCACCTATTCTCTGAGGAAAAAAGGCCCTGAAAATATTAAAGTGATATATTGACATATATGGAAGATAGTGGACACCATGAGCTATAAGCACAACTCCTATGACATAAAATTGAATGATATATATGCCCTTCTTTAGGAATTTAAAAGAATTCCAAGATCGTCACTGATACTAATTCAGTTATCACTAATGGAGACAGACTGTAGACACTTGAATTGCACCATAACAGCTTATGGCTCTGAAAGATTTTCCTTATATGAAATTATTTATTAACTGTTCTTTTTTAATGTTTATATAATAATTTACAATTTATTTTTCTATGACAGAGCTTGGCACTCAACACTGTATATGCCCTTTTATGTATCATCTGTCCCTTCTCTCCTCTCTGGGTCCCATCTTGGATTCTCTGGCTGGTGTTCTGTCAAAAAGTGTCCGGCCATCGGATAGTGTCCGCCCTGTACTCTGCAGGTGCAGCGCTTGCGCAGTACGGAGGAGAAGGAGACTCCGAAAGTCTCCGAAGAAGAACGGCGCCCGAGTCCAGGTGCAAGCCCCACCATCGAAGTGGACATTACGGTTGCACATAGTGACAGGGCCCCTCGCGGGCTCACTCCGCTTGCCACGCTTCGGGCATGGCCTCGCTTTGCTCGGCTATTTTTTATTCTAATTCTATGTCCACTTGGATGGTGGGGCTTGAAACTGGACTCACTGCGCAAGTGCTGTTCATCTTCGGAGACTTTCAGAATGTCCTTGTCCTTCGTACTGCGCATGGGCAGTACAGCGTGGACACTACCGTCCTCTGGAACGCCGGGGGAGCCCTATGTGGAGTGCCGCTGTTGTGGCAATATCCCTTTTCTAGGCAGGGTGTGGGGCGGATTAAGAACACCTGGGATGTGTCAAGGCAGCCAATCAGCGTCAAGCTTACATTATATAAATTGATGAAATACTCAAGGGATCCTCAGTTGACCCTGGGTTTTCCATCAGGATGGCCTTTATCCGTGAGCATCCTGCAGATAGGTAATTTGCTTATATTGTGACAGGTTTTATCCCACGGTGCATGAACCACTGTGGGTCCCCTTCTCTATGCCACTTCATTACAGTCCTGATTATTCTTACATTATGGACTTGTCGTTTTCATTTGCCCTCATTAGTAAGTTCCTTATTCTGGAATGTTCATATCATGAATTTTCCTCTAATGTTGGAAGAATCTTTAGAATTATTGAGGAAAAATTGGCTTCACCTTATCACACTGTTGATGTTAGCACACTGTCACCCTTATCATGCTCACTCCCCGTCTGTTCATATACCGGATGTCCTTTGTTTGGTTTTGCTTTGAGTTGTTTTATTCATTTTGTTTTTCATCATATAATTTTTTTTTTTGTCCTAGCTACTTCTATTCCCTCTCACCCATCTCTTACATATTCCATTGATTTCCAGCTGTCACCGTTCACTTTTCCATACCCAACTCCACTTGCCCATCACTTACTCATTCTTTAATTTGTCTTGGATTGGCTGGGGGCCTTCTAGGAGTTTTTTTCTTTCGCTGCCTCTCCCCCTTTTTCCTCACATTCTTTGGTCCCCTCCACACACCATACCCATCCATTTTCAGTCCTACTTATTGTAATTTTCTGTATTTCCACTCCCAGTCTACACCGTCATCTGTGTTATTGCAACTTTTTTATTCTCCCCACACTGTCACCATGCTGTCACGCAACCTTTCCTAGTCACTCTCCCTTCATACTCACAGTAGTCAATTCTTAACCCTCCTTTGGTATTATAATCAACTTTCTTAATTCATGTACAAACAATTGTTACAAACATTTTATAATTTATAATTATTATCATTACCCTTATTAAAACTATAACATTCATGAGCAGTTTGCTCCTTAAAGATATTAAGTTGTCCGTCCGACTATATCCAAACAAATATTCTCATACTGAGTTTATGAAATTTCCTATTTGTGCTAATTATAACGCACTCATAGTATTGTTCCTTGACACTTCAATTGCAGGTGCAGTTGTTTCGCCTTCGCGCCCTGCTCTGGCTCCTGGGATTGTTCCAATAGTGTGACTCCTCGTAAGCCACTCATGAGCGATTTGGGCTCCCCCATTTTTGGTGTGCCGGTTGACCGGAGACTCCCGTGAGATCTAGTTAAGGGGGGTTTTAAACAGGACCTCGGGTTCAGGAGATACCGTACCACACAGTGTGATTGGTACTTATACAATTAGATGTTTGTTATTATTTCTATACTATATCTATGAATTAAAATATATGAAAAAAAATTCTACAGTGAACAAATCCTCTGAAGATGACCCGGTGGGGTCGAAACACGTCAACATTCTTGTACCATCAACATTTCTTTGTTGTAATATTGTGTACTATTGTGTTTAACTCCATTCATGTGGGTTTTATATCTCCTGTACCACAGCTCATATTTAAATGTCATTGTCATAATTTTCTTGACACTATTGTCATTAAACAAATTTAAGTAATTTTAAATCTCATGTAATATTCTTTTACCATATCTGCTGCCTAAAAAAACCCTCATAGGGGAAACTCCTCTTTTCGCTGAGCACATACCTTTTGTTTTATTCCCTCACAGCCTGCTGTGTTTGCATTTTCTCATGGTGGAAAACAGGCATTCCCCCTGCCCTCAATCCATAATGCAATACTCATAACCCGAGCAACCTATTAACAGGCTATGCATTGGTCATGCCTACAGCTTTGCTAATGCTTATATTTCCACGACTGCTTTGGGTATGCTCCAGGCAGTGAAGGAGTGACACATCCTAGCAAGAATGGTATGCTGGCAGCTTATGTTGTTAGCGATTTGCAATGGATATTCGTTTGCCAGTTTATTTAGCTCAGTTATTACATTTTCAATGAAAGACATTTCCTTGTAAAGTTTCAAAAATGTAGACACTTATTTGGTGAAAAATTCTGTTTTGCAGGAAATTCGTCTAAAAAAAGGCCACATGATATTACTACATTGTATTTAGAAAATGCAAACCTTTCTGGGAGAATCTTTCTTTGATGGATACCCTGTGCTTCTAACAAACAGTTATCATGTACAAAAGTTGCATATTAAGGAACAATAGCTCTCAACTGTCCTTCACGTAGAACCAAATCCCTCTGTGTCTCTTTCCTCCTCAGTTACCCCTCTTTTTGGTGGGATGAATAGACCTCTTAAAAAAATAAGTATTTGCAGTCACTTATGGCTAAAGAGTGGAATTTTTTATGGTTTTAATAACTGTTGAAAGTGACCCACAATGTTCCCTTCTGGCATATCAACATAGTATTTAAATTGGCATGTTTGATTTGTTCCTTTGTGTGCCTTAGGGCCATGTTATACTATTGATCCTGTTGGTGGCAGCAAATTGGCAGCAACAGGATATCTAAAAAGAGCACCAACCTGTTCCTACAGAATTACTCCCTCATTGACAAAATTGTTGCAGAATCTTGCTCAATAGTGAGGGGGCAGTGGTAAAGTGACTGGTCGCTGGATTGACCAGCAATAGATTAATGCTGTGGCTTCTGCAATCCTGCCGCTGGCATATTGCCGTCAGGGACAGGCTCATTAGTATTACCAAGGCCTAATTCTTCATCTTCATCATGCCATTAGTAAGTGGGTTTAATGTCATAAAAAAATAATAATAATAATTAAATACATTTAAAGTGGAACTAGACTTCAGTTTAAACACATTGCTAGCAGGCAGGAGGAGTAGAAGCTCCTAATGTCTCCCCACCCCCCCCCAAAAAAAATCTTACCTACCTACCTTCCAACAAAGGGGTTGATTTACTAAAGGCATATAGACTGTGCACCTTTGAAAGTGCAGTTGCTCCAGAGCTTAGTAAATTAGGGAGAGCTCTGCTGAGTTATATCATCTAATCACGTTCCTGCAAAAATGCAGTTTCTTTTTCATTTTCCTTGCATGTGATTGGATATTCTCTGTAAAGTAAAACTTTATTTCATTTACTAAGCTCTGGAGCAACTGCAACTGCACTTTGAAAAATAGTGGCTATTTGCCTTTAGTAAATCAACCTCAGATTTATTTTGTGAATGTAAACTGAGCTGCGCATTTGCATCTCATGTTGCCCTGTGCTGGCCAATCAAGATGGCATTGGCCAAAAATCTAAACCTGAGAGAAGTGAAAATGACAAAGCGACAAAGCAACAAGCGAAATCACAGCTTTCACAGCACTGGAATTGGGTGCTTTGGCAAGTCTGTCTTAATGCACAAATATCAGGGCCGTCTTTAAGGCAGGGCAATCTCTCCCCAGCCTGTCCCCACACACCCTCTCACCTGCTGACCTGTGAATGGGGCAGGGCAAAAGGGGAAGCTGCCCTGGGCCCTGTCATTGTTGTGGGGCCCAAAGCAGCTGGCTCATACTTGCCAACTATCCCAGTTTAAATTCTTTGTCCCTTGAAGTTTTAGTCCCTTGCTGTGTCCTGATATCTCAGTGTGAAGTGCTGCTACTAATGCTGCCCAGCTCTGCCCTATTGTTGTGTACAGATGACTCACCTGCAGACCCTGTGATTACATGTAAATAACCACATTTATATGTAAATAGCAGCAGCATTCATATGTAAATAGCTGCATCCGGCGGCATAGATATGTAAATAAAGGCGGCATTCATATGTATCTCATGCCCCCTCCAGTGAGGAGATGATGTGCTGTAAGCTCTAGCAACCAATCAGTGAGCAGTATTACTGTACAGTAATCTCTAACAACCAATCAACAAGCAGAAATCATGTGCTGTAACATCTAGCAACTAATCAGTGAGCCGTTATGTGTGCTGCAACCTCTAGCAACCAGTCAGTAAGCAGTAATGATACATTGTAACCTCTGGCAACCAATCGCAATCGCTGCCTGATCTGATTTTATATACAAAGGCGCAATTCCTTAAAATGATCTTGTTAGCCCGACATTAATTATGTTACTAAAGACGAACTGAACAAAACAGGACAAACATAAAACGACACTAAACACACCACACGTAAGTCCGGACCTGTTGCTATAGTCCAGTGATGGCGAACCTTGGCACTCCAGATGTTTTGGAACTACATTTCCCATGATGCTCCACTACACTGCAGTGTGCATGAGCATCATGGGAAATGTAGTTCCAAAACATCTGGGGTGCCAAGGTTCGCCATCACTGCTATAGTCAATTGAAACCACTATGCTTTTCCAACATGATTACGTAATTCATTTAGGAGAACAAATTGTCTCAAAGTCAATCATCTAGCAACTAATCAGTGAGCCGTAAAGTGTGCAGCAACCTCTAGCAACCAGTCAGTAAGCGGTAATGATACATTGTAACCTCTGGCAACCAATAGCAATCGCTGCCTGATCTGATACAGCAAACTGATTTTAAGTCTAGCTGCTATTTATTGTATGTCTCAGAGCAGGTCGAGAGTGAAATTGTATGGGGGTGTCCCAAGAAAATGTTTGCCTAGGGTCCAATCAATATTAAAGACAGCCCTGACAAATATGTTGTCCATGCTTGCATATTATGGCAAAATTCTGGGCATCAGCGGTAGAGTTTAATTCTGCTTTATGAAACACCCCAAAAGGAATCACTCATTATCATGTGTAATTATAACTACTTTTGGAAAAATGCTGAAGATATTTTTATTTCTAAAATGAGTTAGTTGCTAAAACAATGTATTTTATGTTTCAGCTGTAACACATTAACCTCACAAAACACACTAAATATGTTTTAAATGCAAAGCTGGTTGCCCTCTCCAATTTTCTAGAGAAGTTGCTTGTAATTTTAAAATCTTAAATACAAAAGGCTTAATTCAAAGAGAAATTGCAATCTGCAAATGTAATTCACAATCAAGATCCTCAAAGTAAGTATGACTGCATCTCTGATTGCTAATTTAATCAGTCACCCAGAGCACTTATATGAAGAACCCCAAACACACACAGAATATGTCTTATGAGTGGTATAGGAAGAGGAGCTTTTAAGGCATGCATTACTTTGGGAATAAACCAATACATTACAATAGATTATAAAGGTAAATCATGGTCAAAATTTAAATCTAACTTTAGACAAACATTTTTTTTTGTTTTGCATAGAGCAGGGAAGGGTTAGAACCTCTGGTATGTTTTAAAATGTATATAAACCCAAAATGCATTTTTTAGTATGTTGGGCATCATGCCTGGATATATATACAGTTTTGCTAAAGTAGATCTAAACCATACCTGAACCAAATCTAGTTTGCTAAAACAACTGTAATGCTATTTTTTTCCTAAAGTAACCATTTTTGTATCCCAATTCTGCCAATATCTTCCAACCTTTTTCAGACACTTCCTGTCTACTTGCACTCTAGTGAATAAAGCTGACCATTGTAAGCACCCCATTCAGTAGTTAATCATTTGTCTCAACACTCTAACTGCCACTTTTACGAGACAGCTTGGTCCAGGTCAACAGAGAAAATAGATGAAAAAAAATGCCAAATATGTAATACATTTTTGTTTTTGGGTTTGATACTGCTTTGATGAAAGCTACAGATTTAAAAATGCTGAAAACAACTTTGGGCATTATGTTAACATGTTACAGCTGAACTGTAAGTAGCTATACAGAAATTAAATTAATTTAATACATAAATGAAATTATCTCTGTGATCAATACATCACTAACAGTATTTTATAAATGCAAGCAGTGTAAGTACCTGGATTTGACCTCTTGCAATAACAATACAACAGAACTAGTGTGTCATAGGAAGAGGCAGCACAGTACAAGGAACCATTCAGTTTATGTGTTGACAATGAAAAGAAGCATGCTGATAGGAAGAGAATACAAAGTCACTGTGCTGCTTCTTCTTCCATCGTTCTGGTGAAATAATGCAACAAAATCTGGTTTTGTTATTTTATCTTTTTGGGGTTAATCATTTTTATTGTCTTTTTTTTTTTTTTAATGGTCTGGAGTGGACTACAATTAAAAAGTACAATGATCCTCTGCATGTGGGAGACCAGATATAGTGAATGCAGGGTCAAGGGTTTAGTATCACTTTAAGAAGGTTGAGGCAAATAACAGCAACCAATCCTATCCAGTGTCTTCAACAGAGGTAGCACCATAGGTATAGGTGTGCACACAGGTTGTATCAGGGGTGCCTAATCACACCCTAATCACCCTGTAGGGTGTCAATTCCCCCTGCTTCCTGGCACCCCCTGCAGTGCTACCAGCTTCCCTCCTCACCTCTCCCTGCCACTGTTTTGGGGGATGTTTCAGCATGGATGAATGAATGAACAAAGTGGGGTACATTTACTAAAACTGGAGCACTCAGAGCCTAGTACAGCTGTGCATGATAGCCAATTAGGTTCTAACTTCAGCTTGTTCAATTAAGCTTTGCCAATAAAACCTGGAAGCTGATTGGCTACCAGGCTACCATGCAGAGCTGCACCAGATTTTGCACTCTCCAGTTTTAGTATATCTCCCCCAGTGAGTAATCTGTAACAATCGCTCATGTGTTCATTCTTAACGGAAGCATAGTAAACTATTTACTATGCTTCACTGTGAATGGACAGGAAACAGCTTAGCAAAGAGCATCTCCCGTTCACTCCCGTTCACTCACCATGCAGTGCAGCTGAGGCTGCAGAGAAAAGGACTGGGGAAGCTCTGTCCTTAGTCCCTTTCTCTCTGTTTAGAGCCTTGATATTTTCCCCAAAGCCCCCCCAATGGGGCTCCTAAAACAATTGTTGAAAAATAATAAAAATAAAAACTACTGACACCACCCACTGTGCTATTGACACCAATCTCTACTCTGCTGACACCGTCCACTGCTGATATACATGCATATGTGTTTGTGCTCTGGGGTGCACACCATAATGCAATAGCCTGCACACACCAATGAGTAGCACTACAAATCCATTACATAAGTGAAGTGTATTATATCAATCTATGCTGGTCATTGTTAACACTGTGCTCTGTTTCAAGGAAATCCAACAGAAAGCTAAATACCTCTTTCTATATCCTACTACAGGGGTGTCCAAACTTTTTTCAAAGAGGGCCAGATTTGATGAAGTGAACATGTGTGAGGGCCGACCATTTTGCCTGACGTTCTTTGAACCATTAAAATCCGGTCGTTTGAGCACTCATACACTGCACAACAAGAATTCTCTTGCCTTTGCCGTGCTCGTTCCCGACACGCAGACGAATGCTCTGCTCTTTAGGGGTACCGTTAATTCTTAATGGTACCCCACACATTGAAAACGTGGGGTGCTTTTGGTGCAGTGCAATAAAAAAAAGCTCTGGGACTTCTTTCCCTACATTTTTGTGGGTAGGGAAGCCCATTGAAATGCATGGGCTGCCCTACAAGCAGCATGCAGCCACACAGATGTGAACCAAGGGCTTGTTGGAGGGGCAGTAAAACCACATGGTTAAGTTGTTTTTACCACCCCCAACTTCTCCCCCTTTAGCTTCAGAGGGAGCAGCTGGGGGTGTACACATGCTGTGGCTGCAGCTGGAGGTATACCCAGGGTGAATGGGCCTGCACTGCAACTACCCCGCAACTGTGTGGATTGCACAGTTGTGGTATAGTGATGCTGCATTTACGGGCTCAAAACAGGTGGTGAGGAGGCAACATAATGCCTCTTTACCACCTTTCAAATGCCTCTGAAAAGCAATCTGTGTATGGATTGCTTTTCAGAGGAGCAGCAGTCCTGGCTGCTATTACACACACAAGCCCCACAAAAGCAGTTCTGATGGTACAAGAATGGGGGGGGGGGGGGGTCTGGATTAAAAGTAACACACAGACACATGCACACATGCACACACACACACAGACATACATACACACAGACATACACACACAGACACATACATACACATACAGACACATACATACATACAGACACATGCATATACTTACATACATACAGACACATGCACACACACACATACAGACACATGCACACACATACAGACACATGAACATACATACATACAGACACATGCACGCACATACATACATACAGACACATGCATACATATACATACAGACATACATACAGACACATGCACATACATACAGACACATGCACACACATACATACAGACATACATACAGACACATGCATACAAATACATACAGACACATGCACATACATACAGACACATGCACACACATACATACAGACACATGAATACACATACATACAGACATACACGCACACACATACAGACATACATGCACACGCACATACAGACATGAATACACACATACACACAAACACACATACAGACATACATACACACACACACACACACACACACACACACACACATACATACAGACATACATGCACACACATACATACAGACACACATGCACACACATACAGACACACATGCACACATATAGAGACACATACATGCACACACATACAGACAGACATACACATAGACATACAGACACACATAAACACACACAGACACACATGCACACACATACATACAGGCGCACACACACACATACAGATATACATGCGCACACACACATACATACATACAGACACACACACATACATACATACAGACACACATGCGCACACACACACATACAGACAGACATGCACACACACATACATACAGACAGACAGACACACACAAACACACACACACACACACATACATACAGACAGACATGCACACACACACACATACATACAGACAGACATGTATACACATACATACATACATACAGACACACACACACATACAGACACCCACACACACATATAGACACACATGCACACACATACATACAGACACACATGCACACACATACATACAGACACATAAATAAAGCCTTTTAAAAACGAATCTAGCTTGTAGCACAGTACAGTACCTTTCCAGCTTCCTCATTCAGCCGGGTACTGCACTGTAGGGGGAAGCAGAGAGCACAGCACACTTCCCTGCACTTTACTTTCACTTTTGAAGCTGACGGAGCTTCTCACAGTGCCGGGGATAGGGCTCATCTGACAGCCCTGATCCCGCAGCACACTAGACGGGCCGTTCAAAACCGGACCACGGGCCGCGATTGGCCCGTGGGCCAGACTTTGGACATGCCTGTATTACAGGCATTAGTTGGGGAGTGATTCAGGAAACACATTAGCCATATTTCACCCACCCAGTGCTGCCTTCAACATGGTTTACAACGAATAAGAGATTGGATGGGGGGGGCGGTGGCTGTAGCTGCAATGTTGTATCTCACAGGGGCTTCTGAAACCAGTAGCCAAACAAATTTCACTGCCCAGACTATCAATATGGAAAATTACAACTGTTTTCAAAACCTTGGAATTCTCAGGTAATAATTGCACTTTAGAGTGTAACAGGCTAACAGTAAAAATAGTAATAGTAAATATATAAAGCAGTGATGGCGAACCTTGGCACCCCAGGTCTTTTGGAACTACATTTCCCATGATGCTCATGCACTCTGCAATGTAATTGAGCATCGTGCAAAATGTAGTTCCAAAACATCTGGGGTGCCAAGGTTTGCCATCACTGCCATAAAGCTTTAAGAATTCTGAATGATTATGGAGGCGCTGTTCCATACTGACACTGTGTTTCCAGTAGAGGACTACCCCATGTCCAGGAGGTATTACAATCTATGCAGAGGCCTGCATTTATTTATGAATTTTCACTGTGTTAGTTCATAATTTCAAAACCAAGTGGTTAAATCATATATGATCTGAAACTACAGGCGTATTTAAACTGGATCTTCACTGCATCTGAGCACCACGAAAAAAAAATATTGTGTAATAAATTTTTAATAGTGAAGGTAAACTCCCTCACCCATCCATGTCTCCATGCTTAATTTCATGAAGAAATCACTTTGAAAAACAACTCCCTAGCATTTCTGGCTGTGGCCATCTTGAGTAAGGGCAAATGATCCATGTAGCATTTACTTCCTGGAATACATTTGCCCTTAGGTCAAGCATGCAGGTAGGAGTGTGTGCTTAGCTGAGAAAACCCTTTCTCCTCTCCTCCCCTCCTGGAGACTCCTGGGATATGTGACATCATTTACCTAGACAAGAAACCAGGAAGTAACTGAAAAATAGTCAAAAGAATGTTTAAAACAAGAAAATATGATATACTTTCCTTTCTATTTACTAATGCTAGCATCATGAGTTTTAAAAATAATCAGTGTTGATTGGGAGACGGTGGTGCATTAAGCAAAGCTGAAGTGATTTTTTTTTTCTTTACCAAAATCAATCACTACAAAATTAATTCTGGTTGGCTGCTTTTGAACTTTGGTCTTTGAGTGAATATGCTTGTTGGACAGAAATATTGAAATTTACTTTCACAAATGTGGCAGGTACTGGCCAATTTGGCTTCACAGCAATCTATATACAGTAGTTGCAAGAATGGTTTGTTTCACTCGTGGCCACTGGGGGAACACATTTCCATATCAGTCTTATTTTTCACACAAGTGTGGATATCTCAAGCTGCCAGACTGATGTAAGCATTGCTTTCTGCAATTTTTTTTTTTTAAAACTGTTTTATATTGAAGTTCAAGGCTTACTGCACATACCCACCCAAATTCTAGAATAAATGACAATGATGAATTACAATGTGTGTTCAAGGTCAGTTCCAACACCCTGTGTGTGGAATCAAATAGAAAACACAAAAATAGATCAGACATTTTAATCCCAGCACAGGCACAGAAAACCTAAGAATCACTTGTGTCCCTCATTAAATAACAGGCATTACCAACAAAATGGAACAAAGAAATGCACCCACCAAGATTACCGATAAGGTCTGACAAGTATTAACCACTTAAGGTCCAAGTGCAGATTTAATGGTTGCCATGGATCTTAGGTTATTTTCACATATGTGAATTTCAATACAGTGGGTTAAAAGAAAATTCTGTTTGCTGCATCTTTGGTATGGTTTCTAGCAAATACATTTCCATGGTGGTGATTGGTAATGCACACACATCTAAATGCATCACATTACACTGCACTGTATAATACAGTTAGTGTATATATATATATATATATATATATATATATATATATATAATCTTTGAAGGTTCTCATTTATTCAGGTAATTCTGTATCTAGTAGTAGTCACATTCAACTAGACTTTGAATGTTGGAAATGTTTCATAGCATATTCAGTTCCTTGTGTGTCAGGAAGATACCCCAACATTTCTAATCACTCCTTAGGATACCTTAATCCAGTCACCATGGAATATGAAAATATTGTTTATCCAAGAGAAGGAGCATGGTAGGTGGTCACTAAAACTTTCACACCATCCATTCTGCTCTTGGACAGCTACCAGTTAGGCAGGAACCGGCCAAGATTCAAACCGTGTATGGGCAGGCTGAAGGTACCAAGTTGATCAATCAATCAGTTGGGTACAACCAGCATGCCGGGGTTTACCTGGGATGATCGCTATTGGTGCTATAGCTGCTACCAGTAATCATTGTCTTCTCCCGGTGGGGACAGCTTCCCCCACCCTAACTCGTCCTCCCACCGGGAGAAGACAATGGCCTGGCAGGAGGGAATCCCCGCATCAACACTATCCACTTCTAGTGGTTGCAGGAAAGAAATGATGCATCGTGTATGGCCGGCCTTGCACATCCCATGGTGATTAGATCAGGAAGTCCTAAGGTGTGAATAGAAATAGGGTATTTTACTGACACTCTTGGAACTAGATTGATTGAGATTGAGATTGGAAAGATTGTCAATGTTGCAGAACAAGTCCAGGTTAATGTAATGACCACTACAAGATATACTTATGAATGCAGCCTAAGGGCTCAGGGCTAGAACCAATGACTACCCACTGCTGTGGTCCAGCCTAATGTGCTGCAGCTAAATTAACTCTGGCACAGAGTACTTTATGAATGTGCTGCAGAGCACAATACAATACAATATGTTAACAATAGTGTATCCTGAAAAAATAATAAAAGACCCCCACACTAACCCTCAGATTCTAGTAATCACATACAATTTTTAGATTAATGTTATTGCATGCTTGCCAGACAAGCACTTAAATTAGACCTTTCAGTAATTTTACTGGTCTGCATATACAGATGTCACATGTCCCAATATATAGAAAGAGTATAATTTTTCAAAAAAATTTTTTTAATTATAAAAGCAGTCCTGTGGTCCACGTAAATGACTCTGCCAAGCTGAGATGATGTCATCAGTCAGGCAGGAGGAACCATTTTTTTCATTCTCTTCTATCCCAGTGATCAGACTTTGCAACTTTGTAGAAAGTCACATGTGCTGAGAGAGCAGCAAGATGCTGATCTGAACAGCAAGGGACCAGGATTTACATGATCGTTTCATCTCTCAGCCAGCATCCATGGATCTGTATGATGCATGGCCTGCACAAAGATGGAACCATCCTTCTGCAGAGAACAGATGAAGAAATTGCCAGGGGGAAAACCCTGCAACAGAGAACAAATATCTGTAAATGTTTCACAATTAATAAATATTTAACATGCATGCACATAACATGAACAATCAATACAGGGCACTTAAACACCTTTCTTCCCAGCCCAATTTTCAGCTTTCAGCGCTCTTGCACTTTCAATGACAATTGCGCGGTCATGCTACACTGTACCCAAATGAACTTTTTATCATTTTGTTCGCACAAATAGAGCTTTATTTTGGTGGTATTTATTCACGACTCCGTTTTTTTTTTTGCGATATAAGCGCAAAAAAAGCGGAAATTTGGAAAAAAAAATATATTTTCTTTTTTCTATTTTAAAAGAAATCCAATAAAATCAAATTTTGGCATAAATTTAAGCCAAAATGTATTCTGCTACATGTTTTTGGTAAAAAAAAAATTCAGTTGTGTATAATAATTGGTTTGTGTGATCACAGACATATGTACGCAAATGATCATGTACATATGTACATTCACATAGGGTGGGGGGCCGGTATCCGGGGGACCCCTTATTAAGGGGGCTCCCGGATTCCGATAAGCCCCCCGCCCGCAGACCCCGACAACCAACAGCCAGGGTTGTCGGGAAGAGGCCCTTGTCCTCATCAACATGGGGACAAGGTGCTTTGGGGTGGGGGGGGCGCGTGGCCCCCCCTTCCCAAAGGCATCCCCATCTTGCGGGCACGCGGCCTGGTACAGCTCAGGAGGGGGGGCGCTCGCTCGTCCCCACCCCCTTTCCTGGCCGGCCGGGTAGCATGCTCGGATAAGGGTCTGATGTGGACCTAGGGGGGACCCTCACGCCGATTTTTCAGCATAGGGATTCCCCTTTAAGTCCATACCAGGTGGCGGGGCCAGCGATGCCTCCTTTGCTGGCCCCGGCTACCTGGAGACACGCTCAAAATGAGCGGGCTTTTCTCCGGACAGGAAAAGTCCGTTGATTTCAAAAGTACGGTGGACTGGCACACACACGGCCGGATTGTCCGCCGAAATGCGAGTCCGGCGGTAAGATTGGAGTGCAAAACTACTTTCTAAGTCCGCGTACTTTTGGGTAAAAAAAGTCCGCCGGAGGCTACACACGGGCGGATTGTCCGGCGGACTTTTCCACCGGATTGTTTGATCGTGTGTACGCGGCATAAGCCTTAATCTAGGTTTACCTGTAGGTCAAAGTGGTTTGTAAGGGTTTACAACCACTTTAAGCAATGTAAAATTATCTGTGGGTTACACACATGTGAAAATTGTGCTGTTGCATTAGGCTTGCAAGATTTGTTATCCACACAAACCTGGTGCAATCTAATCTCAATATTCCACTAGCAATTCACACATTATTGTCACCTGTGTATGTGCAACTAAGTGACTATTAAACAAAAAAAAAAAACTACAGTTTAAATTAAGCTTTTGTTTCTCTCTAGCTATATGTTACCAGGAGCAATTTTTGCATTAGCTTGCTTTGTGTAAATTTGCTGGGGCCATCTGTATGCCTGGGATTTTAGTTGCAGTTGCAGCAATTGTGAATCATGTGGACCACTTTCTTATCACAATTAAAACCAACAAAAAAAATGTACTGGAATTTGCTTGAAACTGAATGTAGTAGACATGTGCAAAAGGAAAAAATTCATTTAGTTTTGTTTCGTTTTAATTCGTTAATTCATTAATTTCGTTTAGTTATATTCGTTAACTTCCTTAAATTAGTTTTCGGATTTCGTTTAGTTTTCTACCGAATTCGAAAAATCGGCCACATTCGAAAATATTTCAACGAAATTCGAAAATATTTCTACCGGATTCGAAATGATTTCAACATGATTCGACATTATTTCAACCACATTCGAAAATATTTTGTGACCCAACTTTAGGGCCATGTATCTCGGGGTCACTTGGTGCTAGAAACTCCATTTTTGGATATGTTGTAGTGCTAGTACTATTGTGTTTGCATACCAAATTTGGGGTTTCTAGCTATAAGTGACCCCGAGATATGTGGCCCCAAAATCAGGTCGCAAAATGTTATTAGTTAATAGAGCAGAGAATTACATTTTGCGACCCGATTTTGGGGCCACATATCTCGGGGTCACTTATAGCTAGAAACCCCAAATTTGGTATGCAAACACAATAATACTAGCTCTACAACATATCCAAATTTAAAGTGTCTAGCACCAAGTGACCCCGAGATACATGGCCCTAAAGTCGGGTCACAAAATATTTTCGAATGCGGTTGAAATAATGTTGAATCATGTTGAAATCATTTCGAATGCAGTTGAAATAATGTTGAATCATGTTGAAATAATTTTGAATGCATTCGAAATTATTTCAACATGATTCAACATTATTTCAACCGCATTCGAAAATATTTTGTGACCCAACTTTAGGGCCATGTATCTCGGGGTCACTTGGTGCTAGACACTTCAAATCTGGATATGTTGTATTTCTAGTATTATTGTGTATGCATACCAAATTTGGGGTTTCTAGCTATAAGTGACCCCGAGATATGTGGCCCCAAATTCGGGTCGCAAAATGTCATTCTCTGCTCTAATAACTAATAACATTTTGCGACCCGATTTTGGGGCCACATATCTCGGGGTCACTTATAGCTAGAAACCCCAAATTTGGTATGCAAACACAATAATACTAGCAATACAACATATCCAAATTTGAAGTGTCTAGCACCAAGTGCGAAACGAATTGCACAAGCCTAGAATGTAGTATTAAACCCAAAAACAAAAATATAAAATATTGCAGCTTACCAATTCCTAAAGTATAACTAAAGGGATTTTTTTGTTTTTGTTTTGACAGAGTGGAGATGGATTAGAACACCTGTTAGCTTGTTATCGCTACCTCTGCACCCGTCAGGAAGAGTCGCCCTTTCTATTTGTCTTGTTTATTGTTATCATCCAAAGGGAATGTAGCACTGTCCTAGTAGGGCTTGCTGAGTGTTGACTTCTTAGGCCTCTTTCTGTTTACCTGCAGATGGTTGCTAATAGTTTCCACTTGGTTGCTGAGGAGTCCCCTTGGTTGCCAGAATTCCTATTTGGCCCACCCTTCTCCAACTTTCTTACTACTGAATGACCAGTCCAGGGTATTTGTGTTTTTGTATTTTATTTTGGAACTTGGATGGGAGAAGGGATGATTGGGATACTCCAACTGAAACTATTCACAAAGGATAAGGACAACTCTCACTTGACCTCACTGGATTATTAGGAGAAGCAGTCACACTGCTTTAACCATACAGCCAAATGTATGGAGAAATTAAGTCTTGCTCTCACTAGCGTCAGACTTGGTGCACTACATTATCTTCAGGACACTTTCTAGCATTCCTTTTGCTGATACCCATCCACTGACTCTTCTAGCTGAAGGGGATGGCCCTCACTTGACAGACCCCAAAGACACAGATTTGTACTAACAGAATGCAGAATTAGATCCTTCCTGGTGTCTCCCTTCCAGTCAGCTCTGCAGCACCTCTGGGTTCAGCTTCTCTCTCACTAGGCCCCTGGGTCAACCACCCAGGGCCACACGACTGCCTCTGTGGAGGAGAGGGCAGCCGCCCCCTCCCTCCTGGACTCTGTTCACTGGCTCAACTAACTCTGAGCGCATTTACTCTGGATTTATATACAGTATCCCAACATGCAATGCAGCACTTTCCCTCTGCCAATTGCCAAGGCTGTAACAAAGTCTGTATACTCACTTGTCGGGTCCCCTCCCATTGTCCAATTAGCCTCCCTATTGAACCAGTGAGGGACAGTCAGAACAAGCTGAGCTGGACCTGAGTACAATGAGCAGACCTAACCAATAGATCCTGCTCTCTGGTAGGCAGTTTTACCTGACCATCTTCCTGGTAAGCAGAAAGATCAAAAACTATACTCTCTTCTAGCACCTACCTAGGAGGGTGCTACATAAATGTAAAAGAAAATCCCAAATTTTGGATTTTCTCCAGAACAGTAATAGAGGGAAACATTTTTTGGGCTGTTTTTCTTATTTTCACCCGTTGTGACATCCCAGTCTTTGTACAAGAACTGCTGACAGGCTCTGTTAATGCCTAGGTAACACTAATTAACACATTGTCTCATTTATCCCTAAACCATAATTTTTTTGTCAGCTTTTAAAAAGCATTCTTTACCATTGATAAACAAATATTGCTTACATTGTTTTTTCCTTTGTTTTCTTATTGTAATATTGTAATTTTCTTTATATAAAACACTTTATTTCATTTGGGAAAAGGCTCACATTTCTTTGTAACTGAAACATAGTTTTAGCATTTCGATAAAATAGGACAAATCACCAAATAAAATGTTTACTTTGTATTAGCAACATAACTAAATTGTTTTGAACTAACACTGGCCAAACTAGAAAAAAAGCTTATTTTTGTATTTTCTTTTAAGATTTTTGCAATTAAAATGAATCTGCTGATCTGAAAAAAAAGTAAAAAGAAACCAGCCTGCACAGAAAAGCATTAATAGGCAAAGTTCAACACGCTGCCATAATCTAGAGTTTATAAGAGAAAAGGTTACTGAAAAATCTTCTGCAATTGACACTTCTGAAAGTGTTGAGTGCATTTGTCCTCCTCTGTGGTTTTGTCAACTGGCCCTAACATCAAAGCAGCACACATTAGTAATGTAAAGGCCAGTGGAAGGAACCACGGTCTGCTTTTTTTGGACCAGACATCTGACACACCCAGAAGTGTGCTGGATGCTGAAGATTCTTCAACAAGAAGATAGTGAAGTTTGGCAGCAGGATGAGGCAAGGATAAAGTAAACTTTTCTTTGCAAGTCTGAGCTTTTTTTTTTTATTATTATTTATTTAAATAGAGACAGAGTTGCTTTAAAATATGTAGATATGTAATGTGTTACATCAAAGAAAGTCTTCTTGACTGTTAAAAAAAACGACAAGATTGTTGCCAATTCAGTGAGCACATAACTGAAATGTGAAAATTGCTCTGGCTCATAAAGGCAGCTTCAGGATCTGACCTGGTTAATAAAAAATATGGAGGAACTGGGTAGAAGAATAGTCACAATTCTTATGTGACATATATATATATTTTTTTTAAGAATACGTATTTTTTTTTTTATAATCTTAATGTACAAGTTCCAAATAAATCATTCATAACTATATAAATCCCAGTAGATTCCATCAAATTGAATACATTTGGTGAAAAGATAACTATAACTCATCAATCTAATAAAAACATTTGTGGATTAATGAAGAAATCCACTAATACTTTGCATATTTAAAAAAACTAAAAACTATTTTTTTTTTTTTTTTACTACAACTGTACCTACTATTTTATCTAAACCCAACTGGCAAATTTATTTGAAACTACAATTTTCAATGCCATTGAATAATCAGTCCTTACACTGCCTACTCTGGACATCATCACTCTGTATGCTCCTCGTCTGCTCTCCAACACAGCACAACTGAGACTGATCAGCAGGTCTCCTTGGCTGAGGAAGGGGGTGCACCCCCGAAACGCATTAGCTGTACCCCGCGTTCTGTGCATGTCCATGCACTGTGTTTATGGCCTTTTGTCAGTTGCATTTTGTGAGTACCCACTTTTATACAAATATTTCTTATTATTAAATTATCTCTGGTAATGCACTAGGTGTACCCACCTTCCATTTCTGTTTTTCATGATGCTCTACTGCAGGGATATGCCATTAGCAGACCTCCAGCTGCAAAACTACAAATCCCATCATGCCTCTGCCTCTGGGTGTTATGCTTGTGGCTGTCAGAGTCTTGCTATGCCTCATGGGACTTTAGTTTTGCAACAGCTGGAGGTCCACTAATTGCATATCCCTGCTCTACTGCATATACAGACTGAGTTAACTGTTGTTGGTGTAGTGGTGTGTTGCCACTAGTAACTAACATCCACCATATCACCCTGCTGCCAGACCACCATACATCACCTCTGAGACAACGAACAGTCATTTGCTTTGTTTTGTTTTTGTTTATTGGGGGATATAACTTGATTGGGGAAAAGGGTATATGGGATACCCATAGATCAAATTACTTTGCCATCATATTTATAAATTAGAACGTTGGTTGAGCCTTGAAAAAATGATGCACATGTATAACATCTACAGTCTGTTCCTGCATCATCATGCAAATTATTGCTCCTCCTCTGCGTAACTACTGCAGACTATTGCTCCCAGGAATCCTTCCCTTCTGCACAAACTTATTCTGTAGCACACTATGTTTCCTGTCACATCCTCTTCTATATGCAAAAGAGCCCACTCTAAATAGCCTCTAATGCTGATTCTGATTAGTTGCTGCTACTAGGCTAGAGGTCTGCAGTACCTCTCCCCGGAGGCCTAGTAGTTTAATACCATGTGCTGAACGGTGGACTACTGTTCCCAGCTAATCCACCCTGCAAATCCTGTGCCCTCGGGCTGCATCAATTTGCACTATTCCCCACAGTCTCTCCTTTCTTCCAGGACACCTCATCAATGACCGTGTAATGATGAGGACTTCATCCATGACTGTGTAAGGACGAAGTTCCCTCACAGACTTCCTGGCATGTCTTCACATCCAGCCCTACACTGTGGTACACTCACTGACCTTTCTCTGCGCCGAGTCCATAATGGAGAACTTAACTGGACCATACGTTCCGACAGCTTCTCCTGCCCTTCTGCTTCAGGAACTCTTCATCAATGACCGTGTAATGATGAGGACTTCACCTATGACTGTGTAAGGGTGAAGCTGCCTCACAGCTCTCCCAGGCCTCCTCCCGCGATTGGCGCACCCCCCCAGATGGGTGTGCCTTCCTGCTGCTGTCTAGTACCCCATTCTCCACTTCTCTTGACGAGAACTCCTCCCAGTGGGCTGTTACCTCAGCTTATATGCCCCCTGTGAATTCCAGTTGGGGATTGGTCAGGGCTCCTCACATGAGCTGCCTGCCACTCCAGTTCTAGGCCCTGCCCCTCTTCCAGAACATTCTCCCTGGAAGCAGGGGCGGTGCCTCAGAACTAAAGTACAGGTGGTCACACCCACTGCTACACTAGCCACTCCCTGCCCCCAGATCGAAAACAAACAGGCCTAGCTTTTAGCATAGGCCTGCCTAAATTTACCTGTACTGACAGTTCCTTACCAAAAAATCCTCACTCTAACACCTACCTATGGTAGAGGATGCTACATAGTTTAGTAACACTTAATCATTCACCTGGGGTGGAATCTTTATTGTCAACATAGTGTTCTATATTTCAATATGCCCCCATCCACAGACCATGTTACCCGCCACAACACATTTGTGAGGAAAAGACCCTTGTCTTCTCAACATTGGAATAAGCTGCTTTGTCAACGCAGGTGTTTGGAAACTGGAAATGGGTTATGGGTGGATGAGGATGACAGGAGTTAGGGTGTTAGCAAAGTGGCAGTGGGGTGTCCGGTGCGATGAGGATGACAAGGGGTAGGGTATTAGCAAGGCGGCAGTGGGGTACCAGGTGTGATGAGGATAAGGATAACGGGGTAGGGTGTTAGCAAGGCGACAGTGGGATACCAGGTGAGATGAGGATGACAGGGGGTAGGGTGTTAGCAAGGTGGCAGTGGGGTGCCAGGTGTAATGAGGATGAGGATGACAGGGGGGTAGGGTGTTAGCAAGGTGGTTAGTGGGAAGCCAGGTGGAATGGACATCATAGCTGATTGCTGCATGTGTAATATAGAGCAGTGCAGTAGCATGTGTCCACATGTTTTATGGGAGGCGGATCATCATCAATCAAGATGTGACATCCCACCCGCTGTGTTCTTTTTAAGTTACTAGGCATGGAGGGGGAGGGAGGGACTGGGTATTCATTTAGAATCTGTATATACGCCCAATTGTGCGATGTCAATACCATGTGATCTGACTAGCTCCGATCAAACAGGAAATGTTCTCTCCAGCAATAGAGACCAAACTGGGTATGTGCAGCCTGACTCCACTCACTGTGTCTTATCTGGACTTGTCCAGGGGGACAATGCAGGGTGAAAGGGGGAGGATCTGTGCACGCGGGATGAAACAGCCTTTTTAAACAATGCAGACGACTAATCCCTTAATTTCCACAGTGAGTATAACAAGCATGCTATTCTGCATATACAGACTAGTTTTACTGTTGTGGGTTTAGTAACACTTTAGGAAACATCAGCCATAATATACCCTGAGTATTTACAAGGCCTGGTTGTCCTGGGGGTATGAGAGTGATTCTTGATCTGTGACATCATCTTGTAAGCACTTTCCAGTTATCTGGCTTTTATGGAGTCTTGCATTTCAAAAGCTCTGCATGTGTCGACAGAGCTTTGGGTGTCTCAGACAAATAAAGTTATAAAGGTTACTTTGGGATATTTTCTCTTCATGAATACTTTTACTTTTATTGACCTTTAAAGAGGAAGTAAACCCCGTACGTTTTTCTTTCTTTTTTTAATAAATAGATCCTGGAATATATTGTAAAGCCACACACCTAAAAATATGCCACAAACAAACTTTAAAAATACCATATTTTCCCATTTTGTTTTCATTTCGTCTCTTCTGGGTATTGGCCGTGCCATTGTTACTCCTGTTTGCTGAATCCTTTGTGAACGTCATTTCCCCCCTAACTTTGTTTCCCTGTCCAAATCTCGCACATGAGCGATAGTGTCACAGGTCACAAGTCAGTCACAACGGGGAGAACCAGGAAGGAGAGGATCAGAGCACAGCATCGCGATGCTTCCCTCTGTGCCGTTCTCAGTGGTATCCAATGACCCGGCATGCAGAGGATACTAAAACGGCACACATAGTGTGCCGTTAATCTATGGAATGCGCAAGCACGGCTGACTCAACATTGCAGGACGGTTTCTAAGGCAGCAGAAACAGTGAGTGAACTTTCACAGGCAGCGATCAGCTGTCTGTGGTATATAGATTACAATGAGCTGTAGTGGAGGGGAGGGTTTACAACCACTTTAAAGAGTTATATTTTCAATAACTTTGCAAGAAGCAGGTATGTTCTAAATGGGAAACTAGTTCCTTTTTTGTCTGCTACCACTGACAACACTGGGAGGGGAAAATGCTCATTGCTTTTTAGATATTTCATTCAGAGCATTCTTAAAGAGGAATTAAACTCTCCCACTCTGATGCTTCTTTTCATTTAGTCCATTATAATAAGTAATTATCAAACTATAGCTACTGTAATCCAGCCCAAATCGCAAATTACTTACTGTTTGAAGAAACTTTAAAAAACTTGTTTCCAGAGGTAAGCCAGTGCCATCTTAAGTATTGTTTTCTGAGTCCACAATAGAGTGTATTTCTGCCCTTACATTGAGCAATTCCTGCACTGTTAACCAAGCCTCCTTCTCAATCCAACGTTTCTATGCAACCCTGCTTCCCTGCTCACAGCTGACTTGTTTTATTTGATAGTATTTACTTATGCCAATTATCTAGTGTCTTCAGCTGATAAGACTGCAGTAATTCTGTCCAATGCCCAGGTTTACACTGCATGTGAGTTCACATGGTCACATGGGGTGTAGTAGTAAGCTCTGAGTGATTATGCAGTCTCATGGGATTTCAGTGTTGTGCCGTGGGAAGTCCTGATAACAGACAGACAGGCACACAGAGTGTGCTGTAAATCAGGGGAGATATGGGCATGCTCAGTGACATCATTCTAAAGAACAAAAAGGATTACAACAAAACTAAGCAAGTAAGGCGATATCTAAAAGAATTGTTCATTATGGTTTTTTATGCTGATTTACATGGGACAAAGTTGTGGGGGAGAGTTCACAACCACTTTAAAGGACTCACTACTCCCAGATCTTCCCTTTAGCTCTGCCTCAAAATGCTCTGGGCTTATTTCTTTGATTTTTGAACTAAAACACTCAATAATACATTATCAAGGTTTCTAAAATTGTAGGGCATCCCTCCACAAACTAACATTTTGTACTAGTGCTGGGCCTACCCTCACTATGTACCATACTGTGCCGCACAGAATTTCTCTTTGATTTTTCCTAAGGTGCAACCACCCACTTTATTACAACTGCTAGATCATTCTGGCATCTCAGTTTGACTTTTAGGACTTTAAACACCTTTGTTGTTTTTCACTGTCTCTATTTCTAACAGGGTGGTGTTCGCAGATGGAATATACACAAATTAGTGGTTATCTACCACTGCAATCTCACACAATACCGACACATCCATTATCAGATACTCTGCAGTTAAATGTCCTGAAATTTGCCTTGGGTATCTGTTCATACCTCTGCCAGATGAGAAGACTTCTAGCACAGCTTGCAGCTATAGTCATCTGGAGGAATGGTGTCATGGTTATGCAATAGAGTTCGTCTGCTTACCTGTCTCCATGTGTTAATTTCTAGAGACCAGCCAACCCTCACCTGACTGCTTTTATAATCCATCCTCTGGCATGGCTCCACCCTAGCTCCTATCAGAGAACTCTATATTAACCTGTGCACTGCAGGCCAATCCTGCTGATCAACCTTTGTGTGTTAGCTTCCTGTTACCTGCCGTGTGCTCTGCTGTTATTCCATTACCGACTTTGGCGTGTCCTTGACTATCCCTGTTTGCCTGTGATCCCGATCTTTTGGCGTGTCCCTGACAATTCCTGTCTGCTTGTGGCCCCGACCTCGGCTTTGTCCCTCACCATCCCTATCCTCCTGTTGCCTACTGTGGGTGTGAGCTGGGGGACCCTGGGGGTTGTGACCTGGAGCCAGTTGCAGCCAAGTCCATCCTCACCACTTGAGGCTCTGGTGAACACCTGCTGGCTCTTAGACTCTGCGCCCCAGGGAATCTTACGCTCTAACCCCGGTGGGATCCATCTTGGTTTTCTGGCGGCCCTGCCTTCCTATCACCTTGACTCCCGTCCGCAGCAGTCAGCCGTAGGGTCCACAACCTTGCGGTGCACTCCTAATCCCTACGGGGTGCATCTGTCACCTTGCCTCCCAGGCAATTCAGAGATGTCTAGGTTTTATGTGCAGGGGAATAGAGAGAGCGCCGACCTGGTGCTGTGCTCTGTGTATTCTGTGTATAGAGAGAGCAGTACAGAAACCAGAGGGTGTGGATTCTCTGCTGTATTCTGAGCACCCAGAGAGATAAGAGACTGAGCCACAGAGCGTCTCTGTGTCTTGGGACTGGAACAGTGTTCTGTGGCCTTAGAGCCTGAAAACTGAAACACAGAAAGGTCTTGCTATGTTGGGATCAGAGCTGGAGAGATCTGTTTCTGTTTGAATGCCAAGGGTTGAAAGCGATCTTACTGTCTGTGGTTAATGCCAGTAGAGACTGTTCTTACTTAGTGGCCCAACAGTCATCAAATGCATACAGTTTAAAGAGACAGTAACACATGCACCACTGCAAAGACGAGCCCCAATGTTAGTCGGTTGGAAATGGTTACTCAGGTGCCAGGTACTTTACAGCCATCCCTAGGGTACCCTTCTCAGTACCATGTACTCCCACCCACACCTAGGGTTCTGGGGTGGGAGTACATTTGGGAACACTTTTTTTGAATAGCTATTGCCAAGAGTCACAGAGAGACTTTTGTTTGTGCCATTCATGCTTTTCATGGTTGATGTTTTTATCAATTCCATGTATACCAGTGTAATGTGGTAGAACCTTACTGAGGTTTGGGCCAATTTCCATAGTTAAAGCTACTTTCCTCCCTGGTTAATCGAATGCATCACAACATATTCTCTGACCTGTTTATTGGTTTGTGTACTGTATTGCATTTATCCTACCTTGTTATAATATACTTGCTTTATCTATCATCAAGTTGCCTGTGGTCTATTCCCTTGATGTTAATATATTGTGGTAGTATACTAACACTTAAATCATGCAGGTATGTACAGTGTTCAAATTATTTATGTCCAAGTGTGTCAGAGTGGACGGAGCAGGTTATGGAGTCGAGGCAAAACAGAGAACCCATCATACCAAGGGGGGTAAGCGCTACACAATCAACATTTACAATTTCTCTGTGCTCTTCAGAGGCATTATTTGATTTTCCACAGAAACGTAATTTTTGGTCAGTGATCCCAATCTTTTTACTGACACTTGTGCACTCTGGCTGAAATGCTTTCTGCCACCCTGTTACAAGGAGAGCCCACTGACATCTCTGTGGCCTTAGAACTGTCCAACAGCCCTATGGGGTACCCTCCACATACAAACTTACTTGGAAGAAACTGAGCAGTGGACTGTGGGATTATTATGAAGGATTTACTTTATATAGTGATAACAGTTTCAGCAGTGCTTTACAATCTAAAGGGAGACAATACAGTTACAATACAATGGACATACCCATACATCACCCTGCATCAAAGGCTTGGGCGTGGCTTCTAGAGCACACACCCATGAGTCCTGTGATCACTGCCTTATCAGTGTGTCCTGGTCACCTCCATTCCAGCATCCTGATCACCTCCATACCACTGTCCTGATCACCTCTATACCACTGTCCCGATCACCGCCATACCATCATTGTGTTCACCTCTATAACAGTGTGTCCTTATTACTGCCACACCAGTATTCTGTTTACCGCCATACCAGTATGTCCTGATCACCATACCCCTGTATTCTGATCACCGCCATACCAGTGTGTCCTGATCACTGCCATAACAGCATTCTGATCACCTCCATACCAGCATCCTGGTCACTGCCATACCAGTGTGTCCTGATCCCCGCCATACCAGCGTGTCCTGATCACTTCTATACCAGCATTCTAATCATACCAGTGTGTCCTTATAACCACCACACTAGCATTCTGATCACTGCCACACCAGCGTGCCCCTATTGTTACCTTACCAGTGTATTCTGAACACTACCACCCAAGCTTCTTTATCTCAGCCATAACAGTGTCACCTGATCACTGCCACACCAGCGTGTCCTAATCTCTGCCATATCAGCATCCTGATCACCACCATACATACCAGTGTGTCCTGATCACCACCACACCAATGGGTCCTGATCACCACTCTCATCTGTGAAGAGAGAGAGCTGTTGCAGCTAACTGTGAGTAATTTTCAGCCTCTGCACAAAGTTTACAGACAAAAATTGCCATATGGCTCACAGTGTCCTTGATCTCCATGCAACAGTGTCTAGTGTGAACAAACTGCAGCTAGCCACCTGTCACCTGTCCCAGTGTCACTAGCACTGGCAGGAACAGTATCCCTGATTGCAGTGATGACAGACTACTATACACCAGCACCAATGTCCTGATAATGAATATACACCAGCTTCCTGATCACCTATATACCAGTGTGTCCTAATTACTGCCAAACCAGTGGATCCTGATCACTGCTATACCAGTAGAAGAAAAAGAGAACGTTGGGACTTCAAATGAGGCGGTGACCGGGTAAGGTCAGTTGCCTCCAGCTATACCAGTGATACCACCTTAAATTGTGGTAAAAAAATACATTTCTAAAAGAGTCTATATTCCTTCTAGAAAATATGTTGGGGTGCTTTCTTTTAAAAAATGTTGTCATTTTGTGGGTATTTCTACTGTCCTAGTGCTCCAGGGCCTCCAAAAATGTGATAATCAGGAAATTAGATGTATAGTAATAGTAAAAAAAATTGTATTAATTGACAACTATGTGCAAAATATACCTTTTCATTTTCTCTTCCACATGTTCAAAATACTTGTAGCAAAAAAAAATTATTTTCAAAGGACTCCCTATGCCTCTTCAAAAATATGTGTGGTGATTTCTTTCCAAAATTGGGTCATTTTGTAGGTGTTTCTACTGTCCTGGTGCTCCAGGGGCTTCAAAAATGTGATAGATATTCAGGAAATTAGATGTATAGTTTATCTCCTTTGATTTTGTGCCTCTCTAAGAGGTTCAGCTGTGAAAAAGGCTCACACATGAGGTATCGCCATACTGAGGAGGAATAGCAGAATGTGTTTTGAGGTATAATTCTATGTCTATGCTGGGAATTAGGAAAATTGTATTACTTGACAACTTTGCACAATATATATATTTTATTTTCTTCCACGTGTTTCTTCTGTCCTGGTGCCCCAGTGGCTCCAAAAATATGATATGTGGTCAGGAAATTAGATGTGTAATTTATGCCCCTAGAAAGCCTGAAGGTGCTCTTTGGAGTTTGGATCTCTTTATGTGGCTAGACTGAAAAAGTCTCACATATGTGGTAATATATATTCTCAGGAGAAGTAGCAGAATGTGTTTTGAGGTGTAATTATTATTTTAGCTATGCTTCGTGGTAGACATATCCACTTATTTGACAACTTTGTGTAAAAAAAAAACAACTTTTACATTTCCAAAAAGACTTTGTGTTTTACAAATTATGCTGGGGTGTTTTATTTCCAAAATGTGGTAATTTTGGGGGTTTTGTGTTAATTACATTCCTAGAAAGCCTAAAGGTGCTCTTTGGATGTTGGGTCTCTCTATGTGGCTGGGCTGTGAAAAAGTCTAACGCATGTGTTTTCCCCATATTTAGGAGACGTAGAAGAATGTGTTTTGGGGTGTAATTGTAAGTATGCCAATACTATGTGTGACATTTAACTTAAATGACAAAAAAAACTCATTTTATTTATTTAAAAAAACTCATCATGCCTATTACTTGTCAGGGTTGGCTTAGCCCTTCCTTCTCTGGGCTGGCTGCTCAGTTGTCGGCTAATTGCCAGCTCTCATCTCTCTCCACAGTTACCAGGCTGTCCTTGATCCTGCTCATCTGAGCTGCCTACTTAAAGCTGTCCAGCTCACTTCATCTCTGCCTTCGCCTTGGTCACATCACTAGAAACCATCTCCTGCGGTTCTGTTTAAAGACTGGTTTGCTGACATCCCTTCTGGCTCCTTATACTGCTTGCTGTTGCTCTACTTGGATCCCTGACTTCTGGCCTGGCTGATTACCCGATCTGGTTATTGAACTCTGGACTGGCTGACTACTCGATCTGGTTACTGGACTCTGGCTATGCTTTGACTACGCTTACTCTATATACCTTTTTATTTTTATTAATAAACAAGTGTGATTTAATTGTACTTCTGTCTCGTTCTGGTTCATGGTTTCTAACATTACTAAATACCTCAGATTGTTTACTTTCCAGAAAGGGGTCATTTGGGGGGAGTTTGTACTGTCCTGGCATTTTAGGGCCTCAAGAAATTAAATAGGCAGTCAGTACATCAAGATTGATACATTTTCAAATATATTTTCTGTAGTTTGTAGTCTCTATAAGTTTCACACAAACTAAATAATATACACTGATTCGGGTTATTTTTTACCAAAGAAATGTAGCAGAATACATTTTGGCCTAAATTTATAAAGAAATATTATTTCTTTTTGCAAAATGTTATAACAAAATCTACGAAAAAAGATGGGTTTTTTTTCAAAATTTTCAGTATTTTTTTAATTTATATAGTGTGGCAGGTTGAACCTGTGCCACTACCTAAATTGTAGGTCTAGGCCATATTTTGCAGGAAACAGGCACACTAATAATGCAGGTGTGTGCTGGGTTTATGTTAGCACCAGAGTTAGAGGTCAGTGGTCCCACCCTCCTGAGGGGGTCAATGCGTGAAGGAAGCTGTGATAAGGCACTTTGTGGTGTCAGGACAGACAAAAGCCAGAGCCTGTGAGGATATAGCAGTTGGGAGCTGTAGAAGAAACAGTCAAGCTGACAAAGGTACAACGTTTTGTGTATGAGCACTGGGACTGTGTGTTTGACAGTCTGGAGGACCAGGGCAGGAGGCCTGAGCAGTGAAGCTGCTAAGAGAGACATTAGGCTGAATTCTTGGTTTTGTTGCATTTATGGTGAGAACCCCCTGCATGGGAAACTATTCAATTGTGAACTTTTTGCATTGTTTTAAATAAAAGTGGGCAGAAAAAACCTTGAAACATATTTCTGGTGTGGAGTAAACTCACTGCTTGGTGCTACCAATTAGCTACAAATTTCCTAACTTGTCACAATAGCAAAGAATTAAAAACCCGGAGGTAACTACATACCACCAAATGAAAGCTCTGTCTCAAAATAAATGATAAAAACTTAATTTGGGTACAGTGTTGCATGCCTGAGTAATTGTCATTAAAAGCATGACAGGGCTAAAAGCTGAAAATTGGCCTTGACTGGAAGGGGGTAAAAGTGGCAGGACTTGAAGTGGTTAAGAGCTCCACTCCATCTAGCTCTTCCATAGGTGATAATGGGACTTGTTTGTCTTAGTGACAATAAGTTATATGCCAAACCCATATTTTCAGTCTTAAATTGGCCTTCCCCTCCCCAGCCACATGCAGTGTCTCTCAGCCAATTAGGTCTCAGGACCCACTTACTAAACCGGGATTGGCCGGGAGTCGAAGCAGGAAGATGTTAGCGAATATTTATTTGCCATTGTCACACAACTGGGTGGGCTTGGGGAGCAGTGCCCACCCTATTTTCAAGCCAATTAGAGCTCTAGGCTCTAATAATTTGCTTCTAAAAAAAAAATCCCATTGGAATCCATTTGCCCGATGCCCTGCATGTAAATTAGGGGCTTGGTGCATGGATTAGGGGGGCGACCCATCCATTAAGGGCACACAGGCGCTGCCCCCTCTAGCCACACCACCCCCTATATGGTTAATGGATAGATTCATGCATAGCATGGATCCATCCATGACCACGGTGGCCTTCCTCTATTCATGCATCCAGCCTATTTCAGGACGCCGGGCGCATGAATTACAGCGGCGGGGGTGTTCTTTTTAAGCACCTGATTAGAGCCATAGGCTCTAATAGGCTTCAAAATAGAGTGGACTCTCATTGCACTCGGAGCCCACCCAGGCATGTTAGAAAGGCGAATGAATATTCGCTTTTCTAACACTGAATTTCATCCCTGCCAATCAGTCGAATACCCGTTTCCTGATTGGGTGAAAGGTCAGGCAATCCTAATGGACACCTAGGAGGAGGAGGAGGATGCACAGCAGAAGGCGCCATGATCCATACCACAGGAGGGGGGGGGGAAGCCGCTAGACACGTTACTCGCCTGCTTCCTAGATGGGATAGGTGCGGGGCTTTGATGTCCTGACTATCCCCATCACCGCCGCCGACCGACCAGGGGGTGGCTGTTTGCCGCCCCCTAAAGAAAAAAACACCAGCCACCACTGGGGGCAGCTCCCCTGAGCCCTCTATGGATGGGCCGCCGCTGGCCCCATGTACAATGGATGTGTGCACATGCAGCTGCAGTTTGAGGAATGCCTTGGCTGCTTATGATTTTCAATCTGCAGTGACAACTTCCTGGTGGGATAGCTCAGGCGGCTTTGGACAAGGATCATACTATGTCTCAGCTCATCCTTGTTTGTAACTTTTATTTTCAGTTTACTAAGAACTGTTCCACACTGATCGCTTCTTTTATCCTTTCAACAAGAAACGGGACCATTTGTTAAGGCTGATTATCGGAGGTGCTCCAAGCCTATGAAAAGGTAAAATTATCATTCCCTTTAGCTTCTCTTCTACAGTACCCAGACATCAATCACCTCCTATTTTTTTGTCAGCATGATGTTAAAATTTAGTTTAGGGCTTTTTCCCAGTCCCTGAGTAGCAAGGCCTATGAACCAGGATCTGTGAAGTCTATATCTGTGTATCTTGAACGTATTTCTCAGGTGATTATCTGGCTTGAACTTAGAATTTGTTTTTAGCTCTCGGAAACTGGAATATAATTCAACTAATCCCTTGATTCCTGTTTTTTTTATTGTCCTTGGTTGCGACTTTAATAACCGGTATCGCTACGTGTCACTGGTCCTGACCTTCTGTTTAATCCTTTATCATGCTTATTTGCTGTCTATTGTGATTCTGGTGACAATTGGTAGCTTCCTTTTTGCTTTTAGTTTTATTTGTATATCCAAGGGTTAATAGCCAGGAACTCCAAGGGGCTACACTGTAGAAGTTGTTCTATAGCTATGTTCTACCATTATCATCTAAGACTTTTGTGAAACCTGGATATTTCCTTTTTTTTTTTATTTATTCTTTTTTTATTAAGAGATTTTTTTTTTTAATACAAAACAGAGTTCCAAATGTTAAATTATAGTGTAGCGCTATAAAAGAAAAGAAAAGTAACCTATTTATAACTACTTAGTGATATAACAATATTATATAAGTGTCAAACTTAAATAACATTCATAAATGATGCTTCTCAGAATACACCACACTTGCATAGAATCGTGAAAAAATAAAGTGAAATGAAAAAGATCAAATAATGTGAAAAAATCCAAAAAAAGTCCAAAAAATGATATACAAGAAAAAGTCTCTTATTTAATTTAAATCCAATCCACACGTGAGAGGGAAAGAACCATCAACCTTCTTCTTATGAAGACCGCATGCAGACACCCTGTGGCATTTCCATCACCAAATAGGATGTAAGCTTACCAGATTAAATGGATCCAAACGAATATACATTCGAAGGATCACTCAGGCTTTGAACACTCTTATATAGAGCTATCCGACATAAAAGACTCTCCAGGGAATTTTCAATCAAGTACTCAAATGATGAGAAAATCTTCCGCTTTAAAATCCAACGCACATTGTAGAACTCATACGGAAAGAAAATGAGGGCCACAATAGTGTAAATCCGTTTAAAAAATTTTAATAAAATAAGTAATGAACTTACATGTATCCAATGAATTAAGCGCTTATATCATATAAAAAACAGAGCTGCAGTAGGAGTCCCGACGCGTTTCGTCTTCAAAAGACGTCATCTGGGGTACTACTCCACTGCAGACCACTTACTTATATACTGGACATACCAATCTGGGCGAAAATTCAATCTGCCTGTGTCACCGCATGTTACTTCCGGTTTGACATGGCGTCCGGCGTGCGTTCCACGCCTCGTTGCCGTGTTATCATATAAACGACCCCATAATCATATATCCCGAAATATTGAGAATAAGACCTTCCATAATTAGTATCACAACTGACTTTAAGATCGCTCCATGACCCAGAAAAATAAGTATTTAAAGACCGCGATGCTATGTACTAAACGTCACTTCCGGGTCATGGGTAACAGTAAACTAATCAGCCAATCAGAGGGGCGACCCAAAGCCACTCAGACATCACTTCCGGTCTACGCTGGGCTACGACCAGACAGAGGCTGAGACGCACCGCACATATAAAGCTCCCACGTGGGGATACGTCAGACGCCGGAAGTGATGTCAATAGAAACGCCCCAATGCCAGTTAATGATGGAACGCAAATAGACGTGCGCCGGAGCGCACACCTTGTAAAATAAAACTTTAATGTGGGGATACATCAGACACCAGAAATGATGTCAATAGACACGCCCCACTACCGGTTGCTGGTGGAGCGCAAATGGACGTGCGCCGAAGCGCACACATTCGAACTGAACCTATAACAATTCCGGGTCTCAAAAAACGGTACAAGAAAAAAGAAAAGAAAAAGGAAAAGGCGAAAAAATAAATAAAATTAATATACTACCCTCATATCAAGAAAGCAAAAACAAATATAAAAAATAAAATAAAATGTAAAAAAACGTAACAAATATATTACATGCCAGTTTTAAATTTGGCAAAAATATTACATGCCAGATTATGCTTGTTAAAAATGTCAGATTATACAAAGTAAAAAGATTTTTACCACAAACTCAGTAAAGTGGAACTTAAATCCCAGAAATTACCAAGAATAAATATGTACATGGTAATACACATATGTGCATATAAGACACACCGTAATTTACTGTATGTCAGTAAACACATAGAAACCAATGCGTTGACACACAAGGCAGATAGAATTCTATCCCAGGAACCATACATCACATAAATAGCAGCTACACAAAAAATAAAATATACAGAAAAATCCATATTCACATAAGGCGAACAACAAAAATTCAAACAGCTGGAAGCTAAAACCATCAGAACCTTGCCATTTTTTAGACCTACCCATCATTAATGAACGCATTAATGTCCCATTCTATATTTAAACCAAACGGGAAATGGGATCGGATCGTGTATATCCAGTAGGTCTCTAACTGGGAAACACCACGAATCATGGCTCCACCCCTCCAAGGGGGTGTGTATTTATCGATAGCCAAAAACTGTGTGCCTGTAGGGTCGCTATTGTGACATTCCCTATAATGTCTCGGGACAGTATGTTTAGAAATCCTACTTTTTATCAGGGATATATGCTCTCCTACTCTAGTTGCAAATGTTCTCGTGGTCCTCCCCACATATTGTTTCCCACATGGGCAAGTTATTAGATACACTACGTATCTGGTGTTACAGGTACAAAATGACTTAATAGTATGTGTTCTATTGGTTGTTGTCGATGTGAACTCGGTTGTTTTATGCCTACCAGCGGTGTTAAATTGGCACACAATACATTTCTTACAGGGATAATAGCCCGTTAGATTATGAAAGAACGATGGGCGCCTAGGTGGATTGATAACATTAGGGGCAATCAAATTCCGTAAAGAGGGTGCTCCCCTAAAGAGAACCTTAGCCCGTTCTGGCAACTTAGAGCCTAGAACCGGATCACTCCTCAACACATCCCAGTGTTTGTTTATAATGGTCTTAATTTGTCTATGCTGTATCGAAAAAGATGTCAGCATAGACCATCTATAAGTGTCATCAGACTCCCTATGTGTTTTTTCCGCAACGAGAGTTTCCCTGTTGGTGTCAATAACTTTCTGTATTTCTCCATCCAGAATCCTAGCATCATACCCCTTAACCTCAAATTTTTGCTTGAGGATTTCTGCCTGAGTCTTAAACGTATCAAGGTCGGTGCAGTTCCTCCGCAGGCGTAAAAATTGGCTGCGTGGAACCGAACTCAACCATGATTTATGGTGACAACTGTCAAGGGAAATAAAGCCATTTCGATCCGTTGGTTTGAAATGTGTCTTAAACACAAATTTACTATCCGCAATCTCTATCTCTAAATCCAAGAAATTAATCTTGGAGGAACTCATTTCAAAGGAAAGTGAAATACCCCTGTCATTGCGATTCAAATCATCAAAAAATTCAACCAAAGACTCTGGGGAGCCGTTCCATAGGAGGAGGATGTCGTCTATATACCTAGCCCATAGGACCAATGAAGGGTTCCGTTGGGCATAGACGACATCCCCCTCCCATTTGGCCATAAATAAATTCGCAAGACTAGGGGCAAATTTTGCCCCCATTGCAACACCCTGTTGTTGTAAATAAAAATTGTCGTTAAACCAAAAATAGTTGTGCTCCATGGCAAATTCCAGAAGCTCCACAAGATATTCACATTGGAATGATGCCAAAGAATCATCAAGATTTAAATAATGCCGAACAGCCTCAATCCCCATCCCTTGTGGGATACATGTATAAAGGGACGCTACATCCGCCGTGGCCATAATACATTGTTCATAAGGCTCAATGCCTTCAAGTCTCCTGATTGTAGCCCCAGTATCTTTGAGATAGGAGGGAGTTTTCTTAACAAGGGGTTGCAAATAAAAATCGATATAACGGCCTATGCGTGAAGTGACCGAATTAATGCCACTCACTATAGGCCTACCAGGAGGGTTCACTGGATCCTTATGGATCTTCGGTAGATAGTAGATTGTGGGGATCCGTGGAGCAATGGGAACTAGAAATGCTTTCTCTTTACTATTCAGAATTTTTAATTCATAACCTCTATTTACCAGATCTTTAAGTTGTCTCTTATATATATTCGTGGGATTATTGGGGAGTCGTTTATAGGTGCCTGGTTCATCCAGAATTCTCTGCATTTCAATTTCATAATGTTCTCTATCTAAAATCACAACCGCCCTTGTCCGCTGGACGTATAACGACATCCTTTTGTTCACACAATGATCTAAAACCAGTTGTCGAAAAAGAGGGTCGGTTTACACGTTTAGCAGGAAGTTTATCTAGATCATTTAGTAATAAATCCTTAAATATTCTTACAGCTGGCGCAGTGGGTACAGGGGGTACGAATAAAGACGGGTTAGCCAACCCTGAATGTACCGTTCCTGATGTAGCCGCTAAATAATCAGTCCTAAAGGGATTAGTTGTTAAATACCTTTGAATATTAATCTTTCTAATAAATTTATGTATATCTATAAATGTACCAAACTTGTTAAGTTGTTTGGGAGGTGCATACTTCAATCCTTTATCAAGCACTGACAGTTCAGCCTGAGAAAAGGTTTTCTTACTCAAATTAAAAACGCCCTGTCCTATTAAACACGCCTTCTTTTTCCTCCTTTGTACTCGTTCTCCCCCTCTGCACCCTCTCTTGGATCTTGGTCCCTTTTTCGGGTGTGTGGATCCTCCCGAAAATCCTGATTTCTATAGTTGGTATTAGGTGGATTATACACAGATGGTACATATGTGTTATTCCTATTATCTACATCATATACCTCCCTCAACGGGGAGAACCTATTATGTGTAGAGACCATAGCCATATTGGAGTATTGGGATCCCTCATAATGGGGGTTAGGAGGGGCACGTCTGGGTGATGGAGAATAATATGGTGAATTGTTATATTCTCTATATTGATGAGCATCATGGTTATATGGACGTCCTCTATTAAAACCACGGCCTCCTCTTCTGCCTCGATTATTACCTCTTCCTCTCTGAGGGTTGTTAGGGGTATGAGGGGTATAATGATGTACCCTTTGTTGAGAAGATGGTGGGCCATCATACGGCCTTCTCTGTACTGCTTCACTATAAGACTTAGGGGCTATATCAACCCTCTCAGGTGCCATAGGGCCTGCAGGTTGAGATCCACCCATAGATTGTATATCCATAGCGGATGCATTCTGACCCAATTTCTGCCACCCAAAGACGGTGCCCGTCTTATAATCGTTAACATCTCTGGAGTACTTCTTTTGTTTCTTGTATTTTTGTTCCCTATCTTCCTTTTCTAGATGATTCCGCAAATTAGCGGAAAGAGAGTTATATTCTGGGGTATCCTTATATACTCCCAATTTGTCTTTGATCTCTTTAATTTCTTGGTCAAGGAGGGCCATTCTACTGTTCTTCCTGGCAATCAGGAAACCCAGAAGACTGGTTCCTGCCTCATTAAAATATTTGAACCAAGTGTCTAAATCCATTTCGCCCTGTTGGGGGTTTACATCCCACCTGAGACTTCTTGGGACCATGTGTTCCGCAATATATTGTTGCAAGAACACCACATCCCACTGTAGGTGGAGTTCGGATGTCATATTGTTCTTAAGTCTCATGAACATCCCTCCTACCTCTGTGTTGCTACCAGTCGCAACAAATACACCATCTGTGTTAACTTTGTGTAAAGCTCGGTATTCAAAAATATCCATCCCCACAGTGATTTATATAAAAAAGGGGGGGGGGGAGGGGGGATTGCAGCAATGTGTATATCCAAACAATGTGTATCCAAAAACTGTCAATAACAATCAACACTGCGCTATCCCCAAAAACTATAAACGAAAAGAAGCTGCTAACACGATCACAAGGATATAAAACCGTGAACAAAATTCCAAATGTTAAATTATAGTGTAGCGCTATAAAAGAAAAGAAAAGTAACCTATTTATAACTACTTAGTGATATAACAATATTATATAAGTGTCAAACTTAAATAACATTCATAAATGATGCTTCTCAGAATACACCACACTTGCATAGAATCGTGAAAAAATAAAGTGAAATGAAAAAGATCAAATAATGTGAAAAAATCCAAAAAAAGTCCAAAAAATGATATACAAGAAAAAGTCTCTTATTTAATTTAAATCCAATCCACACGTGAGAGGGAAAGAACCATCAACCTTCTTCTTATGAAGACCGCATGCAGACACCCTGTGGCATTTCCATCACCAAATAGGATGTAAGCTTACCAGATTAAATGGATCCAAACGAATATACATTCGAAGGATCACTCAGGCTTTGAACACTCTTATATAGAGCTATCCGACATAAAAGACTCTCCAGGGAATTTTCAATCAAGTACTCAAATGATGAGAAAATCTTCCGCTTTAAAATCCAACGCACATTGTAGAACTCATACGGAAAGAAAATGAGGGCCACAATAGTGTAAATCCGTTTAAAATTTTTTAATAAAATAAGTAATGAACTTACATGTATCCAATGAATTAAGCGCTTATATCATATAAAAAACAGAGCTGCAGTAGGAGTCCCGACGCGTTTCGTCTTCAAAAGACGTCATCTGGGGTACTACTCCACTGCAGACCACTTACTTATATACTGGACATACCAATCTGGGCGAAAATTCAATCTGCCTGTGTCACCGCATGTTACTTCCGGTTTGACATGGCGTCCGGCGTGCGTTCCACGCCTCGTTGCCGTGTTATCATATAAACGACCCCATAATCATATATCCCGAAATATTGAGAATAAGACCTTCCATAATTAGTATCACAACTGACTTTAGGATCGCTCCATGACCCAGAAAAATAAGTATTTAAAGACCGCGACGCTATGTACTAAATGTCACTTCCGGGTCATGGGTAACAGTAAACTAATCAGCCAATCAGAGGGGCGACCCAAAGCCACTCAGACATCACTTCCGGTCTACGCTGGGCTACGACCAGACAGGGGCTGAGACGCACCGCACATATAAAGCTCCCACGTGGGGATACGTCAGACGCCGGAAGTGATGTCAATAGAAACGCCCCAATGCCAGTTAATGATGGAACGCAAATAGACGTGCGCCGGAGCGCACACCTTGTAAAATAAAACTTTAATGTGGGGATACATCAGACACCAGAAATGATGTCAATAGACACGCCCCACTACCGGTTGCTGGTGGAGCGCAAATGGACGTGCGCCGAGGCGCACACATTCGAACTGAACCTATAACAATTCCGGGTCTCAAAAAACGGTACAAGAAAAAAGAAAAGAAAAAGGAAAAGGCGAAAAAATAAATAAAATTAATATACTACCCTCATATCAAGAAAGCAAAAACAAATATAAAAAATAAAATAAAATGTAAAAAAACGTAACAAATATATTACATGCCAGTTTTAAATTTGGCAAAAATATTACATGCCAGATTATGCTTGTCAAAAATGTCAGATTATACAAAGTAAAAAGATTTTTACCACAAACTCAGTAAAGTGGAACTTAAATCCCAGAAATTACCAAGAATAAATATGTACATGGTAATACACATATGTGCATATAAGACACACCGTAATTTACTGTATGTCAGTAAACACATAGAAACCAATGCGTTGACACACAAGGCAGATAGAATTCTATCCCAGGAACCATACATCACATAAATAGCAGCTACACAGAAAATAAAATATACAGAAAAATCCATATTCACATAAGGCGAACAACAAAAATTCAAACAGCTGGAAGCTAAAACCATCAGAACCTTGCCATTTTTTAGACCTACCCATCATTAATGAACGCATTAATGTCCCATTCTATATTTAAACCAAACGGGAAATGGGATCGGATCGTGTATATCCAGTAGGTCTCTAACTGGGAAACACCACGAATCATGGCTCCACCCCTCCAAGGGGGTGTGTATTTATCGATAGCCAAAAACTGTGTGCCTGTAGGGTCGCTATTGTGACATTCCCTATAATGTCTCGGGACAGTATGTTTAGAAATCCTACTTTTTATCAGGGATATATGCTCTCCTACTCTAGTTGCAAATGTTCTCGTGGTCCTCCCCACATATTGTTTCCCACATGGGCAAGTTATTAGATACACTACGTATCTGGTGTTACAGGTACAAAATGACTTAATAGTATGTGTTCTATTGGTTGTTGTCGATGTGAACTCGGTTGTTTTATGCCTACCAGCGGTGTTAAATTGGCACACAATACATTTCTTACAGGGATAATAGCCCGTTAGATTATGAAAGAACGATGGGCGCCTAGGTGGATTGATAACATTAGGGGCAATCAAATTCCGTAAAGAGGGTGCTCCCCTAAAGAGAACCTTAGCCCGTTCTGGCAACTTAGAGCCTAGAACCGGATCACTCCTCAACACATCCCAGTGTTTGTTTATAATGGTCTTAATTTGTCTATGCTGTATCGAAAAAGATGTCAGCATAGACCATCTATAAGTGTCATCAGACTCCCTATGTGTTTTTTCCGCAACGAGAGTTTCCCTGTTGGTGTCAATAACTTTCTGTATTTCTCCATCCAGAATCCTAGCATCATACCCCTTAACCTCAAATTTTTGCTTGAGGATTTCTGCCTGAGTCTTAAACGTATCAAGGTCGGTGCAGTTCCTCCGCAGGTGTAAAAATTGGCTGCGTGGAACCGAACTCAACCATGATTTATGGTGACAACTGTCAAGGGAAATAAAGCCATTTCGATCCGTTGGTTTGAAATGTGTCTTAAACACAAATTTACTATCCACAATCTCTATCTCTAAATCCAAGAAATTAATCTTGGAGGAACTCATTTCAAAGGAAAGTGAAATACCCCTGTCATTGCGATTCAAATCATCAAAAAATTCAACCAAAGACTCTGGGGAGCCGTTCCATAGGAGGAGGATGTCGTCTATATACCTAGCCCATAGGACCAATGAAGGGTTCCGTTGGGCATAGACGACATCCCCCTCCCATTTGGCCATAAATAAATTCGCAAGACTAGGGGCAATTTTTGCCCCCATTGCAACACCCTGTTGTTGTAAATAAAAATTGTCGTTAAACCAAAAATAGTTGTGCTCCATGGCAAATTCCAGAAGCTCCACAAGATATTCACATTGGAATGATGCCAAAGAATCATCAAGATTTAAATAATGCCGAACAGCCTCAATCCCCATCCCTTGTGGGATACATGTATAAAGGGACGCTACATCCGCCGTGGCCATAATACATTGTTCATAAGGCTCAATGCCTTCAAGTCTCCTGATTGTAGCCCCAGTATCTTTGAGATAGGAGGGAGTTTTCTTAACAAGGGGTTGCAAATAAAAATCGATATAACGGCCTATGCGTGAAGTGACCGAATTAATGCCACTCACTATAGGCCTACCAGGAGGGTTCACTGGATCCTTATGGATCTTCGGTAGATAGTAGATTGTGGGGATCCGTGGAGCAATGGGAACTAGAAATGCTTTCTCTTTACTATTCAGAATTTTTAATTCATAACCTCTATTTACCAGATCTTTGTACCCTTCTCAACAAAGGGTACATCATTATACCCCTCATACCCCTAACAACCCTCAGAGAGGAAGAGGTAATAATCGAGGCAGAAGAGGAGGCCGTGGTTTTAATAGAGGACGTCCATATAACCATGATGCTCATCAATATAGAGAATATAACAATTCACCATATTATTCTCCATCACCCAGACGTGCCCCTCCTAACCCCCATTATGAGGGATCCCAATACTCCAATATGGCTATGGTCTCTACACATAATAGGTTCTCCCCGTTGAGGGAGGTATATGATGTAGATAATAGGAATAACACATATGTACCATCTGTGTATAATCCACCTAATACCAACTATAGAAATCAGGATTTTCGGGAGGATCCACACACCCGAAAAAGGGACCAAGATCCAAGAGAGGGTGCAGAGGGGGAGAACGAGTACAAAGGAGGAAAAAGAAGGCGTGTTTAATAGGACAGGGCGTTTTTAATTTGAGTAAGAAAACCTTTTCTCAGGCTGAACTGTCAGTGCTTGATAAAGGATTGAAGTATGCACCTCCCAAACAACTTAACAAGTTTGGTACATTTATAGATATACATAAATTTATTAGAAAGATTAATATTCAAAGGTATTTAACAACTAATCCCTTTAGGACTGATTATTTAGCGGCTACATCAGGAATGGTACATTCAGGGTTGGCTAACCCGTCTTTATTCGTACCCCCTGTACCCACTGCGCCAGCTGTAAGAATATTTAAGGATTTATTACTAAATGATCTAGATAAACTTCCTGCTAAACGTGTAAACCGACCCTCTTTTTCGACAACTGGTTTTAGATCATTGTGTGAACAAAAGGATGTCGTTATACATCCAGCGGACAAGGGCGGGGGGGTTGTGATTTTAGATAGAGAACATTATGAAATTGAAATGCAGAGAATTCTGGATGAACCAGGCACCTATAAACGACTCCCCAATAATCCCACGAATATATATAAGAGACAACTTAAAGATCTGGTAAATAGAGGTTATGAATTAAAAATTCTGAATAGTAAAGAGAAAGCATTTCTAGTTCCCATTGCTCCACGGATCCCCACAATCTACTATCTACCGAAGATCCATAAGGATCCAGTGAACCCTCCTGGTAGGCCTATAGTGAGTGGCATTAATTCGGTCACTTCACGCATAGGCCGTTATATCGATTTTTATTTGCAACCCCTTGTTAAGAAAACTCCCTCCTATCTCAAAGATACTGGGGCTACAATCAGGAGACTTGAAGGCATTGAGCCTTATGAACAATGTATTATGGCCACGGCGGATGTAGCGTCCCTTTATACATGTATCCCACAAGGGATGGGGATTGAGGCTGTTCGGCATTATTTAAATCTTGATGATTCTTTGGCATCATTCCAATGTGAATATCTTGTGGAGCTTCTGGAATTTGCCATGGAGCACAACTATTTTTGGTTTAACGACAATTTTTATTTACAACAACAGGGTGTTGCAATGGGGGCAAAATTTGCCCCTAGTCTTGCGAATTTATTTATGGCCAAATGGGAGGGGGATGTCGTCTATGCCCAACGGAACCCTTCATTGGTCCTATGGGCTAGGTATATAGACGACATCCTCCTCCTATGGAACGGCTCCCCAGAGTCTTTGGTTGAATTTTTTGATGATTTGAATCGCAATGACAGGGGTATTTCACTTTCCTTTGAAATGAGTTCCTCCAAGATTAATTTCTTGGATTTAGAGATAGAGATTGTGGATAGTAAATTTGTGTTTAAGACACATTTCAAACCAACGGATCGAAATGGCTTTATTTCCCTTGACAGTTGTCACCATAAATCATGGTTGAGTTCGGTTCCACGCAGCCAATTTTTATGCCTGCGGAGGAACTGCACCGACCTTGATACGTTTAAGACTCAGGCAGAAATCCTCAAGCAAAAATTTGAGGTTAAGGGGTATGATGCTAGGATTCTGGATGGAGAAATACAGAAAGTTATTGACACCAACAGGGAAACTCTCGTTGCGGAAAAAACACATAGGGAGTCTGATGACACTTATAGATGGTCTATGCTGACATCTTTTTCGATACAGCATAGACAAATTAAGACCATTATAAACAAACACTGGGATGTGTTGAGGAGTGATCCGGTTCTAGGCTCTAAGTTGCCAGAACGGGCTAAGGTTCTCTTTAGGGGAGCACCCTCTTTACGGAATTTGATTGCCCCTAATGTTATCAATCCACCTAGGCGCCCATCGTTCTTTCATAATCTAACGGGCTATTATCCCTGTAAGAAATGTATTGTGTGCCAATTTAACACCGCTGGTAGGCATAAAACAACCGAGTTCACATCGACAACAACCAATAGAACACATACTATTAAGTCATTTTGTACCTGTAACACCAGATACGTAGTGTATCTAATAACTTGCCCATGTGGGAAACAATATGTGGGGAGGACCACGAGAACATTTGCAACTAGAGTAGGAGAGCATATATCCCTGATAAAAAGTAGGATTTCTAAACATACTATCCCGAGACATTATAGGGAATGTCACAATAGCGACCCTACAGGCACACAGTTTTTGGCTATCGATAAATACACACCCCCTTGGAGGGGTGGAGCCATGATTTGTGGTGTTTCCCAGTTAGAGACCTACTGGATATACACGATCCGATCCCATTTCCCGTTTGGTTTAAATATAGAATGGGACATTAATGCGTTCATTAATGATGGGTAGGTCTAAAAAATGGCAAGGTTCTGATGGTTTTAGCTTCCAGCTGTTTGAATTTTTGTTGTTCGCCTTATGTGAATATGGATTTTTCTGTATATTTTATTTTCTGTGTAGCTGCTATTTATGTGATGTATGGTTCCTGGGATAGAATTCTATCTGCCTTGTGTGTCAACGCATTGGTTTCTATGTGTTTACTGACATACAGTAAATTACGGTGTGTCTTATATGCACATATGTGTATTACCATGTACATATTTATTCTTGGTAATTTCTGGGATTTAAGTTCCACTTTACTGAGTTTGTGGTAAAAATCTTTTTACTTTGTATAATCTGACATTTTTGACAAGCATAATCTGGCATGTAATATTTTTGCCAAATTTAAAACTGGCATGTAATATATTTGTTACGTTTTTTTACATTTTATTTTATTTTTTATATTTGTTTTTGCTTTCTTGATATGAAGGTAGTATATTAATTTTATTTATTTTTTCGCCTTTTCCTTTTTCTTTTTTCTTGTACCGTTTTCTGAGACCCGGAATTGTTATAGGTTCAGTTTGAATGTGTGCGCTTCGGCGCACGTCCATTTGCGCTCCACCAGCAACCGGTAGTGGGGCGTGTCTATTGACATCATTTCTGGTGTCTGATGTATCCCCACATTAAAGTTTTATTTTACAAGGTGTGCGCTCCGGCGCACGTCTATTTGCGTTCCATCATTAACTGGCATTGGGGCGTTTCTATTGACATCACTTCCGGCGTCTGACGTATCCCCACGTGGGAGCTTTATATGTGCGGTGCGTCTCAGCCTCTGTCTGGTCGTAGCCCAGCGTAGACCGGAAGTGATGTCTGAGTGGCTTTGGGTCGCCCCTCTGATTGGCTGATTAGTTTACTGTTACCCATGACCCGGAAGTGACGTTTAGTACATAGCGTCGCGGTCTTTAAATACTTATTTTTCTGGGTCATGGAGCGATCTTAAAGTCAGTTGTGATACTAATTATGGAAGGTCTTATTCTCAATATTTTGGGATATATGATTATGGGGTCGTTTATATGATAACACGGCAACGAGGCGTGGAACGCACGCCGGACGCCATGTCAAACCGGAAGTAACATGCGGTGACACAGGCAGATTGAATTTTCGCCCAGATTGGTATGTCCAGTATATAAGTAAGTGGTCTGCAGTGGAGTAGTACCCCAGATGACGTCTTTTGAAGACGAAACGCGCCGGGACTCCTACTGCAGCTCTGTTTTTTATATGATATAAGCGCTTAATTCATTGGATACATGTAAGTTCATTACTTATTTTATTAAAATTTTTTTAACGGATTTACACTATTGTGGCCCTCATTTTCTTTCCGTATGAGTTCTACAATGTGCGTTGGATTTTAAAGCGGAAGATTTTCTCATCATTTGAGTACTTGATTGAAAATTCCCTGGAGAGTCTTTTATGTCGGATAGCTCTATATAAGAATGTTCAAAGCCTGAGTGATCCTTCGAATGTATATTCGTTTGGATCCATTTAATCTGGTAAGCTTACATCCTATTTGGTGATGGAAATGCCACAGGGTGTCTGCATGCGGTCTTCATAAGAAGAAGGTTGATGGTTCTTTCCCTCTCACGTGTGGATTGGATTTAAATTAAATAAGAGACTTTTTCTTGTATATCATTTTTTGGACTTTTTTTGGATTTTTTCACATTATTTGATCTTTTTCATTTCACTTTATTTTTTCACGATTCTATGCAAGTGTGGTGTATTCTGAGAAGCATCATTTATGAATGTTATTTAAGTTTGACACATATAATATTGTTATATCACTAAGTAGTTATAAATAGGTTACTTTTCTTTTCTTTTATAGCGCTACACTATAATTTAACATTTGGAATTTTGTTCACGGTTTTATATCCTTGTGATCGTGTTAGCAGCTTCTTTTCGTTTATAGTTTTTGGGGATAGCGCAGTGTTGATTGTTATTGACAGTTTTTGAATACAAAACAGAGCCTGTTGGGCTCTGTTTTGATACCCAGGCTCAATACATTTCCCCATTTAATTTCAATTCTCTTCTTTCTTAACACATAACTTTCCTATTACAACCTATAAAAACAAAACAACACAGACTAAAAACAAAACAAAACAAACAAAAAAAACATTTAAAATATAAAATGCATATTATTTCCAAGCATATTATCGCATCATAGCAACATTTCATTATTCACAAATTATTACTTCCTATTTCCTTATTTTTCACATTACCTTCACCATACACCTACAGTATCGCACAAAATTGAGTACACCCCTCACATTTTTGTAAATATTTTATTATATCTTTTCATGTGACAACACTGAAGAAATGACACTTTGCTACAATGTAAAGTAGTGAGTGTACAGCTCGTATAACAGTGTAAATTTGCTGTCCTTTCAAAATAACTCAACACACAGCCATTAATGTCTAAAACACTGACAACAAAAGTGAGTACACCCCTAAGTGAAAATGTCCAAATTGGGCTCAATTAGCCATTTTCCCTCCCCGGTATCATGTGACTCAGTGTTACAAGGTCCTAGGTGTGAATGAGGAGCAGGTGTGTTAAATTTGGTGATATCGCTTTCACTCTCTCATACTGGTCACTGGAAGTTCAACATGACACCTCATGGCAAAGAACCCTCTGAGGGTTTGAAAAAAAAAATTGTTGCTCTACATAAAGATGGCCTAGGCTATAAGAAATAATATAATAAATAGTGTTGCGCTATCTTCAAACAAAGTGCCAAGTGCCTAATACCAAAATCTATATGAAATTATCCAAATACTTATATATGTTGACACTTTGGGCCCAATTTGGACATTTTCACTCATGGGTGTACTCAATTTTGTTGCCAGCAGTTTATGGCTGTGTGTTGAATTATTTTGAGGGAATGACAAATTTACACTGTTATACAAGCTGTACACACACTACTTTACATTGTAGCAAAGTATAATTTCTTCAGCGTTACAGTGTTTCAATGTTCAGTGTAACATGAAAAGATATAATAAAATATTTACAAAAATGTGAGGGGTGTACTGACTTTTGTAAGATACTGTATATATTATATCAGTTTATATTCTTACCCCTTCTCGACCCTCCTATAGAACATATATATATCCCCTAAATTTTTAAGGCCAATTTGGGTATAGTTATCATTCCCCCCCCCCCCATATCTTATGGATAATCTATCTACGCTTTTAGTACAGTCTGGTATTATGGAAAAAGGTGCCAAGCCAGGTGCTATTATCCACAGTTCCCACATTTTTTTGGAATTTATGTAGCAAACCCCTACTTTGATATACCTGTCTTTCTTTTAATCAGGCATCATTAACTTGTAACCTCCATTCCTCATATGTGGGTGCACCAGAAGACACCTACTATATCATTTTTCGGGCTATAAAAAACAATCTATTAATAGGTATTTTTACTTCCATTGAATATCTTTTCTAAGATTTATCTTTTTCTAAATAGCCCAGTATACACCCCTTAAAGCGGGAGTAAACCCGCAGATGTTTTTTTTTTTTTTTACCTGCAAAGGAAAAGGCATAATGAGCTAGTATGCAGCGCATACTAACTCATTAGCTCATTATGAAATACTTACCTTAGAACGAGGCCCCGACATCTTGTCCGATCCACGCAGAGGGAGCTAACATGCTCCCTCTGCGTTTCTTCCGGGTATCGCGGCTCCGGCGCTGTGAGTGGCCGGAGCCGCGATATCGTCACTCCGCGCATGCGCGTGGGAGATTTCATAACGGCCGGGTCCGGCCACTGCCGGGCTTTCAGCCGAGAATCCCCTTGTGTGCATGCGCCGCTGCAGTCAGCGGCGCATATCGAGGGGAATATCTCCTAAACCATACAGGTTTAGGAGATATTTCTTTTACCTACAGGTAAGCCTTATTATAGGCTTTCCTGTAGGTAAAAGTAAAAAAAATGAGTATACAACCACTTTAAGGTCCATTTCTATGCGGGTTTGATAAACACCATGATTGGTGTCTAACAAACCTTGCCAATATCTAAATAATTGAGGACATTTCCAAAACATATGCAGGAAATCTGCAGGGGATCGCCAGCACCTTGGGCCAGTGATCATCAACCCTGTCCTCAAGGCCCACTAACAGGCCAGGTTTGCAATATAACCGAAATACATCACAGGTGATATCATTTGCTGCTCAGTGATTGCAGTATTCTTGTCTGCATCTCCCCAAGGTAATAAATAAAACCTGGCCTGTTAGTGGGCCTTGAGGACAGGGTTAATGACCACTGTCTTGAGCAGTTCGATGTATCACACCTATCCCACTTATACAGTTTAAGTGGAGTCCTATATGCTCCATGGATTATAAATAGCTGAGATAAACTTTCTTGGGGTGATACAGGCACCTTGGGTACTTGTTCTAATATATCCTCCCATATTTTATCTGCAAGTGCACCCAGCCCCTTCTACCTTTACGAAAAAAAAAACTCCCCAAAAAAACCTGGTATTGCGTGTGGTTTTAACCCTTTCTCTGATGCTGGGGGGGGGGGGGGGGGGTAAAATCTCCCCGTTAGCGGCCGAAATGCACTGCAAATCCGACAGTAAAACGCTGCTAAAAATAGCTGCGTTTTACCACCAACGCTATGGGCAGCTTGGTGTGAAAGCCGTCTTAAAGCACTTGGGCTTTCACATTGGAAATGCAGATGAGGCTTCTTTCAAGCGCTTTACAGGCACTTTTTTTAACGCTAAAGTGCCTGAAAAACGCCTGAAAAATGCTCTATTGTGAAAGGGGTCTTACACATTTGTTTTTAGAGGCTTCACTTAAAACGAGCTTTAATTAGCTGCATTCTTTTCTATATACCACAGATCATTTCTCAGTAGACTTGTGCAGTTCTTTTCGTTCTGAATTAAAATTCGGACAAATTTTTGTCTTTCAGAAATTCGCATGTATCCGAATTCCCGAATTACAATTACAATAGTACCGAATTTAAACAAATCTGAAATTACGAAAAAAAATTGGGCAAAATTTGAATTAAAATCTGTCAGGATCACTTTAGTGCTCCTGCTCCCATTCCAGCATCCAGGTGTTGGCTGTTGCATTCTCCCTGTCTGTGTTCACCTGCAAGGGGATGGATGCTCAGTCACCTGTTATAAGCAAACCGAACACTCTATCCCTTGCTTGTGATATAGACACTTGCATTGTTCCTGATCAAGCCTCCCATTTGTCTGCCTGCTTTGTTAATCTGGATTTCCTTGTGTATGACCTGGATCGGATATTGGACTATTCCCTGAATTCTGCCTGCCTTTTTCCTGGACTGTTATTGAATCGGATATTGGACTATTCCCTGAACTCAGCCTGCCCTTTACCTGGACTGTCATGGAACCACGCTGTCTGCTAAACTGAAAGTATCTGTTTGCTTTGCTCCGTTTGCGTCTGCCTTAGCGTGGTGGCCAGGCACTATAGCATTGTGTATAAGTCCTGGGGGCAACCGCATACCGGTAGGCCTGCTTGTCTTAAGAGAAAGGGTCTGCTTTAGGTGAAGCACACAGTAGCTAGCTATAGTGTCTGACCACCTGCATTGGGGTAGACGTGACATTCGTGACAGAATCATTTTCAAATAGTTTTCAAATACTTTTCGAATTTCAAATCATTTTCAAATTCGAAATGTTTTTGAATCCAAATACTTTTCGAATTTCCAAAGTGAAGAAAATAGAATAGAAAATAAAGGAATAAAATAGAAAAAAAAATAACAGAAAATAAAAAATATAATATAATAGAGTAAAACAGAACAAAATAGAATAGAAAATAAAAGAACAGAATAGACTAGAATATGATAGAAACAAATAGAATAGAATAACATAGACTATAACAATCTTCTGAAATTCAAATTTCAAATAGAATACATTTGAATTTGAATACATAGGAAATTAATAGAATAGAAAAGAATCGAATAGAAAAAAAAGAATATAATATAATAGACTATAATAGCATAGAAAATAATATAATTAAAAAAACAATAGAATAGAAAGAATATAACAATTTCCCAAAATTCTAATAAAATAAATTTGAATAGAATAGAAAATAAAAAAATTAGGAATAGGAAGATGGTTATATTCATTTTATTCTATTATAGTCTGTTGTTTTTTTCCTATACTATTGTGTTGTTCTCTATTCTATTATTTTCTATTCTATTCAAATTTGAATTAGTTCTATTTGAAATTTGGAAAATGGTTTTATTATTTCTATTCTATTGTTTTTTTTAAATTCCTTTCTATTCTTTTCTATTCTATTCAAATTTCAGAAGATGGTTATAATCTATTTGATTATTTTCTATTCTATTCTATTCCATTCTGTTCTGTTCTTTTAGTTTATATCCTATTTTGTTCTGTTTTACTCTATTATATTCTTTTATTTTCTGTTATATTCTTTTCTAGTCTATTCATTTTTTTTCTAATCTATTTTATTTTTTCTGGAAATTGGAAAACTTCAATTTCGAAAACTATTCAAAAGCATTTTGAATCGATCTGAATGGGAAACATTTGACTTGAATAAAGGAAACGAATTCCAAAAATGAAATAAACAAATGAAATTAATTTAACTAAACGAATTTATGTAAATAATGATTCAAAACAAAATGAAACAATGTTTTTTTCATTCTATACATGTCTATTGCTCACATAATTGATTACTCTTTCACATTTCTTAAGATTCTATGTCAGATGGTGTTAGTGTGCAGTATCAAGAAAGTCCACAAAACAACAACAAAAAAAACAATGTGGAAGCTGAAGTATGATCAGACCTTAAAGCGGAGCTCCACCCTAAAGTGGAGCTTCCGCTCATTGGAACCCTCCCCCCCGCCGGCGCCACAATTGGCACCTTTCAGGGGGGAGGGGGGTGCAGGTACCTGTACAGTACAGGTATCTGCACCCACTTCCGGCATAGATATCTGCAGAATCGACGCCCCTTTCCGCAGAATCTACGCCCCTTTCCGAAGGTCCCCCGCTGTCTGCTGGGAAACACACGGATCCCAGAGACAGCGGGGAACATCCTAATTGCGCAGCACGACTCGTGCATGCGCAGTAGGGAACCGGGAAATGAAGCCGCAAGGCTCCACTTCCTGATTCCCATACCCAAGATGGCGGTGGCAGCACCCGAGAGACGATCGAGAGATCGGCTTCGGGTGCCGACATCGCGGGCGCGCTGGGCGGGTAAGTGTCCTTATTTTAAAAGTCAGCAGCTGCAGTATTTGTAGCTGCTGGCTTTTAAAAAAAAACAAAACGGTGGAACTCCCGCTTTAAGGATTCAAAAACTGCCTGCTACTTGAACCTTTGACAACCCATGCCTTCTTTCTAGTAGGGCCTTTATGAGGGCAGAATCCTAGGCAAAAATGCTTTAGAAAATGCGTGTAATAATGAAACACACAAAAACAGGCCCTGAATTTAATGATGGTCCTAGGCAGGGACTAGTTCTGGTCCTAGGCAGAGGCTAGTTCTTATCTATGGCTATCTTGTCAGATTTAAGCTGCACTCACTACCATGTGTTCTAGACTTAAAATGGTGTCACTTTCCCAGTTTTAGCTTTAGGCTAAACAGTGAAACATGGTTGAAAACCATGCTTGGATGCTTGATACGATCTTTAAGGGAGGGAAAGAACACTATGATATTTGTCACAAGGATTATGAAGTACAAATGTCCAAGGCTCACTAATTATTGGAAGGTGGTCGGTGCATTGTTTAGGCCAAATGACATGCATGGTACAGTCTCTTGGGTGTAGGCTGTATTTCTATGCCACATGAGATATTTTTGGGATACTACAATAATCAGAACCAGTTCAACCAAGATAGTCATCAACTACACAGATACCTGTCCCCTTTTCACCACTGCTAGTATTCATGTCTTTTCTAGCGCAGTCTTTTCCTTCAGAAAGCTTGATTAATGTCCTAACTTCATATGCATTACAATGCATTGCTATCAGAAATGATAGTACTAATTTTTTATTGAGACAACAGTTCCAGGCTTCCCTCACAGGTGGGAATAGTGAGAATTACATAGTTATAGTGAAGTTGAAAAAAGACAAAAGTTCTTCTAATTTTACCAATAGGAAAGTTAATAATTAAATAGAAAACCTCTATATACAAAACCCTATGCCCACAGTTGATCCAGAGGAAGCCAAACCCCACACCCCTTTCCGGAAAAGCAAGGTCAAGAGGAAAAAAATCCTACCTTATCCCCTAAGGCAATTGGATATTCAGGGGATCAACAATCTCTGGTGGTATTACCTATACTGTAATACACATTACCCACTAGATGCCATGCTGTTACTTACTCCCCAGTCACTTTATCAATTTATTGGGGTATCCTCTATAACTTATGTACCATTTGCACGTTTTTATCACCCTGTTTCTTTCTACTGGTTTGAAGTATGTTTTTGTAGAGAGACCATTTTTTTCCAACATTATTTCTAGATCCAAGAATTTTACACTGGTGCTGCTAATGTCATACGAGAGTCTAATATTTTTCTGGTTGTTATTTAGATTGTCAAACAACTGTATTAGACTCTCTTGGTCTCCTTTTCATATGACAATGCAGTCATCTATAAATCTCTTGAATAGGACCAATTGCTGGGGTGGGTTCACATATAAATGTTTCTTCTTCCCACTTCCCTATAAATATATTCGCAACACTGGGGGCATATTTAGCCCCCATCCCTATTCCGTTTAATTGGCGATAAAACTAATCAGTATGTTTTGCAACAATAAGGTTGCAAAGGTCCTAAAGTGGAGGGCCACACACAAAAAAAATGACATTAACATTTACAAAAAACTTAAAAAAAAACGTTTGAAAAAAAATCTTTTTTTTTACTTACCAGAAACCCCTGTTGCTAGGCAGTCATCCTAATCTGCCTCTTCCTATTCCGCGTCGCTTCCTCCTCTTCGGGTGAGCTGCCTTTTTGTCTTCTGGGACATGTGTGCGTCCCAGAAAACAACGGGGCCATTCACAAGACACCGCACGACTCGCACATGCGCAGTAGGAAACGTGCAGTGAAGCCGCGAGGCTCCACTGCCTGTTTCCCTTTGTTAAGATGGCGGCGCCGGCACCCGATCTGATGGATGGATCGGCCTCAGGAAGCCGACATCGCAGGCTCGCTGGACAGGTAAGTGTCCTTATTAAAACTCAGCAGCTATAGTGTTTGTAGTTGTTAATTTAAAAAAAAAAGTGGCTGGAACACCGCTTTAAGAGAGCTATTTGCTTTCTAATTACTGATAGATTTCAGCTTGTGTCTTGGCATCTTTTGCCACCTCCTTTTCTTCATGTGTTCAATATCTTTTCCCTGTGTCATTCCATTTTATTACACATAACTTAATTTCTGAACTTATTTGTTTTTGGTTTCTTTCTATGTATGGATTACATGGGTTGTTACTGACGTGGTGAAAATGTCATGTCAAACACAGAAAAATAAACCCCTAAATGGACTTTAAAGGCACTGACATAGTAAATTGCTGGGAAAAGTATATAATTTATTAAACATAGTACAAAAAATAATATATTTTGGAATGATTACAATTGCTATGCAAAATCACCACATAGCTTTCACTTTGGAATTCTCTAGGTTCAGCCGATGCATTTCAGAGTATTGGTTAACTCTTTCTTTAGGGGTGTTATGAGAGGATCAATCGTGTATCTACAATATAGTGGTTTCAAAAAATCATGAATGTTATCATATAACAATCAATAGTATAATATAATATCTTTGCATTAAATGTAATTTGAACAAACTCACAAATATTGTAGTGGTGTCATCAATGAAAACATTCCATAGGACTATTAAAAACAAACATAGACAAGACTGTGTCTGCAAAACCTTCTGCTCAAGATAGCTGTTCTTGTTGATATGCTTAAATGATTGCATAGAAATAATGCAACTAAAACTGAAAAATGCCAAGCTCCCGAGAGGCAAAAGAACAACTAGGAACGCTAAAGCCAAGAAGTATTCAAGAAATGGCAATAAGATGGCGCAAGAATCAATCACCGTAAGAACTCTCTATATTTTTCTCTCATAATAAAAGGAGGAGGGGGGGGGGGGATCAGGGAAAATAAAATATATAAAATAAAAATACAAATAATGTCCAAGAAATTATTGTTATGGTCCATAAAAGTTCTACTTCCAAACACCAGTGGCAGCAGCTGTCTTGAGAGGAGAAGCACAATTCTCTAAGAAAATATAATACGAAGCTTGCGTTCCACGCTGAGACGCACTTCCGGTGCCGGCCCTTCGGCTCGCCAGACGCTGGACAGCCCTGATACTGCCATCATCCTGACATCCACGAGGCGGCATTTTTGAAAGGATTAAAAAAAACTGCAACTTTTAAGCCTCCAGTGCCAAACATCTCTAGTGGTTCAGCAATCCACCATCTTCGCTCCTCTGTGCAGAAGCGACTGTGATTACTTTCCCCTTCACTATATTGATACGCCTGACTACTATGTAATTTCGTGAGTAGCCAATTGGTTGTGTGTTTTTATCATATTAAATGGTACTTCTCATATACTGCACTTAGTTTGGCGCACTTCTTGTCCTTTCTGCAAAGCCAAGAAGTAGGCATTACTTATATTACAAGTACCTGCTGCAAATGGGAAACTTTGTATTACATTTTTTATTTATAACTGGAAAAGAGGACCAACCAGGCCACAACAAGTATACAGATAAAATAACCACCATACAGGCACAGTCCAGAGCAATACAATAGAAAAAAAAGAATAAATCACAGAACAAAGCGTCAACATAAGTATGCCCTGGTACCTATATTCTATGACCAGTTGCCCTGGCTCAGCGGGGCCTCCCCCCATTTTTTCAGATGTGTAGAAAACAGTAAGAGCTTGTGTAAAGCCCTGGAGTGCTAAGAGAAGCCAGAATAGAAAAAGAGTGGGGAACGGGGAGAATAGGGGGGGGGGGGTGCAGGAGAGAGAAGTTTAGGGGAAGGGTAAGGGAAGAGGGGATGGGGAAGGGAAACTCACGAACATGGGTGAAATGGGAAACTTTGTACATAAGCACCCTCTTCAAAAACATGCCAGCCTCCTGCATATACACTTTGCCCATTTGTGACATTACTGAACCTGCGTAGAACTCCTGCAGTAGTAACTGGGAACCCAGGGTTAGTTAAGGGTAAAAGGGGTCCCCTCTTTACTTTTCCATGGAAATGCAATACACAACCAGACAACATAAACAGATAACAAAAAGAGAAAAAAAAGAACAGAAAAAGCAACATTTCCATTCTGACACACAGGCCAATCACACAGAGTGGATAATAGGCCTTGCTAAACAGAATATTATAAAGCCAAAATGAACTGTTTCACCTGAAACATTATTAACCCTGATGTATATCCCCCTTAAGTTAATATTTTATAATATAAAAATAGATAATACTGTGATCAGGTTAAAAATGACAGGCATACAGCAGCTAGCATGAATTGTGGGCAACAATGTACAAGTATGAAATAGAGAAATGCAGTGCTTAAATGTCCTTATTAACAAAGAAAACGTCAACCAATCCTAAGAGGCACCCAATAGGTGAATCAATCTTGATTAAAAGGCGAACAGTAATCTTCCACCCACACTACAATGAGCCAAGCCTTTTAACCTCACAACTGGACCACTAGATTATAGGTGGTCAAAAACACCACAACATCAATACACCACGGACTGCTCCAGCGTGGATAAAGGCATCACTCCTCATGTTGAAAGGTGTAAAGACAAATACCACTTCATGGTATAGTATGACGGTTTCAAACCGACAAGATGGCCGCAGTCCTCATGCACAGCAATGCCACATGTCCAAAAACTCCACCCTACGCTGCGTTTCGTTGTATTAAATGCCGATTCACAGATTGGGTGCCTCTCAGGATTATTGGACGTTTTCTTTGTTACTAAGGACATTTAAGCGCTGCATTTCTCTATTTAATATTTTATAATAGCATGCATTAACCCTTACTATTATCTTTTGTTGGGAGAATAAATTATGTCTTTTCAAAACCAATGCCCTGTTTAACATGGCTTTGTGATAAACAAAGCATTTGTCTAAATTCTTATTTCTCTAACATACTTGAAAAATAAAGAAAAAATTGACAATTTTAGAACCATTATTCCCTGTTTCCTTGCTGTGTTTAGGCTTCAGAACAATTTAGTGACATGTCTGACTTTACTGAAAACTTAGAAAGGGCTGCTGCTCAATGATTAATAAGCTGAAATCAGCATTGCACCCCACAGGGATACCCTCTTTCCTACTAATGTTTGACATTTTACTATTTAATTAGGATCACCCTCTAAGCAAGAAGCCACTCTGAGAATCATAGATTTTCTTTTCTCTAACAAGATGCCAACTGAAGGGCAGAACCCACATTTACCAGTGCCAGTGATTTTGTTCTAAGCAACCCTGGGGGGTGGCATGTCAAAAGATAAGTGAAAAAGAAAAAGACAGAAAAACAAAAGTGACGACAGTGAAGGGGAAATGAAATGAACAAGTTTGAAAGTCTGAAATATAATTACACAGCTACCTAATACTTTTTTTCTTTACAGCATGAGTTCAATCTAACACAGTTAATATTTTCTCTGTATCATGTAATTTGGAACAAATAAAAATGCACACAATATAAATGAAACTCCAAAATGTTCACATTTACAAGTTTAAGTGGGTGCTACATGTGTTAAATAAATGGTATATAATATCTTACTTGTATTAAAAGATTAAATAATTTGCATATGTCAATGTGGAAAAAAGAGGTGACAAAGTTTATCCCTTTTAAAACATCTTGTAGGGAGGGGGAGGGCTAGAATATCTGTTATTTTTTTTTTTTTTAAAGCGGTTGTATAGTCATTTTTGTAACTTTTACCTACAGGTAAGCCTCATTATAGGCTTACCTGTAGGTAAAAGTTACAAAAATGACTATACAACCGCTTTAAAAAAAAAGTAAAAAGAATATCTCCTAAACCTCTACGGTTTAGGAGATATTCACCTTGCAATGAGCCTCTGACTTCAGTGGCGCATGCGCACCGGGGATTCCCGGCGGATGCCAGACCCTGCCGGGAAGAAAACTCCTGCGTGCATGCACGGGAGTGATGGCATCGTGGCTCGGGCCACTCACAGCGCCAGAGCCACGATACCCAAAAGACATGCCGAGGGAACATGTCAGCTCCCTCGGCGTGAACCGAGTGAGATCCTGGCACCTCGTTCTAAGGTAAGTATTTCATACTAGCTCATTATGCCTTTTCCTTTACAGATGGAAAAAAAAAAAAGTCAGTGGATTTACTCCCGCTTTATCCCCTTTTGATATTCCTCTTTACTTTCTGACACATTACCAATGTTGTTACTTGAACAGGAAGTGAGGAGAAATCTCCCCAGAATAAAACTTAGAGGAAAACCTGTTCCCTACTATATCCAAACAACAAAAAAAGGTTTGTCTAGGATATTGTATAATTAAGGTTAAAATGTATACAGGGTGATAGATTTTTCTCTCCCTCTACTGAAATACTGATGCCATGCTTCACCATTTTTCTCCAGGCAGCAGAGGGAGTGCTAAAGTCAAGCACGCCTATAGACTTCTATACACAGCACTGGGAATTGTAGAGCTGTAGATTGAGGTAGCAGTCATATATTGGGACAAATGGACAATGTTATTTAAGCTATTCCTCTTGGCACTGAGGGAGTTAAACAGAGTAAACATCTGTCTGGATATTTGTCTGCCAGCTGGAGACCATCCCAACAGAGATTCTCGCCTGAGACTGGGACTGGGATGAGACCAGGGCACCCTGGGGCAGCACAGCACTGCCCACATCACAGCACCTGCAACGCTGCAGAAAGGAAATGTTAATCCCTTTTATGCTTTACTAATTACTATATTGGGTGACTATTTGTTAAGTTTGCATTTAGAACCTGGTTTGGTGCCTGCTTTCTTTGCTATAACACCACTATTGGGTACTAAGTATTACTTTCAGTGATTTTCTGTGATATTGTATGTGTCAGGAGAGGTTCCGCCCTGCTGATGATACTGCCTGACATTTGGCGTTGCAGTACTGTGGTCCACCAGCAGGTGTCTCCTGGTGGTCTGGAACTGCCAGGGGAGCTTTCTCCTGTTGGTGGCATTATGTGATCCTTGGGCCACAGCACTGGCGTCCACCAGCGAGTGGTTCCTGGCAATGTGGGGCTCACATCATCTCTTGCAATCAGGCATCACCTGAGTCTGATTGCAGGAAATGTGTATAAGTACCCAGCAGACACACTTGCCTTGGTATCTTTCCTTGTGCCCTGAACCAGGGTAGCTCTGTATCTGACCCTGATCCTGTTCCTGTCTGTTACCTGAACCCTGAGCCTTGTACCTGCTGTGATCCAACCACCCTCTCCTTGTCCTGTTTGTCTTCCCTTTCCTCAGCTGCTGACCTCCCATTGATGACCCTGGCCTGGCCCTGTTTATGATTCTGGCATTCCCCATTACTTGTATATATTTGTCTGTTATTATTATTATTTGTGTGTTTCTGTTTGGTATTGGTTGTTGTGCACCGAGTGATATTGGAGGTGGTTGTATTTATATTTATTTACTTATCTTTAATAAATCATATATTTTCACCTGACTTGCGTTTGTTCCTCTGTTGCTGTCCACACAGCTCTGGTCACACTTGATACTTGACAGTATGTTTGTAGACTCTGTGTGTGTCGGAGGGGCTGGGGTTCTTGATAAGATTGAGGCAGGAAAACAGAGGACCTATCCAATCCAGCGGCTAATATGGGGGTAGGTCTACACATATAAGCATACACATTATAGGATATGACAGTGCTAGCACAAACCTGGTTAGTGTAAGAGGGACATCTGGATTGTAAATGTAGCAATGAAAATGTGTTATCTATGGGGGCAACAAGCTGCCCCTAGGGCATACAGGTGCCTGCTTGAGCTAAATATGTGTTGGCAGGTTTGCAGGCAGTAATGTGGAATGTTGGAAAGATTGCACATAGATTGGCATGGTGGAAAATACGTTTCAAGTGCTACACCTTTCAGTGCTTCAGCTGCCTCTATGAGGTCTCCTGGAGAATTGGCTTCTGTGGGGATATATACAGTATGTAGCTGGAAAGTTAGGCTGGCCAAACATGGTTAGTTGATTATTTTTTTTCATTCAGAAATTGAATTCTCCCTGCCAGGTCACTGTATTCTGATAGTAGCATAGGCTCATTGGCTGCAGTCGCTCCTCGTTGAAAAATTTCCTGACATGTTCCTTTGACAGAGGTGATTAAATAATCTACTTCTGTTGAGCAGTGGAGGCCACCTACAAATTGCAATTTTGATTACAGTATGGTTAACTTTAGTTGGTGGGTTTGTAGCAACTCTGTGGTACATAGGATGACTAAAGAGATCTTACATCTCTACATTTTGGTAGGGTGGGACACTTTTGCAATGAAAGATCAGGGTAGAATCTGATAGTGAGTAAGGGCTCAATATACAGGGCCTTGAAATGCTGACACTAGCGATGACAGAAAACATGGGTAATACAATGAGGCACCATTAATCTTCTGCATTGTATAAATGGATTAATCCAATTCATAAACAGAAGCCCTCTCTACAGTCACCACCACGATAAATCAGTGTATGTTCTCCTGCACAGACAGTTGCCAACGTGAAGTTGTGGATAACAGAACAAGCTTTCTCTGCTCTGAGCTATATAGCATGTCCCAGCAGAGAAAGCAGTATTTGATTGTGCCAGCCAAACTGAACATCAAAACCAGGGTTATTTTCACAAACTGCTAATAATTGGTCTGCTACAAAAAGGGATTTTTTTTTATTGTTACCGACAGTTGGTGACCCTACTGGGAGTGGATTTGGACTATCTTACCCACCCACCATTATCTATGCCCCTGAACATATACAAGACTATTGAAAAGATTTACCAAAAAACTTTTTCTCCCAAGAGTTGTGCAAAGGACAAGTTGCTTTAGACCTATTGATTTAGGAAAGGGTTCTTTAGAGTCGATTCACACAGGGGCAACATGACTTGCAGCGCGACTCATAAAGGCGACCTGCACATGACTTCAGCAGCGGCTTGCAAAATGACTTCTGTATAGAAGTCAATGCAAGTCGCCTGCAGTCACCCCAAAAATAGTATAGGACCTTTTTCTAAGTCGAAAGAGAGGGTATGACAGGGTCACGTAAATTTGTTGTGTCACATCCTAAAACATCACAACAAAGAAAAGGGGGTCCCCTGGGGGTGGACTTTTAAGGCACGTACAAATTATAATAGTATACAAACTATTTTATTACATAAAACCAAACAAAAGGTAATTGAATATACAGTATATATTAAAAAGTACACCAACAGGTATATATACAACCAGTATTGATGCTATGTCGTATCATTCATTTGAACAGAAAACACCCTACGCGTTTCGGAGCTTGGAAAAGCGTGTCCTTCTTCAGGGGTGTATGGATACAATGTTTCTGTAGAATGTAATAAATGGCAAGGAACAGGGTAGCACAGTTATATAGTATGTAAACAGGTGGTGACACACGGGTACAAAAAATAGTTAAACAGACACAATTTCAAAATACTTACAATACTGTTAACATGTATGACAATAGCCGCTGGGCACCATTTGATAAAAGAACAAACAATTGTACAGGGCCATATGGGTATATTTGACTCCGCCAATGCTCGAGGTATATGCCCCAGTCTATCTCTATTCAATAAAGTGTTGTAGAGATCCTGCAGGAGTGGTGTGAAAACAGGTCTGCAGTTCCCTATTGGGGAAGAAGATTTTTTTCATATGAACTGGGACTTTTATAGTTGTTTTACCCAGAATAACACCTGGATAGAAAAAATGAGAAATAAAAAGTAGTGATAGTAATTTGAATAGGGTAAGAATAAATATATATAAATAAAGACTGAAAGTTAAACGTTGAACAATGCAAAAAAAAAATATATATATATATGGCGGTTTGTAGTCAACTACAACAACTCAAATCGCATAGATCACTTTCACAACAAGAAAATGAACTTAAATTGCATCTAGAAGCATTCAATAGAGATATTCTCAAAAAGAAAAGCCAAAAATTGTCTCATGACCAAAACGCTTTTCGTGACGGCAGAGCCTATAAGTGGACATCTGCCTCTAACAAACCTAATTTAAATAAGGGTCAATTTAATTCACAACAATCTTCAACTAACCCTACTCAATTAAATAGAAACAATGCTTCTAGGTCACGTTCTACTTCTAACTCTACACAGCCCCCACAATCATCATCTTCTCACTCTAATAAGACATCTAAACCCACAGTTAGCACCAAGCGCCTACATTCAGGTGACCTCACTGAAATGCAACAGGCCAAGAAACTCACTTTTGATATGACCACTTCTTCCATATCTAGACCTTCTCTTGTAGCACTTTCTGAGCAGTCGATACCCCCAGCAGTTGCAGGGAATCCTTCCCATACCCACACTAACACCACATCCCACAACCCTATTATTAAAACCTCCACTGACACTATCTCTAACGACCCGTCTTTTTTAGAACGCATTCTAGCAGGCACTCCCTCAGTACTGGACAGTCTCAACACATATACCCAATTAGCTCTCCTTTGGAGGCAGTACCTGACCTAACTATAGTTAATCTATCTTCTTATGAACTTTCCAGTGATGAAATTGAGGTCCTTGGAAAGGGCCTCAACTTCTGCCCCAACCAAGATATGGATGTGTTTGAGATATACAAGGATCTCCAGCTCTTTGTTCGTAAATTATTACTTAAAAAACTTTTTTCTACCAAGGTAACTCCATCTATATTTACTTCACAGGAGACACAAGCTCTTAATCAATTAGTAACTCTTTTAGAAGAAAATCACCCCGTTGATCTTATCGATCAAATGGATCTATCCTTATTGCTGACAGACTCCGGGAACTCTCAAGATACTAATACCCAACCAATGAAGTCCATGCTTAGGAAAAAATCAGATTTCTGCCCCCCGCCAAGTAATTGCCCTAATGCTGCTGCATTTTTTAAATTGATTCATAACGATTTAGAAGCACTCAAAATTAGGACATCTACCCCATCTAATCTGAGCAAACAAGAACATAGCGCTGTTCAGCAGCTTCGTCGCAATAAAAGCATTACAATAAAAACATCTGACAAGGGGGCAATATTGTCCTTATGGACAATACAACATATGTAGACATGTGCAATAAGATACTTAATAATGTTGACTGGTACCGTCGAGTCCCAGCCGACATTATAAGAAAGTATACTTTGAAATTCTATGCCATCATAGATGCAGCTTTTTCAAATCAAATTATTACCCAACAAACTAGGGATTTCATTAGAACCAAATTTCCACGTGTGCCTGTCTTCTATGCCCTACCAAAAATCCACAAGAATGCAATCAACCCCCCAGGTAGACAGATCATATCAGGGGTTGGCTCACTCAGCGATAATGCTAGTAAATTGGTGGACGAATTTTTAAAACCATTTGTTCTGTCCCTCCCCTCTTTTGTTAAGGATACCCTGCACTTTTTGCAAATCATTGATACTCTAACCATCTCTGATCATGCTGTCTTTGTTACGGTAGATGCGGAATCCCTCTATAATACTATCCCCCATGATAAAGGGATATCTGTTATTCAACATTTTCTATCTAAGAACTCTGGAGTCGACCCCAAATATGGGGAATTTATAGTCTCACTATTGGACTTTATTCTACAGCATAATGTGTTTACTTTTAATGGCTCCCATTTCCTCCAGATACAGGGGGTGGCAATGGGGACATGTTGTGCCCCGTCCTATGCCAACCTGTATCTGGGGGAATGGGAGGCAAGTGTCCTGGATGATGAAGACTTGTCGATGTACTCGGACCACATTATATGTTGGTACCGGTACATCGACGACATCTTCATCATCTGGGACGGTCCCCAAGATCTGCTGGAACAGTGGCTTTTGAGAATCAACAAGAATAATTTCAACTTACAGTTCACTATGAATTTTGACCAGAATCAAATTACTTTTCTCGATGTGGAGATCTATAGGGGGGAGTCAGGCACTGTGCTAAGCAAACTTTTCAGAAAGCCCACTGCGGGTAATTCTATTCTGTTTGCATCAAGTTTTCATCCAAAGCCGTTACTTGACTCTATTCCATATAGCCAATACCTGCGGGTAAGGCGCAATTGCTCCGAGGAGGCCATATTCCGGGAGGAGGCCAATCAGCTCCGCTGTAGATTACTCCAGCGAGGCTACTCTCACACCTCCCTGAAGCGAGCCTTCAAACGTGCTAACTTATATACGAGAGAGAACCTGATCTACCGTAAAAAAACAAAAAAGGAAACTGACCGGGTTAGAATTATTACCAAATATAGCACCCAGCATCAACAGGTCAAAAAAATAATTTCCAAATACTGGCATTTACTTACGTGTGACCCTATTTTGGGAAAAATAGTGACTGCCCAACCCTCATACACCTTTAAACGTGCTACTTCCCTTAGGGACACTCTTATGCAAAGTGAATTCCGTGATGCCACTCTTCCTGCACAATGTAAATACAAAGGTACCTACATGTGTGGCAAATGCCACTACTGTAGATATATGATGATACAAAAGAACCCACTTTTACCCAATGGCAAAATATTTCATCCCAAACACTTTGCGAATTGTCGCACCAGCGGGGTAATCTAAATGCTATTGTGTAAATGTGGTTGTTTTTATGTCGGTAAAACAAAACAGGAGTTCTGGAAACGGGCATATAGACACATCAATAGCATGCGTACATGCGACCCAGATCTTCCTCTGGGCCGCCATACTAAATTAGTTCATGGGGGGAAATTTCCAAAAATGTAATTTCTTATTTTAGACAGGGTTCATCCTAACCCCAGAGGTGGTGATTGGAATAAAAATCTCTTGCAGATTGAATCAAGATGGATTCATTATCTAAAAGCTACTCAGGCCCCTGGCCTCAATGACGCCATCTGGTTCAAACCCTTCCTGGAGGGCTTTGTATCAGGGGGGAGGGAACAATAATATATAGGCCATTAAATAAATATTTCTTGTAATACCTCTTTATTTAGAGGGTACCTGTGTGTTTCTACAAAACTTTGTATTCTCCTATTCTGGTCCACTAAATTTGAAGTAGTGGATTCTGTATATTTAATGTTATAATTTCTATTGTTTTCAAAAAAATGTTCATATCTTTTCTGATTGTACTTGACCCTGCCTATGCTCATGGTTACTACCCTTTGTCTTAAGCTATTTTACTAGCTTTCATAAATATTACCATCACCATCAGTAAAGTTTACCCTTTTTTTTTTCTTCATGGTGGTTGTGCAATCAGCATCAGCTGTTGATAGTTAAAGGGGCCTTTATTATCAGAGCCGCGCTGACTGGTGTCTGCAGACCTTATTGGCAGGACACCGGCTGGTCGGACCTCTCATCCTCTCCCACAACTCCATATGGTGAAGTAAGTTATCAAAGTGCGGTTCACCCTGCGTTTTTTACTCCTATGCAATATTGATCACAGCAGGTATAGTTTTTATATAACTACAGAAAAAATCAGCGCAGTACAACCCCTTTACGAAAAGCTGCTGAACACCAAGGATCAATACCAAATCCCAAAATACAATATATCAAACAGATGGTACAGCGCTCTAACTAAAATAAAATGATTACTAACATATTAAAATTAATAAAAAGTCCAAAGATAGCTTTTGAGTCAAAAAGTCCACGTGAGGAATCTTCAGTGGTATACAGTCAGTTCATGCATAAAGTGACTTAGTGCCAAGGGGGGGACCACCACCAATGGTAAAATTGGCTAGTCACCTCATCGTATGGACCCTTTAAATTACAGAGGGTCGTATGCACTTAAATATCAACTCGTCCAATCGCTGTACTCCTCTCCAACAATATCCGACCGATTCACAAACGAAAACACAGCTTTCTCCCATTCAGAGTCAAATGAACTGACACGTTCGTGGAATACCCACACTGGATCGGTATATAGCAGTATTCACAATTCCTCAGACCATGTGGATAGAAAGACAGGCCATAGTGCTCTCCATAGAAAAACGTTTTAATGATGAATATACATAAAAAACACACTTACAATAACGAAGCTTCATACGATCTTTAAAATGATCAATGACGGCGGGTGATGTCACGTGATCTCCGTCCGTACGTTACGTCCCTATGGGCGGGACTTCATCATCGGACACGGAAACTACGTGACACCCGATATATGAATAGACAATACGGGGTTCCTATAGTACGCTTACGGTGAACACGACGTGACGGACAGCCTCTCCATGTTTACGAAAGTTACCAAGGTAACAACACATCCTGTCGTGTAGTACGAATCTACACGATAACAGGCAAAGACCTCAGGGAAGCCCTTGTGAATTTAAACAAACGTTACCATGTTAACGGCTCATCCCATCATGCCTATCCGCACTATGCAAATGAGCACAGCAACGAGCGGAATTTAAAAAAGGAATTATATAAATATTTGCAAACATTGCCGTTGCCACAATGAATCCCTTCCCCTTATGTATATAATGTAATCAAATAAATAAAAACTGCTTAATGGGTACCAATACAAAAGAACCCCATTATTAAACACATTTTTAAATTGCAAAGCATGAACTTTTTTCTCCAAACTTGAGTTTACAAAAGTCCACCTCCTACAAAATGCAAATAAAGATGTGTTTCGAACTTAATATTCAAAAACAATTAAGAATATTAAAATGTGTATAATATCTACAAAATGCAAATAAAGATGTGTTTCGAACTTAATATTCAAAAACAATTAAGAATATTAAAATGTGTATAATAAAATAAAAGGTATAGTTTTTCCCTGTTGTTCTATACTTCTAAGGTGAATTCTGTTTGTGCTATTCAGTGTATATCTGTTTATTTATACAGATGATATCTGATATCCCAATACTCTTTACTCTATTACACAATAAGCAGATTTGTCTGATACACATAATATATAGGGAGGCCCCTTTTTGCAGCACTGTCAGTGTCAAACCTTTTGTTACTACATTGCTGGCTGTCATCTTTTAATTTATTCAGATGCAACCTATACTTTAATTAAAAAAAATCTTTTTTTTTTTTTCATTTGTACTTTTTAAATGACGCGCCAGTTTCTGCCCTGCACTGTAATTGTCAGTCCCAGTGTTTCCCCATTTGCACCGCCCACCCGGTGGGGTCAATCCTTTTACTTTTTATTTAATTTTTTTTTGCATTGTTCAACGTTTAACTTTCAGTCTTTATTTATATATATTTATTCTTACCCCATTCAAATTACTATCACTACTTTTTATTTCTAATTTTTTCTATCCAGGTGTTATTCTGGGTAAAACAACTATAAAAGTCCCAGTTCATATGAAAAAAATCTTCTTCCCCAATAGGGGACTGCAGACCTGTTTTCACACCACTCCTGCAGGATCTCTACAACACTTTATTGAATAGAGATAGACTGGGGCATATACCTCGAGCATTGGCGGAGTCAAATATACCCATATGGTCCTGTACAATTGTTTGTTCTTTTATCAAATGGTGCCCAGCGGCTATTGTCATATATGTTAACAGTATTGTAAGTATTTTGAAATTGTGTCTGTTTAACTATTTTTTGTACCCGTGTGTCACCACCTGTTTAGATACTATATAACTGTGCTACCCTGTTCCTTGCCATTTATTAGATTCTACAGAAACATTGTATCCACACACCCCTGAAGAAGGACACGCTTTTCCAAGCTCCAAAACGCGTAGGGTGTTTTCTGTTCAAATGAATGATACGACATAGCATCAATACTGGTTGTATATATACCTGTTGGTGTAATTTTTAATATATACTGTATATTCAATTACCTTTTGTTTGGTTTTATGTAATAAAATAGTTTGTATACTATTATAATTTGTACGTGCCTTAAAAGTCCACCCCCAGGGGACCCCCTTTTCTTTGTTGTCTTTTAATAAGTCGGAGCAACTTGAGTCGCTCCTATTAGAACGATTCCATAGTACAGAACGGCAGAATGTGACTTGTCAGGCAGCTAAGTCGCCTGATAAGTCGCTCCTATGTGAACCGGGTCTTAAAGTAAGAGGGCTTTAGCTGTGAAGTTTGTTGATACTTAGGTAGTAAAAATAAATTCAGCAATCAAATTCTTTCCTAAAATGTGCTGAACCTTATTGTAGTTTCTGGGAGGCATATGTTGAATTTTTTTTCTGGACTTTTCCAGGCTAGTTTGCAAGTTTTTTTGAGTAGCTGGGCACTGCCATGAGGACATACTGTATACTAATGCAAAAAAAAAAAGGTCAATGGAGGGAGAGATTTAATGTGGATTAACCCTTTCACTACCACTGATGCATGTCATATGTCAGGAGCAGGGGGGGGGGGGGGGTGTTACACGCAAAATGTGTGTAAACATTACAAATCAACTGTAAACTTTCAGATGCCAGTGGTCATGCCCAGTCACTTCCATGGACCCCTGGAACCTGTGCCCCCGTCATGTTTCCCATATTATCACACCTATGGGTCCATCTACTAGCGTAATAGACCCCTGATGTCTCATTAAAGAGAACCTGTCATTATACAGTACATATGTTATCAGATTGCAGGCTATTGGTAAGCACTTAAAACCCTCCCCCCAAAAATGTGTCCTCCCTCCACCTCCACATATGTACATAAACACACATGTTGGAGTACTTACATACAAAATTGACTATTGCGGTACACATGTAACATATTGGCAAGCAATGATTCTAGGGTTATTTTTATCAGTTAACTCTAAATTGATGATTTGTAAGACTTTAGAGCATTGTCTATAGAAAATGTGGGGTACCAGAGTTAAATATTGCATTTGTGTGCACCAATATTTGCTTTGGTGTATTCTTGCTGAAAATGTGTGCTTGATAAACCATGAAACTTATATCATGTGACATAAAAATTGGTGGAACTAGCACCATTTTATTCTCTCAGGTCTCTGCTTTGAGAAAATATATACTGTTTAGGGGTTTTAACTAAACTTTAGGCCTAAAATGTGCATTTTTACAAGTATGCAAAAAACACAAAAGTGATGCCACAGGACTGGCCTAGGATTTTAAAGCCCATCATCATGCAAAGGGCCAGGTCCCAACAAAGATCCATCCAGATGCCAGTGTTGATAAAGGTGTTCCTGGCTGGTTCCACTGGTACTGATCCTTGTATTATTCCTAGGGTACTTAGCGGAGTATCCCTAGTGTCTGGAACGGTTGCAATGACATGTGGCTTAGCATGGTGTATAAAGAGGGGGCCCTTTCTGCTCCCATTTCCTGGCCAGTCTGGATCCACGCTCGGATAAGGGTTTGATAATTATTTAATTGTTTTTTTAAATGTGAGGTACCTCTTAAAATACATACAGTGCCTTGCGAAAGTATTCGGCCCCCTTGAACTTTTCAACCTTTTGCCACATTTCAGGCTTCAAACATGAAGATATAAAATTTTTATTTTTTGTGAAGAATCACCAACAAGTGGGATACAATTGTGAAGTGGAACGAAATCTATTGGATTTTTGAAACTATTTTAACTAATAAAAAAATGAAAAGTGGGGCGTGCAAAATTATTCGGCCCCCTTGCGTTAATACTTTGTAGAGCCACCTTTTGCTGCGATTACAGCTGCAAGTCGCTTGGGGTATGTCTCTATCAGTTTTGCACATCGAGAGACTGAAATTCTTGCCCATTCTTCCTTGCAAAACAGCTCGAGCTCAGTGAGGTTGGATGGAGAGAGTTTGTGAACAGCAGTTTTCAGCTCTTTCCACAGATTCTCGATTGGATTCAGGTCTGAACTTTGACTTGGCCATTCTAACACCTGGATACGTTTATTTGTGAACCATTCCTTTGTAGATTTTGCTGTATGTTTGGGATCATTGTCTTGTTGGAAGATAAATCTCCGTCCCAGTTTCAGGTCTTTTGCAGACTCCAACAGGTTTTCATCCAGAATGGTCCTGTATTTGGCTGCATCCATCTTCTCCTCAATTTTAACCATCTTCCCTGTCCCTGCTGAAGAAAAGCAGGCCCAAACCATGATGCTGCCACCACCATGTTTGACAGTGGGGATGGTGTGTTGAGGGTGATGAGCTGTGTTGCTTTTACGCCAAACATATCGTTTTGCATTGTGGGCAAAAAGTTTGATTTTGTTCCTTGATAAACAGAATTTTTAAATGGATGTTCCATTGATTTTCCCCAGGGAATTACCCAGCTGCCCATAGTAATGTAACTTGCCAGCATATGTTATTTTTTTTTATTTTTTTTGTAACTAACACTTTTATTCTAGTACATATTACAGATATACCACTAAACAGGAAGGTTTGGGGCATCGCCCAAGCATGTCATTTAAAGGTAATTAGCATTTTCGCCTTAAGCATTAATAAAAATGCAGCTCAATGCTCACTGTATTTTTTTTTAAAACTTTTTTTTGCATTGGCACATGTCCTCCAAGGCAGTGTGCAACTCCTCATGCCCAATGCTTGACAACCCCTTGCCTATTAGCCTTGAAAATGACTAGAATTGATATGTAAGGAATTGGCTGCTATTGGCTTCAATGGGGTTCAAATTATAATTCAAACTAAGGAGAAGTTCTATGAACCTCCACCAAACCAAACCCAGGTACATTAGGCTCATCACTAATCGCAGAGTACATAGAAATAGTTCAGACATGCTGGAGAGATGCACCCTGCTATTTGTAATAAAATGGTGACTGTCATTACCAAGAAAGATCTGGGCAAAACTGTCTAAAAGGGATTGATTTCCCTCCACTTTAGGAGATTTCTACTCACTTTCTGTTAGGTCTGTTTAAGATTAAAAATATATATATATTTATGGGATGCTTATGCTTTTTATTGTTTAACATTGAAAATTATTTATATAGTGTAAAAATATCTTGTAATAATGTTGGTTGTTAAATCCGTCAGCATTGAAAACTCAACATTTTGTTGCATTGATCAAAAGATGTTTCAACTGACCTCATCATGTTTTAGATACATGAAATATTTCAAAATAAAACAAATAATGAAAAAAAAACGAATAATGCAGATTTATTTCTAAGTAAAGTATACAATATAGATCTTACGTAAAATACATAATTGCTGATTCTTTGTTCTGCAGAGATAGGCATTTGTGTTATATGATAGGACAACTATTTTTTGGTAGAAATACATAAAGTAGAAGGTTTAATATCAATGGCACAGTCTGTGAAAGAGGAAAATCTTAGCATATGAAAAGTTATGTGCCAGTAGGCTCTACCTATGTAAGTCTTACTATACAGTAGATATAAAAATGTAGGAGCCTACAGGCAGCTAGTAACTAGTGGCGTCACTAGGGGGTGACTAATGGGGCTATAGCCCAGAATCTGGGGTCCATAGCCCGAGTCTCTTACCGGGTGCAAAGGTGTGCTCTGGAATTATTTTTTCTTACAAGAGCAGCGTCTAGTGCCTCCCACTCCATTAGAACTGGTGCCTGGCAGAGTGATATGCTTTTGAGTGCAGCGCCCACACGCAGAGAGCAGGGCTATCCAGTGAACTGAAGGTGGAAGAAGTAAACAAATCCCTGCCTGCAGCCTCTACTGAGCCTTACACAGACACACTGTGCTTCACCAGATGCAGTAAGTAGGCACCTGCTAGCTAGTAAAAGAAACGAGGCATGCTTCTCTCTCTGTCTCTCTCCACAGCCCATGTCATCTCCTGTACCATGTCCACCACCCATGATCTCCTGTACCATGTCCACAGCCCATGTCATCTCCTGTACCATGCCCATAGCCCATGATCTCCTTTACCATGTCCGCACAGCCCATGATATTCTGTACCTTATCCGCACAGCCCATGATCTCCTTTAACATGTCCACAGCCAGTCCACATGTCCTTTAGGAGGCTTATATTTAATGCTAGAGGAGGAGCATCTCTGGGGATCCTTAAGTTAGGGGGGCTCTCTGGGGACCCTGAAGGGGGCTCTCTGAGATCCTGATGTAAGGATGGGTTCTCTGGGGACCCTGATGTAAGGGGGGGGGGCTTTCTGGTGCTAATGTAAGGAGGGGGGCTCTTTGGGGACCCTGGTGTAAGTGGGGGCTCTTTGGGGACTCTGATGTAATGAGGGGTTCTCTGGGGACCCAGGTGTACAGAGGGGCTCTCTGGGAACCCTGATGTAGTGAGGGGAGCTCTGGGGACCCTGATGTAACAAGGAGGGCTCTGGAGACCCAATCAATCAATAATAACAAACCATGGGATCTGCACTCAGATATATAACAATATATATATATATATATATATATATATAGTTGTGCTCATAAGTTTACATACCCTAGCAGAGTTTATGATTTCTTGGCCATTTTCAGGGAATATTAACGATAACACAAAAACATTTTTCACTCATAATTAGTGTTTGGCTTAAGCCATTTATTATCAGTCAACTGTGTTTACTCTTTTTAAATCATAATGACATCAGAAACGACCCAGATGACCGTGATCAAAAGTTTACATACCCCAGTTCTTAATACCGTGTATTGCCCCCTTTAACATCAATGACAGCTTGAAGTATTTTGTGGTATTTGTGGATAAGGCTCTTTATCTTCTCAGATGGTAAAGCTGACCATTCCTCGTGGCAAAAAGCCTCTAGTTCATGTAAATTCTTGGGCTGTCTTGCATGAATTGCACATTTGAGATCTCCCCAGTGTGGCTCAATGATATTGAGGTCAGGAGACTGAGATGGCAGCTCCAGAACCTTCACTTTATTCTGTCGTAGCCAATGGAAGGTTGACTTGGCCTTGTGTTTTGGATCATTGTCATGTTGGAATGTCCAAGTATGTCCCATGCGCAGCTTCCTGGCTCAATTTTGGTCTCATCACTGCCAGAAGGGTTGAGGCTTGTCTCAGTGCTTTTTTGCATATCGTAAGCGGGATACTATGTGGCACTTGCGTAGTAATGGCTTTCTTCTGGCGACTCGACCACGCAGCCCATCTTTCTTCAAGTACCTCCTTATTGTGCATCTTGAAACAGCCACACCACATGTTTTCAGAGAGTCCTGTATTTCACCTGAAGTTATTAGTGGGTTTTTCTTTGCATCCCAAACAATTTTCCTGGCAGTTGTGGCTGAAATTCTAGTTGGTCTAACTGACCTTGGTTTGGTTTCAACAGAACCCCTCATTTTCCACTTCTTGATTAGAGTTTGAACACCGCCGATTGGAATTCTCAATTCCTTGGATATCTTTTTTCTATCCCTTTCCTGTTTTATACAGTTCAACTACCTTTTCCCGCAGATCCTTTGACAATTCTTTTGCTTTCCCCATGACTCAGAATCCAGAATCGTCAGTGCAGCACTGGATGAAAGATGCAAGGGTCTGTCAGGAGTCCAGAAACTCATTGACCTTTTATATACACACACTAATTACAAGCAAACAGATCACAGGTGAGGATGGTTACCTTTAATAGCCATTCAAACTCCTTTGTGTCAACTTGTGTGCATGTTATCAGGTCTAAATCACCAGGGGTGTAAACTTTTGATCAGGGTCACTGGGTAGTTTTTGTTGCCATTATCATTTAAAACAAGTAAGCACAGTTGATTGATAATAAATGGCTTCAACCAAACACTAACCATGAGTGAAAGAAAAATGTTTGTGTTAACTTTTATATTCTCTGAAAAATGGCCAAGAAATCATAAATTCTGCCAGGGTATGTAAACTTATGAGCACAACTGTAAATAACATATATATATATATATATTGTGGCAGCAGGCAGGTAAAGTCACCTGGTTGTATCCAGGATGGGAAATATGTGTGCCCTAGATTCAGGCTTTATGCAGACTTTTACAACTAGAGGGGAAGAGTTAATGAGCCCAGCTGAAGTAAGTGGGCTCATTAAGACCTCTACAAAAAACCCCAGCATGCTTAGGGAGATGCTCCATCCTGGAACCAGTTTTGTGTTGGTATAGACTGGGGAGTGTGACACCTGTTCTGTGCGGTGAGTTAACGCCTGTGTGGCAAACCTCTACAACCGAGACAGGGACTGGTGCAGCACAAGGCTGCACTCAGTTGTTAGACAGGGAATCTAAGTGTGTAATTAGAGGTCAAGCTGACCAGGATTTATTTTCATGTTTTATTTTTGTTTGGCTGTTATATGTTTCACTGCATGTAGCATAAATAAACCGCATCTTTTGTTTTTTTGCCACCTACAACGCTGTCAGCTGTGCCTGATTTTGTGTTGTGAACCCATCCAGGGGGTCACACACACCCGCTGCCGAGCTAACCCCTCACAGTTGGTGGAGAATTTTGGCAGTTTTTTTTTTAGTTTTTTTTAAGGCCAGCATGGAGGAGATACTGAGACAGCTGGCTCTAGCAAATGCAAATCAGCAGCAAACAAATGCGGGTTTACAAAGGAGCCTTGCAGCCCAGCAGCAGACAAATGCAACTTTGCAGCAAAGTCTGGAAGCTCAGCAGAAGGCTCACCAGCAGAGTCTGGAAGCTCAGCAGAAAGCTCACCTGTAGAGTTTGGAAGCTCAGCAACAAGCCCAGCAGCAGACAAATGCAACTTTGCAGCAGAGTCTGGAAGCTCAGCAACAAGCCCAGCAGCAATCTGAAGCCCGCTTCATAGACCTGTTGCAGAAGCAAGAGCAGAGTTTTCAACAGCAAATAGAGACATTGATACAGCAACGTCCGCAGACCAATGAAGCAAGTGGTTACAATAATACCGCATCCTTTGGTGTGAGCCGTTTACTGACAAAAATGACTGGAGAGGATGATCCGGAGGTGTTTTTGACCACATTTGAAAGGACTGCTGAAAGGGAAAAGTGGCCTAAGGAGCAATGGGCTGGACTGGTGGCCCCTCTGTTAACTGGGGAATCGCAGAAAGCTTATTATGACCTAGAGCCTGACCAAGCAAAAGACTATGTGGTACTAAAAACAGAAATATTGGCACGGCTGGGTGTCACCCTGGCCGTCCGGGCTCAGCGTGTGCATAATTGGACTTTTCAGGTTGGAAAACCCCCCAGGTCTCAAATGTATGATCTCATTCACCTGAGCAGGAAGTGGCTGCAGCCAGAGATTTTGACCGCACCAAACATTGTGGAACGTGTGGTTATGGATCGTTTCCTGAGAGCTCTTCCTACTGCCATCCAAAAATGGGTAAGCCATGGAGACCCAGAAAATGCAGATAAACTTGTGGATCTGGTTGAGAGGTACTTGGCTACAGAGAACTTGACCACCTCTTCCAGGGACTCACAGACTTTCCATCCTAAGACCAGATCATCCCCAGTGGCGGGTAAGATGACTCCAAGGGGTGAGGGTGGAGAGAGTGAGAGGATGGGAGTTCTACCTAAGGTCTGGCGGGAGCAGCCCGGGAAGCCCAGGCTGCAAAAGGCAGCGAAAAAGATTATTTGCTACCGCTGCCGGCAAGAGGGACATATTGCAGCCAATTGCCCAGTTGTGGATGAGCCTATGCAATGTGACTTTATAAGGGAGAGACGTCAGTCGCTGTTTGCGACAGTTGCATGCACTGCCATTCGGGGACCTGAGAAACATTTATGTAAAACGTGTATTAATGGTAGAAATGTTGATGTGTTGCTGGATTCAGGTAGCCTGGTAACATTGATAAAAGCTGAATTGGTTACTACAGAGGTCTCTGGGAAGAACAAGGTGGCTGTTATTTGTGTGCATGGGGACACCCGAGAGTATCCTGTAACTTCAGTGTTTTTTGAGACCCCCAAAGGTAACCTCTCTCATCAGGTGGGGTTAGTGTCTCACTTACCACATGATGCTATTGTGGGAAGGGATTTTCCAAAATTCTGGGAACTCTGGGATTGTCCTGAGCCCCCCAATGGTGCCCCTATAGACCAGGAAGATGACCAGAATTCCTCTGGGAGTGGTGAGGACTCTCCTGAATTTCCCTTGTCGGTATTGGCGGGGGAAACTCGAGAAACTGGGGAGGAGCCAACATCCTCAGATGAAAACATGTCGTCTGTGGAGTTTTCAGATCTTGAGGTTCACAGGGAAAATTTTGCCACAGAACAGTTAAAAGATCCCACCCTAATAAAGGCACGGGAAAATGTGGTGAAAATAGATGGCGAGTTAGTGAACCCAGATAAGACTTGCACTTATCCGTACTTCACTATGGAAAGGGACCTGCTGTATCGAGTGGCTCAAAGGGCAGAAGAAACCATTGAGCAACTTGTGGTGACCAAACCTTACAGGAAGTTGGTGTTAGAATTGGCCCATGGGCACATTCTGGGAGGTCATCTGGGGACCGAGAAAACCAGAGAGAGGGTACTGCAGAGATTCTATTGGCCTGGGGTCATGAAGGAAACAGAAAGTTATTGTTCCTCCTGCCCTGTGTGTCAGAAGTCGGCACCTATGCCACATTTCCGTAACCCGCTGGTACCTCTTTCTATCATTGAGGTCCCCTTTGAGAGGATCGCAATGGATTTGGTAGGTCCGATAATGAAGTCTGCTAGGGGGCATAAGTACATTTTGGTTATATTGGACTATGCCACCCGTTATCCAGAAGCAATTCCTCTCCGAAATACCTCGGCCAAAACCATAGCCAAAGAGCTATCTCTTGTTTTTAGCTGCATGGGTATTTGTAAGGAACTGCTTACAGACCAAGGTACACCCTTTATGTCCAGGGTTATGAAAGAACTATGCAAGTTGTACAAAGTGACACAATTGCGTACATCTGTGTATCACCCCCAAACAGATGGGTTGGTTGAAAGATTCAACAAAACCCTAAAACAAATGTTAAAGAAGGTGGTGGATAGAGATGGAAAGAATTGGGACTGTCTAATACCCTATCTGATGTTTGCCATTAGGGAGGTACCACAATCCTCTACGGGTTTCTCACCCTTCGAGTTGCTCTATGGGAGACACCCAAGAGGGCTGCTGGATATCGCCAAGGAAACTTGGGAAAATGAGAGGTCTCCTCACAGGAGCGTGATTGAGCATGTCGCCCTGATGCAAGATAGAATTGCACAGGTAATGCCAATCGTAAAGGAACATTTGACCCAAGCTCAGTTAGCACAGCAGAGAGTGTACAACCGTGGGGCCAAGACCCGTACTTTTTCCCCGGGGGATAGGGTCTTGGTGCTAGTCCCTACGGTTGAAAGCAAATTTCTGGCCAAATGGCAAGGTCCATACGAAGTAATTGAAAAAATGAGTGAGGTGAACTACAGGGTTAGACAGCCAGGAAGGCGAAAGCCGGAGCAAATCTATCACGTCAATCTGCTGAAAGCCTGGAGGGATAGGGAATCCCTAGTCGCAGAGACTTTGTCACAAGCACAGCCTGATTGCTTAGTTCCTGAGGTTGGAATAGCAGACACCTTATCGAAAGCCCAACAACAGGAGGTTAAAGAGTTTGTACTTCGTAACAAAGAGATTTTCTCTGAGCTGCCGGGACAAACATCTGGCGTAGAGCATGACATTATCACCCCGCCAGGAGAAAGGGTAAAACTAAAACCTTATAGAATACCAGAGGCCCGACGGGAGGCAATACGTGGGGAGGTTCAAAGGATGCTGGAATTGGGTGTGATAGAGGAGTCCCAGAGTGACTGGTCCAGTCCTATCATACTAGTGCCCAAACCTGATGGGAGCTGGCGGTTTTGTAACGATTTTCGACAATTGAATAAAGTTACAAAATTTGACACCTACCCCATGCCGCATATAGATGAGTTGATTGACTGGCTGGGAACAGCCCGATATATGACAACTCTTGATCTCACTAAAGGGTATTGGCAAATTCCCCTGGCCGAGTCAGCCAAGGAGAAAACTGCGTTTGTAACCCCAGATGGGGCATTCCAATATAAGAGAATGCCGTTTGGGTTACAGAATGCACCGGCAACATTCCAGCGGAAAATGGATAAGATTCTGAGGCCCCATCAGAAATATGCTGCAGCTTACCTGGATGATGTGATTATCCATAGCACAGACTGGGTCTCACATTTGCCAAAAGTACAAGCAGTCCTAGACTCTATCCGGGAAGCTGGGTTTACAGCCAATCCAAAGAAGTGTACCATTGGACAGGAGGAGGCCAAATATCTTGGGTACACTATTGGGAGGGGGGTGATAAAACCCCAAGTCAATAAAGTCGAGGCCATACAGAGTTGGCCACGTCCCAACAGCAAGAAACAGGTACGAGCCTTTCTGGGAATCGCTGGCTATTATCGACGATTCATTCCCCATTTTGCTTCTCAGGCTGTGCCCCTCACCAACCTGACAAAAGGGAAAGAGTCGGTCATGGTTAAATGGTCCCCAGAGGCTGAAGAATCATTTCAGTCCTTAAAAACAGCCTTATGTAGCCAGCCAGTGTTGTACTCACCAGACTTCTCTAAGGACTTCGTGGTACAAACTGATGCATCTGACGTTGGGTTAGGAGCAGTGTTATCCCAGGTCAGGAACGGGGAAGAGCACCCAGTCATTTACCTCAGCAGGAAGTTGAAGTCCCATGAGGTAAATTACTCCACGATTGAGAAGGAATGTTTAGCAGTGAAGTGGGCTCTAGATTCCCTTCGGTACTATCTGCTAGGTAGGCACTTTGACCTGGTGACTGATCACGCTCCTTTAAAGTGGATTGCTCAAAACAAGGAGACCAATAGCAGGGTAAATAGGTGGTTCCTGGCCCTACAGGAATTTAACTTTACAGTTAAGCATCGCCCTGGTGTTAAAATGGGGAATGTGGATGCTTTGTCTCGGATACATGCGTGTCTGACTGCTTGTGTTACAACCCCAAGGTTGAAACAAGAGGGGGGGGTATGTGGCAGCAGGCAGGTAAAGTCACCTGGTTGTATCCAGGATGGGAAATATGTGTGCCCTAGATTCAGGCTTTATGCAGACTTTTACAACTAGAGGGGAAGAGTTAATGAGCCCAGCTGAAGTAAGTGGGCTCATTAAGACCTCTACAAAAAACACCAGCATGCTTAGGGAGATGCTCCATCCTGGAACCAGTTTTGTGTTGGTATAGACTGGGGAGTGTGACACCTATTCTGTGCGGTGAGTTAACGCCTGTGTGGCAAACCTCTACAACCGAGACAGGGACTGGTGCAGCACAAGGCTGCACTCAGTTGTTAGACAGGGAATCTAAGTGTGTAATTAGAGGTCAAGCTGACCAGGATTTATTTTCATGTTTTAATTTTGTTTGGCTGTTATATGTTTCCCTGCATGTAGCATAAATAAACCGCATCTTTTGTTTTTTTGCCACCTACAACGCTGTCTGCTGTGCCTGATTTTGTGTTGTGAACCCATCCAGGGGGTCACACACACCCGCTGCCGAGCTAACCCCTCACAATATATATATATATATATATATATATATATATATATATATATATACACAAACACACACACACAAAAGTATATATTATATACATGTGTATGCCTGTCCAAGCGTATAACTTTAATTACTTCCCTGCTATGGGCTCTAGCCCCAGATATTTTGTAGACCTAGCAATGCCCCTGGCAGTTACTAAAAAGAGAAGAATATTGGGTGGAAAGGAAAGAAAAATATGATGAGCTAGTGGTGTATGAAGATAAAAACAACATGACATAGCTTAGGTCTAATGAGTAGTAGTAATTTATTATGCTTATTAGCATGGCCTTAGGGTTTTCAGAAATGACATCCACTTATTTATTTTTTTCCCTTTAAACCCTTGTTGCAGAACCAGAAAGAGCAAAATAAAAAAAATAAAAAAAACTAATTAGAGAAAAATAAGAGAAGAAAAATCACACATGATTAAAAAAAATAGTCTGAACATTAATGAGACCTGTATAGGGAGGAAAAGTGACAACTTGTCTTCAAAGGCATTATTGTTGGATGTGTCACTCTTACATAGATGGCTAGATATACCTTTAAGCAACATGCTGACAACTAATGATCACCAAACATAAAAAGACAGAGAATGTTAACAAAAAAATAACAGGCGAAAGTACACTTTAATGAGACCTTTTTTGAAACCAAGAACGGGTAGTGTAAAAATGGTCCTTCTGCTATCTAACAAGAACTGCAAAAAAAAAAGATCTAAATATATTTATAAGACTGTGTTCGTTCTGTCTTATCTGATTTTATGTATTCTTTTTTAGACATGAGCTGTGAAAGGACTTTAATTATAAAAAATAAGGAAAGATTGATGGAGAAAAGAGTGAAAGCTTGTTTATTTCTTTCCTGGTAACATGCTGAGATCAAGCTATTTTCACACTGTGAAATGCAACAAAGGAATCCAAAGTGATTACACAGCTTCATTTGTCAGTATCACTGCCTTGTAAAGTGCCATATAGTACAATAAAATGACAATGCATTTCTTGTTGATGTTTTTTTATTAGTGGCATTATAAGACACATTAGTGTTGTTTAGTATACACAGACCATAGAGAAAATAGCTTTCTGGGCTTCAAACACAGCGTGAATGCATTGCCATTAAACTTGTATTTGGACTTTTTGTTTTCAAATAAATTGGAAACAATGGATTAAATGTGCAATCTTTGGGGTTTCATTTCACAATGGTAGTTTTAATCGGATATATTGCATTGTATATTGCAGAATAGAATTAATTATGAGCAGAGATGGAAACATCAAGCATAGAAAAGCAGTGGAAAAATGACACCTCTACGAATCTTATTATCAGTTCTGAACCCAACGAGATGCAGCTGTACTTGTTAAACAAGTGCAAATTACTCATGGACAAGCTTTGTCATATGTACTGATCTACAATCTTATTTTGTTGCAAGTGTATTAATAGGAGTTTTTCCTATGGCTGGACTTTGAAAAAAACATTTGTAATTATTTCTTAAAGAATACATGTAATAATACAAAGAGAAATTTTACACTGAGAAAACACTAGCCTGGCTGTTGCTACTTATTTCCAAGCTTGTCTGAATTAATAATTCTCATTTGGAAAGTTTGCAAGTATGGCAACATAGGGTGAGATATAACAACTAGAGAAGAACAAACTGCTTAAAAGAAACCCATGGTGGTTTTGTACATAATTTCATTCTGTATTATGTCAGGATGAAAAAAATTCTATAAATAAAATAATGAGATGAATATTATGTATTACATAACATCTTTTGAGCAAGTAGATATGGTAGATCTTTAGGCTCTTTTATTGGTAGGTAGGAGCTCAGGTGTGTTTGAATCCTAGTCTGAACCCACTTGAGTTATCCCATCAGGAAGCTCCCAGGCTGGCCATACATTATACAATTTTCTTATTCAATTTTCTTTAGATTTACCTTCAATGATGTAGTGCAAGGGCCTGCCTGATTGCATACAAATTAAAAGTATTTAGGTTTGACATTATATGGTTTTGGTAAATCTAAAGGAAAATTGTACAAGACATTTTTATAATGTATGGTTAACCTAATGCCACGTACACATGATTGGAATTTTGGTCGGAAAAAGCTCTGATGGTTTTTCTGACAGAATTCCGATGGGATTTCGCTCAAGCTGTCTTGCATACATATGGTCACACCAAATTCCGACCGTCAAGAATGCGGTGAAGTAAAACACGTACGATGGGACTAGAAAAGGGAAGTTCAATACCCCGTAGCCAATAGCTTCCATCTTGTAGTTGAATTTGAGCATGTGTGAGTTTTTGCGTGTTGAAATTGCATACACACAATCGGAAGTTCCGATAGAAAGTTTTTCCATTGGAAAAATTAAGAATAAGGATGAGCTCAGGCGTGTTCGTATACTCCAAGTGCAGAGCTCGCCAGGAAATCGACAGGGGCAACGCTTGCGCTAATCACAGGCAGTGAGACATTGCACCGATGCGCGGCTGCAGAGATCGGCAATGTCTCACTGCCTGTGATTAGCGCAGCGCTGCGCCAACTTCCTGGCGGGCTCTGCACGTGGAGTATGCAAACGTGCCTGAGCTCATCCTTAATTGAGAACATGCTCTCAAATTTTTGCTGGCGGGAATTCGGCCAGCTAAAATCCGATGGAGCATACACGCGGTCGCATTTTTCGATAAAAAGCTCTCATCGGTCTTTTGCTGGCCGCGATCGTGTGTACGCGGCATTACTGTTCTGGGCCAATATAAGTGACCAAAGCATCCCCCCTGCAGGCACGCATGTACACACCCCCTTATGCTTGGTTCAGTACAGGTGTTCGCTTCCAGATGGGCTCACCCAGGTGGGTTTGTACTAGCATCTGAACATGCCTGAGCTCATCCCCATTTATTAGCAAGGTTCAGGTAAGAAAAAACAACTTAACATATCAGTTCCAGTAGCAATGTCAAAATTAAAGTGGTTGTAAACCCTTACAACACACTTTGACCTACATGTAAGCCTAGATTAAGGCTTACCTGTAGGTCCAAGAAATATCTCCTAAACCTACACGGTTTAGGAGATATTTGCCAAAAGACAGGCACCGCTGTCTACAGCGCATGCGCCGTAGACAGTGGCGCACTGAGCATGGCACCATCAATGATATAGATGCCGCGCATGGCGGCTCCCATGCGCATTCGTGGGAGTGACGTCATCGCGGCTTCGCCGAATGACAGCGGCAGAGCAGCGAGACCCACCGAGAAGATGGATGCGCCGGACTACAGGGGACAGCGGTGACTTCACTGGCTCCTGTGTCAGGTAAGTGACACATAATGGACTACTATGCGATGCATAGTAGTCCATTATGCTTTGCCTTTGCAGGGAATGAAAGAGGAAGTAAACTCATCAGGGTTTACTTCCTCTTTAACGTTCTTAGTTATTTCTGTTTTTAGAAACTATAATAGACAAAAGCAACTTGCAGGTTCTTTAGGTCAGTGCAAGGGAATGACAAATTTAAAAACAAAAAGAGAGGGAAACGCATTTATCTGGCACAGTAAATCGCTTTATTACAATCTAATTAAAAACAATGTAGCTCTTGCACTCACATGTATCTTGTAAGCCAAGGCGCTCAGTACATGCCCACGCCAGAGGGAGAAAAACTAATACTGGGACAACAGTATACTGAGATGCAATACAGTCCTCCTACTCCACCTTTGGGCTGCTGGGCTAAGATGGTGTAGGCTCACTCCTGTCAGAAATTTCAAGCTTGGTTAAAGCATATACTGCCCACTCCCTTGCAAGAGAAACAGAGCATCAACTGTTGTAACCACATGCCAGCGTGTTGCAAGTAATTCACATACAGCCTCTAACTATCCAGGAGTCCAGAACAGGGATCATTCACTGTCTCCTGTATCCTGGCCACAGCATCTAGCTATCTCCTGTATCTTGCCCACAGCCTCTAACTATCTCCTGTATCCTCTCCGCAGCCTCTAACCATCTCCTGCATCTTGTTCACAGCCCCCAACCATCTCCTGTATCCTCTCTGCAGCCTCTAACCATCTCCTGTATCCTCTCTGCAGCCTCTAACCATCTCCTGCATCCTCTCTGCAGCCTCTAACCATCTCCTGTATCGTGTCTGCAGCCTCTAACCCTCTCCTGTATCATGTGCGCAGCTTCTAACCATCTCCTGTATTGTGTTCACAATCTCTAAACATCTCCTGTATCATGTCCACAATCTCTAACCATCTCTTGTATCAGGTCCACAGTTTCTGACTATCTTTTGTATAATTTATGCAATCTCTGTCCATCTCTTGTATCATGTCCACAGTTTCTTACCATCTCTTGTATTATGTCTACTATCTCTAACCATCTCTTGTATCATGTCTGAAGTCTCTAAAAGGGAGCCTGGATATGAGTCAAGAGCGGTAGTGCCGCCAGGACGGAGGTCACAGGAGAAGTCAGATGTATGTGGACTGTAGAGAGGAGAATATAGGATGAAACCAGAACTGGTAAGCTCGAGCCTGGAAAGGACTGTCTGATGGAGCCCTGCATAGTTCACCTGAGAGAAGGTCAGTGACAGCACTGCAAGGCCGGACTGAGGGTGGGTTACTGATGTAATGGGAGAATTAATACAGAAAAGTAAGAGGGGCACTGATATAATCATATCGCCCTCATATTGTAAAGCGCTGCGCAAACTGTTGGTGTGATGTAAGTGGGAACTCTGATGTAAAGGGAAATGCTGTGGACTCGGATGTAAGGGGGGGCTCTGGTGACCAGTGACCCCATATTATCAGTTTCCCTTTACACCAAAGTCTGCAGCATTCCCCCTTACATCATGATCCGTAGTGTCAGATACAGCCCTGTTTGGTAGAGCCCTTTCACACTCGCAGAGCCCGGGCATCAGCGGTAAAGCACCGATATTTTTAGCGGCACTTTACCGTCATTTTAGCAGCGTTTTACGGCCGCTAACGGGGCACTTTTAGCCTAATTTTAATTGCTATATCCAAAGTTTCACTTAGGCTTGATTCACACTTATGCATTTTTTGTGTTTTTTGCATTTTGCAGATTTGCATTATATATATACAACTATACAGATCAGACCAAAATGAGGAACAAATAGGGAGGATGAATTGTCGGCTCCTCGTAATACAGTTATTGAAAGTCATTGATAAAAAAATAAAAAGCATGGGGTTCCCCCAAATTCAATTACCAGGCCCTTCAGGTCTGGTATGGCTATTAAGGGGAACCCCACGTCAAATTAAAAAAAAAAAAAATTACGTGGGGTTCCCCCTAAATATCCATACCAGACCCTTCAGGTCTGGTATGAATTTTAAGGGGAACTCCACGCCAAATAAAAAAAAAATGGCGTGGAGTTCCCCCTAAAAATCCATACCAGACCCTTTATCTGAGCACGCAACCTGGCAGGCCGCAGGAAAAGAGGGGGGGATGAGAGAGCGGCCCCTCCTCCTGAACCATACCAGGCCACATGCCCTCAACATTGGGAGGATGCTTTGGGGGTCTGTGACCCCTCAAAGCACCTTGTCCCCATGTTGATGAGGACAAGGGCCTCATCCCCACAACCTTGGCCGCTGGTTGTGGGGGTCTGTGGGCGGGGGGCTTATCAGAATCTGGAAGCCCCCTTTGACAAGGGGACCCCCAGATCCCGGCCCCCCCTGTTTGAAATGGTAAGGGGTACAAAAGTACCCCTACCATTTCACAAAGAAAGTGTAAAAGAATGTTAAAAAATACAAACACACTTTTGAAAAAGTCCTTTATTAAAGCGGTGGTAATCCACTCTTGGTATCCAGCGAGGGATGATCATTTCTGTGTGTTTGTCTTATTTAACTATTTTTTACACTTTCTTTGTGAAATGGTAGGTACCCCCTTACCATTTTAAACAGGGGGGCCGGGATCTGGGGGTCCCCTTGTCAAAGGGGGCTTCCAGATTCTGATAAGCCCCCCGCCCGCAGACCCCCACAACCACCGGCCAAGGTTGTGGGGATGAGGCCCTTGTCCTCATCAACATGGGGACAAGGTGCTTTGAGGGGTCACAGACCCCCAAAGCATCCTCCCAATGTTGAGGGCATGTGGCCTGGTACGGTTCAGGAGGAGGGGCCGCTCTCTCATCCCCCCCCTCTTTTCCTGCGGCCTGCCAGGTTGCGTGCTCAGATAAAGGGTCTGGTATGGATATTTAGGGGGAACCCCACGTCATTTTTTTTTAAATTTGACGCAGGCTTTTTTTTTATTTATTTTTTTATCAATGACTTTTAATGACTTCTCTGTATTATGGGGAGCCGACAATTCATTATAGCCGCGAGTGATTTTAAATTACTTTCTTTCCTGCAGAAATGACACTTTGTGCAGGGACAGTTCTAAGCACAGGAAACATGCGCCCTTTTACAGGCATACTATACACACCCCCAGGTACGAAATTTAAAGGAATATTACACTTTTATTGTTTCACTTTAAGCATTATTAAAATCAGTGCTCCCGAAAAAACTGCCATTTTTAAAACTTTTTTTTGCATGCATTGCATTGATACATGTCCCCTGGGGCAGGACCCAGGTCCCCAAACACTTTTTAGGACAATACTTGCATATTAGCCTTTAAAATTAGCACTTTAGATTTTGAACTTTCGGGTCCCATAGACTTTAATAGGGTTCTAAAGTTCACACGAAGGTTAGGTCTGTTCACAGGTTCTGGTGCGAACCGAACCGGGGGGTGTTTGGCTCATCCTTAATGGTGACTACAGACTGGACTTCCATGCCACAGAGCAGAGCAAAGAAGACCTGGAACCAGATGTGTCTCTTGACCAGATACAGGTAATATACCGCTCCAGCTGGCAATTCCGCTACTGACCTCTTCTGGAAGTGGAAAGGGTGCTGGCTCCGCATGCAATGATCATGTAACGAAGAAATTCCAAATAGCTGCACTCCAATACAACACCTTTACTGAAAGCATAAAACACAGTTCACACAGCATAGGAAGCAAAAGCAACAGCTTTAGCTCATGCGTTTCACACCCTCACTGGTGCTTAACCACTTGCTGACCAGCCACTGTAGTTATACTGCGGCAGGTTGGCTCAGCTGAGCGAATCACTGTAGGTGTACGTCGGGCTTGTACAGGGCATTCTGTGGTCCAGTGGGGGAGCCAATTAGCGGGTCTGGAGGACTCGATGTCCACCGGCTGCCTGCAATCGTTCCCCGCAGAGACAAAATTGCGATCTGCCTGCGTAAACAAGGCAGATCTCCGTTCTGACAGGGGATCACACAGATATCCTGTCTTTCTGCTATGCAGGAAAACAGATCTGTGTATTGTCAAAAGCAGCCCCTCCCCCATAGAGTTAGTAAACTCACTGAGGGAACACAGTTAACTCCTTAATCACCCCTTCCCTGTCAGTGTCATTAGTACAATGCCAGTGCATATTTTGAACACTTATCACTGTAATAATGTTGCTGGTTCCCAAAAAAAAGTGTAAAAAATGTCAGTTAGGTGTCCAATCTGTCCGCTGAAATGTTGTCCTGCTAAAAATCACTGATCACTGCCATTACTAGTAAAAAAAAAAAAATTATAAAAATTCCATAAAGCTATCCCCTATTTTGTAGACACTATAACTTTTGCGCAAAGCAATCAATATACGCTTATTGAGGTTTTTTTTTTAGCAAAAATATGTAGCAGAATAAAAATTGAAGTTGATGAAGAAATTTGATTTTTAATTTTTTTTTATTGGGTATGTTTTATAGCAGAAAATAAAAAAATATATAGTTTTTTTCAAAATTGACGTCTTTTTTTGTTTATAGCGCAAAAAATAAAAACCACAGAGGTGATCAAATACCACCAAAAGAAAGCTCTATTTATGGTGAAGAAAATGGCATGAATTTAATTTGGGTACAGTGTTGCATGACTGCGCAATTGCCAGCTAAAATAACGCAGTGCCGTATTGCAAAAAATGGCCTAGACATTAAGGGGGTAAATCCTTCTGGGGCTGAAGTGGTTAATCATAGCTATGATTAAGCACCAGTGAGGGTGTGAACTGTGAAACGCCTTAGCTAAAGCTGTCGCTTGTGCTTCCTTTGCTGTATGGTCTTTTATGCCAATAAAGGTGATTGTATTGGAGTGCGGTTAGCTGGAATTTCTTCACTATATGTCCCTTGACCAGAGTTTTAGTTAAACAATTGGGGCTTTTGGGTATTTTTTTTTCAATAAAAAATAAATAAAATTAAGTACAGGGATTGTCATGGGAGAGGGTTTTTTCTCTCCAGGAGATGAGAGTTAAATGTTTATTTATATATAATGACTTTAGTTAAACAGACATATAAGTGAGAAGAGCCGGTGTCCTATCATATAGAGTCCCCCATCAGATAGTGTCTGCTGTGTACTGCGCATGCACAGTACACAGCACACACATATTCCGAAAATAGATGAGGATGAACGGCGCCTGCGCCGTGAGTCCAGGTTCTAGCCCCACTATCCAAGTGGACATAGAGTTGGAATATAAAAGAGCCGAGCACAGAGAGGCCGAGCCCGAAGCGTGGCGAGCGAAGCGTGCCTGCGAGGGGCCCTCTAATATCGCCAGCCCTATGTCCACTTGGATGGTGGGGCCACCACCTCAACTCACGAATCATCTTCAGAGATTTTCCGAAGCTTCCTTTGCTCCGTGCTGCGCACGCGCAGTACGGGGCGGACAGTATCCGATGCCAGGACACTATATGGCAGAACACCGGCAACTCCAAAGGCTTTGTTACAAAAATGTATTGGCTATATATGAGCATTAACCACTTGACCACTGGGCACTTAAACACCCAGACAAATTTTCAGCTTTCAGTGCTCTCACATTTTGAATGACAAATACTCAGTCATGCAACACTGTACCCATATGACATTTTTGTCCTTTTTTTCACACAAATAGAGCTTTCTTTTGGTGGTATTGAATCACCGCTGCCTATCTCATTTCTTGAGACCCTAACATGCCACAAAAGTACAAATACCCCCCAAATGACCCCTTTTTGGAAAGAAGACATTCCAATGTATTTAGTAAGAGGCATGATGAGTTTTTTGAAGTTGTCATTTTTTCCCACAATTCTTTGCAAAATCAAGATTTTTTTTACTTTTTTTTTCACAAAATTGTCATATTATCAGTTTATTTCTCACGCACAGCATATGCATACCACAAATTACACCCCAAAACACATTCTGCTATTACTCCCGAGTATGGCGATACCACATGTGTGAGACTTTTACACAGCGTGGCCACATACAGAGGCCCAACATGCAGGAAGCACCATCAGGCGTTCTGGAGCACCCAGGCCAATTTTGACATTTCTCTCCTACATGTAAAAATCATCATTTATTTGCTAGAAAATTACATAGAACCCCAAAACATTATATATTTTTTTTAGCAAAGACCCTAGAGAATACAATGGTGGTCGTTGCAACTTTTTATCTCGCACAATATTTGCGCAGCAATTTTTCGAATGTGGTTTTTTTGGGAAAAAAAACTGTTTTGTACTTAAAAAAAAACAAAACAGTAAAGTTAGCCCAATTTTTGCATAATGTGAAAGATGAAGTTATGCTGAGTAAATAGATACCTAACATGTCACTCTTCAAAATTGCACAAGCTCGTGGAATGGCACCAAACATCACTACTTAAAAATCCCCATAGGCGACGCTTTACATTTTTTTACTGGTTACATGTTTTGAGTTACAGAGGAGGTCTAGGGCTAGAATTATTGCTCTCGCTCTAACGTTCGCAGCAATACCTCACATGTGTGGTTTGAACACCATTTTCATATGTGGGCGGGACTTACGTATGCGTTCGCTTCTGCATACGAACACATGGGGACAGGGGAGCTTTAAATTTTATTTTTATTCATTTTACTTTATTTATTTTAGTTTGACATTTTTTTCCCCAAAAATAAATTTTTTGATCACTTTTATTCCTATTACAAGGAATGTACACATCCCTTGTAATAGGAATATGGCATGACAGGTCCTCTTTACAGTGAGATATGGGGTCAATAAGACCCCACATCTCACCTCTAGGCTGGGAAGCCTGAAATAAAATAAAAAAAAGATTCTGGCTTTGATCGTATTGGCGAGTCGGTAGAAGCACTGGAGGGCAGCGGGAGGGGAGGGGGACGACAATGACGTCTATGGCTGGGTATTGCAGGGTATCACCGAGTATGGCTCAGTAATGCAGGGTATCTCCGAGTATGGCTGGGTATCTCCGAGTATGGCTAGGTATGGCAATTTATGGCAGAGTATTGGCAGGGTATTGCAGAGTATTGGTTGGTATTGCAGAGTACTGCCTGGTATTGCAGAGTATTGGCAGGGTATTGCAGAGTATTGGCAGTGTATTGACTGGTATTGCAGTGTATTGGCATATGACGGCCTCTCAGAGTTAAGAAACTGCCCTGTAGCCATCATTCGGCTATGGGGCGGTTGTTAAGTGGTTAAAAAGCAAATACTGACTAGTTTCGGCAAGTTTACAATGAAGTAATAAACACATTTATAGAGAAAAAGATACAAAACTCCACCCTCTTCTGAGGTGCACAGAAGGATAATCACCTCATTATCTTTCAGGAGTACTCTCATACATAGGGTACTGAGAGATAATGAGGTAATTAACCCTGTTTGTGCCTTAGAATTAACACTATGCTGTTAAGCAACCATGCTGATTGTACTATCAATTTACACTATTCCTTTAGGACCCAGTGTTTTCCCTTCTCCCCTCCCTCCTGAGATGACACTCATAAATAGGGTACACTCCTTAAAGATAATTAGGTTATTAGCCCTCTGTGTGCCTCAGGAGAGGATGGAGTCTTGTATCTGTTTCTCTATAAAAGTGTGTATTATTTCATGTTAAACTTGGTATGACTAAGACCCCATACATACTATTAGATTTTTTTGCCGATTTTTGTCTTCAGATTTACCAAAACCATGTAGTGCAAGGGCCTGCCTGATTGCATATAAATTGAAACTCTTAAGGTTTGACCTCATATTATATGGTTTTGGTAAATCTGAAAAAAATCTAATAGTGTGTATGGGGCTTAAAGCTCACGCTGAAACATGTCGGCTGTTTGCTTATTAATGCTCCTATGTAGCCAATACATTTTTGCAACAAAGACTTTGGAGTTGCCAGTTCTGCTCTCTTGTATATTGGGCGGCACAGTGGTGTAGTGGGTAGCACTGTCGCCTAGCAGTATAAAAGGGTTGCTGGTTTGAATCCCAACCATGACACTACCTGCCTGGAGTTTGCATGTTCTCTCTGTGCCTGCGTGTGTTTCCTCCCATACTTCAAAGACATGCTGGTAGGTTAATTGACTTCTGTCCAAAAAAATTAAAAATGGCCCTAGTATATGAATGTGAGTTGAGGACCTTGGATTGTGGGCTCCTTGAGGGTAAGGACTGATGTGAGTGTGCAATGTATGTGTGGAGCGCTGCGTAAATTGACGGTGCTATATGGGTACCTTAAATGAATAATAATAATAGATGAGCATCTTCATGAGACACAATGTATAGGGATAGGGACAATTCATTTGCATGCACCCACACTCACTCAGGTTGAAGTGGATGGATTGGTGTCTTTATTCAACCTTACTAAGGCCTCTTTCACACGAACAATCTGTTCAGGTCCGCCTGTCAGTTTTTTAGGCGGACCTGAACGGATGCTCCATAGACCTCTATGGAGCATCGGATGTCAGCAGTGACATATCTGCTGACATCCGACCTTCTCCGATCCGAAAAAGTGTGACGGAGGAAAAACCTACCTTTCCATCCGTCTGTGGATCGGATCGGGAGACGACAGACTCTGCAGTCCATCGTCATCCGATCTCCTACAGGGGAGAGAGGCGCTCTGACAGGTCCATCCCTTCACAGTGTGCAGATACAGACCTGTCATCTTCCTGCTCAGCGGGGATCGAAGGAGTGATCCCCGCTGAGCAAGCGGATGTTAACGGGGGTGGATTATCACGGATCTGTCCCATGTGAAAGGACCCTATATATATTGTATTTAGTGTGAGAAGACACATTGAGCCTTGGCACCTGTTCTGCAGCTTGCACTCCAGGATTGGATTGCTTCTGTTGGGAGCGCTGCATCCTTCCAGTTAAACAGACATATTACACTTTAGTAAAAAAAAAAATATATATATATATATATATATGTATATATATATATATATATATATATATATATATATATATATATATATATATATATATATATATATATATATATATATACACACACACACACAAACCAAACCCAAAACATTATAGTTTTCCTTGAACAAGATATGCATTTCTCAATTTACAAGGACAGAATTTGGAGCCTTGCATCATTACTTCTCTTGAACCAGACAGAGCAATAGTAAACAGCACGCTTTCTTGTGCGTCTTTGTTTTCCCAGCAGGAATTTGTAATCCATTGTGTCAATTTGTTTAACTTGAAGAGGCAGGATTGCATCCAGAAAGAAAAGGCTCACAGATAGCAACAAAGAATAAAAGCAATTTGATGAGCTCTTTATTAAAACCATCTCATTACATCTGGCCTGTCTGGGACTGAAAAGATGCTTTATTCATTTATAGGGCAAAGTGAAACATTTTAACAGTCTGGTAATGGGAGAGTCGCTCTTTGACTGAAGAGTCACAAGCAGTCTTAGTAATGCAGTCTGGGGCCCAAACAAATGTTTCATTTTCTGTCCTCTTTTAACGGGATTAGTCAACTTTTGCCAATAATATGACAGGAGAGTTGTTTGGGTCTCGTAGTGAAAGCTTCACTGTTGTGTAGTTACTGAGAATTCTCTGCAGGTGCAGCCTTTGGTCACCGGCCAGACTTATTTTGCAATACTGTTGGCTGTAACCACTTTTAAATAGAAACATGATTGCACTTTTTTAATATCACTTCTTTTCTCCCCTTGTAAAATAAATAGCGAAAGCACAGGCCATCTATTTATCCTTGCCAAATTTCATGCTGATGTATAATTCCTTTGGAGTTAATATGCAGGGAACACCATGTAAATGTCCTACAACTTTGTTAAGTCAAGCAAAACTATTAGCTAGATAATAGCATAAAATATTACCCAGCCTGTGTTCCTTTACACTTTCCTGCTATCTCAAAACAGTTGACATGCACTTTATGAACACAATGGAAGGTTAATATTTATGGGTGTGTTGACAATTACATGACAAGCATCTATGGAAATTATTAATGGTTGTTTTTTACTAATGGTAATATTTTATGCAGATGTTTCTTCTATCATTTTAACTGATGTCTCTAATAGTTATTTTTACGTATGTTGGGAAGATGGATTATTTAGTTTAAATGGCTATTTTTCACCAAATGTACATGTCTGCTATTAACAAAAAACTATATTTTCTGCAGAATTTCTGTAAATCCATCTAGGGAATACAGCTTTAAATCTTTCATTGCTTGAAAAATACCAAAACAGCACAACAATGAGATTTGAATCTAAAATGTATATTTGTGTTTCTTTTTTTAGGGGGTTCAGAAAATCTTTTGCCTTATTTATAGAATGACCGCAAATTGTATAAGCTACATTATGTTGCTTTTCTTTGCCCCTTCTACAGATAGCATGTTTTTTTGTGCCCAATAGCAATATATGGCAGTTTTAAGGCTGGGTTCACATATGTGTGGCTGCGGTTCACAGCATGGGGTCCATTGCGTTTCTGTACATGAGTTTAGGTGCAATTCAGGTCCAAATTTTTGCCTTAATTTGTACCTGAACCGGACCCAAAGATACACAGGACCCTTTTCAATCCGAACCATGGCCACCCCGGACCTGTGTGAACCGGCTCCATTGAGAGTCCGGCACAATCGACTGTCATGCGAATTGGATGTGGGGAAACCCATAGCAAATTTGCATATATGTGATCCCGACCTAAAGCTGAATTACATGCACATTTAAAGTTCACAAATCAATAATCTGTAATCATTAATACATCATTAAATATAAAGCGTATTTAATTGAAATTGGCTTGGTATCAGACTCTTGCCGGCTACTGTACAGCAGAGCTCAGAAATCGGGATTGTGAAGCAACACAACAGCTGCAGCTTCACAGACATGTGCCCACTGCACATGTGAGAGTCACACTGAGCATTTTAAATGGTCCTGCAGTCTTCTGGGACCTGTTACATGTTCCTGAAAACTGCGTGGAGGGAGGGGGAAAGAAGATCTTCAGCTGGAATCGTCTAGGCCAGTGATGGCGAACCTTGGCACTCCAGATGTTTTGGAACTACATTTCCCATGATGCTCAACTACACTGCAGAGTGCATGAGCATCATGGGAAATGTAGTTCCAAAACATCTAGGGTGCCAAGGTTCGCCACCACTGGTCTAGGCGATCCGAGCAGAAGTGGAAGTGGGGACCCTTTCAAAACCAGGTCTCTGCTCCCCTTCCAAAAAGATTGCCAAATGGCAAAGAGAAGGAGGAGGATTTAAAGCAGAACTTCTCCTTCTGGGTGAAGATCCACTTTAACCTTCTTGAGCACCTTTGAAATTAATTTGATCACCAGTTGTGTGCTAGGTCTTTTCTTTCACCATTATTTCCTATCCCCACATGTAAGACAATTGTGCTCTTCCAGTCTTTTGGCGATAGCTTCGGAAATGCCTTTTTCTGTACCACCATGACTGTGTCCCTTTGCACACCAAAAAGGCATGCTTTGATGAGATATACAGGCTCTGAGTTCACAGGGTGACCTCTTCCAAAAATTATGAACTTACATCTGAACCCCATTGAAGAGTTCTATAGGAGCAAATCGTGAAAATCAATTCTGGCCATTTTCAAGGCTAATAGGCAAGAGATTGTAAGTCAAGGGCCATGGGTAGCTGGGCACTTCCATGAAAGACATGTACTAATGCAAAAATGATATTTTAAATACAAAAAGGTTCACCTTTTAATGTGACTGTGAGGGTAACATAGGAAAAATACAAATCCTTTTAATTACATGTTTGGGTGATGTCTGTAAACTGTATGTGATGTAAGATTCCCATGAACATCATTAGAGGCTCTGTACTCTGACATCACATAGTTTGCATGTGTAATTGATTTTTCTAACTTTATAATATTGCTTAGCTTATATACACGTTCATATACAGAGTTGTGCTAATAAAACACCAGTGATAAAAAGTCCAAATATGATGAGAAGTAAGGATTCTTTAATGATATCCACACCTGCCGCCATCTGTGTGTCTTCAGTTATCACCACCGTAAGTAAAAGTGCCTACTTACCAGATAGCATGGACCTCCTATCACAGGAGGTCAGTAAAACTTGTGGATATAAACACATCCAGGAAACATCATAAGACTCATGGATCCACCGTCCAGGTGAAGTTGTCACAGAAGATCCCCAAAATACAATACACTTGCCATAGTATAAAATACTTAAAACTTAATTTAGCATAGGTAATTGTACTTGCATCAAGAAGAGTGTAAAATTGCATTAGAATCATACAAGCCAGTCGGCTAGATCACAACAGCCCATCCTTCCAGGATTCAAGAAGTATGGTGACGTCAGCATGTCGCTCTGATCTGGGTGTTTCGTCATGAGATGGCGTCTTGGGCCCACCAGCCCCGTCCAGCAGCACCCAAATCAAATTCATTACAGCTGCAAACAAAATGCTTTTTGTAAGGTTGTTTTGGCCCCAACACTTGATTTATCCAGCAGTAATAGGCCTGACTTGAATGATGGAAGCAGAAGCCACAACAGATCCAAAAGCTATGGGAAAGTTTACTCAAAAATAAAGCTTGTGCCCTCAACGTTGCACGCATTGGCGAAACAGTTTCATAGTATAGTCTAGGACCTTATTTTTTCACAGTACTACACTGCTTTGCCTTAAAAGTTTAATGAAATATTAAAGCAGAAACAAAATCGCTTAAAACCAACAACTGAGGCCGCGTACACACGCGGGGACTGTTCGCCCAACTTTGTCCGTCAAACAGTTTCAGCAAACAGTCCGCTCAAAATTAGCATGGACGGACATGGCCACACACGACGAACGAACAGTTTGCTGAAACCGTGCGCGATGACGTGAACGGCACGTACGACGGGACGAAAAATACGACGTCCTATACACTGCATTATAACTTTCGGTGTGTAAATCCTTTCTGAGCATGCGCGGAACTTAGTTTGACGAACAAGCCTACACACGAGGGGACTGTTCGCTGAAACTTTGTTTCAGCGGACAGTTTTTCGGAATTTCCGAAAAACCTTGTTCAGCGGACTGTTCGCTGAAACTGTCCGCTGAAAGCCCACACACGAGCGGACTGTTTGCCGAAACACTGTTCAGCGGACAAAGTTGGGCGAACAGTCCCCGCGTGTGTACGCGGCCTGACATTCTCCGGATTCTGTTCCAATCACATCTGTGAAATTATTTCCAAAACATTCCAGATATAGTCTTTAATAGGGATGAGCCGAATACCCCCCAGTTCGGTTCACAGAAGAACATGCAAACAGACAAAAAATTTGTTCGAACAGGCGAACACCGTTAAAGTCTATGGGACACGAACGTGAAAATTCACAAACAGTGCTAATTTTAACGGCTTATATGCAAGTTATTGCCATAAAAAGTATTTTTGGGCCCGGCTCCTGCCCCAGGGGACATGTATCAATGCAAAAAAAAGTTTTAAAAACTGTTTTTTTTTTCGGGAGCAGTGATTTTAGTAATGCTTAACGTGAAAGAATAAAAATTAAATATGCCTTTAAATATCGTGCCTGGGGGTGTCCTTAGTATGCCCATAAAGTAGCACATTTTTTCAGTGTTTAGAACAATACCACAGAAAAATGTCATTTCTAAAGGAAAAAATTTAATTTACAACTACTTGCTGTAATGTATTGTCCGGTCCCAGCAATATAGATGAAAATCATTGAATAAAATTGCATGGGTCTCCTCCCCCCAGTCCATTACCAGGCTCTTTTGGTCTGGTATGGACATTAAGGGGATAAAAAAAAATGGCATGGGGGTCCCCCAGACACTATATACTCTGAACAGCAGTATATATATATATATGGCCTGCCCTATATACTCTGCAGAAAATTGGGCCTGTGGTGTTGGTGGTACCAGAACACTGTAAGTCCTCACAGTTACCCTCGTTGGGCACAGAAACAGGCCCTGCATTGAAATATTTTATCAAAAATTGTAATTACATGCACCTGTTAAATGGGGGTAGAAAAATTGGGTTTTGGGTGGTGGTGCCACTACACTGTAACCCCTCACAGATACTTATTTTGGGTGCAGGAACGGGCCCTGCTGTGAAATATTATATCAAACATTGTAATTACATGCCCCTGGCCTGCCCTATATACTCTGCAGAAAATTGGGCCTGTGGTGTTGGTGGTACCAGAACACTGTAAGTCCTCACAGTTACCCTTGTTGGGCACAAAAACGGTCCCTGCTGTGAAATATTATATCAAAAATTGTAATTACATGCCCCTGTTAAACAGGAGTGGAAAAATTGGGCCTTGGGTGGTGGTGGGGGTGCCACAACACTGTAACCCCTCACAGATACTATTGTTAGGTGCAGGAACGGGCCCTGCTGTGAAATATTATATCAAACATTGTAATTACATGCCCCTGTTAAACAGTTGAGTAGTGGTGGTGGTGCCCTAAACTAAATATTGTTGAAAACTAGCATGATCAAGATTGAGGAGGAATAGGATACTCAGCATAAGCAGTCTTCAAGGGATCCCAGATCCATAGCAAATTCAATCAGTTATATCAGCATCAGGTGCTTGATAGCTGCTGATCCAAGACCGATTCATTTTTATGAATGTGAGCCTATCAACGGATTCTGTGGACAGGCGCACTATTTGATGTGTTACAATCCCTCCAGCAGCACTGAATGTGCATTCAGAAAACACACTGGATGCAGGACAGGCCAGTATCTCAATTGCATATTGAGCAAGTTCAGGCCAGCGGTCCATCCTCAAGACCCAGTAACCCAGTGGATGTTCTGTTGGAAAGATTTCCAAGACAGCTCTTGCCCCTAGATATTCTGGCACCATGTAATGCAGACACTGGCGGTGATGGCTGCTTGAACTGATCAGACCTTGGTGCTGAGGACTGAAAAATTGTTTAAAGGCATCGGTCAGCCAGCCACCTTCTCCATCGCTCTTCCTTTGACTGAACAAAGCCTCAGAAACACGTTGTCCAGCACCAGGAAATTGTAACCAGGTTCCAGGTCCTGAATATGCATTGCACAAACCTTTCTTCAAGGCCTCCTGAAGAAGTTTCATCCTCTGCTCCCTCTGCAAAGGCAGGATGAGTTCTGCAAACTTACCTTTATAACGTGGATCAAGAAGTGTTGTCAGCCAGTAATGATCCCTCTCCTTGATATCACAAATTCTAGGGTCCTTTCACAGGCTTTGCAGAATCAGGGAGCCCATTCAGCGTAAGTTTGCAGAGGCATTTGATTCTGAGTCCTCTGGGTCACTAAGGATCACGTGATCTGTAATTACCTCATCCCAGCCATGTACAACTCCTTGGGTTTCTGGGGACTGAAAACCTCTTGAAGACTGCTGCTGAGTGTTATCCTCTACATCCATGCTGACACAATCCTCTTCCTCCTCTTCTTCCTGTGTGTTTAGTGGACCTGCAGGAATGCTATCTGGATAAAGGGGGCCTTGAGAGGTATAGAAGTCCTCCTCTTTTTGACGCTGTTCTGCCTCAAGTGCCCCCTGTCCATGATTCCACAAAGCGTGTGCTCCAACAGGAAGACTAGAGCGACAGTGTCACTGATGCATGCATTGTTGCTGCTCACCATCCTTGTGGCCACCTCAAATGGTGACAGGACAGTGCATGCATCCTTGATCAGTATCCATTGCTTATTTTGGCTCTGAAGAAAGGGGTTCACTCCCGAAACGCGTTAGCCGTTTTAGTTGAGGTATTTGTCAATTCATCTGACATCAGATCCGGATATGTCGATGTTCGGTGCAATGGATCCAATTGTATTGATTTTGCCTTTGATCAATACTCGTTTGTAAGTAGCCATTTTGCTATTTGTTCTGTTTTTAATAAAACTTTTGTTTTGTTTATCAACCACCTCTGAGCCTGCCCCTGCAGAACTAATAGAATCTCTGCCCCAGTGTGGCTCCTGCCCCCTAGGCAAACCAACTCAAGCACCGTGAGGCATCTTTTAGCCTGACTGCTTGCACAGCCCCTTGAGCGCTTACAGAGCACCGCTGGTTCAGAGGACAAATCTGCAGAAGAGGCCATAGAGGAAGAAGAAGAGGAGGGGGTAGAGGAGAGTGCTGTGGCAGAATCACCACTAGCATTTTGGAGGTGTGGTGGCGGAACAAGCTCCAACAATACTGAACCCTGTTCTGCATCCTTCCCAGCTGCCAGCAGAGTTACCCAGGGTGCCGTGAAGGAAAGGTAACATCCCTTCCCATGCCTGCTGGACCATGAGTCACCGATATTATGCACCTTACTGCTGATCGCTCTGTCCACCGAGGCCAAAACATTGCCTTCCACATGCCGGTAGAGAGCCGGAATGGCCTTCTGTGAAAAGAAATTGTGTTTTTCTGGAACCTGCCACTGAGATACAGCACATTCCACAAATTCACGAAAGGGGGCAGATTCTATCAGCTGAAAAGGCAGCAATTGCAGTGCTAGCAGTTTGGCCAAGGTAGCATTTAGACACTGAGCATGTGGATGGCTGAGACCAAATTTCTTTTTACGGTTCAGCAACTGGGGTAGGGAAATGTGCCTGCTAAAATCAGATGGTGGTGTACTGCTAGCAGATTGGCTGCAAGTACTTGGGACACCTATTGCTATACTATACCTTCATTCCTCTCAGCACAGGTTTTTGAGAGGACTGGAGGTATAGTAGGGTTTGAGATCCCAGATGGGAAGCAAGGAGAAGTCCACCTTTTTCTTTGATGTGGGTCTTTCAAGTGCTGTTGCCAACGGACTGCATGGCAGGTCATCATATGTCTGGTCAAGCATGTGGTGCCCAAGCGGCTGCTGTTCTGGCCACACTTGATCCGCTTCAGACATAGGTTGCAAAGAGCAACGGTGCAGCGTTGCAGCAGCTCCCTGCACCTGCGAAGCTCTGTAGTGTGATGCAATAGGGTGGCTGCCCTTAAGCTGCCCCCTAGAGGACATCCTGCTTAATTGGAGTTGTGCTGCCTCCTTCTCCTTCTCCTCCTCTCTTCTCTCAGGCACCCAAGTACAGTCAGTGACCTCATCATCTCCTCCCTCCTCATCACTGGAGCAAACTTGTCAGTATGCTGCAGCTGGGGGCATATGACTGCCAGTTTCTTGTCCTTCTTGGGTACCCCCTCTCTCTAGGCTCATGTTACTCCCTTCCTTAACCTGGGAACCAACATCTGAGCCTTTAAATCGCTGCAAAACTGTAGTAGACACTGTACATACTGTACACACTGTATTAGATACTGTGTACACCACCAGAAGTGTAGTAGAAACTGTACACACTGTATTAGATACTGTGTACACTGCCTGCCTGTGTACACTGTACACACTATATTAGATACTGTGTTCACCACCAGAAGTGTAGTAGAAACTGTATACACTGTATTAGATACTGTGTACACTGCCTGCACTGTATTAGCAACTGTACTATGGTGGTACTGTATTGTGCACTGTGCACACCACCAGAAGTGTAGTAGATCCTGTACACACTGTATTAGATACTGTGTACACTGCCTACACTGTATTAGCAACTGTACTATGGCTGCACTGTATTGTGTACTGTGTACACCACCAGAAGTGTAGTAGAAACTGTACACACTGTATTAGATACTGTGTACACCTCCTGCACTATATTAGCAACTGTACAATGGATGCAATGTATTTTATACTGTACACACCACCAGAAGTGTAGTAGATCCTGTACACACTGTATTAGATACTGTGTACACTGCTTACACTGTATTAGCAACTGTACTATGGCTGCACTGTACTGTGTACACCACCAGAAGTGTAGTAGAAACTGTATACACTGTATTAGATACTGTGTACACCACCTGCACTATATTAGCAACTGTACAACTGCTGAAGTGTATTAGAAACAGTACTCCACGGAATGCCCTGTAGATATAGGCTACACTGGATGCAGAGTATATATTTGTACTCGGAGTCACTCTGTGGATGGTGAGGAAAGGAACAAAGAGCAACAAGGAAACAAAGACCTGAAGTGTGCCAAAGGTCACGTGGTCAGTATGCCTAAAGGGGGCATACCCAAGTATGAAATGTAAAGAATGAAATTAAAAGAAAAAAGGGAATGGGTGGGTGGGACACGCGACCGACGTCCAACGAGGAGGAGGCAGAGGAGGGCAGGCTTTATGCAGCCTGACTCCTCCTACAAATACAGGCCTACCCTGCGGTCAGCCTTTACACTTGTACTCGGAGTCACTCTGTGGATGGTGAGGAAAGGAACAAAGAGCAACAAGGAAACAAAGACCTGAAGTGTGCCAAAGGTCACGTGGTCAGTATGCCTAAAGGGGGCAAAAAATAAAACAGTAGGAAGAAAGCTCAACAAACCAGATGACCCAGTGAATAACGTCTAACCTGGAGTGGCGGCAAATGAGTAATGCCTGCCGCAGAGAAGGAAACGCTAAGAAAGGCAGTAGCCCCTCCCCTGGCTTCAGGAACCACAAAGCCGGCTATAGCACCCCCTTGAGCCCCAACCCAGCGACCCACGCAAGATAAACCTAAAAGTACGTGACCGTCATGAAATGAACCCACAATGGAAAGTCAGCTAAGCACAGCGGGACGTCCCCACCGCTAGAGACCTGGATGGCTTCAAACGGAGAAGCAGGAAATAAAACAAACCTGACAGATCATTCAGCATGAAATGCTGAGACTTAACTGGATACACCCAGAAAGCGCTGAAGGCTGATACAAGCTGGAGGAGGCAAAAAGGAAACTAAAACCAAACAGAAAAGCAAAAAAGGAACTAGACGTTTCAGCCATGAACATACCTCTGAAACGTGAATTGCATGATAACCATAAAATTCATGAGAACCAAACCATAAGAGCGTAAGAACTGTAAGTCGTCTGAAAACAGACAACTGCCAGCAAAAACGCACGAGAACGCAATTGTATGAGAAACCCTAAAATTGCATGGAAATGAAAAAAAAAAATATGAGAAACACCAACTGCATAAGTAAATCCCGAGAGACCTAATTCGCACAAAACAAAATGCGTAAGAATTGTGACTTCCTGAAACACCAACCGCATGGAAACCGTGAATTGCATAAACTGAAATGCATGAGAAACGGCAATTGCAAGTGAAACCGTAAAACGAGTGAGAACCGTGCGTGAAACAAAGCATGAGAACGACAAATCGAATGAAACATAATTGCATGAAAAACGTAAAACGAAATGAGAACATGATTGCATGAGAACGCAACGAAAAGAGGACATGAGTGCACGAGAACGTAAAATGAAACGGGACATGAGTGCACGAGAACGTAAAATGAAACGGGACATGAGTGCATGAGAACGTAAAATGAAACAAGGACATGACTGCATGAGAACGCAAACGCATGAAACGCAAAACGCATGAAACGCAAAATGCATGAAACGCAAACGCGAGAAACGCCAAAATGCATGAAACAGCAATTGCAAGTGCAACCGTAAAACGAGTGAGAACCGTGCGTGAAAGACGAACGAGAACAAAAAGCATGAAAACGTAAAACGAACGAGGACATGAGTGCATGAGAACGTGAAACGAAACGAGGACATGAGTGCATGAGAACGTAAAATTAAACAAGGACATAACTGCATGAGAACGCCAAATGCATGCAACGCAACATGCATGAAACTCCAAACGCATGAAACGTGAAACGCAAAATGCATGAACATACGCCACGTGGCGCTCAGGCAGGGGGAAAGGACACGCCACGTGGAGCTCAGGCGGGGGTTGGACACGCCACGTGGAGCTCAGGCGGGGGTTGGACACGCCACGTGGAGCTCAGGCGGGGGTTGGACACGCCACGTGGAGCTCAGGCGGGGGTTGGACACGCCACGTGGAGCTCAGGCGGGGGTTGGACACGCCGCGTGGAGCTCAAGCGGGGGTTGGACACGCCACGTGGAGCTCAGGCGGGGGTTGGGCACGCATCGTGGAGCTCAGGCGGGGGTTGGGCACGCATCGTGGAGCTCAGGCGGGGGTTGGGCACGCCACGTGGAGCTCAGGCGGGGGTTGGGCACGCCACGTGGAGCTCAGGCGGGGGTAGGGCACGCCACGTGGAGCTCAGGCGGGGGTTGGGTACGCCACGTGGAGCTCAGGTGGGGTGCACGCCACGTGGAGCTCAGGCGGGGTACAGGAGATGGCACTATAAACTTGATGTGGGGGGGGGCAAAGATGAAAACTTAGCCCTGTCTGCGCAGGAAGAGGCTGCAAGGGCGATATCTATAGAGGGTTCAGCGCCAGGAGGATGAGGAGCCATGTAAATAATAGAGATCAAAGTTCTAAAAAAAAAAAAAAAAACAACAAGAGCTCCATTCTGACCAAAGTAGCTGCAAGACGGCAGATAGGTCTCCTGCAGGGACCAGCACAGACTAGGCTATCCGTGCACATCAAGCTCCAGGAGAAAACGAAAAAATCTTCATATATTAGAGCAGACATTTCATTATTGCTATAATGAGACCAGTGCTAACAGCGGCCGAACACCCCCCCCTCCCCCCGGCGTGAACACCGGGAGGAGCGGGCGGGCAGCCCCCACGTGGAGCCGGATCAGCCCGAGGTGCAGATGGGCGGCCGAACACCCCCCTCCCCCCGGCATGAACACCGGGAGGAGCGGGCGGGCAGCCCCCACGTGGAGCCGGATCAGCCCGAGAAGAGGTGCAGATGGGCGGCCGAACACCCCCCCTCCCCCCGGCGTGAGCACCGGGAGGAGCGGGCGGGCAGTCCCCTCACGGAGCTGGATCAGCCCGAGGAGCAGATGGGCGGCCGAACACTCCCCTCCCCCCGGCATGAACACCAGGAGGAGCGGGCGGGCAGTCCCCTCGTGGAGCCGGATCAGCCCGAGGAGCAGATGGGCGGCCGAACACCCCCCTCCCCCCGGCATGAACACCGGGAGGAGCGGGCGGGCAGCCCCCACGTGGAGCCGGATCAGCCCGAGGAGCAGATGAGCGCCGAACACCCCCCTCCCCCCGGCATGAACACCGGGAGGAGCGGGTGCAGAAGCAGCCGACTGTTCCCATCCATCCCAGAAACAAACTCTAGCAAGCCGCCGGAAGTGACGTCAGACACACGCGACCGACGTCCAACGAGGAGGAGGCAGAGGAGGGCAGGCTTTATGCAGCCTGACTCCTCCTACAAATACAGGCCTACCCTGCGGTCAGCCTTTACACATATATATATATATAGTATCTAACAAAAGTGAGCACACCCCTTACATTTTTGTAAATATTTTATTATATCTTTTCATGTGACAACACTGAGGGAATTACACTTTGCTAAATTGTAAATTCGTGAGTGTACAGCTTGTATAACAGTGTAAAGTTGCTGTCCCCTCAAAATAACTCAACACACAATTATTAGTGTCTAAGCTGCTGGCAACAAAAGTGAGTACACCCCTACAGTGGTGTGAAAAAGTGTTTGCCCCCTTCCTCATTTTCTGTTCCTTTGCATGTTTGTCACACTTAAGTGTTTCGGAACATCAAACCAATTTAAACAATAGTCAAGGACAACACAAGTAAACACAAAATGCAATTTGTAAATGAAGGTGTTTATTATTAAAGGTGAAAAAAAAATCCAAACCATCATGGCCCTGTGTGAAAAAGTGATTGCCCCCTTGTTAAAACATACTATAACTGTGGTTGTCCACACCTGAGTTCAATTTCTCTAGCCACACCCAGGCCTGATTATTGCCACACCTGTTCACAATCAAGGCATCACTTAAATAGGAGCTGCTTGACACAGTAAGGTCCACCAGAAGATCCTTAAAAGCTACACATCATGCCGAGACCCAAAGAAATTCAGGAACAACTGAGAAAGAAAGTAATTGAGATCTATCAGTCTGGAAAGGGTTATAAAGCCATTTCCAAAGCTTTGGGAATCCAGCGAACCACAGTGAGAGCCATTATCCACAAATGGCGAAGACATGGAACAGTGGTGAACCTTCCCAGGAGTGGGCGGCCGCCCAAAATTACCCCAAGAGCGCAGCGACGACTCATCCAAGAGGTCACAAAAGACCCCACAACAACGTCCAAGGAACTGCAGGCCTCACTTGCCTCAGTTAAGGTCAGCGTTCATGCCTCCACCATCAGGAAAAGACTGGGCAAAAATGGCCTGCATGGCAGAGTTCCAAGGAGAAAACCACTGCTGAGCAAAAAGAACATCAAAGCTCGTCTCAATTTCTCCACAACACATCTTGATGATCCCCAAGACTTTTGGGACAACATTCTGTGGACCGATGAGACAAAAGTGGAACTCTTTGGAAGGTGTGTGTCCAAGTATATCTGGCGTAGAAGGAACACTGCATTTCATAAAAAGAACATTATACCAACAGTAAAATATGGTGGTGGTAGTGTGATGGTCTGGGGCTGTTTTGCTGCTTCAGGACCTGGAAGACTTGCCGTGATAAAAGGAACTATGAATTCTGCTGTCTACCAAGAGATCCTGAAGGAGAATGTCCGACCATCTGTTCGTGTACTCAAGCTGAAACGAACTTGGGTTCTGCAGCAGGACAATGATCCTAAACACACCAGCAAGTCCACCACCGAATGGCTGAAGAAAAACAAAATGAAGACTTTGGAGTGGCCTAGCCAAAGTCCTGACCTGAATCCTGAGATGTTGTGGTATGACCTTAAAAAGGCCGTTCATGCTCGAAAACCCTCTAATGTAACTGAATTAGGACAATTCTGCAAAGATGAGTGGGCCAAAATTCCTCCAGGACGCTGTAAAAGCCTCATTGCACGATATCGCAAAAGCTTGGTTGCAGTTGTTGCTGCTAAGGGTGGCCCAACCAGTTATTAGGTTTAGGGGGCAATCACTTTTTCACACAGGGCCATGATGGTTTGGATTTTTTTCACCTTTAATAATAAACACCTTCATTTACAAACTGCATTTTGTGTTTACTTGTGTTGTCCTTGACTATTGTTTAAATTGGTTTGATGTTCCGAAACACTTAAGTGTGACAAACATGCAAAGGAACAGGAAATGAGGAAGGGGGCAAACACTTTTTCACACCACTGTAGATGAAAATGTCCAAATTGGACCCAAATTGTCAATATTTTGTGTGTCCACCATTATTTTGTGTTGTCCACCATTATTTTCCAGCACTGCCTTAACCCTCTCTGGCTTGGAGTTGACCAGAGCTTCACATGTTGCCACTGGAGTCCTCTTTTACTCCTCCATGGTGACATCACGGAGCTGTTGGATGTTAGAGACCTTGCGCTCCTCCCCCTTCCATTTGCAGATGCCCCACAGATGCTCAATAGGGTCTAGGTCTGGAGACATGCTTAGCCAGTCCATCACCAGCTTCTTTAGCAAGGCAGTGGTTGTCTTGGAGATGTGCTTGCAGTTATTATCATGCTGGAATACTGCCCTGCGGCCCAGTCTCCGAAGGGAGGGGATCATGCTCTCCTTCAGTATGTCACAGTACATAAAACCAAGTTATCTTTGGTTTGGTAGCTATCCAGCCTTGCGCTGAAGTGGACCAGCAGTAAACCCCCCTACTCAAAAGACTTCCAGTCAGGTTCCATCCAACACCACCACAGCAGTGGTATACATAAATCATTAAGACAGAATCAGAAGTCAGGCTGTTCTCTAAGAAGCAGTGATGTTCTGACTTAAACCAAAATTAATGTTCCAGCCCAATCAGCACTACATATGTGAATAGAAAATTAGCCATTAGACTTCTAAAGCCATCAATGGCTGGATGCCACAGAGTAATCCCTCCACTTAGAGGTGTATCACTCAATCTTTCTCTGGTGGGGGACATCAGATGTAGACCTATTGGCATCTATCCATACTCAACCACAAACTGGATAGGTTCATGTCTACATCGAGGGATACTCTGACCTCCAGAGTAGATGTCCTAGTCACTCCAGGGAATTATAGTAATGATTCATGAACTGTACTCTGAAACTGTTTGCTTCTTTGGAGGACAGCGAAAGAAGGCTTCGTTAGTGTGAAAAGGGGAAGCTCCATCCCAGGAAATACTCCATGTCATGCGTTTTATCCTTCAAGTAATATTAAATCCTTGGCACTGTGGACTATTAAGCGTCAGGTTTCTGCCTTTAGGTGCTTTTTTTTTCAGAAACTAACTTCCTTTTCCTGAGCCAGAGCCTTTGTACAAGAGATGGCTCACATTGTACCACTTTTTGTAGAGTTTTTGTTGACTGCTTGGGATCTCAAACGTGTGCTGTTCTCAGAAGCTAGCATTTGAAAATTTTCAGGACATTTCTCTCCCACTTCTGTGCATGGTTGCCTTTCTGTAGCTATCACTTCAATCTGGAGGGCGTGTGCACTTGCAGCCTTATCCTATAAAGAACAGTTTCTTATCCTCCACAAGGACAAGATTGTTTAAAGGTTCTCAAAACTGCTTTCTATCTAGGGTGCTCTCAGCATTTAATTGAAATCAGGACATAGTGTCGTCTTCCTTTTGTCTTGCTCTTAAGCATCTTAAGAAGATTGATCTCCACTGCCAGAATGCGGTTAGGGCTGTGAGAATCTCTCTTGAAGTCACGGCTGCAATTTGTCATTCTGATGCTCTATTTGTGTTACTTGAGGGCTACAAAAAGGGATTAGCCGCCTCTCGATACACACTTGCTAGGTGGACTCAGCAGATCATTACTCAGCCATACGACATGAGGCGGACGGTTCCCCCCTTCCCTGTGAAGGCTCAAGCCAACAAAAGTACTTTACTGGAATATTGGTGAGGGGATGCACTGGACACCTATGCTGCCATTGTGCTATATACTTGGTGTCCAGTGCACCCCTGTGCCTTTTAAGGAAGGGTGGGCTACTACCAGGCTCACCTGCCCTCTGAATATCCATTATAATGCATAGATAGATAGATAGATATACTTTATTGTCATTGTATACATACAACAAAAATTTTCCGGGTACTCTTTACAGCAGCAATAAAACACTTCTCAACAAAACCACACATACATACTCCTAGCACATGCCCACATATCTATTTAAATATATCAAAATATAAAATGTTATTTATTTTCTTACATCAGGGGACACAGAGCCATAGTAATAACTATGTGGGTTATATCGGACCCTCAGGTGCTGGACACTGGCACGCCCCTTAAGGCGTGAACTTCCCCCATATAGCCCCTCCCACTACTGGGAGTCCTCAGTTTTTTTGCCAGTGTCTAAGGTGTTGGGCACGTGTAAGGATGTGTGTATTGAGCTCCATGGGCAGTAATCCTTTGATGAGAGCCAACCATCCTGACCGGATCCGTTCTGATGTCTCCATAATGGACTAAATGAACGGTGCCTCGTCATCCGAAGACACAAGGTTTTGCTTGAGAACGCTTTTAAGTTGGGCCCTGGGATCCAGTACTTTTTGGTAGTAAGGCCAATAAAAGTTTACTGGCAGGGTCTTCTCGCAGGTCCAGGATTGCGGGATTACCTGAGTGTACCCCTGTTCCTAAAGGTTTCCTTTCAAGGTCTCGGAGCCTACCGTGAAGGACGAAGATTGTTTTTTTTATCTCTGATAAAACCCTACAGCGAGGAAAGGTAGGGGAGATTTTCTGCAAGGAATCTCTCCTTCTATGTATTGTGTTGTCATGTCATGTCATGTCTATGTGTCACCACTGGAGGCTGTATTGAGCACTCACTATTCTGACGCTGGAAACAGCAGAAGCCTTCACTCTCCTCTCCATTTAAGCCAGCTCAGACCCTCAGGTCTCTTCCTGGGCCCCCAGATTGGCGGTTTTTGATTCCTTGAATGCCAGCCAGCTGCCTCTTTTTTCTTGAGAAAAAAAAAATTTGGGGCAAATCGCGGCCGTTTTACCCCCCGGCGCTCACACACTTCCGTGTTGAAGAGGAAGGGGGGGCGTTTTCGCGTGGGGGGCATGGCTAAATGGCATCAGACGCCGGCCACACGTGGAGGAAGTAATTTAAGCTATACAGGAAAAGCTGCAGTCTGACAGTGGAGGAACAGAGCAGAGTGGTTGCTGGTCAGGTATGGTGACACAGGCATTTCTTTTTTGTGGACAACATTGTACTGTATAGCTAGGACTAATAGCAGCTTTTGTACTGTACTATAGCCTAGCAAGTGTAACATTCTTTTGCTGGTACTGCCTCTGCTTTGTACTGTAAGCTATGAGTGACAAAGGACCAGGAACTCCTCTAGGAGTTCTAAGGGGTTAATGGTATACAACAAACTAAAAACCCTTCCAAAAGAATGTCTTCCTCACCTGAGAGGTAAAAAAGAAAAATACGGGCAGTCAGATGAGCCATCAAGGGTAGAACACTTCTGTCCCTGTGTATTTCATACAAACAGGTTTTTTCTTCTACCATTTAAAAGATTATTGCTATGATGTTTCTCCATAGTAGGACTAAACATAGCAGATTCCCATCTAGTCCTCTGGGCCCTTTTGTTGAGGTGCAGGAGGCTGGGGATCAGGTAGATCTTCCCAAATATTGGAAGATACTTAGCTTTCCTCTTCTGAGGATCCTAACAGGGAGGGAGTAGTCGCACAGGTCAGGTGTTTGTCTACTCCCTTACTTATCCCATTTGTTTCCTGTAGCACAGGCTCTTGAGGTATCTGCCTCTAGTAGGGTTCATTGGAACCTCACCCACCTGGGGATGTTTTTCCTATTCATGCATAGCTATGTATTCTGAATGGGAACATTTCTATGAAAGAAATGGGGGGTTCCAGCTATTAATGCAGCAATCACCTCAGTGAGCAGAGTCTCACATGTCCAGTGGATAATGCACTTATGTTAAAGGATCCAGCAAGTTAAGGTTATATTTTCCTTTTCTTTTTTTTTTCCCAACATGTTTTTATTGAGAAATTAAACAAAAGACATTTGTACAGGTTACCATCAGTCTTTTTCCGGGTAGTACAGCAGTGAAGTAAATGAGACAGAAAAGTACAATGGGTATCATCTGAACAGAGCACGTAATGACAATTATCATGACGGGTGTAAAAGCCCGAGAAGTTAACCACGTAGGAGGATAAACGGCCTGAGTAGCACGAGAAGGCTCATTTAGTGAGACTAAAGTAGTTTTCTTGTGAAAACATAATCAATACTAGAATACAGTATCTAGGCAAAAAAATAATATATAGAAAACTGGATGGATCTGTGTACTAACCACTGAGAAGCGGGAAATGGTTGACATGATGGTAGAGGTTACAACTGGGGAGAACAGGGAAGGAAGGGGGGGGGGTTGTCAATTGAAAAAAAAAGTCCTGATGAAGTAGTCCCGAAGATATGCAATGAGTGTTGAAACGACATCCAGAGGCAGCAATGGGCAGAGGGAAATATGGATGGCTGCTATTCTTCAGGGATCGGCTCATCAAAGGAAAAGGAGAGGGTAGGTAAAGCTCGTTGGTCATCTGAAGAGAGGGCTGAAGAAATAAAAGCTTGCCATCGGAGGAAAAAACGGGATCTGGATTTGGGATCTTTAAAGTCCGTGAGAAGACGTTCTCTATACAGGAGGGTAAGAGTTTCTTGCTTGAGCTGGGAGACAGCCGGGCATTGAGGAGAAATCCAGTTCCTGAGGATAAGATGTCTAGCGATGAGTAGGCAAATCAGGATCCAATCTCTGGAAGGAGGATGAACGGGCGATCTTGTATGGGTAGAGGTCTTTCAGAATAGAGACCAGGGCAGAAAAATAGGGTCCCAGTAACCAAAGATCAGTAGGAGGGGGTCCTTGGGCAATTTCAATAGAGTGATCTCCAAAATAAAGGCTATAACCTGATCCCAGAAAGAGGAGATGAAAGAACATGACCAAAATCGGTGGGATAGAGAGGGTCTAGAAGCCGAGCATAGTGGGCAGAGGGTTCCGTCCACATTGGACTTCGAGGAGAGGAATGGGACATACGCCCAGTGAACTATTTTTAGCTGGGTTTCTCTCCAGGTTTCATTAGGTGTGAGGCGGAGGACCTCCCGGAGGCCATGTAGGAGTTTCTCGATTAAGCCCGGATCCGAGAAGTCTTTGCGCCAATTGGCAACAGACGAAGACAAGAGCGGTGGAGAGAAGTCCCATAGGAGAGGTTTGTATATATCTGAGATGGAGTATTGTCCAGAGTGAAGCAGACGGTCCAGGAAGCTAGGTTTGAATTGCAGAGATTCCGCTTTACATGTGCTGGAGAGGAAGCTAATGCATTGTTTGTAGTAGAAAGCGTGAGAAGCAGGTAAGGAGAACAGAGAGGACACGGATGAGAAGGGCAGCGGTTTCCCAGATGAGGGATTACAAAGTGTGGAAAATTTGGAGAATCCATGTTGCTCCCATAATTCATAGGATTTGTAGTGGAGACCAGGGAGGAAAGCAGGGTTCCCTTGGATCAGCAGGTGAGACGAAATGAAGGTCGGGAGCTTGAGGATTTTTCTGACCTCTCTCCAGGCCAGAGCCGTGTCCCGCAGCAGAAGGTTGTGTTGAAGAGGGGGAGGGACAGTTTTCCACTTGCAATGGAGGAGGGCTATTAAAGAATAAGGGTGAGCCATAGCAGATTCCAGAGTAAAGTTCGAGTGACGTGATTGTTGGGCAATCCAATCAAGACTAGTCCTAAGCAAACAAGCAAGGTTATACATTCTAATATGAGGTAAACTAATACCCCTTCACTCCTAGGAAGGTGCAGTTTCTTGAATGCTATACGGGGCTTTTTGCCATGCCATAAGAATTTGGAGATTTTCAAATTAAGGGCCGAAACATCTTTATGTTTAAGCAATAAAGGAATAGTTTGCAGAGGGTACAACAGTCTGGCGAAGCTAATCATTTTGACAAGGTGGCACCTTCCCATGAGCGACAGGGGGAGATCCATCCAGTTAGACAACTCCTGATTAAGTTTAGAAAAAAGAGGGGGAAAGTTGAGGTGGTAAAGGGAGGAGGGCATTTTCCCTATCTTTATTCCGAAGTAAGTGATATGTGTCGGAGCCACCTGGAATAGGGAGTGGTGATCCAAGGGGGTGAGGGATGGGTACCAATGGGGAGGATTTCTCTCTTGGCATAGTTAATGCGGAGTCCTGAGCATACCCTGAAGGTATCAAAAATATTTCTAATGTGTAAAATGTCAGCAGCAGGACTTGAAGTGAAAATGAGGATGTAAGGAGCTCGAAAGATCCAACAGAGATGCCTCGCAAGGGAGTGACCTGGGAGAGATATCTGGAGAGGGGTTCCAGGGTGATATTAAATAGTAAGGGGGACAGAGGGCAGCATTGCCTAGTACCCTTGTGGAGGCAAAATTCCTCAGAGAGGAGTCCCGCTGCCACCACCCTGGCTGAGGGGGCTGAGTACATGGAATTAATGAGATGACAGAAGGGACCTGAAAAACCCATTTTGGTGAGGGACAGTGAAAGCCAGTCAAAGCTGACATTATCTAAAGCTTTTTCTGCATCTAGGGTAATGATGGCGTAATCTCCCTTTGGGTCCCGTTTAGCTTGTTCAAGGGCCAAGAGCACCTTACGTATATTCAAAGTGGGCGTGCGCCCTTTAACAAAACCAGATTGGGCAGGGTGTATGAGATCAGGGAGGATGTCCGCCAGCCCGGAAGCCGCTATTTTTGATAGGATTTTAACATCCAGGTTAGGCAATGAGATGGGCCCGTAGGAACCTGGTTCCAAGGAGTCCTTTCCTTTCTTGGCAAGAAGTTTGATAATAGCTTGGTTACCCGTAGGCAGGTATGGACCTCCCGACCAGATGCCAGAGAAAACTGAGTGCAGTATGGGTACAGTAATATTAAGGAGAGTTTTGTAGAATTCGCCATTAAACCCGTCAGGGCCAGGGGCTTTGGAAGGGCGAAGGCTTTTGATGGTGCGTTCTATTTCGTCTAAGGTGATGGGGGAGTTCAAGGATTCTAACTGGGCGGGGGAGATGTGAGGTAAGTGGACTTTGTCAAGGAAAGAGCGGGTGGTAGGCTCCTCTATCTGATCTGGGCCATAGAGGGCTGAGTAGAATTCCAACATGGTCTTATTAATATCAGGGGGGTGGAGTGGATGGTCCCCGACTTGTCCCGAAGGGAGGTAATGTGAGTGGGCCGGGTGGGGCCCTTGCACAGTCTGGAGAGGAGCTTTCCGGACTTGTTGCCAAACTTGTGTAGGGTGGCATCAAAGTGTGCTTTTTTGGTAAGCTCAAGGGTAGAGGCCCAATGGTCAAAGGAAGATTTGGCGGCCCATTCATCTCTGTCCACAGAGGAAGTTGAGGTGTTAAGGGAGATTTGAGCTTTGTGCAGTCGGGTACTAGTTGATTTAAACTTGACCATGGCATGGCGTTTAAAAGTAGAGGCATAAGAAACGATACGACCCCTCAGGAATGCTTTGCCAGCATCCCAAAGGAGGTTTGGGTCACCCAGATGGGGGGAGTTGGCTAGGGAGAACTCCTCCCAGGAACGCTCCATATAGACCTTAAAATCAGTGTTGCCGTGCAGGAATGAGGGGAATCGCCAAATATTGGGATGAGGCGGGAGATCCAGACGGTCCAAAGTGAGGGTTATGGGGGCGTGATCAGAAATGGCTATGCCCCCCACCTCCGAGTCAGAGATCAGGGGAAGAAGATTATCGGAGCCAAAAAAATAGTCTATCCTGGTCAGGACTTTGTGGGGGTTAGAGTAGAAAGTAAATTCCCTGTCTATCGGATGGGATAGCCACCAGATGTCTGTGAGGTGTAGTGAATCTATAGTGGAAGCCAAAGGGGAGGGGGCGGCTTGAGAGGGATTACATGAGAGGGTTTTCGGGGAGGATCTGTCGACCGCCGGGTCCATGATATCATTAAAATCCCCTCCGATTAAATGTGGAACATGTGAGGCATCGAGGAGCCAAGTGGATAACTGACAATAGAAGGATTTAGAGGGACTGTTGGGGGCATATATATTGGAGATCATAAATTCCTTTGACCCTATTTTTACTTGCGTCGAAAGAAACCGCCCTTGGTCATCTGTGTGAGTGGAGATGACGGAACAAGGGAGGTTCCTACGAATCAGGAGGAGAACACCAGCTTTGCGTCCAACCAATTCTGAGCCCAATACTGAGCCCACCCACAGTTTCTGCATACGATGGAAATCAGAAGCTGGGAGGTGGGTTTCTTGTAGTAAGGCTATGTCAGTCTTTAACCGTTTAAGGTGGCGAAGGATCTTCATTCTCTTATGGGGAGAACGGAGACCCTTCACATTCCAGGAAACTACCCTAAGAGATCACATTACGAAGGGAATAATCGGAAAGGCCATGAGAGCATTGTTTCATCAATGGGAAAGCATACGATGGACTTAGAGTCGGGGCTAATTTAATATAGAGGCAACCAGCCCACAGGTAAAGGGCACCTGGGGAGGGGCAGGGTAGGGAGGGGGACAGGGGGAAGAAGAACAAAGAGGTCGGGGTAGGAAGGAACATTATACAAATTACAACATCCATTAGTGCAAGCTTCACTTTTTTCCGCATGAGAACACTGTGCGAATCGGCTCCCCACACGGGACCCTGTGTAAAAAGGGATATCAGCAGAGCCCGAGTACCCGACAGCCACTAGGGGGACATAAGGGCAGTCTGGACCGGGTCCCCCATGATAGGAGATGGCCGGAAACGGTGCACAGTGTACTCCTGGGGAAAAGACAAGGCACATGTCTAACGTAGACCACAGCAATGACTGTACGACATAACATAACAAGAGAGAGAACCTTGAAACAAAAAACTCTAACAACATGTACAAATGAAATAAAATATGGTGGCCAAGGGGCCATGTAGTAGAGTCTAGAGATACCGAATGGGTTGGCTACCAAGTGCTGCTAGCCACTATCCCCGGGGGGGGGGGCTATGCCTGGGGCAAAGCAGACCCCAGTAATCCAGCAGGGAGCCGAAAGCTAAAAGTCAGTTCTCGGCTGCAGCAGGAGGGCCGCAAATTCAGAGTGAGACATTCCAGCTGCTCTGGAAGAAGAAAATAACGGGAAAACGCAGAAAAAAAAAAACAAGTCATACGACCTGAGGTAGAGAGGTAGAAGTCCAATGGGCGAGCGAAGGGATATCAGCGCAGGGTGTTGCGGTTACGATGATCAGGAGCCGAAGGCCTGAAGTGTTTGGGAGAATCTTTGCGTGGGCTGCGTTCCAGATTTGGAGGGCGTGTGGGGGTGCAGGTCCGGTCTAAGCGAGTGAAGGTAGGATTCCGCTTCCGACGGGTCCTGGAAAGAAAGTTGGTCTCCTTTTGGCGACTTTATCCGTAAGGTAGCCGGGAGGGCCAGAGTAAACTTTATTTGCTGCTTGAATAGTTCAGAGCATATCGGTTGGAAGGCTTTCCTCTTCTTGGAGAAGTCGATAGAATAGTCTGCAAAAAGGTGTATTTTAACCCCATCAATGTAGAGGTCAGGGGACTGCCTGAATTTCTGGAGAAGGAGCGACTTATCAGCATAATTGAGGTATTTTGCAATGATGGGTCGTGGGGACTTCCGTTCGGCATTGAAGGATCCCATACGGTGAGCACGTTCAACCGTAAAAGGGCCTGGTAGGCCCATGGCTTCTGGAATGCATTTGGAGCAAAACTCTGTTAGGGCAGTTGCAGGGAGCGACTCAGGGACGCCAACAAAACGCAGGTTTCTCCGTCTTGACCTATTTTCCAGGTCTTCCAATTTTTGGAGGATGAACTGGTTGGTTTTGTCTTGGGATTGTTCTGTGGCCTGAGCTTGGTAGATTTCATCGTCTACCTCTGATACACGGTGTTCCAGTTCGTTTAGTCTGGTTCAGTAAATTGTGTTTTTAGCTGTTGCATGCCAGCGTTGACTGCCTTCTCCACAGAGGCTGCTATCATGGGAGTAAGGAGAGCCGCCACAGCCTGTGCAATGCGATGCGTGTGGCCTTCATCCCCGGTGGGGCTGTGGGAAAGAGTGACCGCTGGTGGGGTCTGGTGCTGGGCCAGTGAAGGATTCTGTCCCTGGGGAGGAGTGGCGTGTGAGGAAGAGAGAGCCGGAGCAACAGCGCCACTAACCTCCACGTCTGACACCTGTGCGTTCGTTCCAGCGGTAGTGTAGGCCGAAGCCGGGGGCTCGATTTCCGGCCTGTCCGACGAGGCCGCCGTGGCCGCGTACGGACAGGCGCCGGTTTTCTCCACGAATCGGTCCATCTGTGCCCGGATGGTGAGGAGGACCCACCAGTGGTGATGTCTGGGCTGGGGGGCCACTCGGGCCTAATTTTTAGGCCGATTTAGGGTGCCCGGAGCGGGAGCTGTGAGAAGGCGCAGCTAGCACATGCGGCGCCGGAACCGGAAGTCGGATTTTCCTTTTAAAGACAGGATGTCTTTTGCAGTTCTGGCTGCAATTGGGGTAACGCAGTCCATTAACCCTTTAATGTCTGCTCCACTATTGTGGTGGAGCACATTTTGCGTCAAGCCAATGAATTGGAATATGGACTCTAAGGGGTTAAGGAACAGGTGTGAGATACCTGAAAGTTCGGCCTTATCAGCAGGCCTGGCAAGGGACTGGTTTATTTGATGCACTGTGTCTCACAGATGCTATGAAGGACTCGATCGTTTAAGCCCTATGGCTTGTACTTGGACTAGTGCATTTTTGCAGAGGTCCGTGGCTGAAATATTAATCAGCCGAAGCACCAGGTGAAATCCCTTAGCCAGTCTGTGTCCCTTTCTGGGGTACGACTATTTAGAATGGATAAGTACATCCAAAAGGGGTAAAGCTCTCTTTACCAGTAAAAGGAGGTTCAGACAGTTCTGAAAAGAACTATGCCTTAGTTCCCAGGGGGCAGCACCAGGATCTTGGGGGCAGAAAGCCCATAAAGCATAATGCTAAGGCCTTCTCATGAAGGAGCACCCCCACTCGTTCGGGTGAGGGGAAAGGTCCTGTGATTCTCAAAGTCTGGCATGAACAATGTTACGAGCAGAGGGATTTCTGCGATTTTCTTCTCTAGGTTACATCTAGAGTTCCAAGAGCCCGGATGGCCCAGTCGGCTTTCGATTTGAGGGTCCGGGGTTCGGGTCCTGTTTGGGTGCTGCCTGTGGGGTCCTTGGGGCTGCTGATGCGGCAGTCTTTATGCAAGAGTGTCCGTCTCCTCAAAGAATGCTCCTAAGTTTCCAGAGAAAAAAAGAAAGAAAGAGAAAAGGAAAGAAGAGAAGTCTCTCTTTCTGGCCTCTGGATCAGCTGTTATCCCAGTCGGTGATATCAGAGATTCCCTTAGTGGGGCAGGTTTTTTTTTTGGCTCAAACCTTTTAAAGTCTCAGAGCCAAACAGAGAGGTAAGACCCATTCTAGATCTCGGAGATCTGAATCGGCACTTGAACATTCGATCCTTTCATAATTTGATCGGTTGTGTCCATCCTGCAAGGAGGGGAGTGCCAATGTTTCCTGCTTACCAGAAATTTCCGCGGTTTGAAATATAAAATTATTTTTTCCCTATACTAATAAAGGACTACTGCAGCAGAAGGGCAGCAGTCAGCAGTAGTGCACCTCAACCCTATATAAATTGTGGACCTATACCAGTCCTTAAGGAATAGCAGACCTGTACTTCACTCAACCCTATGTACTGTAGTACCCTAGACCTTACCAGTCCTTATAAGGACCTTTGTGGAACTAGTAGGTTGTGAATGATTAGCAGACTGTACCTCAGTCCCTATACTGATAAAGGACTACTGCAGCAGAAGGGCAGCAGTCAGCAGTAGTGCACCTCAACCCTTTATACATTGTGGACCTATACCAGTCCTTAAGGAAAAGCAGACTGTACCTCACTCAACCCTATGTACTGTAGTACCCCAGACCTTACCAGTCCTTATAAGGACCTTTGTGGAACTAGTAGGTTGTGAATGATTAGCAGACTGTACCTCAGTCTCTATACTGATAAAGGACTACTGCAGCAGAAGGGCAGCAGTCAGCAGTAGTACACCTCAACCCTATGTATTGTGGACCTATACCAGTCCTTAAGGAATAGCAGACTGTACCGCTGTCACGAGGATCCTGCCAGCAGTAGTCAGTCCGGACCTTCCGCCGCGCGTCCGCGGGTGCGCGGGTGCGCACGTGCGCGTCTGTGCGCGGTCGTGCGCGCGTGTGTGCGCTCCTTGGCGCCAGGCTGGCTATTTAACTCAGTTGGTCACATCCAGTTCTTGCTGTCTGATCTACAGCGTGCGAGTGCCCTGATTCTGAGAACCTGCCTTCTGTGACCTGTTGACCCGGCTTGTTTACCTACTGCTCCTGCTATCCGCCTGCATCTGACCTCGGCCTGCCTGACCTTCCCTCTGCTTGATCCTTCGGTGCCTTGCTGCCTGCCCGTTTACCGACCCGGCTCGTCCGACCATCCACCTGCTTGATCCTTGGTACCTCTGCTGTCCGCCTGACCTCCGACCCGGCTTGTCTGACTGCTCTGCTTCCAGCCTCCTGTTCCGGTGCCGTCTGCTGCTCTACCTCCAGTAGTGGTTCCAGCACCTGCCTGAAGTCCTGCCTCTGCCTGAGTTCCTGCATTGGTGTCCTGGTCCAGCCTCTCTGCCTGCCGCTCTACTTCAGCTTCCTGCACCTGCCTGCTGATCCTGTTTCCCTCCGAGTCCAGCCATTCCCTGATCCAGCTGTTGATCCTGCCAGACACTCGTGCCCCTCTTGACTCTTGTGTTACCTGTATACACTACCAGGGCCCTTGAGTCGGAGCCGCAAGAGAGGTCTCCTCCTGCAAGTTGGGCTCTACCACCAGGTACGTGACAGTATCAGACAGCCATGTCCGAGCCCGCGCAGGGAGCCTCTCCCATGGACGAACTTTGTCTGCATCTGGCTGGCCTCACCCAGGCTGTTAAGAGTCTCCAGGAGGGATACACTCGTTTGGAGGAAAAGGTCCAAGCTCTCACTTCACCCACAACCACTCAGGGGCCTCTTCCGTCCGCTGCCGTCTCCAGCACCTCTTCTCCGACAGTGGTAATGTTGCCTCCCGAACCCAGGGTTCCCACGCCTGAAAAGTTTTCTGGAGAGCGAAGTAAATTCAGAGCATTCTGGAACTCTTGTGAACTGTACTTTGCCCTACAGCCTCGCACCTTCTCACTTGATGCCACCAAGGTGGGATTCGTGGTGTCCTTGCTCCTGGGAGATCCTCAAGCTTGGGCTCATCGTTTGCTGGAACAGAAAGCAGAGGTCCTAACCAACCTGACCACCTTCTTTGATACGATGGCCCAGCTCTACGAGGACCCTCAACTCTCCGCCACGGCCAAAGCCGCCCTGCATACCCTTCAACAGGGGCGTAGGGCTGTAGAGGATTATGTTGCTGAGTTCCGCCGTTGGAGTACAGATACGGACTGGAATGATGCGGCCCTTCGTTACCAGTTTCGTATGGGGCTCTCAGACCCACTGAAAGATGAACTGGCTCGTGTGGGAGTCGCTCAAACTCTGGATGCCCTGATTAATCTGGCCATCCAAATTGATCGACGGCTGAGGGAGCGAAGAGCTGAAAGAGGTGCTGGGCCTACTCGTCCCTCCTGGATGCTGCCTCGGGTACCTAACTACTCTCATCCGGCTCCCACTCCTAGTCCTGTTCCAGCACCTGATACTTCCAAACCTATGCAGCTCGGAGTCCTTCGCCCTGCTCTCACGATGGAGGAACGCCAACGTCGTCGGGTCAACAACTTGTGCCTTTACTGCGGGGAACCTGGGCACTACGTCAGGAACTGTCCTGCCAAGCTCCGTAAGTGCATGTCTGTCTCGTCTGGCTCTACAACTGCTTGGCTTAAGACCTCTTCTCACCTCGCCCTTTCTGTCTCGTTGCAGCTCCCAGGAAGGACTTTGCAGGTCCCCGCTATCATTGACTCGGGGGCTTGTAGCTGTTTCATGGACTCTTCTTTTGCCAGTAAACACCAAATCCCTTTGCTGTACAAGGCTCAAGGACTCTCTATCCACCTGGCCGATGGCTCCACAATAAAATCTGGACCAGTCACGCAAGAGACTACCCCCCTTTCAGTTTCTGTCTCTAATCTGCATCAGGAACTGCTTCGCTTGGACATTATTCCATCTCCTTTGTTTCCAATCATCCTTGGCATGCCATGGTTGCAGGCCCATAACCCTGCTATAAACTGGGTGACCGGGGAGATCACATTTTTCTCTCCTTATTGCCAGCAGTACTGTCTCCTGAAGAATCCTGGCGAATCCTCTGCCTTACTATGTCTGGACTCTGATTCTGAGCTTCGCCAAGCAGTTCCTGAAGTATATCATGACTAGCTAGACGTCTTCAGTAAGAAGGGGGCGGAAACTCTGCCGCCCCATCGGGCATATGACTGCCCCATTGAACTCCTCCCCGGGGCTGAAATTCCCTTTGGCAGGATCTTCCCACTGACCGAACTGGAACAGGAGACTCTGAAAATGTACATAGACGAAAACCTGGAGAAAGGCTTCATTCGACCCTCCACTTCTCCAGCAGGTGCAGGCATCTTCTTTGTGGAAAAGAAAGACCATACCCTCCGGCCCTGTGTTAACTACAGAGAGTTAAATAAGATAACAGTAAAGAATCGATACCCGCTTCCACTGGTACCAGAATTATTTCAGAGACTGGGAACTGCCTCTACCTTCACTAAGCTGGATCTCAGAGGGGCCTACAATCTGGTTCGTATCAGAAGTGGGGATGAGTGGAAGACAGCTTTTCGTACCCGCTTTGGGCATTTCGAATATCTGGTGATGCCCTTCGGATTGTGCAATGCTCCCGCTACCTTCCAGTATTTCATTAATGATGTCTTCCGGGACTATTTAGACTTGTTTGTCATTGTCTACCTTGACGATATCCTCATTTTTTCCCCTTCTCTGGACTCTCATCGCAAACATGTTAAATGTGTCCTGGACCGGCTCCGGCAACATGGGCCAAGGCTGAAAAATGTGCTTTTGAACAAGAAAGTATCTCATTTCTGGGCCTAGTTATTTCTGTTGAAGGAATAAGGATGGATCCACAAAAGATTTCTGCAATTCTTGACTGGCCAGCTCCCACTGACAAGAAAGGGGTCCAACGTTTTGTTGGCTTCGCCAATTTTTACAGGAAATTTATCAAGGGGTTCTCCGCTATCATCTGCCCAATCACGCAACTAACCAAGCAAGGGGTGAGTTCCCGGAAGCTCAAGTCGCTTTCGAGTCCCTCAAGAGACTGTTTACCTCCGCGGATGTCTTAAAACATCCCGATTCTTCTCTACCATTTGTCTTGGAAGTAGACGCCTCTGAAATCGCTGTTGGAGCTGTCCTCTCCCAACGACAAGGTACCAAAGCTTCACTTTTTCCAGTTGCCTTCTTTTCCCGAAAGCTGTCCCCCGCGGAGAGAAATTATGACGTAGGTGATCGAGAATTACTGGCCATAAAATCTGCCCTGGAAGAATGGCGATACCTGTTAGAAGGAGCTGCTCATCCTATCCTGATCTACACAGATCACAAGAACCTGGAATACCTGAAGTCTGCAAAGAGGCTGAGACCGCGACAAGCTAGGTGGGCCTTGTTCTTTTCCAGGTTCTCATTCCATGTTACTTACCGGCCCGGCTCCAAGAACACGAAACCCTATGCCCTCTCTAGGATGTTTCACAAATCCGAAGAAACTTCGCCCCCTGACACTATCCTGGCCCCAGGGAACTTTCTCCTGCTACAGGAAGATCTGCTCTTGTGATTGAAACAAGCTTCCATGGGGTCAACACCCACCGTTGGAACTGAGTTACAGGTCAGGGATGGACTGTTTTGGTACGGCAGCAAAATCTTTGTACCCGAATGCTTACGGGTGGCCATTCTCGAACTTTGCCATGATCATGCACTAGCAGGGCACTTTGGTGCCTACAAGACTGCTGATCTTGTCCAGCGTACTTTCTGGTGGCCCCAAGTATTTAAGGACTGTAGGAGTTACGTGGAGTCCTGCACCACCTGTGCTCGGAGCAAAACCCATAGGTCCAGAGCCTGGGGGTTACTGAAACCTCTGCCCATTCCAGACAGGCCTTGGAAGATGCTGTCTATGGACTTCATTGTCGACCTACCCCCTGCAGCTGGGCATACTGTCATCTTTGTGGTGGTAGATCGGCTGTCTAAAATGGCCCATTTCATTCCGATGAAGGGTACCCCCTCTGCTTCCGAGACTGCCCAGATGTTTATCAGGGAAATAATTCGACTTCATGGAATCCCGACCAATATAGTTTCTGACCGCGGAGTGCAATTTACCTCGCGGTTTTGGAAAGCGCTGTGTAAAGTCCTGGGAATTACGCTATCATTCTCCACCGCTTACCATCCTCAGACGAATGGTCAGACCGAGAGGACCAATCAGACCCTCGAGCAATACCTGCGTTGTTTTTCATCCTTTTCTCAAGATGACTGGGTCACACTGCTTCCGTTGGCCGAATTTGCGTATAACAATTCCATGCATTCTGCTACCAAGCAAAGTCCGTTTTTTGCTAATTATGGTTTTCATCCAGCTTTCCTTCCTAATTCAATTCCCGAGTGTTCTGTGCCAGCAGTCCTGGAAACTATAAATTTTTTCTCCTCAAACAACCAATTATTACAGAAGACCATGGCAAGATCCCAGGAGCAGAATAAGGAAGTGTTCGACAGGAAGAAGCGGGGTGAATTGTTGCTCGAACCAGGTGACCGTGTATGGTTATCCTCTGCGAACCTTAGATTGTCTTGTCCTTCCAGGAAATTGGGTCCCAAATTCCTGGGCCCTTTCCCTGTAAAGAGGAGAATTAACGAGGTGGCTTATGAGCTGGAGCTCCCGGATTCACTCAGAATCCACCCTGTTTTTCACGTCTCCCTGTTGAAACCCTTTGTCCCCAATCCTTTTCCTGACCGGAATGTGAATCCTCCCGACCCTGTAATAGTGAATGGGGAGGAAGAATTTGAAGTTGAAGCTATCCTGGATTGTAGGAAAAGGAATAACCAAGCTCAATTTTTAATTAAATGGAAAGGCTATGGCCCGGAGGAGAATTCTTGGGAGCCTGTGGAGAATATCCATGCAAAGACTTTAATTCAAGCTTTCAGGAGATTGCACCCTGAAAGATGGGCCCGGTTGGGCATCCGGAGGCTGCCCCTTGAGGGGGGGCAATGTCACGAGGATCCTGCCAGCAGTGGTCAGTCCGGACCTTCCGCCGCGCGTCCGCGGGTGCGCGTTTGCGCGCGTGCGCGGTCGTGCGCGCGTGTGTGCGCTCGTTGGCGCCAGGCGGGCTATTTAACTCAGTTGGTCACATCCAGTTCTTGCTGTCTGATCTACAGCGTGCGAGTGCCCTGATTCTGAGAACCTGCCTTCTGTGACCTGTTGACCCGGCTCGTTTACCTACTGCTCCTGCTATCCGCCTGCATCTGACCTCGGCCTGCCTGACCTTCCCTCTGCTTGATCCTTCGGTGCCTTGCTGCCTGCCCGTTTACCGACCCGGCTCGTCTGACCATCCACCTGCTTGATCCTTGGTACCTCTGCTGTCCGCCTGACCTCCGACCCGGCTTGTCTGACTGCTCTGCTTCCAGCCTCCTGTTCCGGTGCCGTCTGCTGCTCTACCTCCAGTAGTGGTTCCAGCACCTGCCTGAAGTCCTGCCTCTGCCTGAGTTCCTGCATTGGTGTCCTGGTCCAGCCTCTCTGCCTGCCGCTCTACTTCAGCTTCCTGCACCTGCCTGCTGATCCTGTTTCCCTCCGAGTCCAGCCATTCCCTGATCCAGCTGTTGATCCTGCCAGACACTTGTGCCCATCTTGACTCTTGTGTTACCTGTATACACTACCAGGGCCCTTGAGTCGGAGCCGCAAGAGAGGTCTCCTCCTGTAAGTCGGGCTCTACCACCAGGTACGTGACAACCGCACTCAACCCTATGTACTGTAGTACCCTAGACCTTTTCAGTCCTTATAAGGACCTTTGTGGAACTAGTAGGTTGTGAATGATTAGCAGACTGTACCTCAGTCCCTATACTGATAAAGGACTACTGCAGCAGAAGGGCAGCAGTCAGCAGTAGTGCACCTCAACCCTATATAAATTGTGGACCTATACCAGTCCTTAAGGAATAGCAGACTGTACCTCACTCAACCCTATGTACTATAGTACCCTAGACCTTACCAGTCCTTATAAGGACCTTTGTGGAACAAGTAGGTTGTGAATGATTAGCAGACTGTACCTCAGTCCTTATACTGATAAAGGACTACTGCAGCAGAAGGGCAGCAGTCAGCAGTAGTGCACCTCAACCCTATATAAATTCTGGACCTATACCAGTCCTTAAGGAATATCAGACTGTACCTCACTCAACCCTATGTACTGTAGCACCCTAGACCTTACCAGTCCTTATAAGGACCTTTGTGGAACTAGTAGGTTGTGAATGATTAGAAGACTGTACCTCAGTCCCTATACTCATAAAGGACTACTGCAGCAGAAGGGCAGCAGTCAAGTATAATATTCTTTCTATATTTGGAAGAAATAATGTTATACGTGTACAAGCCTATTACCATACCAGTCCTGAAAAGAACCTTTGTGGACCTAATAGTAACAGCTACTGATTAAACTGACTGCCCCTTACTGCCTCACACACAGCTTCCCGCCTGTCCCTAACTTGAATAGCACTTTTGTGGACCTAATAGTAACAGCTAATGATTAAACTGACTGTCCCTGCAGCACACAGCGTCCTGCCCCTCTCTCTACACTGACAAAAGTCAGTAGCACAGCAGTGCCTCAAACCTATATCCTGAACTACACCTAACACCTATACCAGTCCTGAAAAGAACTTTTGTGGACCAAATAGCTAGCGATTTGGGTCACTGCAGTCTCTCCCTGCTCCACACAGCAACCTCTCCCTATAGTGACAGTAGAAAGAATGTAAAATGGCCGCCGGATCGGGTCTATTTATAAGTTAGGGGGAATGTCCAAGTGTCCATGTGCTGTAATGTCTCAATTGGCTGTCCTGTACCCCATGATGGATGTGTCATCATAGGTCAAAGTTCTTTTACACAGTAAACACGGAAGTCCGCCGGGCGAACGGCGCGAAGCGACTGCCGGGCGAACCGTTCGGCCATCCCTAATTAGAAGATCTACTTTAAATAGATCATTCAGTCTCAGGTCTAAAAGCAGAGTCTGATCTCAGCTGTAGATAGCTGAAATCTCTAGGTTGGATTCTCAGCCTAGGAAGATTCTCCTTAAAACCATCAAGGAGGTTACTTGGGGGCTGGTTATAGATACCATACAGAAGAAGGTATTCTTACCCCAGACAGGAATCAGTTCCATTGTAGGACTAATTCAACTCATCAGGTAAAAGGAAAATTCCTTCATTCGGCTGCAGGAGATTTTTAGGGGAAATGGTGGCCTCCTTCAGGGCCATGCCTTACGCAAAATTTTATTCAAAGACTGCTTCAAGACACCATCCTGTTGGTCTGGCATAAGAAGGATTCAGGCCTTGTTTGTTTCCAATATGCTTGGCTCCCAACATAGGTCAGAGCCTAAATTGGTGGTTGTTATCCAGCAGGATGATCCTGCAAGATGTTAACAACAGATGCCAGCCTTCTAGGCTGGGGAGCAGCCCTGGAAGAAGATTCTGTCAAAGGGAGATGGTCCAGGTTGGAGGACCTTGCTTATCAACTTTGTTGGAAGTTTCAGGCAGTACATCTGGCCATAGAATCTTGGCGGTCAGATTACGGGACTGTCCTGACAGGATGCAGTCTGACAGAGCCACGGTGGTGGCTTACATCGATCACCAGGGGAGGCACAAGAAGTCATGCAGCACAAAAAAAGAGGGGAAAAATGTTCTAGCTTTGGCAGAACACAACATTCCTTGCCTATTGGCAATTTTAATATTTCAGGCGTACTACTTGAGATGCCAACAATTATTTCTAGGAGAATGATCTCTTCACCCCGACATCTTCCTAGCAATATGTCAGATGGGGTACTCCGGACATGGACCTATTCGCGTCCAGATTCATTAATAAGGTCGACAACTTTATGTCAAACAAGGGGTCCGCTAGCAGACGGAACAGACGCATTAGTCTTCCCAGGGGATCAGTTCTCACTGATCTATGCATTTCCTCCAGCTCTGCTACTTTTGCACCTTCTCCGCTGGATTAAGCAGGAACAGAATGAGGTGATTCTGGTGGCTCCAGCCAGGTCCCAGAAGATCTTAATTTATCAAGATCATAAAGAGGGCAGTAGGAGTCCTTTGGACTCTGCCATTATAGCCAAACCTTCTTGCACAAGTTTAACAGGTTTGACTGTTGAATTCCACTCTATAAAAGATCGTGGGTGATCTCCTTCAGTAGTGTCTACTTTGACTAATGCCAGGAAGCCAGCTTCCAGAATCACTTACTATAGAATCTTGAAGGCATGGGTTTCTTGGTATGGATCCAGGTGTTGGCACCCCAGGAAGTATGTCAATAGGCAGGATTCCTACATATGGGATCTGTAATGAAGCTGGCCTTGATTTTTATCAAGAGCCAGATCAAGCCGTGTTCGATGTCTTTTCCTATGGCCTCTTGCTTCCTATTCTTGGTGCATAGCTTTTTCAGGGGGTAACACGGTTTATCCCCCTATCAAGGCACCTTTAAATCCTTAGGATTTAAAATTGGTCTTTTCGGCTTTGCTGAATCAGCCGTTTGAACCTTACTAGAAATTCTCTTGGTTCTTTGACAAGAAAGATAATCTTTTTTGCTTGCCATTTCTTCTGTTAAAAGAGTATAGGAACTAACGGCTCTGTCTTGTAAGAGCCATATTCCATCATGCATAAGGATGTGGTGGTTTGATGTCCTCATCCTGAATTCTTACCAAAAGTGGTAACAGGTTTTCATTTAAACCAAGATATTATTCTTCCTTCTTTCTCCCCAGAAGCCTTAATCTGGGGAAGAGAAAGAACTACAGTCTTTTGATGTAGTAAGAGCGATCAGAGTCTATTTAAAGGCGACCGCTCAGGTTTGCAAAACACAGGTTTTATTTGTACTGCCAGAGGGTCCAAGATATGGACAGGCAGCGTCAGGATCCACTATTTTCCAAATGGATTTGTCAAGTAATTGTTCAAGCTTCAGCTTAAAGAAGAACATTCTTCCTTCTCAGATTAAGAGCACACTCATCCAGGGCGATTAGTGCCTCTTGGGCGGTGCATCATCAGGCTTCTATGGCTCAGATCTGTAAGACCACAACTTGGTCTTCGGTTCAGACGTTTATCCATTTTCTAATTGATATTAAAGGTCATGAGGATATTGCCCTTGGGCACAGCATATACTGCAGGCTGCAGTATGAGTCCTCTGGCCTCCTATTTTCTTGTCGCCCCCCCTTTTAGTTGTCATTGCTATGGGACATCCCACATAGTTATTACTTTGGCTCTGTGTCCCCTGATAAGAAAATAGGATTTTTAAAACAGCTTACCTGTAAAATCTTTTTCTTTGATATACATCAGGGGACACAGAGGTCCCTCCCTTCTTCTTTTACACTTTAATTGCTTGGCTACAAAACTGGGCACTCCCTAGTATTGGGAGGGGTTATATGGGGAAAGTTCACGCCTTCAGGGGCATGCCAGTGTCCAGCACCTGATGGTCCAATATAACCCACATAGTTATTACTATGGCTCTGTGTCCCCTGATGTACATCAAAGAAAATTATTTTTACAGGTAAGCTGTTTTAAAAATCCTATTTTAAAAATAAATAAATAAATAAAAGAATATTAGAATTTCCCATAAAATTCCTAAAACACTGTACCTGATGGGATTATGGCCAATACAGCCCTAGGGATAAAACTATGCTTTAAGCGATTAGTGTGCGTTTTAAGTGTCCTATATCTTTTCCCTGATGGCAATGGGACAAACACACTGTAACCTGGGTGGGTTGGATCCATACTAATAGCTTTTGCCCACTTTTTTATTCGGCTGGCATATGCCGTGTCTAAATTCGGTAGCTCTGTTCTTATGATCCCCAGGCACTTCTTATCCTCTGCCCTGCAGCTGGCATACCACACTACAGTACAGTGGAGAAAAATATTCTCAATGGTACACTGATAGAAATTGACCAGAATCCTTAAGGACAATCCAGCCCGCTTCAGTGTCCGAAGGAAAAACAGTCTCTGCTGCACTTTTTTCACAAAAAAAAGTATTTTGAGACCATGGCTACTGCCTTATAATATGCACTCCCAAAAATATAATAGTGTCCACCCTTTCCACCTCCTCACCACCTATATAAACCGGGCAATGATTGATCTTTCTTGATCTCCTATAATCCAATATTATTTCTTTAGTTTTTGCTGTGTTAAGTATTACACCAACTAAATGTTGAATTTCCTGCCTATAAGCTGTCTCATCATTATCTTGTATGAGTCCCACTAAAGTGGTGTCATCAGCAAACTTCACTATAGTGTTAGACACATATATGGGCAGGGCAGTCTTTAAAGCAGGGCAAAGGGGGCAGCTGCCCTGGGCCCTGTCATTGTTGTGGGGTCCAAAGCAGCTGCCTCATACTTGCCAACTATCCCAGTTTAAATTCCCTTTGAAGTTTTAGTCCTGTGCTGTGTCCCGATATCTCAGTGTGAAGTGCTGGTACTAATGCTACCCAGCTCTGCCCTATTGTTGTGTACAGATGACTCACCTGCTGATCCTGTGTTTACATGTAAATAACAGTCATTCATATGTAAATAGCAGCAGCATTCATAAGAAAATAGCTTGCGTCCGGCGGCACTGATATGTAAATAAAGGTGGCATTCATATGTATATCATGCCCTCCTGCAGTGAGGAGATGGTGTGCTGTAACCTCTAGCAACCAAACAGTGAGCAGTATTACTGTACAGTAATCTCTAGCAACCATTTAACAAGCAGAAATAATTAGCTGTAACCGCTAACCAATCGCAATTGCTGCCTGATCTGATCCGGTGTCTTGTCAAATAGCGTCCTCCATCAGATAGTGTCCCCTGCGTACTGCGCATGTGCAGTACACAGGAACACAGATTCCGAAAATTGCCGAGGATGAACGGCGCCTGCGCCGTGAGTCCAGGTTCTATCCCCACTATCCAAGTGGACATAGAGCTAGAATAAAAAAGAGCCGAGCGGAGCGAGGCTGAGCCCCGAAGCGTGGCGCCCTATGTCCGCTTGGATGGTGGGGCTACCACCTCCACTCACGGCGCAGGCACCGTTCAGCTTCAGAGATTTTCCGAAGCTTCATCTGCTCCGTACTGCGCATGCGTACCCTATCAATACTCTGCAATACCCTGCCAATACTCATCAATACTCTGCAATACCCTATCAGTAACAATACTCTGCAATACTCTGCGAATACTCTGCAATACCCTATCAATACCCTATCAATACTCTGCAATACCCTGCCAATACTCTGCAATACCCTATCAATACTCTGCAATACCCTGCCAATACTCATCAATACTCTGCAATACCCTATCAGTAACAATACTCTGCAATACTCTGCGAATACTCTGCAATACCCTATCAATACCCTATCAATACTCTGCAATACCCTGCCAATACTCTGCGATACCCTATCAATACTCTGTGATACCCTATCAATACTCTGCGATACCCTGCCAATACTCTGCAATACCCTATCAGTATCAATACTCTGCAATACCCTGCCAATACTCTGCAATACCCTATCAATACTCTGCAATACCCTATCAATACTCTGCAATACCCTGCCAATACTCTGCAATACCCTATCAATACTCTGCAATACCCTATCAATACTCTGCAATACCCTATCAATACTCTGCGATACCCTGCCAATACTCTGCAATACCCTATCAGTATCAATACTCTGCAATACCCTGCCAATACTCTACAATACCCTGTCAATACTCTGCAATACCCTGCCAATACTCTGCAATACCCTGCCAATACTCTGCAATACCCCGCCAATGCTCTGCAATACATACCCTGCCAATACTCTGCAATACATACCCTATCAATACTCTGCAATACCCTGCCAATACTCTGCAATACATACCCTATCAATACTCTGCAATACTCTGCAATAAATACCCTATTAATACTCTGCAATACCCTATCAATACTCTGCAATACCCTGCCAATACTCTGCAATACCCTATCAGTATCAATACTCTGCAATACCCTGCCAATACTCTACAATACCCTGTCAATACTCTGCAATACCCTGCCAATACTCTGCAATACCCTGCCAATACTCTGCAATACCCCGCCAATGCTCTGCAATACATACCCTGCCAATACTCTGCAATACATACCCTATCAATACTCTGCAATACCCTGCCAATACTCTGCAATACATACCCTATCAATACTCTGCAATACTCTGCAATAAATACCCTATCAATACTCTGCAATACCCTGCCAATACTCTGCAATACCCTGCCAATACTCTGCAATACCCTATCAATACTCTGCAATACCCTATCAATACTCTGCAATACATACCCTATCAATACTCTGCAATACATACCCTGCCAATACTCTGCAATACATACCCTATCAATACTCTGCAATACATACCCTGCCAATAGTCTGCAATACCCTGCCAATACTCTGCAATACCCTATCAATACTCTACAATACATACCCTATCAATACTCTGCAATACATACCCTGCCAATACTCTGCAATACCCTATCAATACTCTGCAATACCTTGCCAATACTCTGCAATACTCTGCAAATACTCTACAATACATACCCTGCCAATACTTGCAATAACCTGCCAATACTCTGCAATAACCTATCAATACTCTGAAATACTGTGCCAATACTCTGCAATACCCTGCCAATACTCTGCAATACCCTATCAATACTCTGCAATACCCTGCCAATACATACCCTGCCAATACTCTGCAATACCCTGCCAATACTCTGCAATACCCTGCCAATACTCTGCAATACCCTGCCAATACTCTGCAATACATACCCTATCAATACTCTGCAATACCCTGCCAATACTCTGCAATACATAGCCTGCCAATACTCTGCAATACCCTATCAATACTCTGCAATACCTTGCCAATACATACCCTGCCGATGCTCTGCAATACTCTGCCAATACTCTTCAATACATACCCTGCCAATACTCTGCAATACCCTGCCAATACTCTGCAATACTCTGCCAATACTCTACAATACATACCCTGCCAATACTTGCAATAACCTGCCAATACTCTGCAATAACCTATCAATACTCTGAAATACTGTGGCAATACTCTGCAATACCCTGCCAATACTCTGCAATACCCTATCAATACTCTGCAATACCCTGCCAATACATACCCTGCCAATACTCTGCAATACCCTGCCAATACTCTGCAATACCCTGCCAATAGTCTGCAATACCCTGCCAATACTCTGCAATACCCTATCAATACTCTACAATACATACCCTATCAATACTCTGCAATACCCTGCCAATACTCTGCAATACATACCCTGCCAATACTCTGCAATACCCTATCAATACTCTGCAATACCTTGCCAATACATACCCTGCCGATGCTCTGCAATACTCTGCCAATACTCTTCAATACATACCCTGCCAATACTCTGCAATACTCTGCCAATACTCTTCAATACATACCCTGCCAATACTCTGCAATACCCTGCCAATACTCTTCAATACATACCCTGCCAATACTCTGCAATACCCTGCCAATACTCTTCAATACTCTGCCAATACTTATTCCTGTTTGTGGGATATTTTCTAATGGGCTGTGTAACAGAATTTGGAACAGGGTGTATTTGTGGTAGAAATTCCCTGCGAGGGAAAGATCATCACCCATTGTGTTGATTGTTTTGTTTGACACGTTATTTTGTTTTTGTAAACTGGCACTTTACAATAAATGTTGTACTGTATTTTCTGTGAAGTATATATGCATATGAGCGTACCTTTTTTTTTTTTTTTTTTTTTGGTGGGGGAATGGATCTTGGGTGGGAGTTCCCACACTTTTTTTCCCAGGACTTGACCCCTGATTAAAACGGAGCTCCAGCCCCCCTCCAAAAATGTAAAGTCAGCAGCTACAAATACTGTAGCTGCTGACTTTTAATATTCAGACTCTTCGGCTCTTGGATGTTGCCGCTGCCATTCTTTGTGAGGGAAACCAGCGATGAAGCCTTGTGGCTTCACAGCCGATTCCTTATTGTGCATGTGCAAAGCACTTTCTGAATGGCCCAATGGCGGTGTATGGAGGAATGGGCCTGAGCTTCAGGGGGACCTCGTCTCAAAAACAGGTACCCGCTCCCCTCTGAAAGATGCCAAATATGGCAGCGGAGGTGGGGGGGGGGCTGCTGTGGGGCACTGGTTGCAGCACTGGAGGTACCCTGCTGGAATGAGCAATAAGGTAAGTATTTCTTACTATTCCTCTTCCCCTAGACATAACAAACATTTTACCATTGTAGTGCAGGGGGCACCACTGCAAGTGTGAATGTTTTGATTTTGCTGGAGTAGGAGATGTCTTTGTAGTGCCAGCTGGGAGAGCACAATGCTGGCTCTTGGGACCCTATAAGGGCACAGATCCACCTAAAAAAAGAACCAGTTTTGGGAGCACTTTAAGAGATGAAATTGAAAGCAACCACAGGCTTAAAGAATATTTCCACTTTTGCAGCCAAATTTGGATCATACTTAGATTTTACCCGCTTTTCTATTTTCTATTCAGAACTGTGCTACTTTAAAGTGGAGCTGCAGGCTCCTTCAGAAAAAAATAAAAGTCAACAGCTACAAATACTGTAGCTGCTGACATTTAATATTAGGACACTTACCTGTCCACAAATCCAGCAGAGTCTTTACCCCAGCCAATTTCTCAATCGGCTGTCTGGTGCTGCTGCCACCATCTACACTAAGGGAAACCGGCAGTGAATCCTTGTGGCTTCACAGCCGGTTCCCTACGGCGTATGCGTGAAGTTCACTGCACTTTGTGAATGGCCCAGCGGCAGGGAAGAAGGAGCAGGGCTGAATTTGCTGCTGACTTTGAGGTGGCAAGATCAGCCTAAATTGGGAACAGATACCTGTCAAAAGCAGGTACCCGCTCCCCTTTCCCCCCTCTCCCCTGAAAGGTACCAAAAATTTGCAGCAGAGGGGAAGAAGAGGCAAACAAGCGAGCTTCCCCTTTTGGGTGGAGCTCCGTTTTGACTAGTAATTGTGTGGTCATGCAACGGTGTATTCAAACAAAATTAATATCATTTTTTTCCCCACAAATAAAGCTTTCTTTTGGTGGTATTTGATCACCACAGGATTTTTTTTATTATATAAACAAAAAATTACTGCACATTTAAAAAAAAAACTGTCTTGTTCAGAGTGGACATCATATGGCGTCTTTCATATGGCATCTTTCCACTCATACAGCTTTTGCATACCCTAGGGGATGTACAGCAGTGCCACCAGACACAATGGAACACAGATCATTGTACGGGGCCACTGTGAACATGTTCAGTTAACAGTGGCTGTCATTCATTGCCATTGCTTACTTTTGTAAACTCTGTGTTTGGTTGCAGTGACCACATGGTACAGGGCCATCACATCGGCCCTGTACCATGTAATAGCTAAGGCCAATCAACGCTATCACAGTAGTAAACAATAGCACATGGATGGGTAATATTCACAGTGTAAAAATTATTTCATATACAGTGATCACCACTGTAATAAGCAATCATAGTGAGAAAAAAAATTGGATCACCTCCCCAGAGCAGAACAGGGTTACTTTGGTGATGTTTTTTTTTTAAAAAAGACAAAAAATTTTAATCTTTTTTTCTGTTTGATAAATATTGTTACCAGTCAGTGTCCCTAATCACTGCCACTCCAGTCATATTGTCCCTAATTACTACCACACCAGTTATGGTGTTCCTGTATGCATAATGCCTCGTACACACGAGTGAATTGTCCGGCGTACTTAGTCCGGCAAACAATCTAGCGGATAGTCCGGCGGACTTTCTACCGAACGGACTTGGCCACACACGGACACACAGAAAGTTTGCTAGCGCGATGAAGTACATCACGTACGACGGGACTAGAAAAAGGAAGTTCAATAGCCAGTAGCCAATAGCTTCCTTTTCGTACTTGCTTCTGAGCATGCGTCATTCTTAGTCCGCCAGACTAGCATACTGACGAACGTATTGTCCGCTGAAACCCAAGTCCGGCGGAAAGATTGGACTGCAAAAATACTTTCTAAGTCCGCTGGACTTTACGCTGGAAAAGTCCGCTGAAGCCCACACACGATCGAATTGTCCGGTGAAATGCGTTTCGGCGGACTAAGTACGCCGGACAATTTGATCATGTGTACGCAGCATAATTTATTCTCCTCGAAAGCCCAAAAGTGCTCCTTGGATTTTGGGCCCCTCTATTAGACATGTGCAAAAGGAAAAAATTTGTTTAGTTTAGTTTTGTTTTAATTCGTTAATTAATTAATTTCGTTTAGTTATATTCGTTAAATTCGTTAAATTTGTTTTTGTATTTCGTTTAGTTTTCTGCCGAATTCGAAAAATCAGTCACATTTGAAAATATTTCAACCAGATTCAAAAATATTTCTACCGAATTCGAAATTATTTCAACCGCATTTGAAACTATTTCAACCGGATTCGAAAAAAAAAAATTGCGACCCAAATTTAGGGCCATGTATCTCGGGGTCACATAGTGCTAGAAATTTCAAATTTGGATATGTTGTAGTGCTAGTTCTATTGTGTTTGCATACCAAATTTTGTATTTCTAGCTATAAGTGACCCCGAGATATGTGGCCCCAAATTCAGGTTGCAAAATGTCATTCTCTGCTGCAGAAAAGTACTTTCATATTGCCCATATCTGGGGTCGCTTGGTGGCAGGTGACGTGGCAAGTGGACAATCCACAACTTGGTCACATGGCACTTGTGACTGGTCACATGGCACTTGTGTCAAGTCACGTGGCACTTGTGGCCGGTCACGTGGCACTTGTGTCAGGTCACGTGGCACTCGTGGCAGGTCACAGGGCACTCGTGGCAGGTGTCGTGGCAAATGGACAATACACAACTTTTGGCAAGTGGACAATGACATGCAGCATATGCACTTGCCTTGCGATCGACATCTGTGACTTCTTCAATCAGGCATGCTGACAACTTCATTGATACCATAAATATAAATGAAATAAGATGTGTGTGTGTGTTTTTTTTTTTTGCACTGGTACACTGCAAGTATGAAAAGTTGATGTGACAGATATATATAAGTAAGTATAAGTAACTAACCATCTTCCAAAATTTCTAATTCAAATCAAAAAGATTAGAACAGAATAGAAAAAATCGAAAAATAATTTAATAGAATAAAATAGAAAGAATATAAAACCATCTTCTGAAATTCAAATTTGAATAGAATAAATTTGAATTTCCAATGGTATGAATTCAAATTTTTAAATGAATTAATTTTAAATTTGGATAGAAAAGATTATAATAAAATAGAAAATAGACTAGAAAACTATATATTCTATTAAAATCTTTTCTACTAAAATCAAAATCATTATATACTAAATTCGAATTTCAGGTGATGGCTATATATATATATTTCTGACATTTGAATTTCGTATATAATGAATTTGAATTTGAATAGAAAAGATTAGAATAGAAATAGAGAATAGACTAGAACAATAGAACAGAATAGAATATAGATACTATCTAGTTCATTTTTTGCAGATTACCATTTGTTTTAATAAGATCTCCTGCAGACTATTAGCATCTATTTCATTTTTGCAAATCTCCTGCAGACTATTAGTATCTATTTCGTTTTTTCACCAGATCTCCTGCAGACTATTAGCATCTATTTCATTTTTTTTGCAGATTACTATTTATTTTCATCAGATCTCCTGCAGTATATTAACATCTATTTAATTTTTTTGCAGATTTCCTGCAGACTATTAGCATGTATTTCATTTTATTTTATTTTTTGCATTAGAACAGCCATTTCCTTTAGATATAGATGCTAATAGTCTGCAGGAGATCTGCAAACAATGAAATATATGTTATTATACTGCAGGAAATCTGATGGCAATAAATAGTAATCCCCCAAAAAAATGAAATTGATTCTAACAGTCTGCAGGAGATCTGCAAAAAAAAAAATAGATGCTAATGGTCTGCAGGAGATCTGGTTAGAAAACAAAATAGATACTAATAGTCTGCAGGAGATCTGCAAAAAATGTAAATAGATGCTAATAGTCTGCAGGAGATCTTATGGAAACAAATAGTAATCTGCAAAAGAAATTAAAAATGAAATAGATAGTATCTATATTCTATTCTGTTCTATTGTTTTTCTAATCTATTCTCTATTTCCATTCTAATCTTTTCTATTCAAATTCGAATTCATTCTATACGAAATTCGAATGTCGGAAAGAAATATATATGTATTATAAAACCACCATCTTCCAAAATTCGAATTTAGTATATAATGATTTCGATTTTAATAGAAAAGATTTTAATAGAATATAAAAGAATAGACTAGAAAAAAAATAGAACAGAATAGAATAAAATATAATATATTCTATTCTGTTCTGTTCTATCATTTTTCTAGTCTATTTTCTATTTTATTATAATCTTTTCTATCCAAATTTAAAATTAATTAATTAAAAATTTTGAATTCATACTATTCAAAATTCAAATTTATTCTATTTGAAATTTGAATTTCAGAAGATGGTTGTATATTCTTTCTATTTTATTCTATTAAATTATATTTTTTTCTAATCTTTTCTATTTGAATTAGAAATTTTGGAAGATGGTTAGTTACTTACTTATATACATCTGTCACATCAACGTCTCATACTTGCAGTGTACCAGTGCAAAAAACCACACACATCTTATTTCATTTATATTACTTTTCTGCAGAAGAGAATGAGATTTTGTGACCCGACTTTGGGGCCACGTATCTTGGGGACACTTATAGCTAGGAACCCCAAATTTGGTACGCACCATAATGCATTACGAGACCGTCAATGCACTGCAAGATCGCAGTGCATTGACGACTGCTGATTGGCCAAAGCATGCACCTAACCTGCAAGCTTTGGCCAATCACAATGCGCTCTGCTGTGAGAGCCATGGTTGGCCAAAGGTAGAATCTCAGTCTAGGAAGTAGATGTTGACCCTGGTTATTTACTCAATAAATGTGTTTCTGTTCATATGGAATTAAAATCAGGTTAAAGTATTTTCAGCAATTGCTGTGAAAATAAAAAAAACGATATGTTCATGACACATGAATATATGTTGGATGATAGGTCCACTTTAAATAAGTCAGCCCCAGAGAAAAAACATTTACCAAAGTCAACAGAAACCAGGATTTGAAAATGCACGCAGCAGTTGCAGCCTGGATCTACCCCTCTTTAATTTGTTATTTACCTAATTTTTGTGTCTCTTTCAGAAGTTCACCAAAAGAAGATGTGAGTTATCAACCCATCCCCAGATCCTCACCAGGCAAGGAATGATGGACTTTACTGGAGGGTTACTGGGTTTTTGGACCTCCAGCAGACCTGTGATGATGACAGCTTTCCAGAAGTTAGAACCAGAACATGATACGAATTGGACAGCCAGATTCAGAAACAGGGACAGGCCAAAGATCAGGGAGGGCAGCGAAGGACCACAAGAGCTAACAGACACTGGAGCATTGGGCTAGAAAATTAACCTATTGCTCAGGTAAGGGGTGTTGGGCTGAGTACAGCTAACTAGTGAAGTTATTTGACAGGATGGATGGGCACTGGATATGTAGCTGCTATACTACGCAGTAAGTGGAATTTGGCCAAGCCTAGTTCTGTGGATAAGATTGAATATGGTACAAAGAAAGAGTTATTACGTTGTATTAGAACAACACACAGTTGCAGATCCACTCTGCTGCTGATCTGTGACAAGCAATTTATATGCTATGATGCTGCATGCACAATCATGGGTAAGAATGCTTGTGCTGGGAATACCTCTGGGCGTTCCTTCGTAAGTTCAGCTTTGGTCCTAAATTCATCTTTTTGGCAGGAAATGTTATACTCTGGCCCCAGGGTATGTGTGAGAACCAATGAATACCTGTCTGATCCATTCCTTCTCCACAGAGGGACAAAGCAGGGATGTTACCTCCACCCAGATCTGTTTGTGTTGGCCCTGAAACCCCTGGCAATTCTTATAAAAGAAGACCACAGGGTAAAAGGAATTCTGATCAGCATACTCGAGGAAAAACTATCTTTATATGCAGACGATCTTAATCTTGTATCATGATCTTGTATGATCTTGTATCTTAATGATGCGCCTTCCTCCTTGCACTCAGCTTTACAAATCATACACTGATTTGGAACCCACTTTGGGATTAGCATAAACTGGGATACATTTTTATTGTTTCTGCTTCACCCCTCCAGCCCTAGGGTAGTCATGAATACACTGCTCCAGTGGGTCAATGAAATAGCCTGTCTAGGAATTAACAATGGAGGGGAACCTTCTACACACTTAGAGTGAAATCTGCATCCTTTACTCACCCAACTCACATGTAGGTGTATTTCATGGGGATTCCTTCCTCTTAAGCCAGTAGGAAAAGAAAAACTCATAAAGATGGTCTTCCTACCAAAGTTCCTGTATTTCTTTCAAAATACTCCTGTGCCTATAATCTTTATTCACTAAAATAGATGCGATATTCCTTTCTTTTGTGTGGGCTGGTAGGACAACTTGGCTTGAACAACTTTAAAACTGCCTCTATCTCAAGGTGGCTTAGCCCTTCCTAATTTTCAGCTATACTACTGGGAGGCTGGGTTAGAGACAGTGCACTGGTGGTTCTCTAAGCTCACACATAATCTGGTGGTAGATGTAGAAACTGCCCTTTTGGGTTCTTATGTGTTTCACCAGGTTCCATCCTCAGCAACTTGCTGTTTCAGGGTTCTTGTCTCCACCCCAATATTATGTGTTCTATGCGTACCACTGTCAAAGTTTGGAATCAGGCTAGAGTGCATTGGCATATTGAGAGGTGCATACATTGTCCCCACATATTCTTCTGTGGGGTAATTCCACTCTCCCTTTACTTGAATTCTGATCCAAAATTGTGGGCTGGCAGAGCGGTGACCACCTTGAGACATATCATAATAGATGGGACATTGATGAAATTTAATGACCTCAAATATAAATATGCCCTGCCTAATAGTATGTTGTTTAGGTTGAGACAAAAATAGCGCTTGCAAAGTGCCCTGAAAGAACCGCTCCCGTGTCTCCAATGTGAAAGCCAGAGGCCACTGAATAAAAAAAGCTATGGAAGAATCAGAGCAACTTTCCTCATTCGCCAAGAGCCCACCTTGCGCCGTTTTGGATGGACTGAACAACTCACTTACCCGAAGAACCCCCGAAAAAGGCCAGGACAATAGCCGTCTGGAACAAAAGCGATTAGTACTTAGAGACACACACAGAGCCTGTCTGAGCCCATAAGTCCTGTAGCATAGAAAAAGTAACCGGACGATGACTGTCCCAGCTGCAGAAACCCCTCCTATAGACCTTTAGGGCCTGCTGAACAAGAAAAGTCTTTGTAAAATCCTGTACACCCCATATTTTGAACAGGCCCCCCAATTTACGGTTAATGGCCGAGACCGACACTCCCTGTTCTAAATTTAAACAGATGAAATACAACAATAGAGTTGGATATTGCATACTGACCGTTTCAAAGCTCACCCGAGCCAAAAGATCCTACCCCTCCTTCCACACCTTGGAATATGCCGACCATGTAGCCGCACTCAAGGAGTTACCTAGCAATTTGGCTGCGACCCCAATGCACGTCCCGCAGACAAGGCATTCCGTGTTGCTCCACAGCCGGAGCCAACTCTCAGAACCTGTCCAGCTGTAAAGGAGAATTGGCCAATGTGTTAGTCAACCCTGGAAGATGCACAGCATATGAATTAAATTTGGCATGTATCTACCACAGGGTGGTCCTGGAGATACATTGCATAAAACACATGCCACATCCCGATATTTAGATTTACTAGAAAACACAACAAATAGTGTTGAAAATGATGGACTTTTTAGGCATAAATATAGATATAACAAAAAAGAGTAATTTTAAACAAATGTTATTTCTAAAAACAAACAGATTTTCAATGCCTCAGAGCATAATAATTTCACTGTCTAGTATGTTGTAAATGCATCACATTTTACATATATTCCCAAATACATTCAACATGGGGTCATTGAGAAAAGAAACCATCAATACAAAGAATACAATTTATACAGACAGTGTATCATGGACGAATCAGCTCAGAGATGCTCTGCATGTTACGCGTTCTCTATAACGATTCATCAGGATCACAGCATATGAAAACATATTCAACTGTAGGCAGCTCAACACCAGATGCTGGAATAAATGGACAACCAGCATTGAAGCGACTGACAACTGGTTCAAAACTTGTACCACTGCCATATTGTCGCAGTGCAAAAAAAAGTTTTTGTCCCGGAAACAAATTTCTATGGCAACAATAACTAGAAAAAGTTCCAATAGGACCAGGTTCTGCAAAAATCCAGCCTCAGTCCATGTTTCCAGCCAACGTACCAAACTCCACCACCTCCCAAGGAATGTACCATAGCTCACAGAGCCCACCGCATCAGTGTAGAGGTCCATATCATAATTACTAACCGGGCCCTGTTGCCATAGGGAACGAACCTTAAAAAACATCCAGGAAGGCATGCAAAACCTTCAAGTCCTTCCTAAGCTCAGCAGTTAGCGTGACAGAGTGCCGTAGGGAAGTATTTACATTACTCCCTCTGGAAAAATTCAACCACCTCTGGCTTGAGGTGCACCCCTAAGGAGCCCTCAAAAAATACATAAACCTCAAATTAAGTAATGCCAGCTGTAGCCGCCGACAAGCTAAAAAGGACTAAAAATCCTGCCCATCAGCAGAATGTGACAAGCAAAATTGAGCTTGCTGAGGAGGGACTACAGCTGTCACAGTTGGACTTTTCTTTAACCCACCAGCAAAGCAATCTCTGCTTGGAGAGTTAACAGTTTGTCCTCGGGCAAGCGACATTCCATAGCCACCGAATCGATGACCAACCCTAAGAAACTAATTGTGGAAATTCCGTTTCCGGGATACCGAAACGCTCAGCTGCATGTTGAATGGTGGCCAGCAGAATGCCGCATAAGATAGACAAGGGAGGGCCCACACACAAGAAGTCATCCAAAATAGATGAACAAATTGACCCCTGATACCTCCCAGACAACCCATTCAACAAAGGAGCTGAACGTTTCAAAAAAGCACAAGAGATAAAACAAACCATTGGTAAACTGGTCAACGTAAAATGAATCTAACCAACTGCAACCCAAAAGATGAAAACTCTGTGGATATCAGTTTTAGCCAATAGAACGCCTTATCCATACCAACGCACCCAAGAGACCACTGCACACGAATTTGGATCGATCGCATCTTTGACCGAGCCGGCCTTGAGAAAGGACAGATGATGGATAAGATGGAACTTCCCAGGTTCCTATTTGGGAACCAAACCCAGAGGAGACACCACCAAATTAGTAAGAGGGGGTTGAGCGAAAGGCCCTGCCATGCGACTTACTGCCACTTTTTTGGATAGTTTGTCAGAAACCACCTTGGGATAAGCCCTAGTGGAGCGCAAATTGTCAGACAACGGGGGAATGCAGGAAAGAGAGCACCCACCGAAAACCCCTCCTCCAACAACCGGCAGCAGCTTGATTCTTAACTAGGAAAGGCTGCATCCTTTCCACCATCCCCGGCGTCGCCCCTCTTACTTGAAGTATCCCTGGCACAGCCCTTGCCTTGTTTGAGGCAGCGGGAAAAGGTGTGTGCACCTCCACAACTCGAGCACTCATGCTTGTAGCAACCCACTGAACCGAAAAGGCATGTGCCCTCACTGAACTGCCAGCAAGACCCTGATGCTTACCGGCCGACTGTCCAGGGGTGCTTGGACTTCCGGCCCTGCTCGGAAAAATGGGGGACCCAGCGCACGGCCGTTTTTAAGGGCCGTTTTTAAGGCAGGGCAAAAGGGGCAGCTGACCTGGGCCCTGTCATTGTTGTAGGGCCCAAAGCAGCTGCCTCATACTTGCTAACTATCCTGGTTTAAATTCCCTCATCCCTTGAGGTTTTAGTCCTGTGCTGTGTCCTGATATCTCAGTGTGAAGTATTGCTACTAATGCTGACCAGCTCTATTGTGTACAGATGTCTCACCTGCAGACCCTGTGTTTACATGCCAATTACCGGCATTGATATGTAAATAGCAACATCATTCATATGTAAATAGTGGCGGCCGGCGGCATTGATATGTATATCATGCCCCCCTGAGGTCATATCCACAGTAATCTCTAGCAACCAAGCAACAAGCAGAAATCATGTGCTGTAACCACTAGCTACTAATCAGTGAGCCGTAATATGTGCTGTAACCTCTAGAAACCAGTCAGTGAGCGGTAATGATACACTGTAACCTCTGGCAACCAATCGCAATAGCTGCCTGATCTGATTCAGTAAACTGATTTTGAGTCTAGCTGCTATTTACTGTATGTCTCAGAGCAGGTGGAGAGCAAAACTGTATGAGGGGGAGGCCCAAGAAAAGTTTTGCCCAGGGTCCAATCAATATTAAAGACGGCCCTGCTGAGGCGCATCCATAAACTTTGATCCCAGTGAACAGAAGGTCAAATGACCTTACATTGACTAAATTGTTCATCATAACAAATCCGTGCCTCCATAAACCCGGTGAGCTTCGTTGATCAAGTCCAGATAGTAGAAGAGAGCCAAACAATTTTCCAGATGCTTCTACCCTATCACACTGCAACCAATTGCTAAAGGTGCGCGGAATCAAACAAAACCAACACTTCTCCTCCTCTTCTTTTTTTAGACTCCTCAGACTTCAATCTATAGAGGGTGAACTTTTTCAGAGGAAGTAATATAAATAATTCCAAGTAATCCTCTTTCCAAATTTTTTCACGCACCTCAAAGGGGTCCTCAAAGCATACATAAACCTCACATTTAGCGTAATCTGTCAAGTGGACCGAATCTCCGGACTTACCTCCAGTCTTGGGATTTGCAGCCGTGTCCCCTTGCGTAGATTTAGACATCACAGGCCCCAGGCAAAACCAAGCTCCCTGGCACAGACATAGCAGCCACTAGTGGACAAAACTGTGGGTGTCCCTGGCACCCATGCGGTCGCCGGAGACGCCACTTAGACAGAGGCCGTGTTCAAGTGCTGCAACAAAGTCCACAAACCAGCCACTAACTCTGGAAGGCCTGCCCCATACCTGGACACAATGGGCCCTGCATCCACTACTTGAAGGGCTGAGGCTGCATGTGATATGTCCCCGATGACCCCCCCCCCCCCCCCACACTAGCAGGCTGATCTTGACCAAAACACACATTAAAAGCATCATGCAAAACAGAAATTAAGGCATTATTGGAAAAGTTAAAGGACTTACCAGGCTGCACAGGGAGAGGCCCTGCAGCTGCAGATTCCAAATCCACTGCTGGTAGGGGCCCCCGGGTCTCTGCCATCCTCAAAGCTGATTAGCTCAACTTTCCAACCTGCCAGTTGCCACAATCCAGCCATCCTGGATAGCAGAGGATGGCACTTAGGGTCCAGGCCACTGATCCTCCTCCACGTGCCGGGCCTCTTCCGCGCTGAGCTCTGACCAGGCAGCTGTGCGGTCACTACTTCTGGGAACACCACCTGGTATGCCGGGAAGGGCTGCCAGCCGATCCATTCAACTGGCTGGTGCCCGCAGCAACGCCACTCCCACGCTGAGCCGCCCTGCTGGCTGGAACATCGCTGGGGGTGGCCGCTTTATCTGATCTCCCACGATGGCCAGGCAGGGCAGAAACTGCAGGAGAGGGGACCCGCCTGGAAGGGCCCCGCCGACGATGAGGATTCGCACTGACCACAGCAGGTGAGCACTGGGATGGGGAGCCTGGAAGGTTCAAAATAGAGCTCCCGCTTTGGCGCAAAGCCCTGGGGGACACAAGAGGACTAAAACATGACTGTTGAGCTCGCTGTGGTGTCCAGTCCTCCGCAGCCACAGCCTCCAACCGAGCATGGAGGAGACCTTCTGAGAAAGCCAGCCACAGATCGTAGCTGGCTGAGCAAGCTGTGACGTTTTGACGTTGCTTCCGCCCTGCAGTGACAATGCTATAGAGATATGGAAACCGGTGTGGGCCATCTTCCCCTCACTCATCTAGATGCCAAGCCAAGCAGATGCGATTGCCTCCACCGCTGCCGATGGCTCTGGTAAGTGGCGGAGGGCACCAGAGAGTGGCGTAAGGGGGGCCCTCTCCCGCCACCGATAAAATTATCTTGCGGCGAATCCGCCACAGAGACCACTTTAATCTTGAAGCTGACCGCCAGCTGAAGAGGATACCGGGGCTAGCTGCTGCCATAACAATGATATCCCCCTTCAAAGTACTGATGTAAAATGACAGCAGGAGGTTTGTAAGTGGTTAAAATAATCATTTTAACCTCTTACCAACTGCCACACACCGATATACGTCGGCAGAAGGGCTTGTACAGGCAGAATCACATACCTATACGTGGCCCTTTAAGAGGCGGCCAGCGGCTGTGCACACGGCAAGCTCTGTGAGTCGGGTCGCGGATCCCATGGAATCAATCGCCACGGGGATACCCGCGTTCTGCCTAGTGACAGTGTCACTGATCTCTGCTCTGTGTGATCGGAGCAGAGATCAGTGATGTGTCATACACAGACACGCCCCCCACAGTTAGAAACACGGCCCTAGGACACACTTAACCCCTACACTGCCACCAATGGTTAACCCCTTCACTGCCAGTGTCATTTACACAGGAATCAGTGAATTTGTATAGCACTGATTGCTGTATAAATGACAATGGTCCTAAAAATGTCCAATGTGTACCGCCATAATGTTGCAGTCACAATAAAAAATGCTGATCGCGGTCATTTAAAAAAAAAAATATTAATAAAAATGCCATAAAACTATCCCCTATTTTGTAAACGCAATAACTTTTGCACAAACCAATCAATAATCGCTTATTGCGATTTTTTTTAACCAAAAATATGTAGAAGAATATGTATTGGCCTAAACTTAAGAAAAAAAACATTTTAATATATTTTTGGGGGATATTTATTATAACAAGAAGTAAAAAATAATGTGTTTTTTTCAAAATTGATGCTCTTTTCTTGTTTATAGTGCAAAAAATAAAAACCCCAGAGGTGATCAAATACCACCAAAAGAAAGCTCTATTTGTGGGAAAAAAAGGACGTAAATTTTGCTTGGGTGCACATTCGCACGACCACACAATTGTCAGTTAAAGCAATGCAGTGCCGAATCGTAAAAAGTGCTCTGGTCAGGAAGGGGGTAAATTCTTCTGGCGCTGAAGTGGTTAAAAAGGTATAGGTTATAAATGTGCGTTTGTTAACATGTTTGTATTATTGAGCATTTTTTAAAGTGGGAGTAAACACAGCATGCAGGAACAGAGCTGAGGCTGTCAATCAGCTGGAGATCCCTACCCTGTCACCACTTTTCTCTTGGTGTCAGGAAAACTTGTCAGAAGACTCAAGTACACACTAAAGAGGGATATGCTTTGTACTTATTTCATGTCAGAGGTTTACAGCCACTGTAAATGACAGTGCACGAAATGGAATGCTTGTAGGTGTACAGAAATCACTGATCACACTGTGACTGTGGTGCTTAAGAAAACTGATTTTATACTGCTGTCTATTGAAACTAAAGCTATATTAATGGGCTGTGGTTTCAAGCTTTATATTACAGCTTTTACAACAGACAAATATAATGTTATTTATTTTTAGTTTACAAGCTGGATTGTTTATTTGAACATTACCTTACTTTTAAAAAAAAATATTGTTTTCCATATTTTTTGCCAACATTCAGAGACATTTTTGTAGTATAAAAAAGATTATACAGTAGTTTAAATATTTTGTGTATACTAAAAATGGCTGAAGTAACTTTTTTGAAATATTGTCATCTGCTATTCTGAGTTTAGAAAAGTGAATTATTCTGCTGGGTTTGAAATCATGATTGGGCTGACTTTCTGATGTAAAATAACCTTTAGTATGAATATACTAGCCCTGTGAGATATCTTTATAAGGGTCACGAAAGTGTAAGTCTAATGCTGCATTAATAATCACCTGCATACCCTTCATCACTGGCCAGGTTCTTCATCACACGCCAGGAACAGAGTACAAAAATATGGAGACCTGCTCCAACAATTCTAATTGGGTGCAGTTTGGCACAACGACCATAGCACAATAAACACTAGACAGGGAGGCAGAGCAGTGATGCTAATGAACCATAGCTATAACCATTTTTATATATAATAATATAATATATATATATATATATATATATATATATATATATATATATATATATATATATATATATATATATATATATATATATACACACACAATACACCACGCAAATTTTTGTAAATATTTTATCTTTTCATGTGACAACACTGAAGAAATGACACTTTGCTACAATGAATGTACAGCTTGTATAACAGTGTCAATTTGAAGTCCCCTCAAAATACCTCAAAACACAGCCATTAATGTCTAAACCGCTAGCAACAAAAGTGAGCACACCCCTAAATGAAAATGTCCAAATTGGCCCCAAAGTGTCAATATATTGTGTAGCCACCATTATTTTCCAGCACTGCCTTAACCCTCTTGGGCATGGAGTTCACCAGAGCTTCACAGGTTTCCACTGGAGTCATCTTCCACTCCTCCATGACGACATCATAGAGCTGGTGGATGACCTTGTGCTTCTCCACCTGAGGATGCTCCACAGATGCTCAAAAGGGCAAGGCAGTGGTCATCTTGGTGGTGTGTTTGGGGGTCGTTATCATGTTGGCATACTGCCCTGCGGCCCAGTCTCCAAAGGTAGCGGATCATGATCTGCTTCAGTATGTCACAGTACATGTTGGCATTCATGGTTCCCTCAATGAACTGTAGCTCCCCAGTGCCGACAGCACTCATGCAGCCCCAGACCATGACACTCTCACCACCATACTTGACTGTAGGAAAGACACACTTGTCTTTATTCTCCTCACCTGGTTGCCACCACACACGCTTGACACCTTCTGAACCAAGTTAGTTTATCTTGGTCTCATCAGACCACAGGACATGGTTCAAGTAATCCATGCCCTTAGTCTTCTTGTCTTCAGCAAATTGTTTGTGGGCTTTCTTGTGCATCCTCCTTAGAAGAGGCTTCCTTCTGTGATGACAGTCATGCAGACCAATTTGATGCAGTGTGCGGCATATGGTCTGAGCACCGATAGGCTGACCCCCCACCCCTTCAACCTCTGCAGCAATGCTGGCAGTACTCATACATCTGTAGCACTGACCCCCGAAGGAGCAGCTGGTTTTGTTGGGCTTACCGTTACCTTCTTGACCTCGTGTACGTCTAGGGGTTTCTCGAGGTAGATGGCCCAAAGAACTGCAGAAACTGACACTGGATCCACTTTTGGCATATTTATTTGACAACAAGTAGACAGAACAGTCTCCCAATGAAGAGTAGAGGGTTAGATAGAAAGTTCAGGTACTCTTGGAACTGCAAAAGATAGGAAGTCTCTCACTATAGAGATCCAGAGAATTGCTACTCACGACTGGACTCTCACAGCTACCGGACAGACCTCCTCTCACTAGGCCTAGCAGCCGATAGTGTTTGAATAAAGCAAAGCCTCTGCCACAGACTTGCATATAGAACACTTGAACAAAGTCTCTGCCACAGACTTGGATGTTGAACACTTGTGAATAAAGCCTCTTCCACAGACTTGGATGTAACTGAAGTATGCAGACAAATTTAGAGAGCTATGATACGGTACCAGTATCTCGCAGCTGGTCCGGCGATACCGTATGAGTATAGATTCGATTGGTGTCTTTCAACTGAGCCTCCAGGCTCTTTCTGAGAAGTCAGCCTTCAGCGTGGCCTTCTCCCGAAGAGTCCTCCCCTGGTTGCTTCTCCAGTTGCTGGGCCTCTCCACAGCTGAAATGGCACTGGACCACCTTTGAATCCTCCTTCCAGTTACTTTGCCTCGGGCTAGCCAGCCCCGAGACTCGGAATTGGATGGATCCGCACCCCAGGCCATGAGTGCCATGGGGACTGGTCAGGAGGACTAGGACCAAACAGACAGAAAGATCTTCTGGACCAGAACCCAGAAGCACGTAATGTCAGTACCTTAAGTACCCTCTCCCAGAATGCACAGCAGGATGACACTCCCACTGGGCTGGTTCAGAGAAAGAATGGCACTCACTGTTCCTAGCTAAACTGTGTTCTTAAACCTGCCAGTGGTGACAGCAACACCTGTGGCCAAGCAGAACCAAGTGCAATCCAGCTAGACTGGTACTGAAACCATAATTTGGTATAATTGACCCTAAAACCCAAATGTGGTTTTAGGAATTTTAAATAGAAAAAACACATAGCGCGTGCTCTTCAGGAGCATCTATTCCCCAAAGACAACCTCTGGATATGACGCTGAGCATGTGCACTCAAACTCTTTGGTTGACCACGGCGAGGACTGTAAACTGCTGTATAGTCTTAGCCACTGTGCTGCAGCTAAGTTTCAGGATCTTGGCAATCTTCTTATAGCCTAGGCCATCTTCATGTAGAGCAACAATTATTTTTTTCAAATCCTCAGAGAGTTCTTTGCCATGAGGTGCCATGTTGAACTTCCAGTGACCAGTATAAGAGAGTGAGAGCGATAACACCAAATTTAACACACCTGCTTCCCAGTCACACCTGAGAGTTTGTAACACTAACGAGTCACATGACACCGGAAGGGAAAATGGCTAATTGGACCCAATTTGGACTTTTTCACTTAGGGGTGTACTCACTTTTGTTGCCAGCGGTTTAGACATTAATGGCTGTGTGTGTTGAGTCATTTTGAGGGGACAGCAAATTGACACTGTTATACAAGCTGTACTCTCACTAATTTACATGGATACATTTGTCAACATGTTGAACAGGAAAATGAGCCAGATAATGAAGAATTAAAATAATTTCAGTTTATTTTCTTTTCCAAGATGCAGCAGTATGATGGCAAAAGATGACAGTTCTTGAACTTTGAAACTAGGCAAAGGGAGCAACAGGGAAAGCAAAACATGTCCTTCTTCTTAAGGTATTTTCAGAGGTTGGCAGAATCACAGTAGAGATGCAACATCAAAACCATGAATATTTTGAAGTTACTGTGAAGGCTAATTATTAAAATGAAAAACTGAAGAATTCTCATACACTTTTATTTCTGGGATGTAGCAGCACCACATATGCACCAGAGCCAATTAAAAAAAGAAAATATAGATTTTTTTTTTCCTGGAAGTGGCAAAGTCAGCATCATAAAATTCACCATCAGCAGGTTGGACAGAGTTGAGATGCTGCTGATCATGAAGAATTACAAAAATATATTGCACATTTTTTCTGCAGAGTGGCAGCTGCAAAACATCAGATGTCCATCTCTGGACGGAGCAGGGAAATGACTGAGATTTAATAGACTTTTAAATCTTTAACTGTTAAAGAGGAGCTTCAGCCAGGTTCCAGGCTGAATCCACCCAAGATCCACTCCCGCACCAAAAAAATTTAAAATATTATACGCTCATATGCACGAACGCTTCAAAAGTGGTATTTTTCATCCAATTTTTGTTTTGTCTGTATGAAGCTTAATTGTTAGTAGATAAAAAAAAAATCCTCAATAAACAAAAATACGGTAATTCTCTGAATAATCAGCATTCATTCAATTGTGCTTCCATGCAAATGTGAACATCATGTTCTGATCTTTATTGGGGAATTTTATTTTGTATATAGAGTGTTTATGTGGTCAGATTACACTTTTCATTGAACAGAGATTGGATAACACAGGGTTAAACGGAAAGGTCATAAATTAACTGCACATTATATGGACAGAATGCTTGGGGAGATAGTGATGTGTTGTTGTTTAGGAGATGTACAGTGGTGTGAAAAAGTGTTTGCTCCTTCCTCATTTCCTGTTCCTTTGCATGTTTGTCACACTTAAGTGTTTCGGAAACATCAAACCAATTTAAACAATAGTCAAGGACAACACAAGTAAACACAAAATGCAATTTGTAAATGAAGGTGTTTATTATTAAAGGTGAAAAAAAATCCAAACCACCATGGCCCTGTGTGAAAAAGTGATTGCCCCCTAAACCTAATAACTGGTTGGGCCACCCTTAGCAGCAACAACTGCAACCAAGCGTTTGCGATAACGTGCAATGAGGCTTTTACAGCGTCCTGGAGGAATTTTGGCCCACTCATCTTTGCAGAATTGTCCTAATTCAGTTACATTAGAGGGTTTTCGAGCATGAACTGCCTTTTTAAGGTCATACCACAACATCTCAATAGGATTCAGGTCAGGACTTTGGCTAGGCCACTCCAAAGTCTTCATTTTGTTTTTCTTCAGCCATTCGGTGGTGGACTTGCTGGTGTGTTTAGGATCATTGTCCTGCTGCAGAACCCAAGTTTGTTTCAGCTTGAGTACACGAACAGATGGTCGGACATTCTCCTTCAGGATCTCTTGGTAGACAGCAGAATTCATAGTTCCTTTTATCACGGCAAGTCTTCCAGGTCCTGAAGCAGCAAAACAGCCCCAGACCATCACACTACCACCACCATATTTTACTGTTGGTATAATGTTCTTTTTATGAAATGCAGTGTTCCTTCTACGCCAGATATACTTGGACACACACCTTCCAAAGAGTTCCACTTTTGTCTCATCGGTCCACAGAATGTTGTCCCAAAAGTCTTGGGGATCATCAAGATGTGTTGTGGAGAAATTGAGACGAGCTTTGATGTTCTTTTAGCTCAGCAGTGGTTTTCTCCTTGGAACTCTGCCATGCAGGCCATTTTTGCCCAGTCTTTTCCTGATGGTGGAGGCATGAACGCTAACCTTAACTGAGGCAAGTGAGGCCTGCAGTTCCTTGGACGTTGTTGTGGGGTCTTTTGTGACCTCTTGGATGAGTCGTCGCTGCGCTCTTGGGGTAATTTTGGGCGGCCGGCCACTCCTGGGAAGGTTCACCACTGTTCCATGTCTTCGCCATTTGTGGATAATGGCTCTCACTGTGGTTCGCTGGATTCCCAAAGCTTTGGAAATGGCTTTATAACCCTTTCCAGACTGATAGATCTCAATTACTTTCTTTCTCAATTGTTCCTGAATTTCTTTGGGTCTCGGCATGATGTGTAGCTTTTAAGGATCTTCTGGTGGACCTTACTGTGTCAAGCAGCTCCTATTTAAGTGATGCCTTGATTGTGAACAGGTGTGGCAATAATCAGGCCTGGGTGTGGCTAGAGAAATTGAACTCAGGTGTGGACAACCACAGTTATAGTATGTTTTAACAAGGGGGGGGGCAATCACTTTTTCACACAGGGCCATGATGGTTTGGATTTTTTTTCACCTTTAATAATAAACACCTTCATTTACAAATTGCATTTTGTGTTTACTTGTGTTGTCCTTGACTATTGTTTAAATTGGTTTGATGTTCCGAAACACTTAAGTGTGACAAACATGCAAAGGAACAGGAAATGAGGAAGGGGGCAAACACTTTTTCACACCACTGTATGTTAGCTTGGGGGGCTGCAAACTCTGCAGGGCTCTAACACACACTCGCTGCTATTCCAACCCTTCACATATTTCCACATAAACTTCCCTCCTGGCATTAAACTTTGCCAGGTATTGTGCTCAGCTTACCACCCCAAACTGATGTTCCTCCCTCAGCTCACCCTCTCCCTGCATGTCCTGGGAGCAGAATAGCTGTGCTCCTCCTCTGGGTTCTTTCATCATATGGCACTGAAGATAGAGGAGGGGGGGGGGATTCAGAGGGACACACAGAGCAAATATGAGGGTATGAGGGGAGACGGGGGGGGGGGGGGGGAGATGAGGAGACAGAAAATCAGGAGGGGCCGGCGGCGGGGGGGGGGGGGGCGCATTATGAGAGGTCTGACTAAATACAATCTCTTAGCAGCAGGGACCTGATCTACCCATCAGCTAGCTGTGATTGACAGGTAGATCGAAGAGGAAGCTGTCATGGGGCCCCCTACTGGCAATGCCTGAATGGTCAGGTGTGCGTCACTTACTATTGCGAGCTGTGTCGGCAGCTGCTGGTGTAGTACCTGCCACACAGCTCGCATACTTCAAAGTCTTACAGGACACGGCTGCTAATGGGAAATGAGTTTCTGTTGTGGAAAAAGTACAGGAACTCCGTTCCCATGCGTTCCCGCAGGACTTGAGCCCTGGGAAAGCCCACATGAAAGGGACCTAAGGAGTGGAAATTAAAGGTTACACTGTCATGTCCACATAGGGTTATTTAAAGCCCCCCCCCCCCCAAAAAAACTAATTCATTATTATGCTTGTTGCACAGTACAGAGAGCAAGGGAGGAACATATTTAGATGAACTACTTATGTTATTGGCTTAAAGTTGAAGTTTAGGTAAGCATTTTATTGCATAATTACACTGGTCCAGCTTGGACCAATTTGAAGCTAGCCATATGAATGAATGAATGAATGAAATACTTGTATAGCGCACAATGCAAACTGAATTGCCTCTAGACGCTGTGGCGAGCTTTGATCATCTGCTAAAAGAGGAATTTCTTGAGTTTTTTCCTAAAAGCCAGGTGATTTTCTTCCAGGCGGATGTTGATTGGTAGAGCATTCCATAGCCGAGGCCCTTGGACAGCGAATCTCCGATCCCCCTTGGATTTATACTGGGCTTTGGGCACGAGGAGGAGGTTTTTGTTGGCTGATCGAAGACTGTGGTTTGGCGTGTAGTGATTTATTTTCTCCATTAGGTATTGCGGAGCTTCTCTATGCACGCATTTGTGGGTGAGGCAAAGGGTCTTGAACGTGATCCGATTTTTTACGGTTAGCCAATGTAAGCTCCTCAGCGAAGGAGAGATGGATTCCCAGTTTTTTTTTCCGGTTATCAGCCTTGCCGCTGTGTTTTGGATCAGTTGTAATCGCGCAAGCTGATATTGTGGTAATCCTATGTAAAGCGAGTTTGTGTAGTCCAGTCGTGAATTAATGATTGTTCCAACTACCACTGCTTTGTCATTCTTTGGGATACAAGGGATGAGTCTGCGAAGCATGCGCAGCAGATGGTGAGATCCACTGACTACTCCTCCACTGACTACTTACTCCTATTCGCGCATCCATTGACATTTGTGCGTCTAAAATAACCCAGAGACTCTTGGCTTTGGTCTTTGGGGAGATAGTCTGCCCAAAGACGGTTGGTGGAGACCAGGAGGTTTTGGTTGCGGGCTTATGATTTGGGTGTAAGATAAGAAGCTCTGTCTTTGATTCGTTCAGCTGGAGGGAGTTAGTGGTCATCCAGTCCTCTTTTGATTTGAGGCAGTTTTCAAGTTGTTGTTGGTGATCTTTTTTTCCATTGATCCGGAAATAAAGTTGCGTGTCATCAGCGTAAGAGTGGAAGCAGAGATCTGAGCATCTGATGATTTGAAGGAGTGGGCGAATGTAAATGTTGAAGAGAACGGGTGACAAAGGAGAGCCTTGAGGGACTCCGCAGGTGACTGTAATTAAACACCCCTGTTAAACAGGGGCTGAAAAAATGGGCTGCTGGCACTGGTGCTGGTGCCACGACACTGCAACCTCTCCCATATACTCTAGTTAAGGTGCAGGAATGAGCCTTGCTGCAAAGCATTGCATCAAAAATTGTAATTAAACGCTCCTGTTAAACAGGGGCTGAAAAATTGGGCTGGTGGCATCACCCAGAACCAAAAATGTTCTTCCAACATATCAGCGGAGGAGGAAGAGGATAGACAATCAACATAACAGGACAGTCACTCAGCATCAGCATAGGCAGTCTTGAAGGGATGTGATATTTCAAAAAAAATTATTCGGTTACATCAGCTTCAGGTGCTTGGTAGCTGTGGGTGATCCAAGACTGATTCATCTTGATGAAGGTCAGTCGATCAACTGAGTCGGTGGACAGGCGCACCCTGTGATCGGTAACAAAGCCACCAGCAGCACTGAAGGTGCGTTCCGAAAGAACGCTGGATACAGGCAAATGTCCCTGGCCCAGCTGCTGGACCGTCGAAAGAAGTTCACTACCAGCCATCCACATGCCCAGCGGTTGAATGCTAGCTTGGCTAAATTGCTAGCACTTCAACTGCTGCCTTTTCAGTTGGTAGACTCTGCCCCCTTCCGTGAGTTTGTACAATGTGCGGTTACTCAGAGGCAGGTCCCCAAACGCCACTTTTTCTCACGGAAGGCGATTCCGGCTCTCTACCGGCATGTGGAAGGCAATGTCCTTGCCTCGCTGGACAGGGCGGTCAGCGGTAAGGTGTATATTACCGCTGACTCATGGTCCAGCAGGGATGGACAGGGGCGTTACCTGTCTTTCACGGCCCATTGGGTCACTCTTCTGGCAGCTGGGAAGGATGCAGGACAAGGTGCAGTAGTGTTGGAGGTTGTTCCGCCACCACGCCTCCAAAATGCTACTATTGGTTGTGACACACCTCTCTCCTCCACCCCCTCCTTTTCTTCTTCCTCCATGGCCTCTTCCAGTGCTCTGTCCTCAGAACCAGTGGTGCTCCGTAGGCGTTCCAGGGGCTACGCAAGTACGCAGGCAAAACGATGCCATGCCGTGCTTGCGCTGGTTTGTTTGGGGGACAGGAGCCACACTGGGGCAGATATTTTGCCCTGTGTGGCTCACGTCCTTAACCTGGTGGTGCAGCGGTTCTTGGGCAGGTACCCGGGCTTACAGGATGTCCTGAAGGCCAGGAAAGTCTGTGTGCATTTCCGCCGATCATTTAATGCCTGTGCTCGGCTGGCTGAGCTCCAAAAGAAGTTGAACCTGCCCAAGAACCGCCTTATATGTGACATGCCCACCAGGTGGAACTCAACGTTGGCCATGCTGCAGCGGCTGCACATGCAGCAGAGGGCCATCAATGAGTACCTGTGCAACTACGGCACCAGGACAGGGTCAGGGGAGCTCGGTTTTTTCTCACCACGCCAGTGGGGCACGATCAGGGATGCATGCACTGTCCTGTCACCGTTTGAGGAGGCCACAAGGATGGTGAGCAGTGACAGTGCATGCATCAGTGACACTGTACCTCTTGTACACTTCTTGGAGCATACGCTGCGTGGAATAATGGACAGGGCACTTGAGGCAGAACAGAGGCAGGAAGAGGAGGACTTCCTTGCCTCTCAAGGCCCCCTTTTTTTCAGGAGGAGGAGGATGATTGTGTCAGCATGGAGGTGGAGGCTGGTACTCAGCATCAGCAGCAGCAGCAGTCTTGTAGGGATGATTTACAGTCCCAAGAAACCTGTGAACTTGTACGTGGCTGGGAGGATGTAGCTGCGGATCATGTTGTCCTTAGTGACCCAGAGGACTCCGGACCGAATGCCTCAGCTAACCTACTGTCATGAAAATCGCATGAAGAGACTGACCTCCAGGTCTTCTGATTTACGATCGTCGCAGGTACGCACGATCGTACGAACGCGCATGCGTTCGTACGCAGGTGCGCGTGCGCGGTCGCGTGCGTGCGTCCGTGTTGGCGCCAAACGGCCTATTTAAACTAGCCTCTGGCTAATGGTCTCTGCTGTCTGCTCTACAGCGTTATACCTGTGAGACCTGATCCGTATTGTTTGTTCCTGTTTGACCCGGCCTGCCTGTGACCCATCTGCTATCCGCCTGCACCCGACCCCGGCTTGTTGTGACGATTCTCCTGCCTGTTCCCTTGTACTTCGTTCCTGTCTGATATCCGATCCGGCTTGCTTTGACCATCCGTCTGCTAAAGGTGAACCTGCTTATACTGAACTGTGTCATCTGCTGCAAGTAACCTGCTTGTATTGAACTGTTCACCTGCTGTAAGTGCCTGCTCATATTGAACTGCTTATCTGCTGCAAGTACCTGCTTATATTGCGCTGTTTGTCTGCTTCAAGCCACTTGTCATATTGCGCTGTTCATCTGCTTCAAGTCATCTGTCTTATTGAACTGTTCACCTGCTGCAAGTGCCTGCTCATATTGAACTGTTTATCTGCTGCAAGTACTTGTGTATATTGCACTGTTCATCTGCTACAAGTTGCCTACTTCCCTGCACTGCTTATCATCAAGTTACCTGCTCCATTGAACTGTGTTATCTGCTATAAACTACCTGCTGATCCATTCACTGTGATTACCTGCTCCACTGAACTTCACCTACCCATCCTACCCATCTGTTGATCCTGCCAGGCACCTGTACCCCTCCTTACTCCTGTGTTCCCTGTTACATTGCCAGGAAACCGGTAGTGGGAGTCGTAAGGGAGGCCTCTCTCCGCAATCTGGGCTCGCTACTAGAAGGTACGTGACAGTAGCAGACAGCCAATGTCTGAGCCCGAGCGGGGAGCCTCCGCCATGGAAGAACTTTGTCAGCACCTGGCAGGACTTTCTGAGGCAGTTAAGGGCCTCCAGCAAGGCTACACCCGGCTGGAAGAACGGGTGATTGCTCTTTCCAACCCCTCCGGATCCTTGGGGGCCCCTCAACCATCAGTTTCTTCAGCTGAAGCAGGACCAGCACCTACAGTTGTGATGTTACCACCAGAACCTAAAGTTCCCACACCAAGCGATTTTCTGGGAATCGCAGTGGCTTCAGGGCCTTCCGCAACTCCTGCGAATTATATTTTGCCCTCCAACCACGGACCTTTTCTCTAGAGGCTACCAAGGTGGGTTTTGTGGTATCTTTACTCTCTGGAGACCCCCAGACCTGGGCCCACCGCCTATTAGAACAGAAGGACGCAGCGTTGGCTAATCTTACCACTTTTTTTGATGCAATGGCTCAAATATACGAAGATCCCCAACTTTCAGCGACTGCAGAAACCGCCTTGCGGACCCTCCAGCAGGGACGAAGGGTGGTGGAAGATTATGTGGCCGAGTTCAGGCGATGGGGCGCGGATACGAACTGGAATGATGCTGCCCTTCGTCATCAGTTCCGCATGGGACTCTCTGATTCTTTGAAAGATGAGCTTGAGTCGGTATTCCACAGACCTTAAACGCATTAATTGACTTGGCGATACAGATCGATCGTCATCTGAGAGAGAGGAGATCCGAGAGGGCCACAGGTTTCTCTCGCCCAACCTGGATGCTTCCAAAGGCCCCAAGCCATTTACATCCAGTACCTGCCGCCCGACCCGGGGCCACGTCTGACACACCTGAGCCTATGCAACTTGGGGTTTTGCGACCATCTCTTACCCCCGAAGAACGTCAACGTCGGCGGAATAACAATCTATGTCTCTATTGCGGGGAATCTGGACATTACGTCAGGAACTGTCCTATTAAGCTCCGTAAGTGTCCATCTATGCCTCCTGATCTCCCAGACTCTTTAATAAAGTTTTCGTCTCACCTTATCATTTCTGTCTCCTTCCAGTTCCCAGGAAAGACTTTACAGACGCCCGCCATTATTTATTCCGGGGCATGCAGCTGTTTTATGGATTCATCCTTTGCTGCCCAACATCAAATTCCTCTCCTACCTAAGACCCGTGGACTCTCTATCCATTTGGCCGATGGCTCCACTATTAAATCTGGTCCTGTAACTCAAGAAACTGCACCTCTATCTACTGTTATCTCTGGTTTGCATCGAGAACTTCTCCGGATGGACATTATCTCCTCCCCACTTTTTCCTGTAATACTTGGGATGCCCTGGCTACAGGCCCACAATCCAACCATAAATTGGGCTACAGGAGAAATTACTTTTTCTTCACCCTATTGCCAGAAGTTCTGTGGTTCCTCCGGTTTCCTGAGACCAGCAACCTTATTATCTATTGACTCAGAGATCGATTTACGTCAGGCCATTCCCGAAGTCTACCATGAATTCCTGGACGTATTCAGTAAACAAAAGGCAGAGGTGCTCCCGCCCCACCGAGAATATGACTGCCCCATTGAGTTACTTCCTGGAGCCAAAATTCAGTTTGGAAGGGTTTTCCCCTTAACAGAGGTAGAGCAGGAGAAACTCAAAGAATACCTCCAAGAAAATTTAAAGAAGGGGTTCATTCGCCCATCTACGTCCCCAGCAGGTGCGGGTATTTTTTTTGTTGAGAAGAAGGACCACACTCTCCGACCCTGCGTAGACTACCGTGAATTAAACAACATCACTATAAAGAACCGGTACCCTCTTCCTCTATTTCCAGAGTTATTCCAAAGACTGGGCACTGCTACGGTTTTCACTAAACTCGATCTCCACGGGGCTTACAACTTGATCCGTATCAAGGCCGGAGATGAGTGGAAGACCGCTTTCCGTACCCGATTCGGACACTTTGAGTATTTGGTGATGCCCTTCGGTTTGTGTAATGCCCCCGCTACCTTCCAATACTTTATCAATGATGTGCTCCGGGACTTTCTGGACTTATTCGCTGTCGTTTACTTAGATGATATTTTAATTTTTTCTTCCTCCCTTGAAGCCCATCGCAAGCACGTCAAAAGCGTGTTGGGTCGGCTCCGCCAACACGGACTATATGCAAAAGCAGACAAGTGTTTGTTTGAACAGGAAAGTATACCATTCTTGGGGCTGATCATTTCTAGTAAGGGTATAAAAATGGACCCCCAGAAGATCGCTGCGATTTTGGACTGGCCAACTCCTGTAGACAGGAAAGGAATCCAACGTTTTATTGGATTTGCCAACTTCTATCGCAAATTTATTAAGGGGTTCTCAGCTATTGTCGCACCCATCACACAACTAACCAGACAAGGAACCCGTTTTCATTGGACTTCTGAAGCTCAAGAAGCATTCGAGACTCTCAAGGGACTTTTCACCTCCGCTCCTATTTTAAGACATCCAGATTCCTCCCTGCCATTTGTTTTAGAAGTGGATGCATCCGAAATCGCCGTAGGAGCTATATTATCCCAAAGACAAGGAACCAAGGCCCTGCTCCATCCTGTGGCTTTCTTTTCGCGTAAACTATCAGCAGCCGAGAAAAATTACGATGTTGGAGACCGGGAGCTATTGGCAATTAAATCTGCATTAGAGGAATGGCGCTACTTGTTGGAAGGAGGTCTTAATCAAATTTTAATATTTACCGATCACAAAAACCTGGAGTACTTAAGATCTGCAAAAAGACTAAAACCAAGACAAGCCAGGTGGGCACTCTTTTTCTCCCGGTTCTCTTTTCATGTGACGTATCGCCCAGGGTCTAAGAATATAAAACCAGATGCCTTGTCACGGATGTTCCACAAGTCCCAGGAAATTTCTCCTCCAGATACCATTCTCGCTCCTGGGAATTTCCTTCTGCTTCAGGAAGATCTTCTCTCCCGGCTTAGACAAGTCTCCATGGGACGAAGACCTTTTTCAGAACCAGAACTACAAACCAGAGGTGGGTTACTGTGGTATAAAGACAAGATCTACATCCCCGAAACTCTGCGGGTATCTATCCTTGAGCTGTGTCACGACCACGCACTCGCCGGACATTTTGGTATCACTAGAACTATTGATTTGGTACAGCGTACTTTTTGGTGGCCTCAGTTACGTGCATTAGAAGTAAGAACTGTAAAACTAAGGCCTGGGGCCTCCATAAACCATTGTCTGTTCCGGACAGGCCATGGAAAATGCTGTCTCTAGACTTCATTGTTGATTTGCCTCCGGCAGGCGATCATACCACTATCTTTGTGGTGGTTGATCGTCTGTCAAAGATGGCACATTTTATTCCCATGAAGGGTACCCCCTCAGCCTCTGAAACTGCACAAGTGTTCATCAAGGAAATCATTAGGCTCCATGGGGTACCAGCCAATATAGTGTCGGATCGAGGGGTACAGTTCACCTCTCGATTCTGGAAGTCCCTCTGCAAGGCCTTGAATATTGAACTGTCTTTCTCATCCGCCTATCATCCTCAGTCCAATGGGCAGACTGAGAGGACGAACCAAACTCTCGAACAATATTTACGCTGTTTTTCCTCTTTTGCACAAGATGATTGGATCTCCCTGCTTCCAGTAGCTGAGTTTGCGTATAATAATTCTCTCCATTCCGCCACCAAACAGACACCCTTTTTTGCCAATTATGGCTTCCACCCTTCGTTTCTACCCAACTCCCTTCATGAATGCTCAGTACCAGCAGTCCAGCATAAGATGAACTTTTTCTCAACCAACAACAAACTTCTGCAAGAAACAATGACTAGAACTCAAGAACACAACAAGGCAACCTTTGACAAGAAGAGACGAGGGGAGTTAGTACTGGTACCTGGTGATTTGGTGTGGCTATCCACGGTAAACTTAAAAATGGCGTGCCCTTCAAGGAAACTAGGTCCCAAGTTTTTAGGACCTTTCGCAGTCAAAAGGAAGATTAACAAAGTTGCTTTCGAACTAGAACTTCCAGACTCACTAAGGGTCCATCCGGTATTCCATGTGTCCTTATTGAAACCTTTCACTCCCAATCCATTTCCTAACCGAAAGACCACCCCTCCTGATCCGATCCTGGTTGATGGTGAAGAAGAATTTGAAATAGAAGCCATCCTAAATTTCAGAAGAAGAGGAAACCAGAACCAGTTTTTAATCAAATGGAAAGGTTATGGTCCCGAAGAGAACTCCTGGGAGCCCGAGGACAACATTCATGCAAAAAACTTAATTCAATCTTTTAAAAGGGCCCATCCGGAAAAATTCGCCCGAAAGGGCATCCAGAGGCTGCCCCTTGGGAGGGGGCAATGTCATGAAAATCGCATGAAGAGACTGACCTCCAGGTCTTCTGATTTACAATCATCGCAGGTACGCACGATCGTACGAACGCGCATGCGTTCGTACGCAGGTGCGCGTGCGCGGGCGCGGTCGCGTGCGTGCGTCCGTGTTGGCGCCAAACGGCCTATTTAAACTAGCCTCTGGCTAATGGACTCTGCTGTCTGCTCTACAGCGTTATATCTGTGAGACCTGATCCGTATTGTTTGTTCCTGCCTGCTTGTTGTGACGATTCTCCTGCCTGTTCCCTTGTACTTCGTTCCTGTCTGATATCTGATCCGGCTTGCTTTGACCATCCGTCTGCTAAAGGTGAACCTGCTTATACTGAACTGTGTCATCTGCTGCAAGTAACCTGCTTGTATTGAACTGTTCACCTGCTGTAAGTGCCTGCTCATATTGAACTGCTTATCTGCTGCAAGTACCTGCTTATATTGCGCTGTTTGTCTGCTTCAAGCCACTTGTCATATTGCGCTGTTCATCTGCTTCAAGTCACCTGTCTTATTGAACTGTTCACCTGCTGCAAGTGCCTGCTCATATTGAACTGTTTATCTGCTGCAAGTACTTGTGTATATTGCACTGTTCATCTGCTACAAGTTGCCTACTTCCCTGCACTGCTTATCATCAAGTTACCTGCTCCATTGAACTGTGTTATCTGCTATAAACTACCTGCTGATCCATTTACTGTGATTACCTGCTCCACTGAACTTCACCTACCCATCCTACCCATCTGTTGATCCTGCCAGGCACCTGTACCCCTCCTTACTCCTGGGTTCCCTGTTACATTTCCAGGAAACCGGTAGTGGGAGTCGTAAGGGAGGCCTCTCTCCGCAATCCGGGCTCGCTACTAGAAGGTACGTGACACCTACGCTGCATGGCCTACCTGATCCTGCAAAGCCTGCGGAAGGATCCTCATATTCTTCGGATCAAGGAGAGGGACCATTACTGGCTGGCCACTCTCCTTGATCCACGGTACAAGGGTATGGTTGCCAACCTTATCTTGCCGTCGCAGAGGGAGCAGAGGATGAGACATCTCCAGGAGGCCTTGCAGAAAGGTCTGTGCAACGTGTTCCCAGAGACTGGGAGGTTACAAACTCCTGGTCCTGGACAACGTGTTGCTGAGGCATCGGTCAGAAGGAGTGGTGGAGAAGGTGGCCGTCTGACCGATGCGTTCAGACAATTTTTTAGTCTGCGGCCCCAAGGTATGATCGGTTCCAGCAACCATCGCCAGCGTCTGATTTACATGGTGCAGGAATACCTAGGGGCAAGGTCAGACTTGGACACCTTTCCCACCGAAAATCCTCTGGCTTACTGGGTCTTGAGGATGGATCACTGGCCAGAGCTTGCACAGTATGCAATTGAGCTACTGGCCTGTCCTGCATCCAGCGTTCTTTCGGAATGCACCTTCAGTGCTGCTGGTGGCTTTGTTATTGATCACAGGGTGCGCCTGTCCACCGACTCAGTTGATCGACTGACCTTCATCAAGATGAATCAGTCTTGGATCACCCACAGCTACCAAGCACCTGAAGCTGATGTAACCGAAAATTTTTTTTGGAAATATCACATCCCTTCAAGACTGCCTATGCTGATGCTGAGTGACTGTCCTGTTATGTTGATTGTCTATCCTCTTCCTCCTCCGCTGATATGTTGGAAGAACATTTTTGGTTCTGGGTGATGCCACCAGCCCAATTTTTCAGATCCTGTTTAACAGGGGCATTTAATTACAATTTTTGATGCAATGCTTTGCAGCAGGGCTCATTCCTGCACCTTAACTAGAGTATATGGGAGAGGTTGCAGTGTTGTGGCACCAGCACCAGTGCCAACAGCCTAATTTTTCAGCCCCTGTTTAACAAGGGCATTTAATTAAAATTTTTGATGCAATGCTTTGCAGCAGGGCTCATTCCTGCACCACAACTAGAGTATATGGGAGAGGTTGCAGTGTCGTGGCACCAGCACCAGTGCCTAAGGCCCAATTTTTCTGCCCCTGTTTAACAGGGGCGTTTAATTACAATTTTCGATGCAATGCTTTGCAGCAGGGCTCATTCCTGCACCACAATTAGAGTATATGGGAGAGGTTGCAGTGTCGTGGCACCAGCACCAGTGCCTAAGGCCCAATCTTTCTGCCCCTGTTTAACAGGGGCGTTTAATTACAATTTTTGATGCAATGCTTTGCAGCAGGGCTCATTCCTGCACCACAACTAGAGTATATGGGAGAGGTTGCAGTGTCGTGGCACCAGCACCAGTGCCAGCAGCCCAATTTTTCAATTCTTGATATAATAGTTCACAGGAGGGCCCGTTCCTGTGCCCACCCAGAGTAACTGTGAGGACTTATAGTGTTGTGGCACCAGCACCACAACCACCAAAGGTCAATTTTTCTACCACTGTTCAACAATGGCATGTAATTACAATTCTTGATATAATCGTTCACAGCAGGGCGCTCCAGCGCCCACCAAGAGTCACTTTGAGTGCTTACAATGTTGTGGCAACACCAACACCTTGTTCCGCCATTTCTGCAGAGCATATAGGGCAGGCCCCTACTTTCAAACATCCAACTTACAAACGTCTCCTACTTGCAAACGGAAGGAGACAACAGGAAGTGAGATGAAAAAAGACAGAACAAACAAATTATACAGGGGTGATAACCCTTCCCTATGTTTTCCAAAAAGCTTAAAAATAGATTTTTTGACTGGAGCTACACTTTAAAAATGTACCAGTTCAAAATTACACACAGATTCTACTTAACACAACAAATATACACAGTCTCTGTCTTGTTTGCGCCGCCTGTATACTGCTGTTCTGAGTATATAGGCCCTGGGGGCCCCACGTCTTTCCTTTTTTTAATATGGGTACGGGGTTCCCCTTAATATCTGTACAAGACCCAAAGGGGCTGGTAATGGGCGAAGGGCTACCCATGCCATTTTTCTCAATGATTTTCATCCATATTGCCGGAACCAGATATTACATTAAAAACGCAAGCAGTTTTAAATGACTTTTTTTCCGTTAAATGTCATTTTGTGCAGGGACTGTTCTAAACACGGAAAACACGTGGCACTTCACAGGCATACTATAGACACCCCCCAGGCACGATATTTAAAGGAATATTTCACTTTTTTTTCACTTTAATCGTCATTAAAATCAGTGCTCCCGCCAAAACGGCCATTTTTAAAAACATTTTAGGCATTGACCCATGTCCCCTGGGGCAGGAGCCAGGTCCCCAAACCCTTTTTAGGACAGTATCTTGCATATTAGCCATTAAAATTAGCACTTTTTATTTCGAACGTTCGAGTCTCATAGACTTCAATGGGGTTCTAACGTTCGTACGAATTTGCGGTCCGTACGAAAGTTCTGGTGCGAACCCAACCGGGGGGTGTTCGGCTCATCCCTAGCTACGATGTCGGAGCATTCTTTCAGTAGTTTTGCAGGGGTGATGTCAATAGGTGAGGTACTGTTACGCAGTTTATTAATGATGTTTTTTGCAGTGTCTATGGTAATTGGGGATAGTGAAAATTTTGGCGGTTGCGGTATGTTGGTGCAGACATCCTCTTTATGTATTTGCTGGCTGAGGTCGGATGTTTTCTTCTGACAAATTGTTTCCCTGATGGTTTTGACTTTATCGATGAAAAAATCTGACAGTTTTTCAACCATACAACATACAATCTGATTGGACAATCTCCTTTTAATCTACCAAAACTGTATGAATGGAAAATGAAGACAAAATTAAACCATACATTCAATGTAGGTCTTTGCACTACATAGTTGATTGTAGATCTAAAAGAAATAGTACAGTCAGATTGTATAGTGTATGGGTAGTCCGGGGACACAGATGTGTGTAACACAAAAACAAAGGACACACAGAAGTGAATGCCCTGTGCACTATTGAGCGCGAAAAGCGGGTGCGTTTTTTTTCTTCTTCATGCATTTAGGCTAGTTAAGGATCAGTTCAAAATGATCACCAACCCACGAGAAACTGAGCCTTAACATGCGCTTGGGTATAAATACTGCATTAAAGTGTATATTGTGTATTTCGTTTTGAATAGATGGTTAGAACCCCCTGTCAATTTTTTATTGCTGTCGGTGTTCCCGGTGGGGAGATTCCAAAAACTGTAGCTGCTGACTTTTAATAAACATTGACCTGTCCAGGTATCCAGCACCACCCTTACCTAGTCTGGTTCTTTGCCTCAAGTCCCCAGCACCTGCATGTTAACTGGGAGAAGTCGGCTATGACTCCTTACGGTTTTACAGTCGGCTTCCCACTGCATATGCGCAAGCCCTGTGAATGGTCCCGTAGCTACATGTGACATGTCCTAGAAGGTTGCAGGGCTGGGGGGAGTGGGCTCCTGCCAAAACTAGGTACCCACTCCCCCCCCAAAAATAAATATTTCAAATATAGTAGAGGAGAGAAGGAGCTTTAAAGGCTGGCTCACGCCACAATTTCTTTGTTCCGGATGCATTTCTGCATGCTTGTTTTTGATGCATTCCATACAGAAAAAAACGCAACATCTTCTACTTTTGTTGACTGCATTGGTACACACTGCTCTGCTGTGAACTGGGGCCATTGCAATCTATGTTAAGCACTTCCCATGCAGAATAGACATGCACTTGACTGTATCTGGTATGAACCAGCCCTAAGTATAAAATGTAGTGAGGGAATAATTTAGTCTTCATGTCCTCCGTAAAAATGTTTTGTTTTTTTCATGTCAATCTAAAGAACACCTTGAAGCTGCGTTCACACATGCTGTGGCAGGGGGTCTGGTGCATTCCTGTTCACAGATTCAGGGTAGGTGGCCCGCCCTCCATTATAACCCCTATAACTATTGTATGCCCAATTACTTGCATATAAGCCTTCAAAATGGGCACTTTTGATTTTTCTAGTTTGGGTCCCATAAACTTTAATGGAGTTCGTTATTCGGTTCTGAACTTTTGTGATGTTCAAAAGTTTTGGTGTGAACTGAACAGGGGGACGTTCGGCCCATCCCTATCCAGGACCCTGCATTCATTTTATCTGGTCTCCCACAGTACACAGTACATGGAAGTGCAATTATTTTAATAAATATAAACTGCTAAATATCTTTTCACATCAGTAGTATACAGCAGTCTTGTGACTTCTATCGGTGTTCGGCCAGATGCTGTTTTTTATTCTCCTCTGGCTGTCCTATGAGGCTGCAAAACTCCTGACCCTCTGTCTGCACAGTGATGATTGTCTCTGTGCTGATCACATGCATCCACCCAAAAAAAGAAAAAAAAACGCTCTAGCAATACACACCAATCTGAGCATGTGCATAAAGCCTCCTAGGGCTCTTTACTATTAGTAGATATATTGGGGATGATAAAAGAAGGGGAGGATCAGAAAAGACAAGATCAAACAGCCTTTTTACACAATGTGCAGAATTAACCCCTTAGGTTCCACAGCGAGTATAACAAACATGTTTTACTGCATATACAGTCTGATTTTAATGTTGTAACACTTGAAATGATATGATAAATAAAAAAGTGTACTGAAATGAATGATAAACATAATTTGGTCTAAAAAAAACAAAATAAACATTAGGTTCCAAAGAAGACACTTGGCTGATTTTTTCTCTCTCAATTTCGACTGTAAGAATACACAGGTAATTGGAACTGGCAGGTCATACATCACAGTTATGTATCACGCTAAAATAATTACAAAAAGTCTTTCTTCCTACACTTGGCATCGGCAAAAATCTTTAACTAACTCATCAAACTGTATCTTCTTAAAGGAGAAGTACAGCCAAAGCTTGTTTCACTGTACTTCTCCTCTGGATCACAGGAGTGCAATTTGTTTTGCACTCCTGTCACCCGTTTTCAGCAGAGAACGGACTGAAGTCTGCTCTCTGCTGACGTCACCAATGTCGGTCCAGCCTCCGCATCATCTTGACCACAGAGTCTAGATCTGCCAGATCCGTGTACTGACACCCCGCTTAGCCTCTCAGCGAGGTTGATGGAGCACTATTCTTCCCACTGGCCCCAATGATGAGTCACTATTCCTCCCACTGGCACCAATGATGGAGCACTATTCCTCCCACTGGCAACAATGATGGAGCACTATTCCTCCCACTGGCAACAATGATGGAGCACTATTCCTCCCACTGGCACCACTGAGGGAGCGCTATTCCTCCCACTGGCACCAATGATGGGGCACTATTCCTCCCACTGGCACCAATGATGGAGCACTATTCCTCCCACTGGCACCAATGATGGAGCACTATTCCTCCCACTGGTACCAGTGATGGGCACTATTCCTCCCACTGACACCAAAGATCGGGGCACTATTCATCCAATAGACACTAAAGATGGGACACTATTCCTCCCACTGACACCAATAATGGGGCACTAATACTCCCCCTATTACCAACAATGGGGCTCTATTCCTCCCATTGTTAGCAATGATGAGCCATTGTTTACTCCCACTGAGGCAGGATGCGCAGTTCCCCTTTTTGAAGCCTATTAGAGCCTATGGCTCTAATCAGGTGTTTCAAAAATACATCCCCACTGCTGGAATTCAGGCACCTGGCATCCGAAAAGGGGCCAGATTCCTAAATAGGGGGTGGCAGCAGCAGCCATGGATAGATTCATGCAATGCATGCATCTTTTCATTATGCACAGAGGGTAGTGGCTGGAGAAAGGGGGCGGTGCCCGTGCACCCTTATTAGAAGCACCGCCACTGACAATTTACATTTTGGAAAAACAATACCCAGTTTACAATCCCTAAGGAAGGACTGTGATTTGTGCGAAACATGTCGTGTTCAATCACAACTGGTTATGAGAGCTAGCTTGGAATCACATATGGGTAGCTCTTTGGATGCCATGTTTTTTTGTCAAGGGTATTCATGTCGTAACACACCATGTTTGATTAATATTGTATGTACAATCTATTTTTTGAAATGTTATCTTCTTATTTTAATGAGAAAGATCTCAAAGTTCTTACCTTACAATATGAGTCTGTCTTATAGTCTATGAGAGGTTCAGTGTGTAACATATGCACTTAGCTTTTTAATTACAGTATAGCAAACCAAATAATATACACTTATTGGGATTTTTTTAATACCAAGGACATGTAGCAGAATACATTGGACTAACATTTTGAGTAAATTATTTTTATTTTTTTTCTATTGGATCTGTTTTATAACAGAACGTAGAAAATATTGTTTGTTTTTTTTCCCCAAAATTTTCAGTATTTTTCATTTACAGTGGTGTGAAAAAGTGTTTGCCCCCTTCCTCATTTCCTGTTCCTTTGCATGTTTGTCACACTTAAGTGTTTCGGAACATCAAACCAATTTAAACAATAGTCAAGGACAACACAAGTAAACACAAAATGCAATTTGTAAATGAAGGTGTTTATTATTAAAGGTGAAAAAAAATCCAAAACATCATGGCCCTGTGTGAAAAAGTGATTGCCCCCTAAACCTAATAACTGGTTGGGCCACCCTTAGCAGCAACAACTGCAACCAAGCGTTTGCGATAACGTGCAATTAGGCTTTTACAGCGTCCTGGAGGAATTTTGGCCCACTCATCTTTCCAGAATTGTCCTAATTCAGTTACATTAGAGGGTTTTAGAGCATGAACGGCCTTTTTAAGGTCATACCACAACATCTCAATAGGATTCAGGTCAGGACTTTGGCTAGGCCACTCCAAAGTCTTCATTTTGTTTTTCTTCAGCCATTCGGTGGTGGACTTGCTGGTGTGTTTTAGGATCATTGTCCTGCTGCAGAACCCAAGTTTGTTTCAGCTTGAGTACACGAACAGATGGTCGGACATTCTCCTTCAGGATCTCTTGGTAGACAGCAGAATTCATAGTTCCTTTTATCACGGCAAGTCTTCCAGGTCCTGAAGCAGCAAAACAGCCCCAGACCATCACACTACCACCACCATATTTTACTGTTGGTATAATGTTCTTTTTATGAAATGCAGTGTTCCTTCTACGCTAGATATACTTGGACACACACCTTCCAAAGAGTTCCACTTTTGTCTCATCGGTCCACAGAATGTTGTCCCAAAAGTCTTGGGGATCATCAAGATGTGTTGTGGAGAAATTGAGACGAGCTTTGATGTTCTTTTTGCTCAGCAGTGGTTTTCTCCTTGGAACTCTGCCATGCAGGCCATTTTTGCCCAGTCTTTTCCTGATGGTGGAGGCATGAACGCTGACCTTAACTGAGGCAAGTGAGGCCTGCAGTTCCTTGGACGTTGTTGTGGGGTCTTTTGTGACCTCTTGGATGAGTCGTCGCTGCGCTCTTGGGGTAATTTTGGGCGGCCGGCCACTCCTGGGAAGGTTCACCACTGTTCCATGTCTTCGCCATTTGTGGATAATGGCTCTCACTGTGGTTCGCTGGATTCCCAAAGCTTTGGAAATGGCTTTATAACCCTTTCCAGACTGATAGATCTCAATTACTTTCTTTCTCAATTGTTCCTGAATTTCTTTGGGTCTCGGCATGATGTGTAGCTTTTAAGGATCTTCTGGTGGACCTTACTGTGTCAAGCAGCTCCTATTTAAGTGATGCCTTGATTGTGAACAGGTGTGGCAATAATCAGGCCTGGGTGTGGCTAGAGAAATTGAACTCAGGTGTGGACAACCACAGTTATAGTATGTTTTAACAAGGGGGGCAATCACTTTTTCACACAGGGCCATGATGGTTTGGATTTTTTTTCACCTTTAATAATAAACACCTTCATTTACAAATTGCATTTTGTGTTTACTTGTGTTGTCCTTGACTATTGTTTAAATTGGTTTGATGTTCCGAAACACTTAAGTGTGACAAACATGCAAAGGAACAGGAAATGAGGAAGGGGGCAAACACTTTTTCACACCACTGTATATCACAACAGATAACCCAACCCAGTGGTGATCAAATACCACCAAAAGAAATCTCTATTTGTGTGGGGGAAAAAAAAGATAAGTGCAGCTCTGAATAGCAAAAAATGCTTTGGTCATGAAGGGGGTTAGTGATGGACGAACTTCCGACGGGACGTTTCGCAAACGCGGACCGCGAACGCGGCCGATAGTTTGCGAACCATAACGTTCACGGGGGGCCCCATTGACTTCAATGGGAGGTGAACTTTGCAAACCTACAGGTCAAATTTGCAGCCACAAAATAATTACTAGCTGTGCAAAAATAGTCTCACCACATGGCCAATGACATAACACATGTATGGGGTGAATCTGGGATCGACAACTACAAGCATTCTTTTTTTATATGTGAAATTGTGACAATTCAAGACTGTAGAGCACATGACGGCAATGGAGGAGAGGGAAGGTCAGGGTAGGCAAAGAAGAGGGTGCAGGAGATGATCACCAGCAGCGTGACATAAAGCAATGACACCTGCACCGTGATAGAGAGCACTGACATCAGCAGCGTGACATAAAGCACTGACACCAGCACCTTGATATACAGCACTGACACCAGCACTGTGATATACAGCACTGACATCAGCAGCATGACATACAGCAATGACACCTGCACCGTGATAGAGTGATCTGACACCAGCACCGTGATATACAGCATTGACATCAGCAGCGTGACATACAGCAATGACACCTGCACCGTGATAGAGTGATCTGACACCAGCACCATGATAGAGAGCACTGACATCAGCTGCGTGACATAAAGCACTGACACCAGCACCGTCATATACAGCACTGCCACCAGCACCGTGATAGAGAGCACTGACATCAGCAGCGTGACATACAGCAATGACACCTGCACCTTGATAGAGTGATCTGACACCAGCACCGTGATAGAGAGCACTGACATCAGCAGCGTGACATAAAGCACTGACACCAACACCGTGATATACAGCACTGACATCTGCACCGTAAGCAGCCCCAGGAGGAAGTCAGCATAGCACAGGGATGGTGGGAGCCCCTCATAATGAGCATAGCACAGGGATGGTGGGAGCCCCTCATAATATGCACAGCAGAGGTACAGCCCCAGGAGGAAGTGAGCACAGCACAGGGATGGTGGGAGCCCCTCATAATAAACAGCCCCAGTAGGATGTCAGCATAGCACAGGGATGGTGGGAGCCCCTCATAATAAGCAGCCCCAGGAGGAAGTCAGCACAGCACAGGGATGGTGGGAGCCCCTCATAATGAGCATATCACAGGGATGGTGGGAGCCCCTCATAATATGCACAGCAGAGGTACAGCCCCAGGAGGAAGTCAGCACAGCACAGGGATGGTGGGAGCCCCTCATAATAAGCAGCCCCAGGAAGAAGTCAGCACAGCACAGGGATGGTGGGAGCCCCTCATAATAAGCAGCCCCAGTAGAAATATGACACCGCTCAACCTCTTCAAACAGGAGGGTACGGGCATATAGTACGTGTGCTTTTTTTGGACAAGGAAGTGAGCCAAATGAAGAAAGAAGGTCTGTGTGCTCGATTAAAAAAATCGTTTATAGACATATACATGGTCTACTGGTCACATGTGTTGAATTCCTCTGAGATCCATGCCTCATTCATTTTTAGAAATGTGAGGTAGTTAACACTGTCGTGAGCTAGGCGAGTACGCTTTTCGGTCATGATCCCCCCTACTGCGCTGAACGTCCTTTCGGATAGGACACTGGACGAGGGGCAAGCCAACAGTTCGATTGCAAATTGAGCAAGCTCTGGCCAGAGGTCAAGCCTGCCCACCCAGTAGTCCAGGGGTTCATCACTCCTCAGAGCATCCACATCGGCCGTTAACCTGATGTAGTCAGACACCTGACGGTCTAGGCATTCCATTCGTTCGACTGAAAGAATGACCTCATATCCGAAGTCACCAACACATCTTCAAACCGGACCAGACCAGACAAGGAAGTGAATGACACAGTGCTGAGGAAACAGTGGAGGGATGATTACAGCACAAGGACTCCATTGAAGAACTTTCTCAGGGGCTACTGAGGGGAGAAGAGCTCCCTATTGGGACCACGGATCATATTAATATCTGGAAGGTACTATTGGGAGATGGAGAGCTGACCTACTACAAAGGAGGATATCTTTTGATGGGACCCATCGAATATATACAAACGCCCTAATTTGTTTATTTTCTGGTAAGCGCATTCAATATACGGTGACGGGCACTTTTATGCGCTTCTGGATTGTGTTGAATCACTGTGGTGTCACAAACGCTTATCTGGACTCACATATGAACTTTCCATGATTGGACTTCTATTTTTCTTTATGTATTGCTGTGTTTTTCATACATTTAAGTTTTTTTATCGTTACAATCATTTAATGATAATCACTTACTTATTTTGACACTATTTATTGTTATTTATTTTAGTTTAGTATAGGGTTGGCGCAGTTTTCTATTTCTGTACATCTTCAAACCGGCCTCTTCTTGCAGGCGCTGTTGGATTGTTACCAGCAACTCCTTCTCTGGGAGTGGGAATTGCTCCTCTGCCAGCGCACGCAAAAGCAGAATGCAGCATTTCTCGAAGCAAGGCCTGGAAGTACTCCATTCTGCCAGCCCTCTGTGACGGCAGTAACATTTCCGCCATTTTGTGTTTGTACCGGGGGTCTAAGTACGTTGCCACCCAGTACTGGTCCTTGACCCTTATGCTTTTTATACGGGGGTCCCTATTAAAACACTGGAGCATGAAGGCCCCCATTTGCACTAAACTGGAAGCGGTGTGGTGGCCTGGCTCCTGCTCATCATCCAGGATAATGTCGTCCTCTTCATTCTCCTCTCCCCATCCACGCACAACAACAGGGATCCCAGAAAGGTTTAAAGCATGCTCTTCTTGTTCCTCCTCATCCGCCCCGGCACCATCCTCCTCTGACTCCTCTTCAGACTCCTGTTGTTGACTTGTCTCAGATAGAGTAGCCCCCCTGGGAATTCATCCAGCATTGCGACTTCCTCATCTTCCCGCTCCTGCTCCTCCACAGCTTGATCAATGACACGGCGCAATGCACGCTCCATAAAGAAGGCATGAGGTACCATGTCACTGATGGCGCCATGGCTGTGACTGACCAGTTTGGGGATCTCCTCAAATGGCCGCAGAAGTCTGCATGCGTCGCGCATGAGCAGCCACTGGCGCGGTGAAAAAAAAAACAGCTCCCCGGAACCTGTTCTGCCGCAGAGTTCATACAGGTAGACGTTAACTGCACGTTTCTGCTGAAGCAGCCTATCAAGCATATAGAAGGTTGAGTTCCATCGCGTCGGGCAATCGCAAATAAGACGTCTGACCGGCAGATTGTGTCACCGCTGAATGTCAGCAAGGCGAGCCATGGCCGTGTAAGATCTTCTGAAATGGGCCAAGATTTTCCTTGCCTGCCGCAAGATGTCCTGGACCTCAGGGTATTTGAGAACGAATCGCTGCACGACCAAGTTTAAGACGTGTGCCATGCATGGCACGTGCGTAATTTTGCCCTGTTTCAATGCGCTAAGCAGATTGGCACCGTTGTCACACACCACTTTACCAACTGTCAAATTGAGCGGTGTTAGCCACTGATCTGCCTGTGAACGCAAAGCTGAAAGGAGTGCCGGGCCAGTGTGGCTCTTGGCTTCCAGGCAAAACAGATGCAGCATGGCATGGCAACGTCTCACCTGGCATGTCGAATAGGTTCTGGGGAGCTTGGGCGGCGCAGCGGAAGAGACGCTAGCAGCGGAAAAGGAGGAGTCAGCTGAGGAGGAGAGGGAGGAGGATGGAGTAGGAGGAGGAGAAATGACCCTGTGACAAAACTCTCAGTCCCTATACTGATAAAGGACTGCTGCAGTATAGGGCAGCAGTCGGCAGTAGTGCACCTCAACCCTATATATTGTGGACCTATACCAGTCCTTAAGGAATAGCAGACTGTACCTCACTCAACCCTATGTACTGTAGTACGCTATATCTTACCAGTCCTTATAAGGACCTTTGTGGAACTAGTAGGTTGTGAATGATTAGCAGACTGTACCTCAGTCCCTATACTGATAAAGAACTGCTGCAGCAGAAGGGCAGTAGTCAGCAGTAGTGCACCTCAACCCTATATATTGTGGACCTATACCAGTCCTTAAGGAATAGCAGACTGTACCTCACTCAACCCTATGTACTGTAGTACCCTATATCTTACCAGTCCTTATAAGGACCTTTGTGGAACTAGTAGGTTGTGAATGATTAGCAGACTGTACCTCAGTCCCTATACTGATAAAGGACTACTGCAGCAGAAGGGCAGCAGTCAGCAGTAGTGCACCTCAACCCTATATATTGTGGACCTATACCAGTCCTTAAGGAATAGCAGACTGTACCTCACTCAACCCTATGTACTGTAGTACCCTATACCTTACCAGTCCTTATAAGGACCTTTGTGGAACTAGTAGGTTGTGAATGATTAGCAGACTGTACCTCAGTCCCTATACTGATAAAGGACTGCTGCAGTATAGGGCAGCAGTCAGCAGTAGTGCACCTCAACCCTATATATTGTGGACCTATACCAGTCCTTAAGGAATAGCAGACTGTACCTCACTCAACCCTATGTACTGTAGTACCCTATACCTTACCAGTCCTTATAAGGATCTTTGTGGAACTAGCAAGTTGTGAATGATTAGCAGACTGTACCTCAGTCCCTATTCTCATAAAGGACTACTGCAGCAGAAGGGCAGCAGTCAAGTATAATATTCTTTCTATATTTGGAAGAAAGAATATTATACGTGTACAAGCCTATTACCATACCAGTCCTGAAAAGAACCTTTGTGGACCTAATAGTAACAGCTACTGATTAAACTGACTGTCCCTCACTGCCACACACAGCTTCCTGCCTGTCCCTATTTAAACTGACAAAACACAGGCTGCTGGAACAATAACATGAATAGCCCTCAAAACTATATCCTGTACTACTTTACCATACCAGTCCTGAAAAGGACTTTTGTGGACCTAATAGTAACAGCTAATGATTAAACTGACTGTCCCTGCTGCACACAGCGTCCTGTCCCTCTCTCTACACTGACAAAAGACAGGCTGCTGAAACAATCACTAGCACAGCAGTGCCTCAAACCTATATCCTGAACTACACCCAACACCTATACCATACCAGTCCTGAAAAGAACTTTTGTGGACCTAATAGCTAGCGATTTGGGTCACTGCAGTCTCTCCCTGCTCCACACAGCAACCTCTCCCTATAGTGACATATGAAAGAATGTAAAATGGCCACCGGATCGGGTCTATTTATAAGTTAGGGGGAATGTCCAAGTGTCCATGTGCTGTAATGTCTCAATTGGCTGTCCTGTACCCCATGATGGATGTGTCATCATAGGTCAAAGTTCTTTTACACAGTAAATACGGAAGTCCGCCGGCCAAACGGCGGCAATAGTCCGCTGATCGGCCAGACCGCGAACAGCCAAAATTCGCCGCGACACGACCGCCGGGCGAACCGTTCGGCCATCCCTAAAGGGGGTAAAACCTTCCAGAGGTCAAGAGATTAACCAAAGAAATGTATCAGAATATATTATGACCAACCCTGACTTGTACTTCTCAACAACATTGTCCCTTACTTGTTTGGAGAGTTCCTTGGTCTTCATGGCCGTGTTTGGTTAGTGGTGCCTCTTGCTTAGGTGTTGTAGCCTCTGGGGACTTTCAAATAGCTGTGTATATGTAATGAAAGATCATGTGGCACTTAGCTAACAGCAGAAGCCCCATAGTAACTCAATGGGTGACATCACTCCCCATTCATTTCACAACCATTGTTGGCTTTTTCCTCTACAGAGCTTCTGCCGCTGGAGACAGGACTGGTGCAACTTCTAAAAAGGTATGTATACCGATTTCTTCTTTACATGGGTAGATAGGTCAGTGTTAAATCGTGGGTGTCTGTGGATGATTTTAGTGTAATGCCGCGTACACACGAGCGGACTTTTCAACATCCAAAGTCCGAAGGACCGAGTCCGTCAGACTATCCGATCGTGTGTGGGCTGCAACGGACTTTTGATTCACCAAAGTCTGACGGACTTTAGAATATGGAACATGCTTCAAATTTTCCCGAAGGAACTCCGCCGGACCCAGTCCCCTTCGAAAACTCCGCTCATGTGTATGCTACTCCGACGGACTAAAACCGACGCTAGGGCAGCTATTGGCTACTGGCTATGAACTTCCTTATTCGAGTCGGGTCGTACGTCATCACGTTCGAATCCGTCGGAGTTTAGTGTGATTGTGTGTGGCCAAGTCCGTTCGGCCGAAAAGTCTGTCAGAACTCCGTCGGAATTCCAGCAGAACTCCGACGGAACTCCTTTGGAAGTCTGTCGGACTTAAGTCCGCTCGTGTGTACGGGGCATTAGGGTGGAACTCTACTTTAAAAAAATACTTTAATTTAATTTAAACATTAAATGGACATTTCTATTGCAATGTCAGATGTCCACTTGTCCAGATGATTATCTGATAAATCCATATTAACTGGAAAATGAGGAGAGAAGGTTTACTTTAATCACCTACTGTAAATTCTTATTCACAGCATATAATCAGAATAAATGGTCACTGAAGATTGAAGTGTATATTTCTTATTGCTGGGTTGGTGGAGCTTTCTCAAAAAAACTGATAACTCCACAGTTAACATTCTATAATTCTATTTCTTATAAAATCCTGTTTCTTATGATTATTAGTAAAAAAAATGTATTTTGTACATTTGGAAACACATCCAGCAACTATCTACTGTAAATGTCTGTTTCACATTTTCTAATTCTGACACTGATGCCACGTACACACGAGCGGACTTTTCGACAGACTACGTCCGATGGTCTTTCCGACGGACTTTCGACGGAGTTCCGACGGAATTTCCGAATGAACGGACTTGGCCACACACAATCACACCAAAGTCCGACGGATTCGAACGTGATGACGTACGACCAGACTAGAATAAGGAAGTTCATAGCCAGTAGCCAATAGCTGCCCTAGCATCGGTTTTCATCCGTCGGACTAGCATACGAACGGGCGGATTTCTGGATAGGAATTTGGTCCGGCGGAGTTCCGGCGAAAAAATTTGAAACATGTTCTATTTCTAAAGTCCGTCAGATTTTTGGACAGCAAAGGTTCAATGGAGCCCACACATGATCGAATTGTCCGACGCATTCGCTCTGTCGGACCTTTGCTGTCGAAAAGTCCCGTAGTGTGTACGTGGAATGAGGGACCCTTTTCTGTGAGCAGAACTAAAACCAAATTTCCTCCATTTTGCAAAAAATGCCCTCATATCTTTCGCAGTGACCTTAAAATGTCTGGAACATGTGTCAAAGAAAACATTATTTAAAAAAAAAACAATTAGTTTGGTGGGGAGGAGTGATTTTAATAATGCTTAAAGTGAAACATTAAAAATGCAAAATTCCTTTCAAGGAGAAGTATAGCCAAAGCTTGTTTGGTTGTACTTCAATGGATCATACGAGTGTAATTAGTTTTGCACTCCTGTGACCCGTCTTCAGCAGACAGCGGGTTGAAGTCCGCACTCTGCTGACTGACACCTGGCTCAGCCTCTCAGAGGGCCACTGAGAGACTGAGCCGGCCACTTCCCTGCCCCTCCACAGCTCAGCGCTCCAGTGAGCAAGGAGGGAGCAGAGCAGAGAGCTGTGACTGGGAGTCTGCAGCGCTCTGCTCACGGAGCTTTGAAAACCAAGCGATTGGTGGTGTTCCATCGCTAAGTTCTCAGTTTAGAGGCGCCAGAGGACAGGTGCACCTAGGTAAGTACGAATCTGCAAAAAAAAAAAAAATCCGTTACTTCTTTTTTAACTAATATGCCTGGAGAATGCCCTTAACCTGCCTGTGAAGTGGAGCATCTGTACTATGTATACAACCTACTGCAGCAAAACTGACATTTACAAAGAAAAAAATATTGGCAAATGAGAGCACCCAGTTCTTTACTTCTGTTTTGTAAAGAAAGCGGCTGGGAGGTCTCTTCACCTATACCAGACCCTTATTCCAGAAGTGACTCTGGTAATTTTGCACATTTTGTCATGTTACAACCAAAAACGTAAATGTATTTTATTGGGATTTTATGTGATAGACCAACACAAAGTGGCACATAAATGTGAAGTGGAAGGAAAATGATAAATGGTTTTCAAAATGTTTTACGAAAAAAATCTGAATAGTGTGGCATGCATTTGTATTCAAACCAACACCCCCCCGTCAATACCTAGGTATGTAGAACACCTTTTGCTGAAATTACAACTGAAAGTCTTTTTGGGGATATCTCTACCAGCTTTGCACATCTAGAGAGTGACATTTTTGCCCATTCTTCTTTGCAAAATAGCTCAAGTTCTGTCAGATTGGAACGGCAATTGAGCGTCTGTGAACGGCAATTTTCAAGTATTGCCACAGATTCTCAATTGGATTTAGGTCTAGACTTTGACTGGGCTATTCTAACACGTGAATATGTTTTGATCTAAACCATTCTATTGTAGCTCTTGGCTGTATGTTTAGAGTTATTGTCCTACTGGAAGGTAAACCTCTGTCCCAGTCTCAAATCTTTTTCAGATTCTAACAGGTTTTCTTCAAATGCCTCGTACACATGATCAAACAATCCGGTGGAAAAGTCCGGCGGACTTGACAATCCGCCCGTGTGTAGGCCGACTAAGATTGGAGTTTTGCACATCAATCTGTCCGCCGGACTCGCATTTCGGCGGACAGTACGGCCGTGTGTGTGCCAGTCCGCCGTACTTTTGAAATGAATGGACTTTTCCCGCCCGGAGAAAAGTCCGCTCATTTTCAATGCGGCTCCAGGTAGCCGGGACCAGCAAAGGAAGCGTCGCTGGCCCCGTAACCTGGTATGGACTTAAAGGGGAATCCCTACGCCGAAAAAACGGCGTGGGCCCCCCTAGGTCCATATCAGACCCTTATCCGAGCACGCTACCTGGCCGGCCAGGAAAGGGGGTGGGGACAAGCGGAGGATGCTGGGACTGTGACATCATAATGGGCGGGGACATCATCCGGTGATGTCCCTATATAAGTTGCCGCACGCCACATGTCCTGTCATAGTGACCGGAGACAGCGACGAGGCAACATCTCCAGAAGAGAAGAACAGAAGAACAGAAGATGGCGACATCGGCAGCGGCGACAGAAGACCAGGCCACTGCTTGTAAAAGAGCTAGAAGAAGGCGCCGTGGCCCGGCAAGAAGAACCGAAGAGGGGACAAGACCCCCGAAGACGGGGACAAGACCCCCGAATTCGGAAGAAGAGGGCGGCAGCGAAGAAGAAAGCCGGGCTCCTCCGCTAGTAAAAGAGCTAGCAGAAGACAGCAGTGGAGTCCGGCGAGAAGACCCCCGAAGACGGAAGAAAACCCCCGGAGCTGTAAAATAAACTATTTTAACCCTTGTGTGTTGTGTTTTTTTTTTTACAATTTTTTTCACAGGTGAATGGGAAGGGGTACATTGTACTCCATACTCATTCACATAGGTTGGGGGCCGGGATCCGGGGGCCCCCTTACATTATGAACAGGTGGACTCTGCTTACTATTTAGGTGACTTTTGGAGGAAATTGGTTCCACTAGATTTTAGTTAGGAGTATCAGAGTGAAGGGGGCTGAATACAAATGCACGCCACACTTTTCAGATATTTATTTGTACTTTTTCAAGGCACTGTAGCTGTTAATGGGGGAACCTACATAAAAAAATATAATCGGGTTCCCCCTAAAACTACATACCAGAGTCTTTTCCTTTTTTAACTTTACAACATAGCCTTAAGTGTCCTCTAGGCTGGATGTGGTATTATCTTGGCCATAAACATAGTGTACTGCTGGATATTCTACTTGCATTTTCTTGCTCTAAAGTTATCTGCAAACCTAGCTGAATATATGCGTTTTTTGGTTGACTGAAGAACAATCACTGAGTAAGAGAAGGCAGTCACCTTGAAAAACCAGACCCTGTCTCTTGCTTTTATAGACCTAGAATATGAAACAGTAAAAGTTAGCAATGCAATTAACAAACAGTCATTAATCAGTGACTCCCCATTCTCTGCAGTCAAACTGACAGGGACGTGTGCCTGGCTAGATCTATTATCCTGAATGCTGCTGAAGCCCTGATGTTCAACACTATGAGAAAGCAAATGAAATCTCAAAAGATAAATATGTGAAGCCAGGCTAATGAAGTTACACTCTATTGATGAATAAAAGTAATGTAATAAAGGGTTCAAAGGGAAAGCCTAAAAATTGCCATTATATGTGGATTTCCATGGTTTACTGCATATATAGTATTGTACGTATAGTCAAAGTACTAACTGATTGTGGCTTGTCAAGGTCAAAGAGCTAAAGTGACAGATCAGTAGTTAAAGAGGAAGTAATCCCTGATGAGTTTACTTCCTCTTTGATTCCTTGCAAAGGTAAGGCATAATGGACTACTATAGTAGTCCATTATGTGTCACTTTCCTGACACAGGACCCAGCGAAGTCACCGCTGTCCCCTGTAGTCCGGAGCATCCATCTTCTCAGTGGGTCTCGCTGCTCCGCCGCTGTCATTCGACGAAGCCTCGATGGCGTCACTCCCACACATGTGCACGGGAGCCACCACTCACGGCATATCGCCATTGACAGCGGCGCGCTCAGTGCGCCTGCGTGCCGCTGTCTATGGCGCATGCGCCGTAGACAGCGATGCCTGTGTTTTGGGTAAATATCTCCTAAACCATGTAGGTTTAGGAGATATTTCTTGGACCTACACTTAAGCCTTAATCTAGGCTTACCTGTAGGTCAAAGTGGTTTGTAAGGGTTTACAACCACTTTAAAGTGATTCAGGAACGAATAAAAAATAATAAAGATGTTATACTTACCTGGTCTGTGCAATGGTTTTGCAAAAAGGAGCCCAGATCCTCTTCTCTTTGCGTCCCCTGCTGGCGGTCCTAACCCCTCCTCTTGCTATGGGGACACTCAAGCAGGCTCACTCCTGAGCTACATTCTGAGTATCCATTCACACACAGAGCATGGCTCAGACCCGTCCCCCACTCTTTTCTTATGGACTCACTGTCTGTTATTGATAGCAGCAGGAGCCAATAGTGGACATTCGCCACTCCATAGGAGACTGGAGGGTTCCATCAGGATCGCCTAAAAAAACAGTCAGGTGGACCTGATCGGACAGCTCATGTGAAAGGGCCCTAATGCATAGAATGCATTAAAGTAAAAAACTTTGAGCCTTTAGAAATAATTTAATGGGTCACACAACACAACTTTACACAACTACTATCCTAGTTTTAGTGGAGCTGGCAGGGAAAATTGACAACCAAGTAAGGTGTATATTTAGAATTTCTTTGAAAAGGCCCAATACCCTCCCCTCCCCTCTGACCCTCCAGATATTCATTTTACCTGTGCTCCTTTGCAACTCCTTGCTCCTCCACTGCTGTAAGAAATTCTTGGGACTTGAGATGAGCCAACTGTACCTGAGTTCAGGGAGGGTTTGGTGAACATTACTGTAGTTCAGGGGTTGAATCTGAACCCTACTGAAGTCAATGTGGGTGTCAGGGAATTCCTGTGAGATGTCTGGCACATGGGTGTGGCAATCTCCACAGAATGGTAACCAGGAGTGGGCATGCGCACAGGAATGTGCATGGAAATGCGTGCACGGGCGCACGCACAGTGCATTTTGGTGCCAGAGCGGATCATTTAAGGATGCTCCTGCCTGTGCTTGCTCCTAACCTGACCCAAATCCTGCTTTTGCCTTGTCACTTGCTCCTGTCTTGGCTTGTTCCTGACTTCAGCTCTGCTTGTGATCGCTACCTCACTGCTCCCCTGTTGATGACCCTGGCTAATCCTGTGACCACACTTCTGTCTCTGATCCTGGCTTCTCGATCGATTTGAGTGCCTGCCTGGCTGTCTGCTGTTGTAGTTAAGGGCCCCGCTGAGTGTTCCTGCTGCAAGTCTGCTGAGAGCTCTGACCAGCCACACGTGCTGGCCCTGCAGTGCAAGTGGAGTGCATCTCTAACCTCCACTGGACTACTGAGCATTATTACTGTTCCTGGCCTGATGGTTCTCCTGTTCTCTTGAAACCACATCTCCTGCTTCAAGTTCCCCTATCTACATCTGTAGGTACTTGTGTTCCTCCTGTTCCTCGGCACACTCTGTTCCACGTTCAGTGGGGCTTGAGTTGGAGATACAAGAGAGGCCAACCTCATCATTTCAGTCTCCTCTCAGGTACATTACAGTAGTTTTCAGCAGACTTGCAGTAGGAACACTTTATCAGGCCACAGAACTGCAACGTGGCGGTGCCTGCAGCTGCAAGCCCTGGCACATATGTACTATGTACGTAAATGTACTATGGCAGGGCAGCATGTGGTTAAATTCCTGGTAAATGATGGAATAACCAAAAAAAGGTGTACTATAACAGTAAACCTAGGTTGGACTTTAAATGCATAGTGAATAAAAATATTCCTCGCTTTAAAAATGTGGGCCCTTCTTTCTACACCACTGCATGAGAACATATGTAAATCTACCCACCTCAGAATTTACCTCAAAATCACATGTCATCAGAACAGACTCTATACTTTATTGGCACCGAAAAGGCTCCAATCCACTCCTCCAATTTTAATGGAAACCAATAGATCGCTCTGACTAAAAATATATACCGGACCCCTATACTTGATGAGGGCCTGGTATGGATGTCAAATCCATACCAGATTTATCCCATGCAAAAAAAGGCAAATAAAAATTGTGGGTTCCCTGCAAATTGCATACTGGACTCCTAATCGAGCATGCAGCATGGCAAGCAAAGAAAGTTGGAGGGTTGATCGTGCAGCCCCTGCCCCCCCCCCACACCATAACAAGCCATGTGCCCCTTCACCTTGCCCATGTTGATGGGGCGAAAAGGCTTCTTCCCCACGAACCTGGCCTGGTGGTTGTGAGGGTAAGTGGGTGGTGTCACGCTTCCTGCCATGCAAACAGCCAGGTGTGGCCACCCCCTCGGGTGGCTCAAGGAGGTGTTGAACCCATGACTTTCTGTGTACTGCTCCTTCTGTATTGCCTCTGAGCCACACCTCAGCAGGGGTGGATCCAGGGGGGCAACGTAGCAATTGCCTCCCCCCGAGAAATTAGATGTGGATGAGAGAGCGGGCGGGTGAGAGCACAGGCAGCCCAGTGTTGTGCCGAGATCGGTTTCCCCAACAAAATCTGTTTGCCCTGGCTCTCGGTCTTGGCTGAGATCGATATCCCGCCCCTCCAGCCCTCTGCACAGCTGCTCCTCCTACTCTCCCTGAATGCTAATCATCCTTCTACCACCCTCATGAATTCGGGGGAGAGTAGGAGGAGCAGTGGTGCAGAGGGCTGGAGGGGCGGAGTTCCGATCTCAACTGAGACCGAGAGCCAGGGTAAACAGATTTTGTAGGGGAAACCGACATCATCTCTAACCGCCTGGCCTTCACTGTGCAGGCAGCTGCAGGCAGCAGAGATATTACATCATCTCTCTGCTGCCTGACTCTGGGACACAGCAAAAGACAACCCCCACCTTAGCAGCAAGTGACAGTCCGCAACTTGTGGCAGGTGATGTGGCAAGTGACAATCCGTAATGTGTGGCAGGTGATGTGGCAAGTGACAAACAGCAACATGTGGCAGGTGACGTGGCAAGTGACAATCCGCAACCTGTGGCAGGTGATGTGGCAAGTGACAATCCGCAACATGTGGCAGGTGACGTGGCAAGTGACAATCCGCAACCTGTGGCATGTGACATGGCAAGTGACAATACGCAATATGTGGCAGACGACAGTGGCAAGTGACACGCTCAGGGCTCCCACTGATTCTGCATTATGGTGAGTTGAACTATTTCATTTTATATAACAATGTAATAATAAAATAATGTGCTTGAAGAACCAACACCAGCCATTTCCCTGATAAATTGCCTGCAAAAAAATGTATTTTCTGGCAGTGCCCTTCCCTAGACTAGTCTCTGGATCCGCTCCTGCACCTCAGCTCATTATTCAGCCTGGTTTCCAGCTATGTCTTGTCCTGCATTCAGCACTGAGAGTCCATTCACACAGGGGCAACACGACTTGTAGGCGACTTGAGTGAGGCAACTTGGACACGACTTGAGTTAAGATCACAGCGCGACTTGGGACGACTTCAACACGACTTGTGCTGACTTCAACCTGACTTGGGACGACTTACAAGTCGCCCCAGGCCAGGCGACTTTTGCCGTGGCCAAGCAGAGAATGAGCTCAAGGGGGAACTCCACGCCAAATTTCTGAAAAAAAATTGGCGTGGGTTCCCCCTCCGAGAGCATACCAGGCCCTTAGGTCTGGTATGGATTCCAAGGGGAACCCCCCTACGCCGAAAAAACGGCGTGGGGGTCCCCCCCAGATCCACACCAGACCCTTATCCGAGCACGCTACCCGGCCGGCCAGGAAAGGGGGTGGGGACGAGCGGGCGGCCCCCCCCTCCTGAGCCGTACCAGGCCGCGTGCCCTCAACATGGGGGGGTGCCTTGGGGGAGGGGGGGCGTGCGGCCCCCCCACCCCAAAGCACCTTGTCCCCATGTCGATGAGGACAAGGGCCTCTTCCCGACAACCCTGGCCGTTGGTTGTCGGGGTCTGCGGGCGGGGGGCTTATCGGAATCCGAGAGCCCCCTTTAATAAGGGGGCCCCCGGATACCGGCCCCCCACCCTATGTGAATGAGTATGGGGTACAATGTACCCCTACCCATTCACCTGTGAAATAAAGTACAAAAAAAACCACAACACAGGGAAAAAATATTTTATTGCACAGCTCCGGGGGGTCTTCCGTCTTCGGGGGTCTTCTCGCCGGACTCCTCCGCTATCTTCTTGTAGCTCTTTTGCTAGCGGAGGAGTCCGGCTTTCTTCCTCGCCGCCGGCCTCTTCTTCCGACTTCGGGGGTCTTGTCCCCCTCTTCGGTTCTTCTGCCGGGCCACCGCGCCTTCTTATAGCTCTTTTAGAGGCGGTGGCCCGGTCTTCTGTCGCCGCCGTCGCCGCCGCCGCCTTCCGTTCTTCTCCTTCTTCTTCTCCTGGAGATGTTGACTCGACGAGCTCTCCGGCCACAATGCCAGGGACGCGCTCCGCTGCCACTTATATAGGGACAATGGGGCGGTGTCACATGGGTTGATGTCACATGGGTTGGTCACATGGGTTGATGTCACATGGTAAGGGGCGGAAGAAGAGGCCGGCGGCGAGGAAGAAAGCCGGACTCCTCCGCTAGCAAAAGAGCTACAAGAAGATAGCGGAGGAGTCCGGCGAGAAGACCTCCGAAGACGGAAGACCCCCGGAGCTGTGCAATAAAATATTTTTTCCCTGTGTTGTGTTTTTTTTTGTACTTTATTTCACAGGTGAATGGGTAGGGGTACATTGTACCCCATACTCATTCACATAGGGTGGGGGGGCGGTATCCAGGGCCCCCTTATTAAAGGGGGCTCCCGGATTCCGATAAGCCCCCCGCCCGCAGACCCCGACAACCAACGGCCAGGGTTGTCGGGAAGAGGCCCTTGTCCTCATCGACATGGGGACAAGGTGCTTTGGGGTGGGGGGGCCGCACGCCCCCCCTCCCCCAAGGCACCCCCCATGTTGAGGGCACGCGGCCTGGTACGGCTCAGGAGGGGGGGGGCCGCCCGCTCGTCCCCACCCCCTTTCCTGGCCGGCCGGGTAGCGTGCTCGGATAAGGGTCTGGTGTGGATCTGGGGGGGAACCCCACGCTGTTTTTTCGGCGTAGGGGGTTCCCCTTGGAATCCATACCAGACCTAAGGGCCTGGTATGCTCTCGGAGGGGGAACCCACGCCAAATTTTTTTCAGAAATTTGGTGTGGAGTTCCCCCTTCAGAGCTAATAATTCTGTCAGAGTCGCCTCCGTATAGACGGAGATCCGACTTGGAGGCGATCTCCATTGAAATCAATGGGTACCGGTCGCCTACAAGTCGGATAGAAGTAGTACAGGAACCTTTTCTGAAGTCGGAGCGACTTCAGTAGTGTGCATTAAGATGGCTCTCATTCACTTACATTGCTTTTTAAATGTTGTCCGACCTGAGGCGACCTGAGGCGACTAGGGGCGACCTGAAGTCGGATCAGGAGTTGCCCCTGTGTGAATGGACTCTGAGGGCTATACTCTGGATCTTGTTTTGCAATTAGCACCTGTCACTCCTGATTCAGCTGAGGCAGTTTATCTAATCAGCTGGGTTTAAAACACTGCCTCACTCTGAGGGCTGGGTCAGTTCATTGTCTCTTGTATTGTCAAAGGTTCCTGGTTACCTGTGTTCTTATTTTCAAGTTTCAGTGCTCCAAGACTGACCCCAGCTTTTGACCCTGGCTCTGTTCATCATTAACTCTGACTTCTGGAATCCCTGACTACGGCTTCACCCCAACAATCCTTTGGTAAATTCCCTGTCAAGCCCCCGTGCACAGATTCACAGCCCAGGTAGCCTTTTACCTTGTTACCGTGGGCTGTGTGTATTTTCAAGGGTGAGCATACATCTCTGCATTATGGACATCAACCAAGGTAAGCCCTTACAGGTGGGGGGAAGTATGGGGATCTGAAAAAAATAAGGGGGCTTCAAGACACCACAACCCACTGAATGAATAAGGGATACATAGTATCTCTACTCATTTACAACATTCATTGTTGCAGATCCTTGTCAGTCATGATGAATGACACCCATTGAAGAAAAAATGCACCAATGGATGGACACCTTTGATCCTATTTCTTCACTCACCACTAATAACAAACAAATGGGCAGGGTATATTTAGTAATGTCATTGATGAAATATGGCTACAGTATATGTGTTCAATGATGTTAGCACTATCCATTATAGGGCTGGGTTGTCCAGGCCAGCAAATTAATGGGGCTGTGTGACATTGTTTGCTAAGGTTGTAGCAGGTTCTGGTAACCACTGTTTCCTTAAAGTGGAACTTTTCTAAATACAAGAAGTATGTATATTATTATGTATATTGGATCTTGTTGTTCTTTGTGAATCTTCTTCTTTCCAGATTTATGCAGTAATCCAGCATGAAACTTTACTTCCGAGCAAGAGCTTCCTGTAATAAAGACTGGTCACTGCTGTTATCCGTTCTTGTACAGGGTGACTTGTCTCCACCCCTCCTGTAGTTTTCTGCAGGTGGTCTGTAGTGGGTAAAGCTGTTGGGCCTCTTCCACAGCTCTGCTCTCATTACAGTCTATGTGATGATGTCACAACTTCTTTTAAAAAGTAATATCGGGGTTGGAAAAGGCATGTTGTGCACACAAAGTAGATTTATATTCTGGTGGTTGTTAAGCATTGTATTTACTGTACAGTTTAGATTTAACAGCCCTTGACAGAGGAAGCTTTCATATACAGCATAATATTGGTAGAAAACCGCTATGAAGATTGGCTCCCTCTGAAGAAGCTAAAACTCAGACGTTTGCATGAATGTCGAACAAGCAAAGTTTGGATCAATGGTGTGTTTTGGACCGAACAGACAGCTCATCAACTTTTGGGTATGCAGGAGCATGTGACTTGCTCCTCTGTGGTAAGACCAAGCACGTCACATGACAGGGGTAGGTAACGTCGCCAATCCCTGAGGTTGCCACCACAGCTGAGCTCAATCCCGGCTGAAGAGGAGCAAGTAGCTGTTTAGGATTGCAGGTAAATTGTGCATAAGGGGGGGTGGTTGGGGTGTGGGGGTACCCTTTACAGAGACATTATCACTTTACCCTGTATGGGGTTTAAATGATGTGGAAACCAAATATTTAATCTTGAAAAAAAAATCATATTTTATTTCAGCTATATAATAATAACAATAAAATAAAGTCTTTCTGGGAATTAGTCTATAAAAATGAAATTTCCAGCATCTGTGCAGGATCTTTTTCATCTGATGTATTATAATAAATACTCAAAGGAATAAATAAATAAAATAAATCAATGTGACATAATGTGGATGCAAGGTAACTAAGAGGAATGGAAGCTTTTTATTTACTGTATATAAAACAAACAGGTAAAATAATAAAATAAGGTGATGCTTGGACTAGTCTCTGAAAAGTGAATAGATAGGCTCAGTTAGCTTCTTTCCCTTCAGATCTGAATCATTGTCCAGTGATTCTGTGCATCTCTCCTTAGAGCATCATTTTGTTTTATCTGAGGTGCACACACGCACGGAAAAACACAAACTACAATTGCATTTTTTAATTCTCTGCACAGGAGAGATAAGTGACCTTCTGAACAATGGAACGGCGGAATTACTCCACGTTTCCGCTGCTTCACTAATTTCATTTAACCAGCTCTCCTCACTCAGATATGTGCCTTACATTATTGAATATATTTATGCATGACTATTATGAGAGTTATTCCAGCATAAACTTGATGCATGCTTACACACATGAACGCATAGGCTTCCACTTTTCACTCAAATGCTGATGTCCCCTGCTGATTTTAAATGGTGCCCCTTGGGCTTCATTTGATTGTGTGCAAGGTTTTGACCGACATTGAAGAGCATTGTGGTATAATAATGCCCTTTAAATCCTGCACGCGGTCCTACATTATCAGAATCTATTGTTCGAATAATCAGCTCTTTCTTTTAATTTATGAGGAGAAATGATAAAGAAAAAAAAAAAAGCTTCCCCTGAATTTCTTGAAGATGGCAGTAATGAAGCTCTAAAGGAATAGTCAGGGGATTCCAGCTAATTAAAATGCAGCAGGGTGTAGAGGAGAAGGTAACAGGCTCTCACTATGCTCTGCCTTTGGTTTAGCCACACTAATTGACAGGAGGTGTAGTGCTACTCAGCAAATGTACATGGCTAACACTAATGGAGTCAGCACAAGCTGATCTTCTTGCCTGACTTGTCTCATTATCGACCTTGAACTGGCAAAGGTCAGAGGATGGCACTGCTTTCATCAACTTGACAGGTGTCTCAGGCTCTTTCTTTTTAGTACTACAGTAGCTTGGCAGTTGTCTAATCCTGTATGTGAATTACCAAAATGATGCCCAGGGTTTTTAGTTTGAAAGGAATATATGAATCATTAAGGAAACTGGATCTTTAGTAGTTACGATTTGTGCATGATATTTTGATGTGTTAAATGTTAGAAACAAAAGAAAAGATTGTGTGAATACTGATCTTTAAAAAGCAGACAAAAAAAATAGGTATCATTCTACAGTTATTCCATATATTGTCTATACCATCGAAACTGGAGGAGGTCAGCTACAAACTGTTTTTTTTTTAAAGATATGTTTTATTCATTTCTTTATAAATTTTACAAATAGGTACAAAAGCAAATAAAAACAAAATAAACAAACATACAATCACTAACGTAACACCAGGGGTCACAATGGCGACCCCACCCCATGCTCCAGGGAGGCCAGTGCAGCCTCCCTGTTTTACTCTGTTCTATATACCTGGACAGAAGGGGCGGTGGAGGTGGCATATACAGGAACTGACCCTCTCCATTTTCAGCGACTGCAGGAGGAAAATGGAGAGGATCGGTTCCTGTATATGCCGCACCACCCCCGTCTTATCCAGATTACTCTTGTTTCCTGCAGCCCAGGCACCCTGTATGCTCCCCTGTCCCCCCCTGCAGTGCTGCCAGAGTCCCCCCCTCTCTTCGAATGGTCACAGGAGCAATCAGTACTGATCACTCACTGTGTTCATTCAGAAAAGGAAGGGAGCAGTAAATTACATTTACTGGCCCCTTCCCCCACTCTCCATCCTGAAACATCCCAAGTAGCAGCCAGAGAGGAGAGGGGAGAAGCTGGCAGCACTGCAAATAAAGTCCATATAATTGGTGAGGAAGCAACAGATGATAGCTCCGCACCAGATTCAGTGAAGTGAATGGTAACACACAACACCACAGTGTTTCCAGCAAGTCTCCTTAATAGAGGAGTTGGACCCTCAGGTTATAGAGTGTCATGTAGCACAGATCTATCTCGAACCCAACACTGGACATCTGGTGAAGATGGTTCACATCAGAGATCTATGGGCTGTTTATTCCGGCTTCAAAAAATGAGGATATACTCATGCACCTTCAGCATACCATTTGACTCGGAGCCACCACAAAACAGAGCTAGCAAGGAGTGTTGCACATACCAGCTGAACATAGACTGTCTGCTGCTATACACCGCACCACCAGCCTCATTTGATCTGGGAGCCGATTGCATATATATGGTTGTGATGCCATTCACTTGAGTCTACTCTAATTTTTTGAAGCCTGCATAAACAGCACATAGATATCTGATGTGAGCTGTCTTCATCAGATGTCCACTGTTGGGTTCGAGATAGACCTGTGTTACATGCCTATTTGACCACTCTATAACTCGAGGGTCCAATTCCTGTGGTAAAGAGACTTGCTGGAAACACTGTGATTTCAGTCCCACACCTCACTGAAGCTGGTGCGGGACTGTCATCTGTCTCTTCTTCACCAATTATATGGACTTTATTTTCTTTATTTAAATTGTGATTAGTGGATAAATTTGTGTGTTTATTAGAAATTTTTTACTATACCATATTGGTCACCGTGGCTAGAATTCTGCTCACAGCAAAGACAAGACTTTAGCCTCACATGTACTACAGATTGGCACTGGTCCTACATCTCATTAGGATCATCATTCGGGGGGATGAGCTGGCAGTTATGCGTGAAAACCATTTTCGGACCGAAATTTGCCTGTTCTAGGTTATTGTCATGTACCTGGGTGTATTTGATGTTCCTGGTCCCACATCTGCAGTCTTACTTGTTATGCCACAGAAGAGCTCTGGAGTTATGGCTATGTTCTCTCAGTTTGATGCATTGCCTTAGACTCACTAGCCTTACCTGCTGCCAGTTGTGGACAATCTACAATCAAAGCAACCCATAGATAGCAGCACTTCCTATCTCTCAGTGTCCGTTTGTGTGGCCTAGCTCCCTGGGGGTGGTGACCGCTTTGTGACTCTAAAGACCATACATGAACTTCTGCCTGAATTCCTGACTACTCTCTAGCCTGCAGATTTTGTACTTCACTGCCAGCTCGTGTATGACCTTTTCCTGCCTGACCACTCTCTGGATTGCGATCATGTACCGCTTTGCCTGATCTGTTGCCAACCCGATCTGCCTGACTATGTTTTTGCCTGAATCCTCAGCAACAGGCTCCAATTGGGACACTACCTATCACAGGTACCTTACAGTTTTGGCAAATGGCTGATCTAAATAGGTGTTTATCTAAGCAGGCTGCAAGCAGTAGTATTAGCTGTTTAGTGAATGTAAACAAAGGGTTGGAATTGCGTTAAAAAAAAGAAAAAGAAAAATATCATATGGTCCCTCGAAAATTTACACCGGCCATTTCAGGTCTGGTATGGATTTTAAAGATGAACCTCATGCAAAAAACAAGAAAAAAATGTGAGGTCCCTCAAAATTCATACCAGTCCTTTATTCTAGCATGTTGCCCTGCTGGCCAGGTAAGCGTGAGGGGTTAGAAGAGCACAGGCTCCGATCCTACTTTTTTTGTTAATGAGTTGTTTTTTAATGTGATTCTTCCTTAAAATCCACATTATTTTACTTTTTGCTTTGATACACTTTACCGGGGCAGTATCTGGTCATATTTCATAAGAATGTCTTTAGCTTCTAGCTTTTAAAGTGTCCTTTTCTTTTTAAGGGTGCATATGTTACTATATACAGCATTTCACATTCAAACACAGAACTAAGTTAATGTGAATGTTAGATTTACGTTTTAATATGTTTTAGCACTGTAAACAATCCAGTTCCTGAGTGTCTTGTTTTCGTTACATTTGGGAACAGATTGGGCAATTGGCCAAATAATCAGGCAGAGTAACTGGAACTTGCACTTTACTAAAGAGGAGCAAGAATAATTGGAATTAATAATGCAAAACAGGGTTTGAATGACGAAAAAAACATATAAATGCTGTAAAGTAATATAAAACAGATTATGAAAACTGCACAAAGATCGATTCTTCATAGCAATAACTCAGTGGCTTATCCAGGTTAACATGTGGCTTCATAGCTTAGTCTCTATAACAACAGAGAGGCTAGATGAGAATCACTACTTCAGTAAAACAGTTCAGAACACAAACAGCTACTTGCACATATCCTCGTAAACAGTATCCCTCTTAGTGAAGTCCAGGGTAGCTCTGGCCTGAGGACACAAGAGGTCCACCTTGTGGAACTGTAGTTTTCTGGTTGCAGTCAGGCAATTGCACCCCACAGTATCTGGACCTTCCAGAGAAGCATCATGCTATTGGGCTTCTGCTCCACTGCCTTCACACCAGTTCTAACAATGGAGGGCATTCCATCTAGTTACAGATTACTTGCCCAGCTTCCTCTAATCTCATCAGGTGTGGAGCTGGTGAAGGAGGAAAGCCGAGGAACTTATTTTCCCTGGGTGTGTTCAGGAACTCTTGGAGTTGTGCGAAAAGGGGTTTAAGGGGCTTGCGACATCATCTGAGCAGGGTGAGTAAATGGGCACTCTACTACACAAATCTTTATATGTAGCTAAGAGTTTTCTAAAAAAAATTGTTTTCTACCCGAATTTGGAGCTATCAGTTTAATACTGTGGATACAGCAGGGTCTCAGTCCAGTCAGGAAAAAAATAGGCAATGAATACTGTAAAATGTCATGTCTCAAGACTGATGTAAATACAAGGACTGTTTGTTCTGTTTCGTGTTTTGTGAATAAGCAACTTGGCAAGCAGTGGGAATGGTAATTAATAGGACTGGTTGTGTCCGAAGAGATGCAAAACAATGCAACACAGGTCAAACTCAATCTGAGAGTGGTCATTATTACTACACTATTGTATAAAATTAAAATCTGCAGACCTCCCACTAAAAATACGAGTCAAATGCAGAAAAACAAAGCCCATTCTATTTCTGTTTGTTACTAAAATGTGTTTGCCAGACCTAAAATAAAATTTCGACTGACTGTCAAAGCAATAATGAGTTACCTTTAAAACTACCCATGAATAAGGGCTTTACCACACCATCTGCTTGAACATACAAGTCATCGTTCTTCAGGTCCATTTCTCTAGGGTACAATGCTGGCATTTGTAGATAGCACAGAAGAAAGCCCGCTAGAATTGTGTGTGTCCTTGAAAGTTTTTGTGAGGTAAGGCTGTGAGGATTTATCATTTTGGCAGACCGCACATTAAATAGTTATGGTTTATTTACATTCTTGAAGTTAAATAGATTTCTGACTTCTGTAATTATGATTAGTAACTGTTTTCATCCTCTATATGCATTTCTAGATGTCTGATAACATTCTCAAATCGTATATTATGATGTGTTGCAAAGCCAACAAGCTAAGCTAAACAGAAAAAACTCTAATGTAATCCAGTCTTAAAACAGAACTCTGGGCTAATAACTAACCTCACAGTTTATAAAAATGTATGAGTGTTTTACCTACTTAGAGACTAGTAGTTCTGTTCAATTAGGGTGGTGGTATACAAACCTCTGCCACATGGAACAGAGCTGCCAGGAAAGGGTCAACCATATTTCCTGGTAAAAGTCTACTGTTAACTTGGCCTTAGGACAATTATTCAGCATCATATCTCTGTTGATTCAGTTGGAAGATGACACAGCAAATGGTATATGGGTGGTGTGGCAAAGGTGGGTGAATATCAAGAGTGGCTAAACAGAATTGAAAAATGCTCTGTAAGAAAACATATTTTAAACAAGCAAAAAATTATAGCAAGTCTAAAAAAAAAATTTGAAAGAACCACAAAGATCCCTGCTGATAGCTGTTGATCTCTGAAAATAACAAGTAAACATTTCATGCTGCAAATCCACAAGTAATCGGAATGGTTGAAAACATATTTTTTATTCTGAGGGGGTTGGCCGTAAACTGTAGAAAGTAAAATGCTTAGGTGAGCTTGATGGAGATAAAACATGCTTTTGGAAATTAGGCAGGTCTAATTATTTTTCGCTTCAGTGTCCCTACTCGTCCTCAGTTTACTTTATCCATAGCCCAGTCTGCTTATAAATATTCTGCTTACTACTTGCCAGTAATCTCTCCTTTAAAATTTTCCAGTATTTGCAATATTCTGCTTTACATTTCAAACTTGTATCCCTATTTATGGCAATACTTTGGTTGTGCCTTGTTTTAACATTCTCTGTAACTCAATGGACATGTTTCTCAGTTCACGCAAATAATTATACTACAAGGCTGTCACCTTATCATTTCAGAAAGGGTTGAGAAAGGATGTCTGGTAAAGTGTAAGGCTATCTGTAAATGTTCAGTACAAAGAGTTCTGGTAGCATTCTCACACACTCAGGGCACCCACAGGTGTGAGGTCCACAGCTGGAATCCATGACAACATGCTAACGTTATCTATACAGTACCTGCTTTTCATCTATTTAACACCTGTGTTCAAGGTAGGTATAGTTTTGTTGCTCTCTGCACATTAAGTCAACACATGTGAAATACACTTGACTAGGGTAGTTCAGATAACTTACTGCCCCAACTCAGTTATGTATCTGCAAACACCCCCCTTTTCTCCCCAGTAAGGACACTGAAGCTGTGTTTGTGTTTTAATGGTCGCTTGGCCTTTTATTAACTCAAAAGCATATTTAAACATAAACCTTCTTAAATGCTCCAGCTCTAATATGAATAGATGATTGCAGATCCTTGACGACGCTATCTTCCAAACTTTTGAATCTGTGGTACCTCTAAGTTAGATTCTGTCCCCAGCTGCAAATGCTGCCTCCATGACTTACTAACTGACCACAGACTCCTACCAGCTTATTACCAAGTAGTCTATACTGAACTAGACAAACCAGGAGGACTCCATACTTGAGATGGGTCCCACCATTTTATCAAATACCTCATTTTTTAACCCTTGTCAAGGACCCTAATCGCCAGAGTGGCAGAAGTGTGACACCTTACACTTGTGCCCGCTGCCACACCATAAAAATCCACTTGGATACCATCCTGTAAGCCCAAAGCCCATATATGAATCCCAATGGCATCGAGATGTACTCCATCCCCTCTCAGGTACCTCCATGGGTCAATCTCCAATTCCAAATGTCTGACCACCACCCTACCATAACAAGCAATAAACCTGCCCACTTCTTTATTCACCTTAATGCGGGCCTTATTCAGTTTCTCAATAGACCATGCCCCTTTCCAGGACATGCGGGCCACAATGTCTGACCACACCACAATCATGTCGGGGAAAGAGAACCGCAATCGAAGGAAATGCCACTGGATATCCTTGATGATCTTTCTCATGGGACGGAGTCCCAAATCATTGCCACCCATGTGGAGGACCAAAATGTCCGGGTGTCTGTCTAACCGTAAAAAACTGTGTATCTCAGGGATAACTCTGTGCCACAGCATCCCAGGAACCCCGATCCAGCTGACTGGGCCCTCCTCTTATGAAACCCCCAAACAACACCAGGCACAACATCTCCTCCCCTTCAGCTACCCCACCTACCTCTTCCAGTAATGAACCATTCCTGACAAACCTTGGACTAGGCCGTCCATGTTCCAGCACTGAGTGAATTCTGTATCATCTGTATCATGAGTCCAACACAATATTCCACAACTGACGAGGACAAAGTACCCCACCTGTTCCGCATAAAGAAAAATATTCATCCATAAACAACTTAACACTAAATAATCCAACAGCCTGATAACTGGAGGCCAAGAAGCCGATATGTTGTTGATCGCCATCACCACCCCCAGGTTATCTCAATTGAAGCAAACGTTCTTGTTCCTAAATGCTTCACCCCACAGTTCCACAGACAGAACTATAGGAAAAAGCTCCAACAGAATCAAGTATCTAAGAAACCCAGCCTCCTGCCAGGCAGCCGGCCACCTCTCCACACTCCATTGACCCTGAAAATATGCGCCATAACCTACCGATACGGCCGCATCTGTGAAAAGGATCAGGTCAGCATTGCTAACTGGTCCCGATGGCGTCCTTGACAGCTGCACGTAGTGACTAGGTACCTTAATGCCCGCCGTGGCCCCTGACAATCGCCTGCAATAAAATTTGCCCCATGGGGATAATTTTGCATGCAAAATTCAGCTTGCCTAATAAGGATTGCAATTCCTTAAAGCTAAGCTTCTGCTGTCCACTGGCTTGCTGCACCTCTTGGTGGAGTGTTACCAATTTGTCAGTAGGCAATCTGCATTTCATGGCCACCCAATCGATGGTAATACCAAGAAACACCAGTTCCGTGCCCAGGCCTTCAGTCTTGTCAGCTGCTAATGGAATGCCAAACACCTCAGCCAGGTGTTGTAACATCCCTAACAATATCCCGCAACATCGGGATGCGGGCAGCCCAATGCAATGAAATCATCCAGATAATGTATGACCGAGTTCACCCCCCGCTACCTCCCTAACTGCCCATTCCAAAAAGGAACTAAATGCCTTGAATAGGGAGCACGATATTGAACAACCCATTGGTAGGCAACTATCTACAAAATAAGACCCTTTCCAACAATACCCTAACAAGCGAAAACTTTGGGGACGCACTGGTTGCAGCCGAAACGCAGATTCAATATCGGATTTGGCCATGAGTGAGCCCTGTCCATACTTCTGAACCCACGATATAGTGGCATCAAATGATGTATAGGTAACTGCACAAACCTGCAGGTCAATACCATCATTCACCGAGCCGCTCTTGAGGTACGAAAGATGGTGGATCATCCTGAACTGCCCCAGTTCCTTCTTTGGAACCACACCCGGTGGGGAAACCCCTACCCCCTGTAAAGCGGGACAGGAATGTGGCCCGCCATGCGACCCAAAGCAACTTATTTAAAAAGCTTGGCTGACACCATCTCCTGTTGAAGAAGGACCAAGCATACGTTTCTGGAGATGGGGGGGACCTCCCGCACCTCATTCGGGATGTGAAACCCTAAATCTTGCTTCTAGCAGCCCAGCCACTGCTCTATCAGGATACCTATTTAGAAAAGGGAGCATCTTTTCCACCTTCACTGGCATCATCCTTTTTTCCACCACCATCCCCGGCACACCCCTCTCCCTGTTTGAAGCAGCGGAGCAAGGGATGGGTGCCGCCGCATCCCAAGCACTCGTGTTTGTAGCAACACAGGCTCCCAAATCTACATGTCCCTTCATTAAACTGCCAGCAAAAACCCTTCCTTCTAGGAGCCGGCAATCCAGAGGAGGAAGCACCGAAAAACTGACCCGAAGTCCTGGAAGAGGTAATCAACTTTATTCAGAGGCTGATATCTCTGTGGTTCCACCAAATGGAGGGGTGAACGGCTTTTCGCTGCCGAAATTGTTCGTCATAGTGGAGCCACACCAGGCCCCCATAGATCCTGTGATCCTTGCTAATAGCTTCTAAGTAACAAAACAGGACCGAACAGTTCTCTGGGGCCCTTTCCCCTATCACACTGGCAAATATGACAAAAGCTTGCAACCAATTGGCAAGCGTATGTGGAATAAGCCGATACCTCCTTTTTTCCTCGACTTCTTTTTTGCTCTTCTCTGGTTTAACCCGATCTAAATTAAACTTTTCCAGTGGGAGCAGGGAAAATATTTTTACAAACTCATCCTTCCAAATCTTTTCTTCCATTTTAAGGTGCGCCCCCAGCAGTCCCTTGAAGCACACATATGCCTCATGTCTTGCAGCGTCCGCCAAGCGCACCTTGTCAGCATCCTTATCCTTGGTTTTCTCCCCGTTAACCACACCCGTGGCATTCTTCTTTGTCTGCGTGCCCGCAACCACTACGAAAATCTCCTTCTGAGGGGCACAGCGGGTGCTTACTGCGGTGTTCCGGACTCAACTTGAGAGCTCCGTTCGCCACTGCTCTGGCTTCCCTCGCTGACATCATCATCAAGTGCCAGCGACCTGGCTGCTGCACAGGCACCTCTCTGGTCAGCCCTCCCAGGCCCTGACCAGGAGCCGGAGGCGGGGCCTCCCAACTGACGTAATCTACAGGCTGTAGAGCCTGTATTATGCTGCGCTCTCACCACCATCTGATGGGGAGCGCCAGGCCACACCAGGGGACAGGCCGGCGCCTGATACAGCAACTCTCCTGCGCCGGTCTGGCACTCAGAACAGAGCATCACCAGAAGTGCCAGCCGCATGCACCTGACGACCAGGGAGGGGACCGTAGCCACTGTGAGGTGAGTGCCCCCCCATGGAATCCGCTGTGAATGGGGATTCCTCCCAGGCACCCCCTTTGCCACAGCAGATGACTGCTTAGCCGGGGGCCCTGAACTCCCAAGGCGCTGAGGCCTCGGGGTGTGTTCCAGGCTGAGGCGCTCTGGAGGCCTAGACCTCCGAGCATGCTTAGAGGCAGGCCTCAGCTGAGGGGGATCCTGCCTCACCCCTTGCAGCAATGAGGAGACCTGGTGTTAGACCCAGTCAGGGCCATGGATCTCCACTGAAGCCCTGAGCTGGCGTAAAAGTTCTTCCAGCTCGCTCATTCTGTGTTTTTTGTTCACAGGCTGGAACGCAACACTTGGCTCTACTGACGTTCCACCACCGACTTTCCACCTGCAACTGATGCCTCCTCCTTCCTCCCTTCACTAATTATCCAGCTCTTCCTTACCCTGCACAAATTTTTCTCCCAGTATAACTGAGTCATTGGACAATGCCACCAAATATGGACATGTGTTCCTTCACCCCCATACTCTCTCCAGCACTGAGTTGATTTTATGTAGTTTTGAAGGAAAATAATGCCACCTAGTCAACAGTTTATAGTTAATTTTTTTTTATACTCATATCTATTGAGGTAATGTGCACATAATCTAAAGTTTTGCGCTTTAGGGTTTCTGGGATAGTTTAATTTAATTCTTGCTCCCATCTATTTAAAAACATGGGGCCCCGGTATCTAGGGATGAGATCAACACTCTGTAAATATTAGAAATATCATGTCTAATTATCTCCCCAATCTATTAGTCTTTCTATAGCTATATTTTCTAATAATGGAAGATACATGGCAATACGCTGTTAGATTTTGGTTGAAACCAGATTTAACCAATTTATTACTGAGGTTGAATATTTCCCTCAGTAAATACTTGAAAAGAAGTAATAATTTAAGAGACATATGAAATGCTATATGGATGTTAACTGTCATAGAAATTAATGATGAAATGTAGGTGATACCCTAAGGTTGGGGGCCTTGTTATTTTAACTCTTGTGAATGCTTCTTTTGGCTGATACTGCTAAAACGATAAGGAGATTTCACTTTGCATTGTTACTTTGCAACAAAATTGGCATACTGGTTCTGTTCAACTTTATAAGTAATATTTTTCTTACATTAGGAATAAATGAAGATAAAAAAGAAGCTCTGTTGGTTTTTGCATTTGACATTAATTAAAGCGGGAGTTCCGCCGTTTTTTTTTTTTTTTAAAATAAGGACACTTACCCGCCCAGCACGCCCGCGATGTCGGCACCCGAAGCCGATCTCTCGATCGTCTCTCAGGTGCTGCCACCGCCATCTTGGGTATGGGAATCAGGAAGTGGAGCCTTGCGGCTTCATTTCCCAGTTCCCTACTGCGCATGTGCAAGCCGCGCTGCGCAATAAGGATGGTCCTCGCTGTCTCTGGGATCCGTGTGTTTCCCAACAGACAGCGGGGGACCTGCAGGAAGGGGCGTAAATATCCACAGATTCTGCGGATATCTATGCCGGAAGTGGGTGCAGATACCTGTACTGTATAGGTACCTGCACCCCCCTCCCCCCTGAAAGGTGCCAATTGTGGCGCCGGAGGGGGGGAGGGTTCCAATGAGCGGAAGCTCCACTTTAGGGTAAACAGCATGAACTTGTAGGCAGGACCTAATCGGTGTACCCGAGAACTGGGAGGAGTCAACACATGTAGTTACTTAAATGTCCTTTATATTGTGGAAATTGAATGATCACAAACATAAGGCAGTTTAAATGTTCATACACTTCTTCAGGAAGCATAGGTAATGTTTATCAACAAGAGACTTTTTCAATAATGATATAACATGAGCTCACGGACTACAGAATGCCCGAGGAGCACTTCCTTTGAAGGAAGTATAATAATATAAGTAATTCTGCAATTCCCCAAAGTCATGCTGGTGGGAGACTGTTCCAATAAGCTGGCTGAACAGATACCCTGTAAGGCAGGCCATAGACAGACGGAATTTGAATCATTAATGGGCAGGCGGAATGTACCAATTTGATTAATTGAGTAACTTTGGTACAGCCAGTTTGCAGGATCCGCTTCCAGTTAACACAAGCAGCTGCTATAGCTGCCAGCGATAACCACTGTCTTCTCTGACGGCTCCCCCCCCCCCCCCCCCCCCACCGGGAGAAGACAATTGCTTGGCAGGAGAGATTCCCTTGTCAACACTGTCTGTGTTGATGGGGGGAATCATACACATTTATTTTCCAACGGTTGCAGGAAAGAAATTTGCACCGTCTATAGGCTGCCTAAGGGGAAACCTAATATTTCCCTCCTTATCAGGTACCTCTACTTATCACTGCTCATAATCTCTTTCTAATCATTGGGTCTCTGTCCCTGACCTACTCCCACACTGCGGGTGCACCAAAAATGCAGAATTTGCTATTTAAGTAATTTGTGTCAAGATGGCATCCCAAACCTTGAAGGATTTTTCCATCCAATAAGAGATGTTTCCCCACAATGGCTGCCTGAAGCCCATTAAAAGAGACAAATTAGTCCTCAATCGTCTCTTGCTAACCTGAGATACTGCACAGCCCCACCTTCAGGTCAGCACATGCACTGCAGTCCAACACCTGCCTACAACCTATCTCTAGGCATTATTGAGGTAGGGAGAGCGATATCCCCACTCCAGGTAGGTCAAGTCACAGTAGAAAATCTTCTCATCCAGCTTGGAAGCCCAGGTGCCGGGCAATGCATATAGCAATCAAAAACAGGAAGAAGATCTGGACAGCCGCATTCAGAAAACTTTTTTTGCCTTTTATTCAAAAATTCTTGTGAACAAAAATACAAACAACAGCAGAAACATACAGGAGCTAATGCGTTTCACACTTCAATGTAGTGCTAGTGTCATAGCTTATGACTAAGCAATACATTGAAGTGTGAAGCGTGTTAGCTCCTGTCTGTTCCTGCTGTGCCTTGTATTTTTGTTCACAAGAATTTTTGAATAAAAGACAAAAAAAACATTTTTTGAGTGTGGCTGTCCAGATCATCTTCCTGTTTTTTATAGGCATTATTACCTGGTGTGAAGTAGAACTTTTCTGTTTGGAAAGGTGCAATGTGTGTAAATACACCAACATGTATTGCAGTATGAGGTCACTTTGTGTCACAAAATAGCAAACAGATGATTGTGAGCACTGGAATCTAGCAATAGCAGAAGATGAATAGATATCCTCACTAACCTTTATAGAAATAAATACAAAGTAAAAATGGCAGGGAGGCCTTGCAATATACAGATAATCCCATAATTGAGGACGCAGCTACTGTCACCCCAGTTCACTGGCTTTGTATTGCTTTGGATCTACAGTAAATTTAAATCTATAATACACTACTTCAAGTAACAGCATCGCCTGGACTTAATATGAAAATCTAGTTTTCTGCAAGTATACGGCTTCACAGAATGCATAAACATTTACATTGATACAATCTCCAAAGCCTGAAATTGTTAGGATAAAATAACACCTTGGCTCGATCTTTATGTATATGGAAGATTTCATAAAAATTATGTTTTCCTCATTTTCTCCAAACCTGATTGTCTCTGCTTGTTTATGGCTGTCACTAATTTGCTCGTTTGCTGCTGGAAAATAGCTAATTAAAACCCACTTCAGCTAACAAGCTGTCTGGGACCATGCAAATGTCATTCTCTGCTGTCTGCTATTTCCGTTTACACTTTTCATTATTAGTGTTGTTTTTCCTACCACCACCGTAATGAATGCTAGGGTAGATTTAGTGTCCTCTTCACAGGTGTGTGCTTGTACATCAGTACATCATCACCATCAAAGTGCCGCTGTGTTACTGCTCTTCTCTGCTTTGAGTGTTATTACCTCTGACAGCAAATGGCTCCAGACTGCTCTGCTTGTTAGCACTACATTCTGAACAGCTTCATCTATCTTTTAGTTTTTTTTTTGTACAGTGACTAGTTGCATTAATTGTGTCTGTCTGATCTATTAGTGGCGTCTGTTCATTGGGTATGTTGATCTGCAAAATTAGTACACATTGTCATCTATATACTTCAGCATATCAACTTGTGACATAATTATGCTGTCATGATGGTGCCTACGCATGTTCCTTAATTTATAGTGGCTAAATTACATCCAATATTACCAGTATTGCAGCTGTTGCTATGGAATGCACAGCCCTGTTCTCATACATTATTGGGTAATTGGGTTTCAAAGGCTGAGGTGAGGTTATATCATCTAATATGGTTAGAGTAAAAATCAAAGAATAAATTAAGATTATATTAATTTTATAACACATTCATTCAGTCTCATCAAGGTTTTCAATGTGCAAATGAAAGACAATTAGAATGCCAGCAAAACAATAAAGCATAAAACATACCTAGAGGAACGATGTCTCTGTAAATGCGGAGAAGCAGAACAAAGGAACTTTGTTGAGCGCATACATTTCAGTGAAAAGCCGTGATCCTGAATATACAGTAATTATATAAATATATATATATATATATATATATATATATATATATATATATATATATATATATATATATAAAATCAACCAATGCACATCCATAAGGCAGTTTGCAGGGTACTAATTTTATCTTTCAAAACAATTTAGACTGAGCCCCACATAAAAAAAAAAAAAAAAAAACATAAAACACAAAACACAAAATAAATTCTAACTTGTATAGCACTCCTTATACATTTAAGTCCATCTCTGTCGAGGAGTTGAATATAATTAAATATACTGTTGTGCCATTTATTTCACTGGACCCTCAAACAATCATGATGCAGTCAAAATCAGGCATTATTATTGATATGACATGGCTGGACTGACTTGTATGACAATTCATGGCAACTCATATTTTATGTTATTTCCATGAGAATACGCTCTCCCACTTCCTGAATAAATGCAGTCATTGGCAGAAAAAAGATGTTTGAGGTTGCTTTAGTCAAAAAACATTTCAGAGGAAAGTATTTGACAAAGATACCTGAATATAGATGCCCAACAGTTCAAAGTCAGGCAGATAGTTTAAAAATAGAAGTTCTGTAAGCAAGTGGGAGTCCTGCAAACATTAGTGCAAGAGCAGTCAGACAGGCCTCGTACAGGTAGGAGTTATGGATACAGATAACAGCTAAGGATATACAGGTACCTCATACACTTTACAGCATATTTGTTCATGAGTTTTCTAAATAAAAGGATATCAGTAATATCAGGTGCCACAGTTGAGCCCCTTATACCTTGACCACCATTGATTTGAATAACTGATTAAGTAAATATGTGGCAATTAAATTTGTGCATTATTTAAAAAAAAAAAAAAATTACAGCGTATCCCCATTTCTTCATAACAAGAATAATAATACATATATATATATATATATATATATATATATATATATATATATATATATATATATATATAATGTGTGTGAATTAGGATAAGGAATCTATTCATAAATATACATCATATTCTTAAAGGGGCATGTGCCAATATATTAATACTGATTAAAGTCCAGAGACTTAAAGGGGTTGTTTTTAAACCTTGTTTATTTTTTATTGAAAATTCTAAACTGGTTTATACTTACTTGCTCTCCTACTTTGGAGTCCCTAGACTCCTCCTCTGCTCTGTCTGCTACCATAGGAATCCTTTTCAAATGGTTGCCCATGTGTGGGTGTGCGCCTCAGTCCTGCCATGTGCATCCATAGACACACACAGCCCAGCTTGACCCCCCTCCCAATCCCTGCACACAGGATTTGATTGCCAGTAGCAGGAGTCAATAGCTCCTGCTGCTGCCTCTTTCTCCTGTGAGAGAAGGGAGAAAGGGGAAAACCTCTGCAGATGGACACAGCTCTGGATTGAGTGAGGACTCATGTAAGTATTTAGGGGGCAATAAAAATACTGGAACAAGTTTTGCCTTCAAGGAGAAGTCCAGCCTGAGCTCATTCGGCTGAGCTTCTCCTCTGGGTCACAGGAGTGCAATTCATTTTGCACTCCCGTAAACCCCTTTTTAGCAGAGAGCAGTCTGAATTACGCTCTCCTCTGATGTCACCAAGATCAGTCCAGGCACTGCGTCATCCCGACTTCCGAAGTCTTGATCCACCAGGTGCCTGGACTGATGGCAGTCTCAGCATCTCAGCGGCTGCTCCCCACCCCTCCACAGCTCAGCGCTCCAGTGAGCGCGGAGGAGCAGAGCAGGAGAGCTGCTGATTGACAGGCAGCAGGTCTCCGCTTGAGGAGGTGAGAGAACAGAGCCATCAGTAGTTTTCAATGGCTCAGTTCTCAGAGAAGAGGCGGCGGGGGACAGATGCACCTAGGTGAATATGATTGGCCGATAAAAAAAAATAAAAAAAACTTCACTTTTAATGCAGGGAATGCATTAAGGTAAAAAATGTTTTCCCTTCAGAACCACTTTAACTATGCATGAAAATCCACAGAATGAAAAAAGCACAGGATCACTAGAATTAAGGTAGTAAGTATATTTTATTGGAGGAAGAACTGAAATAACAGTTACTGAAATAAAAAATATATTGTAAGATATGCCATTGATCCAAATCCACAGGTTGATACAACGTTCACATAGAAGGTAACAGGGTCCAATTTGATCAGAGCATTTTATTTAAAAGCTTCTATTAGGGAAGCTAGGATGACAAATTGTTTTTCAGATCAAAAGCCGTAAACAATACCACACTGTGACCATTTGTTCTAGGGCTCCAACTGAGTGTGTGTGGACGACCATATATGCTCTGCATTAGCTAACTAACAAGCATTCTAAAGTAAGACTTTTATTCAGAGAGGCGATTGTAAACAGTGTAAAACCAGTTATCTCTATGGAGCTGTTTTTAAGACAGAGTATCTCAAAAACAAATTACACACAACAATTTATATTGCATAATCATTTTTGCATTGAGATGACACATGAAGACCATAATTGTTCATTTTTTTTTTTTTTTTTTTTTTTACAATGGCTAAGAAAAATGTTTATTTAGCATGTTAAAAAATAAAATAGGGAGAATTAGCATCCTTATATATTTTAGCAATATCCTTTATTTCTCCTTTTTCAATGCACTGGTATAAATTGACATTTGACATTGACATAATGCTGAACTCCAGGCAGCTATTAAATGTACTAAGTAGAGATGGGCGAACTCCGGTTGTTCGGACGTTTGGTGAACAACAAACAATATGCGCTGTCTGCGGCAAATTCGAAAGCCTTGGAACCCCGTTAAAGTCTATGAGACACTAACATGAAAAACCAAAAGTGCTCATTTTAAAGGCTTATATGCAAGTTATTTTCAGAAAAAGTGTCTGGGGACCCGATTCCTGCCCCAGGGGACATGCATCAATGCAAAAAAGGTTTTAAAAATTGCATTTTTTTTGGAAGCAGTGATTTTAATAATGCTTAAAGTGAAACAATAAAAGTGAAATATTCCTTTAAATATTGTGCCTGGGGGGTGTCTATGGTATGCCTGTAAAGTGGCACAGTTTTCCCGTGTTTAGAACAATACCACAGCAAAATGACATTTCTAAAGGAAAAAAAATATATTTTAAACTGATCACGGCTGTAATGAATTGTAGGGTCTCGGCAATATAGATAAAACTCATTGAAAAAAAGGCATGGGTTCCCCAAAACAAAAAAAACAAAAATAGCTTGGGAGTCCCCCCAAAATCCATACCAGGCCCTTCAGATCTGATATGGATTTTAAGAGGAACCCTGCAGCAAAAAAAAAAAATTGTGTAGGGGCCCCCCCAAAATCCATATTAGACCTTTATCCACGCATGTAACCTGGCAGGCCGCAAGGAAAAGAGGGGGGGGCAAGAGAGCGGCTCACCCCCCTCTTGAACTATACCAGGCCACATGCCTTCAACATGGGGAGGGTTTTCCCCATTGTACTTACATTAGCTACAAGGGCATAAAATGATTTAGTAATGAAAAAAGTTGCATTACTTAGTACTAAGGATGAGCCGAACAGCCCCCGGTTCGGTTTGCACCAGAATTTGAGAATCATGATGGGCGAACGGTTTGGCCTGAGCATAAGTTCGGGATGAACTTTGGTTGTTGTGAATTAACTGTGATATGTTCAGACCTGCTTCGGTGCTTGTGAGTGTAATAATTTAATTTTAACCATGTGTCAATGAATAATTTGAGTACACTATATGGCAGATTTGATCCCCCTCTCTTTCCCTTCTTTACTTTACACTTACCAGGTTCCCAGCCTGACATTGAGGAGGCAGCCTAGCTCAGCCAATTAGTTTGTATTGTTTAGTATCAGCTACAGCTCCAGATCATTTACATTGGCCTTGTGCCTCTTGATGTATTATTGATTATTAATTTAAAAATGACTCTGGTGATTTAATCCACAACTAGACCTGGTGGGAGTAACATTGCACATATTCCTGCTGTACACTTATCACATGTCTGAAGAAGGGGTCCTGCTTGACTCCAAAACATTGCAATTGTTGCTTGTGATGTGATTATGCTTCAAAAAAATGTTTGGACTCAACTTGAAGATCCATGTTGTGCTGGCAAATATCTCCATTGTAAACTGGTAGGAGTTTATGGGAAAAAGGCACAGAGAAAGAACATAGACAAGGGACATTTGATAATGAGCTTACTCATAGAATCACCCTATGATTAAGCCTCTTACTGAGTGAAACACAATGGGGTGTTTGTGCCTCAGATGGACTTGTCTATTTGTTTTTTTTTATCCAATATAATTTTTATTAATTAATTATGATAAAACCGTTACAACACGCATAATGTGACAATATAGTGTGTACATACAATGAACACATCATAACAGCATTCTGGATATAGCCATCTTAACACCATACACATTCATCAAGCGTGAAGTGGGGAAATTAAACCTGTATCTGGTTCCAACCATAGAGTTTGCCACAATATAACCATTACTATCATTCCGTCATCAGGAAAAGAAGAGAAGAAACAAGAGGTTGTCTTGTAGAAAGGTGTATTGTTACTTTAATAAGCAGGATTGCCTATATAATTGTGTGTATTTAGTTATTCCCTTCGCGACCTCTGCACCCCTAATGGGAGCTTGCTGTACAGAGGGAGCTGGGAGATAAACTTCTTGGTGGGAGCCTGAAGTATGAAACGGTAAACTAGGGGCTGTGTACCCCTAGTTTAGAGGTTGTGAAGGCTATTGACCTAGGACAATTGTCTGACATGAATATTTCGTAGTAAACTGGGGCAAGTTAATACCTGCACATATAAATACTGGTATAAATGGAAGACAGAGAAGTTAGTCCCCTGTATTCTGATGTGAGGCCTCCAGATGACAGCTCGTCTGGCCCTCTGTGAAAGAGAATGAAATGCTTTAAGTCTGGGAATAGTAGGAGCTACCCAGGGGCTTGCCCCTCTGGACCTTGTGGTTTGTCCGGTTTATCCGTATTCTAGGGTATGTAACTACATTATGAGTCTGATGTTGGCAGGTACTCAGATTATTCGAATATGTTCTTGAAATTGTGAGGAGTCTCTAAAGTGTAACCAACACGCCCACATTGTGGTATATTTGGTTGGGGTATCTTTTGCTTGATGGATTAGTTGCTCCATCTCTCAGATTTTTTCCACTCGCTTGGCCCAATCTGTCACAGTGGGTGGGGTTGTCGACCTCCAATAGAGCGGTATACATTGTTTGGCAGCGTTAAGCAGATGTGGTATGATCGATTTCTTATAGCTGGATTGTGGTATGGAGGCATGGTGTTGCAAGAATTGCATCGGTGTAAAGTCAACCGTGTATGACGAGATTTCTAAGACTGTCTTATGAATTTTTTCCCAAAAAGGCTTAATCGGAGTGCAATCCCACCAAATGTGCAGTAAAGATCCTGAGTCTTTTCCACATCGCCAGCACATCGGCGAGACTGAGGGGTGGTACTTATGTAGGATGTCTGGCGTTCGATACCATCTTGCAAAAATGTTATAGGAGTTTTCTTGGGCTGATATGTTGACAGAGGATTTGTGAATATTACCAAAAATAATTTCCCATTCCATACCAGATAAATCCAATTCAAGTTCTCTCTCCCACTTACAGACCGCTGGTATGTCTTTAGGGTTATGGTTACTAAATAGAAGTGCATATACCTCTGAGATAAGGTGCCTGAGAGGTGTTGTGCTCGTGCACAGGGCTTCAAAAGAGGTTTGTTGTCTACTCCATTGTGTAATATGACCAGCGCTATTCAGGAAGTGTCTAAGTTGTAAAAATTTTAAAAATTGAGTATTATAGTCGGGAAGGTGGGAAATCATCTCGCGCAACAATAGGATGACACCATGTTGTACCAGCTGGGAGGCCCTAAGGGAAGGCACGGTCGAATCGCCCGTGCGATCACGCAAAGATATCCCCGGTGTGAAGTTCGGGTTGCCATTGATCGGGGTCATCGGGCCTGGGGATGGTGTCCAATTATATTGGGAGGCTATAGCCCTAAAAACGTGTAACGACGCTCCAGTGAGTGGAGTATGCCTTAGGCATCTTCTTCGCTGAAATCCACGGTAGATGGGCTATAGGGATTGGGTCAAAGGAGTCCTTGAGGTTAATCCAATCCTATGTGGACTTATGTGTGTGCCAGTCTATTATTCTCGTGAGATGACACGCTGAGTGGTATCTGTGAATGTCGGGTAAACTTAGGCCCCCTTTCGCTTTGGGTATTATCAATTTGTCCCAACTTATCCTAGGGGATTTGGAAGCTCATATGAAATTCCTGCATAATTTCTTGTATGCAGTGAAAAAGGATGTGGGAAGTTTAATCGGCACGGTTTGCATTACATATAAAATGCGGGGTAGAATGTTCATTTTTAGAATGGCGATACGGCCAAACCATGAGAATTTACCACTTGTCCAATTGAGGAGATCAGTTTGTAGGGATTGTAGAATTGGTTTATAATTCATTTCATAGAGATCATCAAGGGAATTTGGTATTTGAATTCCTAGGTAAGTAAGTGCTTTGGGTTCCCAACTAAAGGAGAAATTTAATTAGCATAGATTAACTGTAGATAGTGGGAGGGAAATGTTGAGGGCTTTTGATTTTGCAAAATTAATTTGTAAGTTTGACAGTTTGTGGAAAAGTGCGAAATCTTTTAGTATGTTGGGTAGTGTAGTTATCGGGTCAGTGAGAAAAAGAAGAATGTAGTCGGTGTATGCCGCTATTTTGTACTGTTTATGGCCAATAGTAATACCTTTAATATCTGAGTTCTCTCTAAGCTTCCGCAGAAAGGGTAAGAATAAAAATGAGCGGGGAGAGTTCGACACGGAGAAGGCGTCCGACAGGCGACCATTGATCCTTATTCTGGCTGTGGGGTGGGAGTATAGTGTTAGAACCATTTGTATAAAGTGAGCAGGAAACCCCAACACTTGTAGAGTTGCAGACATATAGTCCCAAGCCACCCTATCGAACGCCTTCTCCGCATCCAATGATAGGAAAAAGCCCCTTTGTTGTGCCCTACTGGAAAGCCAATGGTGGATATGGAGGGCTTTTACGGTGTTGTCCCTGGCTTCCCTTCCAGGAACAAAACCAACTTGATCAAGGGATATTAGATTTGGAAGGATCAGGAGGAGGCGATTAGCTAATATTTTGGCATATAGTTTCATATCTACGTTCAGTAGAGAAATGGGTCTATAATTTGAAACTATGGTGTCATCCTTGCCTGGTTTGGGAATCAATGTTATGTGGGCTTCTAGTAGGTCTTTATTTACTGGATCCGAAGGTGAGAGAGAGTTAAAAGTTTTAATAAGGTGTGGGGAAAGTACCTCTTGGAAGGTCTTGTAGTAACTGACAGTCAAGCCATCCGGGCCCGGACTTTTACCCGGCTTAAGCTGTTTCAGAGCCATTGTTACTTCCTCAGCGCTAATCTGGCCATCTAAGGTCTGTAAATCCTCTGTAGATGTTGGGAAAACCCCGTACTGTGTTAGAAAGTCAGCAATAGTTTTCCGTCTGTCAGCTGCCTGTTCTGTCGAATTGCCGGGGGAGAGATTGTAAAGTTTTGAATAGTAATCTACAAACTGTTTGGCTATGCTTTCTGGTGAAACATGGGTATTGCCCTTGGGGTCTATAATCTTATGTATGGTCGATGTTGCTTTTTTGTGTTATATTGCTTTTGCCAGAAGCTTTCCTGATGTGTACCAAACTCGTAGAATAGCTTCTGTGTAAGAACTTATTTACGTTGCAATCTTTTGATCAGCTCCTGTCTGAGTTCATCCCTAGCCTGTAATAGATCTGATAACGTGCGTTGGGCAAGTGATGCTTTATGCATCCGTTCCAGTTTGTGAACCCTGTCAGAGAGTTCCTGTAAGTGTTGCTTCTTTAATTTGTTTCTGTGTGCGGCTATTGAGATAAATTCCCCTCTTAAAACATATTTATGTGCCGCCCAGATACATGATTGTTTGGTGTCCTCAGAATTGTTCTTTCGAAAGTATTGCGTCAAGCAGGAGCTGACCTTTTGCATGATCTCTATGTCAGTTAGCAGGGAATTAGCTAAACGCCAAATCAGGTTTGGGGTGCGGGTATGTGGTATAGTTAATGTCATAGATATAGGATTTTGATCTGATATAACCAGCGGCTCTATTTTTGTTTTAGTGACGAGCATCAGATCATTTTGGGAAATAAAAAAGTAGTCCCGTCTGAACTATTTATCATGGGGAGCCGAATAAAAAGTGAAATCTCTGTCGTTTGGATGAAGGGTGTGCCAAGTATCATGTAATGTCAGTTCTTTCAGTTGTTTTTTAATGTCTCGTAATGCTCTAAACGGAAGAGATGAGGTCCCGTTTGAGGAGTCTTGGGTTGGATTTAAAGTAACGTTAAAATCCTCACCTATGATGACCATGCCCGCGTGGAACTCAGTGAGCAGTTGCATTGTTTCACGGAAGAAAGGGACTTGTCGTTTGTTTGGAGCATAAAGGTTTGCTAGTGTAACCTGTCTGTTATACAGAGTACCTTTTATAAAAAGGTATCTACCCTGCGTGTCCTGCTTAATTTCCGTCACATTCAATGGGCAATGTTTCAAAATCAGTATAGCAACTCCTTTGGATTTGGAGTTGTCCGTAGTAGCATGGTATACCGTGGGGTAATGATGATTATGAAGTTTGGGTATATTATTTGTGCGAAAATGGGTTTCTTGTAAAAACACGATGTGCTGTTTGTTCTTTTGTAGCATGTATAGTAATTGTGATCTCTTCTGGGGAATGTTAAGACCTCTGACATTGAGCGAGGTGAAATTAACCTGCGAATCTGGACATGGCATAGGTGCAGCTGTTTGTCCAGTATAGGTATGCGCTAAATCCATCATAATTCCGAAGAAATGTTTGGTCAGGGGCAGATAATGTACAGGAGTAGGGTTGGAGTGATGAGTTACGCTAGTAGAGGATAGTCAAAGTTTTGTCAACAGATATGTGTCAATGGGTGCGTGAAAGCTGGTTATTAAACTAACCTAGACTATTTAAGTATAGGTCAGATGGATACAGTGCTTAGACTGTGGTCCGGTCTCGTATAACTGTATACGAGCCCGACCACTACACTGTTCGGGGGTTGACCAGGGTCTTACACAAGTCTTCTTGCTATATAACTAATGAAACCACCGTTGGCTCTCATATACACTGATATGTGGGGAGATTGTTTAGTAATGCACATACCAAAATGATGTGTCGATCATAGGTAGGCATTTGCCTGCATTAAAAAGTGAAGTAAGGAAAACCGTTAGCTTTCAAAGAAGCTTTGAAGTTATGTGTTGGAGAGAAGATGTATCCCATGCAGTCTGGAAAGGGACTTATCCCGGTTAGCTAAAAAACCAACATAAACCTGCACTACGTTGCTCTAACCGTATTGTAACATACAGGTCTTTGCAAGATAGGTCTCTTACCAACCTAATTATTTATGCCCATCTTCACCAAGCATCAGATAAACATATCATAACTGCGAATATTAAATAAAACCAAACATGGAGACTTAGCAATTTGCGTATAAGCACGTTCTTCTGCACTTGTTGTTACAGTCTAGCAATGCTCCAAAAGCTATATGCATTAATCGAGCAGTCATCTAGAAAGGTATGTTTTCAGTATTTGTCCATAGCATATGCGTAAAGGGGGTTCACTTAGCCATGATTCCCTGTTTATCTCCAAAAGTGGATTTGCCTCAATAATTAGAGCTGAGAGTGGGTGGCTGAGCCCTCAATATATATTAATCGGGTTAGGCCGCCAAAAGGTTCTCACAGACCAAGTGAAATCCCTTGCATAGCGATCAACAACTACTGTGCTGGGAAACAGGCCATCATTAAAGGAATGTTTAGATTCAGCGATCCGTTTCCTCCCCTCCCTGTCCTTCTTTATATAATTAATGCGCCTTAGTCCCCTTATGGCTTCCCTTCAATCTGCCTCCAGGAAACCAGGGATCGAGGCCTAAATATATCTAGTCTGTGTAAACACATACCACTGTAATAGCATAAGATATCCTACAAGTATTTCAGTCATTACCCAGTGACATTAGGTTATCAATAACTGTAAACTGGAGGTATAAAGCGTATCAAAAGTTTCCGCGGCCATGCCAAAGTTTCAGTTCAATGGATTGGATTAAGGCCTTATGGACTTGTAAATAAACCTCTATAGGAATATATTAAAACAGGTAGATTTAAGTTTGCTGTGGACTAGGCATATGCATAGTGCAGCAATGATCCAAGTGGTGCCTGGAAGTTCATATCAAGTCATTTAAAGCACCGCTCAAGTGGAAAGGAGAGAAATGTCTGTGTATCGACAGTATGTTTTATTAACGCCTGTGTTCTGAGTAATGGGCGTTTAATATGTTTGCATAGCCGCAGCTTTAAACCAAACAAAATACGAGTGTGATGACTAATAAGAAGGAACAAGCCCATGCAAATCGAGCTGGCAGTCCATCCTGCAACTGAAGAGGGAAGGTAGTACGGAGTTCTAGGAAACTCGTGCAGGTAAGTCTGTGTGAGGCTACTCCTTACCTGTCTGAAGGGATTAGTGGCATCAGCTTCAGTAGTCTCTGCGAGCTCTCCGAGAATGTGGAGATTCCACTGGGCTGTATCCACGATCAGCCGCGTGACATGAAGTGCGTGATCTGTTACCAGACATTGATCTTCTTCTGCGGTGTTGGGAATCTTGTACTTCCATCAGCTCTTCTGGTGGTGGTGATCTTCTCGCCGAATAAATGCTGTAGTCTGCATACCAGTTAGGTACGTCCACTGGCGGTATGTCAAGTGTGCGGAAGAATTGACGTAGGTCTTCAGGCACTTTCAGTAGTGCTGTCCTGCCTGGGTGGCAGACAGACCAAAGGGAAACTTCCATCTGTATTGTATGCCATGCGTACGTAAAACTTCCAGCAGGGGTTTTAGGTCTCGGCAGTGCTGTAACGTGATGGAGGATAAATCTTGAAAAATCTGAATGGGTGTACCTCCATGTTGTAGTTGTTGTTTGCCCCTCGCTTGCCTCAGGATCTCCTCTTTGATCTCCTCTTTGAGCCTGTAGTCTACAATACAGCAAATTATATCCCTTGGGTGGGTCAGTCTCCTTGCCTTTAGGGCGCAGAGCCCTGTGAATCCTCTCCATGTCAATATGAGTCTCCCGTGGCCTATTCAGTAAGGTGTTGAACAGTTTAGTCACCTCCGGTAACAAAATGTCAGAGTCAATGCTTTCTGGCATTCCTCGGATTCTGAGGTTGTGGCGGCGGACACGGTTATCGAGGTCTTCGATATGACGCTGAGTTTCTCTCAGTTGCAGCGTGTGACTATCAATCTTTCTAGAAGCCTTGCAGAGGACATTATCATGCTGCGCAGGGACTTTCTCTACTTCTAGGACCCTGTCATTGAGCGCGTGGATATCAACTCGCAGCTCCGCTATCGCGGGCGACAGCATGTCTTTAATATCAGCTGCTATGGTCCTCAGGTCATGCAGGCTGACAGGGTGTTGCGGGGAAGTGTCCCGATGCAATGTGTTCGCCTGAGGTGAGCTATGAGGGGCCCTCATAGACTGGCGGTACAGCAGTCTATGAGGGGTTGTGGCGGGAAGCCGCCATGTTACCTCTCTGTGAGCGGAACATCTCGGGGATATTCTGGTTGTTACCACCCGTTTGTTCCCGAGGCGAGCGGGATCTCGAGGCGGAGGTGTGGCGGGATGCTGTCCCCATCTTTTCGTTAAAAGAGCTCTATGAAATCTCTCCGATTGAGCTGATAAAAGAGAGTCAGCGGCTGGAGCGGTTCACTCACACGTCCATCGCGGTGCTCGGCCAAGCCACGCCCCGACTTGTCTATTTGTTGGACTGAAGAATAAATGGTTTTGAACTGTGTTGTACAGTGTGTGGTTCCCTTCCTCTTTTTGGAAATGCTAATATATTTACCGGACCAACAACATGTGATAGAGAAATACATTTGGATATAATTAATATATTTGGTTTCTACTCAGGCTTTAAAGCCAGTTTGGGAAAGCAAAATGTTTTCTTGAAGGATGCACAAACTGATCTAAGTCTGTCTTATGAAACCTACTGACAAAGTCAGATATTTGGGTGTGGGGATTCAATTACACCTATCACAATACATTGCTAATAACTTAACACCTATTATCGCAACATTTAAATGTAAGATTTCTGTCTGATCTGGTCTCTCTTTTACTCTGTTAATAACCAATTTATTTAAATGGTGTTTTTCATAATATTCTTATATGTATTCTCCAACTTCCATATGTATATAGTTAAATATAATAAATACAATACATAATTCTTCTTGGCACTTTAGGCCCTCTGAATTTTTTCTATCCGCATTACAGCTCCCATTCTTTCAGGTTGGCTTGGCATTGCCAAAATTACAAAGATGATATTATGCTTCCCAGTCCATATACGTTCACTAGGGGTTATTTCCATAATGTGGCTACAGCTACTGAGGCATCAGTAGTTTCCTCAGTTTTTCCCCAAACCTGGTGTTTGGGATCGTCACCCTCATGATTAAGCTCTGAGGGCCAAAACACGTTGGGGACATGGCCTGGCTGGATTCCAGGCTGAGGTCATATATTATCACAAACAGGCTTCCTTTGATATGCAGCTACATGGGCACCCCTTTTCACACATATTGATGGTTGGAGCCTGAATGAGCTCCCTCACCAACCAGCACTCACAGCAGTGGATGAAGGACTGGCACCCCTTCCTAAGCCTGCGTGGCTCACACATGAAGCTTTTTTGGGTTACAGTTTCTGAGTCATCAGTGGTTTCCTCATTTGAAACACTATAACATTTTATATACAGGAAGACTCGTAATACATTTACTGGCATTTCTGTCTTGGCATCTATAAATAATGTCTCCAGATTATCCCACATCCATTCCAGACCATTTGCTCTAACAACTACATCTAGTATAATGCAGAGTTTGACCAATTTATGGCATTCTATAGCCCCCAGTGGGATAAGGTAGGATTGAAAGGGGTGTACCAGGTATACTCCTGGAGTTCTTTCAAATCCTGTTCTGCCAGGGGCAGCTCCAGTCCAGACAGACGGAAGTGGGAAAGTAATGTGGTACATGGTGTATACCACGTGCTATGCTCCTGTGGGTGTGGTTAAAAAAGTTAGTGTGGCCAAACGTGGGTTTGACCAAAAGTGGGTATTTATTCATGACCTATAGCCTGTAGTATGTCACTTTCCTCCTTTGTATAGACAAACAGTGCTTTGTGGTACACCGAAGAGATTGTTGGAGTAAAATAAGCAAAAGTGGGACCAACAATGATATTCCTGAGCAAGTGTCAGGGGCAGCAATAACCTCCAGGAAGTATAAAGGCTAGTAATGATAACCCCCAGGATATGTCATAACATTTAGCCATTTGTACAGAAAAAAAAAATGAATACCCAGAATGCCACATCAATTAACCCCCAACACTGCATAATTATCTTCCAGCATGGCACAATAATAAACCCTCAGCATTACACAGTAACTCTCCGCACAGCAAATAATAAACCTCCAGGAATATACACATTAGTAACACCCAGAAATACAAAATAATTAACCGCCATATTGCATATTAATTAACCTCCAGGTGTACAGCAATCAGTGTGCCCACTTCTTTGTGAAACATACTGTACAACATAGCATAGAGAGTAAAGAGGTCAGAACCATGTAGTGTATAGTGTGGGGATCAGAACTGTATACAACATTACTTTCTCAGTGTGATTCCTATATAATAGTGGTCTGTGTGCCCCTGTATACTGGTTGTCTGTATGCCTCCTGCATATTGGTTGTCAGAGTGTCCACTGTGAAATGGTGGACAATATGCCCCCCGTGTACTGGTGGTAAGTATGCCCCCTATATACTGATGGTCCATGTGTTCCATGTATACTGGTGGTCAGTGTACTCCTTCTATACTGGTGTTCCGTGTGCACTCTGTATACTGGTGGTCAGTGTGCAAACAGTATACTGGTGGTCAGTGTACCCCCTGTTTAGTAGTGGTCAGTGTACCCCTGTACAATGGTGGTCAGTGTACTTCCTGTATATTGGTGATCAGTGTGCCCCATATATATTGGTGTATATACAATCTAATGTGAGTGTAAAACGAAAGTCTTAGCCCTTGTACACACGGTCGGAGATTCCGACGGAATTTGTCCGATCGGACCGTTTTGTCGGATATTCCGACTGTGTGTGGTCTACATCGGACTGTTTCGGTCAGAGTATCCGACGGACCAAGTTTTCCAACTTGTTGGTAAAATTTTCCGACAAAATGCTCCGATCGGACATACTCCAACCATGTGTAGAGAATTCCGATCGGACAAAGTGAACGTAGTCCCGTCGTAACGAAATAACGTAATCACGTTGGATTTTCTGGCAACTTTGTCCGACCGTGTGTATGCAACAGTTTCGGACAAAATCCGTTGGACAAAATCCGACGGATTTGGTTGTCGGAATCTCCGACCGTGTGGACAAGGGCTAAGAGTCACAATTTAATGATAAAATAGCTCAATAAAGCCAAATCATTTTGGGGGCCAAACAAACTCCTATTTGTTCAGGGCTCAAGAATGTTGACTGTGCTTAAGGAGGAATTAAACCCTTTCCGATTTTTCTTTTTTTTTTTATATATAGATGCTGTAAAATTTTGTAAAGCCACACACATTAAAATAGGCCAAAAACGAGGTTTAAAAATATCTTATTTAGCTTTTTTAGTATCTCATCTCTTCCGGGTATTGGCTATGCCATTGTTACTTCTGTTTACGGAATCGTTACTGGTCACCTCGGTAACCCCTCCATCCATAGGTCACCTCTGTTTTCCCCTCTCCTTCTAGCCACAGGTGACCCCTTCTCTCCCCCCTCCATCCACATGTCATCTATGCTTTCCACCCCTCCTTTCACTGGTCATCTTAGCTTTACCTCCTCCTTCCAGTCATGGGTTACCTCTGCTTCCTTTCCACCTCAGTGTGACTGTCTGTACTAGTGAATTCAGTGTGTGACTGCAGTATGTAGTGTCAGTGCAGAGCATTATGTACAGAAAGTGCAGTGAGCAGTATACAGTGCAGGCAGTGAGCAGTAGGAAATGGCAATGCAGAGATGTGGAGTGTGTTCTTTGAAGCAGTAGGAAAGGGCAGGGGAGTAACTGGCATGCAGTGATCAGTTTGGAGCGCTAAGAAAGTAAGGGCCATGCACAGTACCTACTGGCAGTGCAGAGTATGTACTGATAGTGGCAGGGCAGTAAGTGAACAGTATGCAGTGCCAGGATAGTGAACTCAATGCAAGGGCAGGGCAGTCAGTTAGCAGTATATATGAGCATGGCAGTCAGTGAGCAGTATGTAGTGGCAGGGCAGTCAGTAAGCAGTATATAATTATAGGGCATTCAGTGAACCGTATGCAGTGCCAGGGTGGTCAGTGAGCAGTATGTGATGATAGGGCAGTCAGTGAGTAGTATGTAGTGAAAAAGCAGTCAATGAAGAGTAAGTAGCAATGGGGCAGTCAGTGAGCGCTACATAGTGGCGGGGCATTCACTGAGCAGTATGTAGTGATAAGGAAGTCAGTGAGCAGAATGTAGCAGTGGGCAGTCAGTTAGTAGTCATTCTCAGGGAAAGATCAGACACTTTTCCCTGTAGGGCAAGATGGCTATCGAGGTTTAATAGGCCAAAAACGAGGTTTAAAAATATCTTATTTAGCTTTTTTAGTATCTCATCTCTTCCGGGTATTGGCTATGCCATTGTTACTTCTGTTTACGGAATCGTTACTGGTCACCTCGGTAACCCCTCCATCCATAGGTCACCTCTGTTTTCCCCTCTCCTTCTAGCCACAGGTGACCCCTTCTCTCCCCCCTCCATCCACATGTCATCTATGCTTTCCACCCCTCCTTTCACTGGTCATCTTAGCTTTACCTCCTCCTTCCAGTCATGGGTTACCTCTGCTTCCTTTCCACCTCAGTGTGACTGTCTGTACTAGTGAATTCAGTGTGTGACTGCAGTATGTAGTGTCAGTGCAGAGCATTATGTACAGAAAGTGCAGTGAGCAGTATACAGTGCAGGCAGTGAGCAGTAGGAAATGGCAATGCAGAGATGTGGAGTGTGTTCTTTGAAGCAGTAGGAAAGGGCAGGGGAGTAACTGGCATGCAGTGATCAGTTTGGAGCGCTAAGAAAGTAAGGGCCATGCACAGTACCTACTGGCAGTGCAGAGTATGTACTGATAGTGGCAGGGCAGTAAGTGAACAGTATGCAGTGCCAGGATAGTGAACTCAATGCAAGGGCAGGGCAGTCAGTTAGCAGTATATATGAGCATGGCAGTCAGTGAGCAGTATGTAGTGGCAGGGCAGTCAGTAAGCAGTATATAATTATAGGGCATTCAGTGAACCGTATGCAGTGCCAGGGTGGTCAGTGAGCAGTATGTGATGATAGGGCAGTCAGTGAGTAGTATGTAGTGAAAAAGCAGTCAATGAAGAGTAAGTAGCAATGGGGCAGTCAGTGAGCGCTACATAGTGGCGGGGCATTCACTGAGCAGTATGTAGTGATAAGGAAGTCAGTGAGCAGAATGTAGCAGTGGGCAGTCAGTTAGTAGTCATTCTCAGGGAAAGATCAGACACTTTTCCCTGTAGGGCAAGATGGCTATCACTCACGTTGGGATATTTGTTCTGCCATCCTCTGGACCAATGCTGCTATGTTTAAAGAGCAACTCCAACTAAAATTAAATGCTCAGATTTGTGGTAGAGTAGGGCAAGGTTCAATTCCTCACCAGATTTTTCCTGTGGTCCAGGAGCACACCCTGTATGTATATAAAGAAAACTGAGGTGAGCAACCAGAAGCACAATTTTTGTTCACCACATATTATAAAGAGCCGCAGTTATTACAAGTTATGTTTAGTCATGAGTACAACCAAATTTACAGGCCAGTTGTCGATCTTCAGAGCTTATGAGTCTCAGTAAGAGACTTATAACATGGCATTTATTTTGGCAGGCGTGGCAGTCAGTGAGCAGTGTGTAGTGGTTGGGGCAAGCAGTGAGCAGTATTTAGTGGCAGGGCAAGCAGTGAGCAGTATGTAGTGGCAGGGCAGTGATTGAGCAGTATTTAGTGGCAGGGCAGTTAGTGGGCAATATCTAGTGATAGGACAGTCAGTGAGCAGTATGCAGTGATAAGACAGTCAGTGAGCAGTAAGTAGTGGCTGGGTAGACAAACTGTATGTAGTAGTAGGGCAGTCAGTATGCAGTATGTAGCAGCGGGGCAGTAAGTAGAGATGGGTCGACCACCCCTCAGTTTGATTTGCACCAGAACATACATAACATAATTTGTCAGAACACACTAACACCATTAAAGTCTATGGGATACGAACATGAATAATCAAAAGTGCTAATTTTAAAGGATTATATGCAAGTTATTTTCCTAAAAAGTGTTTGGGGACCCGGTCCTGCCCCAGGGGACATGTATCAATGCAAAAAAAGTTTTAAAAACGTAAGTTTTTTCGGGAGCAGCAATTTTAATAATGCTTCAAGTGAAACAATAAAAGTGAAATATTCCTTTAAATTTCATACCTGGGGGTTGTCTATAGTATGCCTGTAAAGTGGTGCATTTTTCCCGTGTTTAGAACAGTCTAAAGGAAAAAGGGGGCATCAGATGGGGGCGGGGCGTAAACGGGCCTTGCGCCCTCTAACTCCCCGGGAAAGCCATGGGGAAATGTGTCAGAGGGGGGTGGGGTCGCACGGGAATGTCAAAAAAATAAATTTCTGAAGGAAAAAAAGTCATTTAAAAGTACTTGAGGCTATAATGAATTGTAGGTCCTGGCAATAGAGATAAAAATCATTGAAAAACGGAATGGGATTCCCCCAGTCCATTACCAGGCCCTTCAGGTCTGGTATAGATATTAAGGGGAACCCTGTGCTAATTTTAAAAAAATGGCATAGGGGTCCCCCTCAAAATCCATACCAGACCCTTCAGGTCTGGTATGGATTTTAAGGGGAACCATGTGCCAAAATAAAAAAAATGGCGTTGGGGTCCCTCCAAAAATCCATACCAAACCCTTATCCGAGCTGGCAGGCCGCAGGAAAATAGGGGGGATGAGAGAGCCCCCCTGAACCATACCAGACCACATGCCCTCAACATGGGGAAGGTGTTTTAGGGGTAGCCCCCCAAAGCACCTTGTCCCCATATTGATGAGGACAAGGACCTCATCCCCACAATCCTTGCCCAGTGGTTGTGGGGGTCTGCAGGGCGGGGGGCTTATCGGAATCTGGAAGCCCCCTTTAACAAAGGGACCCCCAGATCCTGGCCTGTGTGAAATGGTAACGGGGTACAAATGTACCCCTATTATTTCACAAAAAAGTGTCAAAATGGTACAAAAGACAAGACACAGCTTGGGACAAGTCCTTTATTAAAAAATAAAAATGTTAGTGCGCATGCGCGAGGCGCCGAGGTCGGACATGATCTGATCGGGCTCCACTAGCCTCCGGCCAGAAACAGCTAGAAGAAGCAGGGGGAGCCGATCGGGACGACACCTGACCAGCAGGCAGTGTACCGGGAGCGGAGGATGCCGCGGAGGGCGGCGGGGAACGGATCGCACCACAAGCAGCATCTCCAGCAGTCCCGTAAGTCCCGCTCCATGCAGGCCTCACAGCGAGCCAAGATGGCGCCCGAGAGGGGAGACACGCAGCGTGGCAGCCCAGGACCTACCCAGCTACACACAGCCTCTCTAGGAGAGCGACAACGGGGGGTAGAGGACACAGACCTTGGCGGTTTACTTGCCCAGCGATCCTACTCCCCATCCCAGCATACAGAGACTGGTGATAGTTCGCAGAAGTACAGTTCCCCACAAGCTGTTCAGGGGAAGGAGAGGGGAGACATGGCAAGCAGAGGGGAACTACATCAGCAGAAATCATTATCTCACTCTAGCATTGTCACCCAGGCTGAGGTACATAGAGACCCCTTCTCATCCCAGTCTCAAGATGAGCTCTTTTCTCCACAAAGACAACTATCCCCTGGGTCGGGCTCCCCTGAGTGTGTTATGTTTGCTGACTCTCCAGCCTCCTCCACAGATAGGCAGATGGCTGAGCTGGCTGAAGTGGCGTTGAGTCAAGCTAGTAGCGGACCTGGCCAGAACCCCATCCCAGCGGCTACTTATTCAGGGGACGCGGTCCTCCTGGCTAGATTTTCTGCTTTACTACAACAAGAACTGTCCAAAGCATGTACTATCATCACCACGGGTATGAGGAATGACTTTCAAAATATAGGAGAGAGGTTGGACACCATTGAGTCAAAAATGGACGGTACTGTGAAAAGAGTGAACCAAAACTCTAGAATGATCACATCTCTCCAGGACCAGCTGGATCAGGCAAACGCAAAGATAGAAGACCTGGAGAATAGGTCTCGCAGGTACAATTTTAGGGTACGCGGACTCCCTGAAACTGAGGTGAACTTGGAGGATTCTATACACGCTCTGATGAAACAATTGTTACCAGACATCTCCCCCCACCAACTTGAATTGGATAGGGTTCACCGGGCCTTGACGGCCCCCAGACCAGATGGACTTCCGCGAGACGTGATAGTCAAGCCCCACTTTTACCGGATTAAAGAGAAAATTATGATGGAGGCGAGACAAAGGGGTGACATATCTCTAGCGGGGCATCCGATCCAGATTTTTGCGGACCTAGCCCAGTCGACAATCCAAAAGAGGAGATCACTGAAACCGCTTCTGAATCATCTGATTGATCACCGTATAAAGTATCGATGGTCATTCCCATTCCGATTGACATTTGCCTACAAGAACAAAACCCACTACTTCTCAGATTTCCACTCTGGTGAGCTGTTACTCCAGAATCTGGGTCTGCTTCCTTTGGAGCCCGCGGCTCCCAACGCCTCCATGGAAGCGAGTCGACCGGTATCCCCCTTGTGGTCCCAACAGGGCAGATCCAGAGCCAGGAAGACTCCATCGGATACTTGACTGGACTGAACTTGATAAACCCCATACTCTTCTATAGTCCCAAGAGGGATTTCTTGGCGAGAAGGAACTTGGTTTGCTTTGAGGCCTTAGAGGTCCGGGCCCCTCCCCCCCCCCCCCCTTCCTTTTTTTTTTTTTTTTTTTTGTGGTTACTTAGCCTACCACTGGAGCCCGGGGGGAGGGCTTGCCCGTAAGGGCTAGTTTGAGTTTATACCTCTTAGAGGTTTTGCCATTTAATTGATGCCTACTATTATTTTCAGATGCCTTGACCCTGGTGTTGTCCTGGTCGGACCCTTTCCATAGTTTATGTAGATACAGGGCCGGAGGAGGGCGCACGCCACTTCTGGTGAACTTGTCTTTACACTGTTGGTGGAGACAACTTCACAACGAACAAGGGGGACTTAGAGCCCCAGTCGGTGTACTGCTAGGCAGTGCACGGGTTATCTTAAGTTACAATTTTGATACCTTGTCGTCCTAGAGGCGACAATGAATATGCAGTTCTATTTTGAGTGTTATACCTTTAAATTACACTGTTCTTTTTTTTTTCTCTCTCCTTTCATACTTCTCTTACATTGGATGCGCTCCGGCTCCGGCTGGGAATATGTATGAATACTTTCGACGGCGGTCGAGGTGGATTCTTTCAGATGATACACAGTGAGTACAATCTGCCAATTTACCATGACGAATGATTCCCAATTGACCTACTCGGTGGGGACACATAATGTACAAGGTTTGAATTCCCCAACTAAAAGAGCGAAGGCGTTCCAGCAATATCATAAATTGGGGGTGGATATTTTAATGTTGCAGGAGACGCACTTCTCACGGACCTCAGCCCCCAGGTATCTGAATGCCAGATACCCCACAGTTTACCTATCTAGTGGACCTGACAAGAAAAGGGGAGTGGCCATATGTTTTGCAAAACTAGTCCCTTTTACCCCCACTAATGTTGTGAAGGATAGGGAAGGTAGATACATCATGGTGGTTGGGAAGATTGATGACAGAGCTGTCACCTTCCTCTCTTATTATGCCCCTAATGTGGGTCAACTTCCCTTCTTTCGTGAAATGTTGAGGACGGTAATGACCCATGTGGAGGGACATGTGGTGTTTGGGGGTGATAGTAATACCTCACTAGATCGGATATTGGATAGATCTAGTCTGGAGAAACCCATCCTGAAACACGCCCCAAAACAAAGTTGCGAATTAGCACGCCTACTGCATAGTTACGACCTTATTGACCTATGGAGGAACATCCACCCCTCTACTAGGGAATATACCTTCTACTCTTCGGTGCATAAAACTTACTCCCGTATCGACCACTTGTTTACTCTGTCCCCTCTATTACCGCAGGTATTGGGGTCAAAAATTATCCCTGTAGCATGGTCTGACCATTCTATGGTTCAAGCAACTCTTACAGGTTTATGGGCCAAGCCACGTTCATCGGCATGGAGATTAAATGAGTCCCTTTTGAATGATCCACTCCTTGTCGTTGAAATAGAAAATACATTGCGTCAATACTTCCAAGACAATCCCTACTCAGACACCTCCCCATCAATGGTGTGGGCGGCCCATAAGGCCACGATTAGGGGGACTTTGATACAGTTGTCGGCTAGAAGCAAAAGGGAACGGGATAAGGTGATACAGCAGCAAGAGAGGGAGCTACTAGACTTGACCCGGGCACAAAAACTAAAACCACAAATCGACCTTAGAACACAGATAGACACGGCGCGATTGGCTCTGAATATGAGCCTCACGACCAAAGCGGAAAAGTACGTCCGCTGGAATAGGCACCGGTTTTACTCCCTTGGGGATAAACCTAACACTCTACTAGCTAGAAAACTTAATCCTAGACCTTTTAACCCAGCACCTCCTAAACTGAGATTACGTAATGGCCAAACTTCCCAAAACCCGCAGCTTATAGTGGAAGAATTTCATTCATTCTATTCTAAGCTGTACGAATCTCCCAAGGACTTTGAGGTGCAGGAGGCGGGAACATTCTTGCGGGATTTACAACTCCCCACATTGTCTAAAGAACATGCAGAACTGTTAGAGGCAGAGTTTACTGAGGGAGAAATTGCGGCGGCCATCAAATCCATGAACCCGTCAAAATCTCCAGGCCCTGATGGCCTCTCGGGCCACTATTACCGCAAGTTCAGAGAGATTCTGACCCCACATCTATGCTCTTTTTACAATGACCTGCACAGGGGATCCCCTCTACCTCCACATGAGAACCGGGCTTATATACATGTTATACCGAAACCGAACAAAGACCATGGTGATTGTGCGAACTATCGTCCCATATCTTTGATTAATGTAGATCTCAAATTGCTGACGAAGATAATGGCTACTCGGCTGAATGGATTTTTGGCGGAGTACATTCATCCGGACCAGTCGGGGTTTGTCCCCACTAGACAGGCCCCAGACCAGACTAGACGAATCATTGACATTATCACCGCTTTGAACTCGGGATGGGACGGGGGGGGACAGAGGGGTGCACTACTGGTCTCCCTTGACCTGCATAAGGCGTTCGATTCTTTGTCATGGGACTACGTATTTTTTATTTTGAGCAAATACGGTTTTGGACCCAGCTTCTTGACTACACTTAAAATGATTTATGAAGGCCCTACGGCAACACTAGTAATTAAAGGCCATCACTCACCAAACATTTCTATTCACAGAGGGACCCGCCAGGGGTGTCCTCTGTCTCCCCTTTTATTTATCCTGGCCCTAGAGCCACTGGCTATCAAGATCCGTGAACATCCGGACATTTTGGGAGTCACGAGTGGGGGTCGGGAACACAAATGCGCAATGTTTGCGGACGATATACTATTGCTCCTCTCCTCTCCAGTTACATCCCTGCCCAATCTCCATGCGGTATTACAGCAGTTCACATCATTTACAGGTTTACGGGTGAATCACTCTAAATCCCAAGCACTTGACGTGTCCCTACAACCCCATATAGCCCGAGCAGTACGGAGTTCCTTCCCCTTTCAATGGCAAGATAAGTCCTTGCCCTATTTGGGTATTGTGTTAACCCCATCTCTGACCACGCTCTACAAACATAATTTCCCTCCACTGTTTAACAGAATAACTACAGATCTTAAACGTTGGTCGAATAGCCCCCCGTCATGGTTTGGCAGGTTGTACTCCGTTAAGATGACAGTTCTTCCAAAGGTGCTTTACCTATTCAGGACTCTCCCGATTTCTATTGATAGGCGGGAGCTCCAGAAATTTCAAGCTAAATTATTAGATTATGTATGGGGACATGGTAGACCTAGGGTGAACAGACAAACAATGTACTCACCCAAAGCGAGGGGTGGCCTGGGCATGCCGGATCTGTTTAAATACCATCAGGCAGCAGTGTTATCACAATTAATTCGGTTCCATACACGCCATGACAAACCACTCTGGATGATGTTGGAATCCTCCCAATTCCCTAGAAGAGAAATTAGTCACTTAATCTGGATGAAAGCAAAAGATAGGCCCAAGGTGATGAGCCTGACCCTGTCCTACTCTCTAAATTTGTGGGATAGATTGTCAACCACCCACGCCTTCAGATCTAAGCATGCTCCGTTAGCCCCTCTGCTTAATAATCCTCTGTTCGCCCCGGGCTTACGGCCTCAAGATTTTTTATGGTGGACTAATAAAGGTTTGCTGCGTATAGCTGATCTATGTGACCATAAAGGGGCCTTGTCACGAGTATCCTTACAGGAAAGACATCAGCTCCCGAGGTCAGAGTTTTTTCGCTTTACTCAGATAGCGCACTTTCTGGCAACATTAAGTCGCACTTCTGATCTCACTACATATACCCCAATGGAAACCGTATGCAGGACGTACGACAATCACAAGGGTCATATTTCCATGATATATAATATCTTATTTCCGACCTCTCAGAAGTTGCCTTATATGGAGAGATGGGAAAGAGATATGCAGTGCACCTTGCGAATGGAGGAATGGAATAAGGTAGTACAAAATGCATCTAGAGCACTTATTAATACTTCTTTGATTGAAGAAAACTATAAGGTGTTATTGAGGTGGTATATGGTTCCAACTCGAGTGGCTGCTTTTGCTCCGGGGGCGTCCCCGCGGTGCTTTAGAGGTTGCACTGCGGAGGGGACCATGTATCACATATGGTGGTCATGCCCCAAGGTGCGAAGGTTCTGGATACGCACTTACAATTTTATTTATTCTTTGACCCGAGTGAACCTTCGGAAGTCACCGTTGCATGCGCTGCTGGGGAGCCCCGTGGAAGGGGCATCGAAGCCAATGAGAACGCTTATAGCTTTCATATTTGTGGCGGCAAGGGTTTCTATAGCTAAATCGTGGAGGTCACCAGCAATACCCTTTTATTTGCTCAAATCAAAACTGTCTTGGATTATGGTGAATGAACGCCTATCGGCAATACTAACTGATAGACTGGCTTGGTTCAACAGAGTGTGGGGTCCGTGGATCAGGGATTTAGTTACAGTCTAGGGGGTTTACCTAGCCCGCCAGGGTCGGGGGCCCTCTTGGAGCTGGGGTGCATCCTCTCTTCTATCTCTTCTATCCTTCTTCTTCTCTTTCCTCTCTCTACTCTTTTTCACACATCTCAGTCTAGGATAGCTATCTCATGTCATCTTTCCCTCTCTACTGGGGGAGCTCTTTATTTGGGCCGCATATGTGCTATTGAGTACGGTACGGTTATTAGGATGTACTGATTAGAGTACCGGAATGGGAATTGAGGGCTGGGGGGCGGGGCCCTAGTACTTGCCATGCCGCTCTCATATAGAGCAAAATAAATACATGATGTTGGTATGTGTTGATTTAATTATTCTTTGGGCTATCTTTTAAGCCATGCATATGCGGACCGACTCCCCCTTTTTTTTTGTCATCTTATGGTTACTGTTATGCAATTGGAGTTATGTTGTTATAAGAATTCTGATTCTCTGTGTCTTAAAGATGTCTAACTGAGATTGTAACTTCTAAGTTGAAAGCTTGAATAAAAATATTGAAAGAAAAAATAAAAATGTTGAAGACGAAATCCATTCATCTTCTTCTCTCGCTCTGCCGACGGTCCGAAAAAACAAAAAAAACAAAAACATGATGCCGTATGAGGCATCCTCGCAGGTGACCCTGCCCCCCTCTGACACACAGGGACTTCCCCATGGGTTTCTCAGGGTGTCAGAGGGGGGCGGGGCCACCCGGTTACATAAATGACTAAATTACTTTTTTTTCCTTTAGAAATGTCATTTTGTGCAAGGACTGTTCTAAACGTGGGAAAAATGCGTCACTTTATAAGTATACAATAGACACCCCCAGGTATGAAATTTAAAGGAATATTTCACTTTTATTGTTTCACTTTAAGCATTATTAAAATCACTGCTCTGGAAAAAACGGCCATTTTTAAAACTTTTTTTTTGCATTGATACATGTCTCCTGGGACAGGACCCGGGTCCCCAAACACTTTTTATGACAATGACTTGCATATAAGCCTTTAAAATAAACACTTTTGATTTTTCATGTTAGTGTCCCATAGACTTTAATGGTGTTCCGGCGGCTTTCGAATTTTCCCTGAACACCGCAGATTGTTCGGTGTTCTGCAGAACACCCAAACAACCGAAGTTCAGCACAAACTTATGCTCGGGCCGGGCCACTCGCCCAGTCCCAACCATCAGTCAGTTAGCAGTATGTATGGGCAAGGCAGTCAGTGAGCAGTACATATGGGTAGGGAAGTCAGTGAGCAGTACGCAGTAGCAGGGGAGGCAGTGAACAGCACATAGTGGCGAAGCAGTCAGTGAGCAGTATGTAGTGACAGGGCAGTCAGTGAGCAGTATGTATGGGCAGGAAGTCAGTGACCAGTACCTAGTGGCAGGGCAGTCAGTGAGCAGTACATAGTAACAGCGCAGTCAGTATGTATTGGTAGAAGTGTCAGTGAGCAGCATGTAGTGGCGGGGCAGTAAGTGAAGAGTACATATTGGCGATGCAGTGGTGGGGCAGTCATTGAGTAGTATGTAGTGGTAGGACAATCAGTGAGCAGTAGGTAACAGCAGGGCAGTCAGTGAGCACTACATTGTGATGGAGCAGTCAGTGTGCGTAGTGTGTAGTGGCAGGGCTGAGAGCAGTACTCCACTCCTTTTGTGTGCAATGTAGAAGCCAGGGTAGGGGACTGAAGCAGCACTAAAAATGGGAATTCCTGCAGGGGAAAACCTCTCCCCATCAGCCACTTACTGCATGGCTGCTCCTCCTGCTTCCCATTTTCAGCTGCAGGACCTGCCAGATCAGCCACCTGTGCATGAGGGAGAGTTCAGCCACACCTCTGCCCTGCCAATTATCTCTGTCAGCCCAAGTAGAAGCGTCTCAGCTCTGCCAGAGTTCCTGCTTTCTGCCAGCCTCAGGAGGCTCCACATGAGGCTCTAGCGATACACTGCACCAGGACACAGAGATAGAGGTGCAATGGGGTACTAGGAATTATTTTGGGGGTGCTATAGCATACATAAGCACACCCCTGGTGCCATCCCTGTTTCCTACCTTAAAAGAAGAACCAGGAATATCTGACACCTTGAATATCACCATATTAAAGTGATCTTAAATATCACCATATTAAAGTGATTGCAAAGGATTTTTTTAAGTAACAAACATGTTATACTCAACTGCTCTGTGCAATAGGTTTGAACAGACCAGCCACCATCCTCCTCTTCTGGGGTCCCCCACTGGCACTCTTAGCTCCTTCTGCCTTTCAAGGGCTCCCATAGCAAAGCTCTTGATACACACAGTGCAGCTCATCCCCACCCCCCACTTTCTCTTCACTGGATTTAAGTTACTAAGTCCAGTGAGGAGGGAGGGAGAGAGCAGCACCGCTGCTCTTGGGCACAGTGCTGGATCGAGATCAGCTCAGGTAAGTGTTTGGAAAGGGCAGTGGGAGGCTGCACTTAAAAGGTTTTCTACCATATTGTAGAGAATGCATTAAGGTAAAAAAAACTGTAACCCTTAAAACCACTTTAAAGCGGTTGTAAAGTCAACATTTTTATTTAATAAATAAAAAGAGGCTTATGCTTACCTGCTCTGTGCAATGGTATCTCTTTTCTACTCCCTTAGCAAGCTGTATGCTTGGGGGGGGGGGCACATCCCCACTTCCTCCTCACAGGATTTGACTGATTCAGGAAGGGGGTAGGAACAGCTAGTGGAAAGTTGTAAAAAAATCCCTTTAGACTTTAAAACCATTTTAAGCATGTAGCTGATTCCCAGTTTTCATAATGTAGTTTTTCAACTTTCCATACTGGTAAATTAAACATTTACTGTTTGTTTCCAGAACCTATGGTACCCTCCTTTAAAGAAAACCCTTAGGCCGCGTACACACGGGCGGATTGTCTGCCCAACTTAGTCCGCTGAACCGTGTTTCAGCGGACAATCCGCTCGTGTGTGGGCTTCAGCGGACTTTTTCAGCGGACAATCTGACGGACTTAGGTCAGTCCGTTCAACTTTTGAATGAACGGACTTGACCACACACGATGAACAGACAGTCCGCTGAAAGCGTGCGCGATGACGTGTACAGCACGTACGACGGGACTAGAAAAACGACGTCCTATACACTGCAATGCAACCTTCGGCCGTGTAAATCCTTTCTGAGCATGCGCCATACTTAGTTCGTCCAACTTGCCTACACACGAGCGGACTGTCCGCTGAAACCAAGTTTGGACGGACAAAACCAAGTTTGAACGGCCAAAATTTCGGAAATTCCGTAAGACTTTGTTCGTCAGACAGTCCGCTGAAAAAGTCCGCTGAAGCCCACACACGAGCGGATTGTCCGCTGAAACACGGTTCAGCGGACTAAGTTGGACAGACAATCCGCCCGTGTGTACGCGGCCTTAGTCTTTCGGAATTTCCGTAATTTTGTCCGTCCAAACTTGGTTTTGTCCGTCCAAACTTGGTTTCAGCGGACAGTCCGCTCGTGTGTAGGCAAGTTGGACGGACTAAGTATGGCGCATGCTCAGAAAGGATTTACACGGCCGAAGGTTGCATTGCAGTGTATTGGACGTCGTTTTTCTAGTCCCGTCGTACGTGCTGTACACGTCATCGCGCAAGTTTTCAGCGGACTGTCTGTTCATCGTGTGTGGTCAAGTCCGTTCATTCAAAAGTTGAACGGACTGTCTGTCGAATTGTCTGACGAACTTAGTTGGGCAGACAATCCGCCCGTGTGTACGCGGCCTTAAGGTTATCTCAAACTAGGGAGCAGTGAAATAGAGATATTCCTGACATAATTGAGCAGACTGGAAAGAATTTAAAAGCTCTTACTCTGGAATTATTATTATTATTATTATTCAGGATTTATATAGCGCCAACAGTTTGCGCAGCGCTTTACAATATGAGGGCAGACAGTACACTTACAATACGAATCGATACAGGAGGGATCAGAGGGCCCTGCTCGTTAGAGCTTACAATCTAGAAGGGAGGGTCAAGTTGAAACAAAAGGTTTTAACTGTGGGGGGATGAGCTGATGGAGAAAATGAAAATACAGTTAGGTGGGGGTAGGGTAGGCTTCTCTGAAGAGAAGTGTTTTCAGGGATCGTCTAAAAGCTAATAAAGTAGGAGATAAGCGGACAGATTGGGGTAGGGCATTCCATAGGATTGGGGAGGCTTTGGAAAAGTCCTGGAGGCGAGTATGGGAGGAGGTGATGAGGGAGCTAGAGAGCAGGAGGTCTTGAGAGGAACGAAGAGGACGAGTAGGTTGGTATTTAGAGACTAAGCCAGTGATGGAATGGTTAAATCTGCAAGGGATACACTGATTCAATTGTGATACCTTCATAGAGATTACTTTACCCTGTTTTAATTACTAATAATGGGAAAATGCAGGGGCAGACTAACAACTTATGGGGCCCCCGGGAAGTATGAGTTCATAGGAACCTCTCTATCCCTGTCCAAACTCAAGTCACACCCACACAAAGCCCCAGTTACATATTGCGCTGCTCACATTACATGCGTTCAGGTATCCCTGGACTTCACTACCCCCAGTTTTTCTCACAACTCCCCAGCCCCCGCCCCCAAGTATCCCCTCCCACCAGTGGTGTCCCTAGTGTCTCTCTCACCCCTCATCCTTCATCCTCCAGCTCTTGGCCAGGGATTTGCAGCCCTCGATATTCTCGATGTGTCTCTTCTTCATGAAGGTAGGTTCAAGTCACTGAGCTTGGTGTCCTCCTCCTCCCCGGGAAGTTCCAGCAGTACCAGGCCCTGTAGTTCCATCCCACTCCAGACGTTCCGTCGCCTCTCATCACAGATGGTCTGTGGGCACAGCAATATTGGCCACTCCTGACATGCACTGCATGGATGGATCCTCAGAGAATTGAAATGGGGTTGAGGAGGCCGAGTGTCCAGAGAAGCGAAGACTTAAAGCTGGTGACCCAATAAAGGTACAAGGATTACCACCTCCTCCTCTGCACAGTGCAACCACTACTAGTTGTTCCACCACAATACTGCAGCATGCACCACAAATATTGCAGTTGCTACACAACTAGCACCGCACACCTCTATACCAACCAGCACACTTATGTGTCCTGAAGCAAATATCTGCACCTCCAGAACCCCCATACCCCCCAGCACACCTTCAAACCGCCATCACATATTTGTACCCCTAGCTCACCTCTGTAACCCCTCAGCGCATCTTTGAAACCCCAGAACACCTCCATACCTACCAACACCTATACCCCCAGCACACTTAACCAGTTGCCGACCGCCGCACGCCGATGTACGTCGGTACAATGGCACGGGCAGGCATAAGGACATACATGTACGTCCCTTGCCTCCCGCGGGTCGGGGGCCCGATCGGGCCCCCGCCCGGTGCCTGCGGCGGTCGGTTTTCGTCCGGGAGCGATCCGGGACGAGGGGGCGGCCATTCATTCATGGCCACCCCCTCGCGATCGCTCCCGACGAATAGAAATCCCCGGTGACATCACTTCCTCTCCTGTAATGTAAACACAGGAGAGGAAGTGATGTATTCTCTCCTCCGTGTCGGTATTTTCCGTTCCGACACGGAGGAGAGCGGATCGGTGAGTTGCACCAACACTCTACACACACAGTAGAACATGCCAGGCACACTCACACCCCCCCTTTACCCCCCGATCACCCCCCCAATTACCCCTGCCCCCCAGTCACAGTGACACCAATGTCATTTTTTTTTTTTTTTTGCATTGGTGTCATTTGTGACTGTAATAACTGTTAGGGCAGTTAGAGTTAGCCCCCTTTAGTTCTAATGTACCCCCCTAACCCCCCCAATAAAGGTTTAACCCAGTGATCACCCCCCGTCGCCAGTGTCACTAAGGCTGGGTTCACATTGCAGCGGTTTATGAGAACGAATGTGATTCGCACCGCACTGCAGTGCAAATCACATCCGATCTCTGTGCGATTCGAGTTCAGCCATTCGCCGCACCCGCCGCACCCGCCACACCCGCCGCACCCGCCGCAAATTCGCACGGGACCCTTTTTTTGGCCCGCAGCAGAATCGGATCGCATGGGTGTTCACACCATGCGATCCGAGTTTGCAGATCGCACTGCGATATGCGAACTGATCTGGGGGTGTCAGTAACATTTCACTGACACTCCCAGCAGTTCGCATAGGGCAGTGCGAACTGCCACCGGGAGGCATGCGATGCGGGAACCCGCCGCGGATTCGTGCGTTCCCGCATCGCTCCAGTGTGAACCCAGCCTAATAAGCGATAATTTTTCTGATCGCCGTATTAGTGTCACAGGTGACGCTAGTTAGGCAGGTAGGTATTTAGGTTCGCCGCAGCTTTTTATAGCGCCAGGGACCCCCATATACTACCGCATAAAGCCCCCTGATTGCCCCCTAGTTAACCCTTTCACCAGTGATCACCATATAACTGTTACAGGTGACGCTGGTTGGTTAGTTATTTTTTTATAGTTTCAGGGCACCCGCCATTTATTACCTAATAAAGGTTTAACCCCCTGATCACCCGGCGGGTGTCATTTGTGACTAATAACTGTTAGGGCAGTTAGGGTTAGCCCCCTTTAGTTCTAAGGTACCCCCCTAACCCCCCAATAAAGGTTTAACCCCGTGATCACCCCCCGTCGCCAGTGTCACTAAGGCTGGGTTCACATTGCAGCGGTTTATGAGAACGGATGTGATTCGCACCGCACTGCAGTGCAAATCACATCCGATCTCTGTGCGATTCGAGTTCAGCCATTCGCCGCACCCGCCGCACCCGCCGCAAATTCGCACGGGACCCTTTTTTTGGCCCGCAGCAGAATCGGATCGCATGGGTGTTCACACCATGCGATCCGAGTTTGCAGATCGCACTGCGATATGCGAACTGATCTGGGGGTGTCAGTAACATTTCACTGACACTCCCAGCAGTTCGCATAGGGCAGTGTGAACTGCCGCCGGGAGGCATGCGATGCGGGAACCCGCCGCGCATTCGTGGCGTTCCCGCATCGCTCCAGTGTGAACCCAGCCTAATAAGCGATCGTTTTTCTGATCGCTGTATTAGTGTCACAGGTGACGCTAGTTAGGCAGGTAGGTATTTAGGTTCGCCGCAGCTTTTTATAGCGCCAGGGACCCCCATATACTACCGCATAAAGCCCCCTGATTGCCCCCTAGTTAACCCTTTCACCAGTGATCACCATATAACTGTTACAGGTGACGCTGGTTGGTTAGTTATTTTTTTTATAGTTTCAGGGCACCCGCCATTTATTACCTAGTCTCACTAGTGTACCCCTAAATTTAGGGGTGTCTACTTTCCAAAATGGGGTCATTTGGGGGGGTTTGTGCCATCTTGGCATTTTATGGCCTTCAAAACTGTAACGCCCTTAGAAAGCCTGAAGGCGGTGCTTGGTTTTCGGGGCCCCGTACGCGGCTAGGCTCCCAAAAAGTCCCACATATGTGGTATCCCCGTACTCAGGAGAAGCAGCAGAATTTATTTTGGGGTGTCATTTCACATATGCCCATGGCATGCGTGAGCAATATATCATTTAGTGACAACTTTGTGAAAAAAAAAAAAAAAAAAAAAAAGTTTGTAATTTTCCCGCAACTTGTGGCAAAATATAAAATATTCCATGGACTCAACATGCCTCTCAGCAAATAGCTTGGGGTGTCTACTTTCTAAAATGGGGTCATTTGTGGGGGTTTTGTGCCATCTTGGCATTTTATGGCCTTCAAAACTGTAATAGGTAGTGAGAAGTGAACTCAAAAATTTACGCCCTTAGAAAGCCTGAAGGCGGTGCTTGGTTTTCGGGGCCCCGTACGCGGCTAGGCTCCCAAAAAGTCCCACATATGTGGTATCCCCGTACTCAGGAGAAGCAGCAGAATTTATTTTGGGGTGTCATTTCACATATGCCCATGGCATGCATGAGCAATATATCATTTAGTGACAACTTTGTTAAAAAAAAAAAAAAAAAAAAAAAGTTTGTAATTTTCCCGCAACTTGTGGCAAAATATAAAATATTCCATGGACTCAACATGCCTCTCAGCAAATAGCTTGGGGTGTCTACTTTCTAAAATGGGGTCATTTGTGGGGGTTTTGTGCCATCTTGGCATTTTATGGCCTTCAAAACTGTAATAGGTAGTGAGAAGTGAACTCAAAAATTTACGCCCTTAGAAAGCCTGAAGGCGGTGCTTGGTTTTCGGGGCCCCGTACGCGGCTAGGCTCCCAAAAAGTCCCACATATGTGGTATCCCCGTACTCAGGAGAAGCAGCAGAATTTATTTTGGGGTGTCATTTCACATACGCCCATAGCATGTGTGAGCAATATATCATTTAGTGACAACTTTGTGTAAAAAAAAAAAAAAATTTTTTTTTTTGTCATTATTCAATCGCTTGAGGCAAAAAAATAAAATATTCAATGGGCTCAACATGCCTCTTATCAATTTCCTTAGGGGGTCTACTTTCCAAAATGGGGTCATTTGGGGGGGTTTTGTACTGCCCTGCCATTTTAGCACCTCAAGAAATGAGATAGGCAGTCGTAAACTAAAAGCTGCGTAAATTCCAGAAAACGTACCTTAGTTTGTAGATGTGACAACTTTTGCGCAAACCAATAAATATACAATTATTGACTTTTTTTTTACCAAAGACATGTGGCTGAATACATTTTGGCCTAAATGTATGACTAAAATTGAGTTTATTGGATTTTTCTAATAACAAAAAGTAGAAAATATCATTTTTTTTCAAAATTTGCGGTCTTTTTACGTTTATATCGCAAAAAATAAAAATCGCAGAGGCAATCAAATACCATCAAAAGAAAGCTCTATTTGTGGGAAGAAAAGGACGCAAATTTTGTTTGGGTACAACATTGCATGACCGCGCAATTACCAGTTAAAGCAGCGCAGTGCCAAAGTGTAAAAAGACCTCTGGTCATTTACCAGCAAAATGGTCCGGTCTGAAAGTGGTTAAGTACCCCTTTGCACATCTCTGCATCCCCAGTATGCATCCAAGACCCTTAGCATACCTCTGTACCCCCAGCACAACTCCATACCATTCAAAAATTCCCAGTAGTTCCAGGACACCTCCATACCCCCTTGCATACCTCAGAATACCCTGTATCCCCAAGTACCCCAGCACACCTATGCAGCCTCCCACACACCTCTGCGCCCCCAGCATTCCTTTGTACTTCCGAGCAAGCCTTTTTTACCCCTAGCAGGCCTCTACACCCCCCCCCCCCCCAGCATACATCTGCACCTCCAGTACACCTCTGTATCCCATTGTACACTTCTGCACCTCTGGAATCCTCTGTGTCCTTCAGTATGCCTCCATACCCTCAGCACCCCTCAACGTATGTATCTCTGCCCCCCCACCCACGCACACCTCTGTACCCCAGCACACCTTTGCATCTCCCAGCATCATTTATATCCCCCAGCACACCTCAGCAAGCCTTTGTAACACCAAGCAGCTGCCTGACTCTATGACCCCTGGAATATCCATGTAAAGTACTCTACCACACATCTCTGCAACACACACACACACACAACACCCCTCTGTACCCACTTGTAAATCTTTGCAGTGTGCATCCCCCTTCCTGTATACCACTGCAGTCCTAGCAGATCTCTGTACCCACCCCTCTTCCCAAATACACACAACTCTGCACTTTTTATCAGCAGCTCACATACTTGTGTAGTGTGTACTAAAGCCGATGCAGATGCACCTCCCCCTCCACTGTATAGTATGAACTGCTGGGTGGAGGTGGAGATGCCAGGCACCACAGAGCTGTATAGCAGGCTTGATCTTCTCCCTGCTGTCTGCCTCACTCCCTCCCTCCCTGCACATTGCTTGGCCACACTGAGAGGAATGGAGCTGCTTGCCAGCCTGCTCTACGGAGGGCTACAGCTGCCAAAGAAAAATCCCCCTGGCTCCATTCCTGCCACGAGCCTCTCGTGGGGCCTCCTAGTGGACCTGGGCCCTTGGGCACTGCCCGAATTGGCCGAATGGTCGCTCTGACCCTGAGTAAAGGAGATACCCATGTCTATCACAATTGTCAGGTAGCAGGTTACTAAATTTATTTTGCATAACTATAATCCCTATGAAATGTATCTGTATGTCTTTATTCTTGTGTAGATACATTTTGTTTTTGGATCTATTGTAAAGTTTCCTGAGCTGAGAGTTTGATTACTTTGCCATGCCTCTAAGAAGTTTCCAGAACATAGAGCTGAGTTCAAATGATCTGTTAAATGTGGTAAATGTGCAGGAGGCCTGAGCAGATTGTTCTTTTCCATCAAGGGAGATTTTCAGTTCCCCTGGGGGGCTATTGCCCCCGGGAGATAGCCAGAGAGACAAGAAGCTGCAGTCTAGATCTCAGGAGCAGCTGGGATGAGGGCCTGGGGAAGATCATGGATTACATTTGCTGGGAAAGCACTGCACTGAAGTCCTGGATCTGGAGAAGGTGATTGTTATTTCCTTCACTAAGGATCTACTTGCAGATGCTGGATGGCAGGCAGATCCTGGGCCACTTTGAGTAAAGAGCTTGCTGGGGATTGATAGCTGTGCAAGTGCCATGAGGGAACTAAGTGCCAGAAGTTGTGTTATGGACATCTGTTGTGTGGCTCTAGACATACTTGCCATCCCCTGCTACCTCCAAAAAAGCTGTTATTTGAAGATTAGAGAGAAGTTGGTCCTCCTATTATTGCTACTGATCCTTGTGGAGTATCATGTGTCCTCAAACCCCTCTCATGTTAAAGTTCTTCAGCATTAAATACTAAAAAGACCTCCCCTAGGTCCTGAATTGTCAGTGTGTGAGAGACTGAGCTTCTGTTACTGACAGCCTCTGTTTTACTGTGGGAGACCTGGGAACATCCTCAGTGGCCCCTTTGAGGATAAACTCTACACTCATAAATTTACAATCTCTATTATATATAACCCTGTGGTGTTTTTTTTTTGTCTGCTGGGTATCTTTGGAGAAATGTATCTAGGTGTCACAATGAATGATGAACATAATGAAAAAAAACATAGTTCTAAATTGCATGACAACTGAGGCCCTAAAAGAAGAACTCTATGTTTCCTGTAACTTTAAAAACTTTAGTTTGTGCCTAACTTGGTTGAAATGAATGCAGCAGTGCAAGGTAACACCTTGTGCTGTATACGGTAAGCCATGCTGTGTTCTTGCCCAAATCCTACACACTTCGCTTCTGTGGCTGGAAGGGAAGAATTGTTCATATGGCATCCCAGCCATTCGGGAAATCTCTTGTATTTTTTAAAGAAATTGCAAGGCGTTCCGCGATTGGCTTAGGTGTAACTTGTGATGTCATCTGCCTGCCTCTCCACCTCAGCCAATCAGAGAGCAACTAGCATTTTTTGATAAAAGTGAGGCCTGCCTTCCTATAGGGTAATCCAACCTGAGGCTTAAGAGCTTGCTGTTATGTTTAGGCTGTCAGATGGGAAAACTAACATGAAGTGAGACTCCATACATGCTGTATTACTTACTAGCTGAGTTTCAGCAGCTCTGCATATTTATGAATGGGATTAAATTCAACTACCACAAGATAATAGGAGGAAATAATTGATTTTCTAACAGGGTGCCTGTGTTGTTTTTAGAAATTGAGTGTCTTTGTTAATGGTAATATAATCCCCATCCATTTCAATGCTACACTTTTGTAGGTCAGAAGTAAGAAAGACACGCAATGCTTTTCTCTTTGGAAAAGTACTGCAAGTTAAATACAACATTAGCATACATACATGCCAAGCATCGGAAAACATCACACCTTTTTAATGCCAGGTGTCTGAAAAATTGGCGTTTCTTTCTTTGACGAGGTAAATTTTAGTACACAAATATTATTACTTTTATCTAATGTGCTACACAGTTATCAGACTCAGAAAATCAAAATTGCTTACTGGTATTTCATTTTAAAGTAACCCATATCTAAACAGTTAACCTGCACCTGACCAATCAACTTAACTGGAACCCCTAATGCCAATGCTAACCCATCTAACATGAAGATAACCCCTAATGCTAACCCGTCAGAATGAAAATACAGTTTAATATGAATAAAACTTTGGTGCCCTTTTTCAACATGCCGAACAACTGATTCTAAAAACCTGCAATAAATGCTGTGCATCAAAATAAAATTATGTGTGGATCAAGACTTATAAAATGGATAGCTATTTAATTTAGTACCCTATACAGCTGAGTTCAGATATCATTTGTTTAAGATTTGTTTTACTGGGACTTTGGGGTGCAAAACTATAAACAGTTTTAGGGTTCCTGGTTTTACATGTTTCAATGCTATTGTCTGATGGTATATCATTACATATTGTTTTTTTCTAGTAATGAGGGAAACAGGAAACAATCTATACAACCAAACATATTGTATGAGCAAAATTTTAGCTGATAAATGTACCTGTAGTAGGTATTTACAATATTTAACCTACTGTAACATAGAAATAAAGTTTTATTTTCTTAAATGGAGGAAATCTTTCATTGTTGCTGGATGATGAGGGTAATTTTTGGAGCAGGCTAAAGAGCACCACCTTTTCTCCCTTTGATGAGAGACACCCTGGCCTTCCATTTGATCAATGATTTTCCCCGTTTTTCTGCTGATATTCCATTCTGCTTTAAGAAATCTTTAGTAAAATCTACCGAGCAGAAAATGGAATGTGACTCTCTTGTTTCCAGTGGGAGTCACACGGAAATTACACTGTGGGAATTAAAGTGAATGCTAGCCAAAAGATGGAAGTTGGTCATGAAGCAATGTGTGCACTGGTCATCCAAAAGCAGCTACCAGGACGTTAGTCTGGTGTGAGGAGTCAGAAAATAGTGGACATCTGCAGGTGGATGTACAAGGCTTCCAGAGATGAACAATGAGGTCAATGAGTAAAAGTTGGTCAATATCTACAGTGAATGTGGTTAAGTCTCAGATGGCTGTGCTAAGAAAACCCACCAAGTGCTGCAGAACACAGCCTGGAGTCACTGGATAATTTTGCAAATCGGGAACTCCCTGCACTGTGTCACATGGTCCAGGCAAAGATTATGTTTTTTCCATTTTTATTTCATGTATAGCTCTCTGGGTTAAACATTGAAGTCTGCCATTCTAAAACGTGTTTTATGGTATTCATGGGTAGGCAGTGTTTGGCACTTGTCTCAACATAAAATAAGGCAAACACTGGGAAGGGTGGGTGGTACTTTGTGGCACAACAAGCAGTGCCACATTTATAAAATGTCTAATGATATTTTAACTATGACAAAAATACGGAAAACAACGCTTTACTTTAATGTCTACTATTCATATTGAAACAAAAAGGGGAACTTTACTTTTTGGCAATACTTCATTGATTTGAGTGTGTATGAGTATTTTAGAGTGCATACATCCAGACCTTAGATCCCAACATCTTCCTTAGGGAAGTAAAATAGCTGTTACAAAATAAAAACTGGTCATTCAATGTAAAAGTTAAAGCGGAATTCCACCCAAAATTTGAACTTCCTCTCATTGTACTCCTCCCCCCCTCCAGTGCCACATTTGGCACCTTTCCAGGGGGAAGGGGGATATTATAGCCGACTTTCACAGCTATGCTGTCCCCCCTCAGGCACAGATATTTTCGTCACCACTCAGGCTCCCTCCTCCTCCTTTCTCGGTCTCTGGGCCAGTAGGAGAGAGGAGCCTTGCGCATGGGCAGTAGGGTTCCCGGCATGAAGCCACAAAGCTACACTGCCGGGTTCCCTTACTTGCAATGGAGGCAGCAGCACGTGACAGCTGATGGAAACATCAGCTGCGGTGCCGACATAGCTGGACTCCAGGACAGGTAAGTGTCCGATTATTAAAAGCCAGCAGCTGCAGTATGTGTAGCTGCTGGCTTTTCATTTTTGCAGTGGTGGGCGGGCCTCCACTTTAAGATAATGACTTTGCTTAGTTTGGTTCTATTATAGCTGAATTAAAAAATGTAACTTGGTTGTGACTCATCCATTTATTAACACAAATTGAAAAATTCTCACCATCTGCTTATGTACAAGGTAATGAAGGACTCTTGAACTGTTGTTATTTATGTTGGCCTGATAGACAAAACTGAGCATACCAATGTACTGTATATCCCTGATATGTGCATATTTAATGAGGAAATGAAAAGGGCAACAATGATTTGAAAATTGCAGTTCATTTAATATGATCTTTAAGTGTGTCCAACTTTTTTTTGACCTAAAGCTTGAATATTTTCTTATTCACTGACCTGAAGTAAGGAAGGTCAGCAAAGTCAGAAGCCATTCTCTGTATACTTGTCTCAAGGCATGACTCAAAATACTGAAGTCAGAGGGTTAACAAGATGACCAGACAGCTAGCATTTTCAGAGAAAGCGATCAATAATGGAAGTCTCTATTTTTTCCGTCATGGCTGGCTTTCTTAACTACTTCCCACCTGACCTTTTGTAGAATGATGGCCAGGCGGGAGCCTTCTTATCCTAGGTGAACTTCATATGATGTCCTCCAGGTGCGCACCTCGTGTGCCCTAGGGGCCACCTACTGTGTCCACCAGACACAGTGTAAGACAGATCATTTTTTCACGCAGGCCCTGTACCATGTAATCGCTCTGACCAATCACAGTGATCACATGTCAATTGTACACAAAGCCTTTCACTCATAACCATTCATTGTGTACTATTGTGATCTCTGTGATTGCTCACAGTGATCACATAGTACAGGTTCGCTGTATGGCCCCATGTACCATGTAAATATAGCTGTATTTATTCACAGCTATAACAATAGTACACAATGGCAGATGAATGGATGCTATTCATAAAAATGTTTGTCTTTAACAGTGATCAGATCATCAATGTAATAATCAATCATAAAAAAAATTTGAATCTTTTTTTTGCATACTGTCACCAGTCAGTGTCCCTGATCACTGCCACACCAGTCATATGATGACGGGAAACTGCTCTGGTGACAGTATATAAAAAAAAGTGAAAAAAAACCCAAATGTTCTTCATTGTCTCTATATTTTTTTAAATGTTGCCAAAGATTACAACTTCAAAAAAGGAACCATGTCTCTTACTAAATACCTTGGACTGTCTACATTACAAAAAAGGGGTCATTTTGGGGGCATTTGTATCTTTTTGGCACGTTAGGGCCTCAAGAAATGAAATGGCTGTTAGTACATCTGGATTGATCAATTTGCAAGTGTATATATACCATAGTTTATAGATGCTATAACTTTCATGCAGATTAAATAATATACACCAATTCGGGTTATTTTATTTACTTAAAAAAAAGGAGCAGAATACATTTGGCCTAATTTCATTAAGAAATATTTTTTTGCAAAATCTATAACGGAACAAAGAAAACCCTGTTTTTTTTTTCTTCAAAATTTGAGATTTTTTTTGTTTATATGGCAAAAAAAAAAAATGAAAAAAGCTTCATCTATCTAAAAAAAAAGGATGAAAACTTAATTTGGGTACAGTGTTGCATGACTGAGTAATTGGCATTTAAAGTGTGACAGTGCTGACAGCTGAAAATTGGCCTGGGCAGAAAGGGGGTGAAAGTGCTTGGAATTTAGGTATTTAAATACACCATTCTATTATTACATGCAGAGAGCTGAGACTTTCACCTAGCTCTATGTTCCAAAAGGTAATGCTAAGCCTATTTCCTTTTACCAGCTGTATTATTGGTCTGTGACATCTTTCTCTTTCAGTCTAAAACATGGTGAAATGCTGGTCATGCTACTGTATAAAAAAATAACAATGCAAGATGAAAGTTGTATAAAGATTATTCCCATTGACTACATGCCTCTCACTTGGTTTTGGCTCTTTTCTTTCAATCTTCTCTCCAAAATGCACAATTCTGCAATTGAATACATAGAAAACCACATTTTAAGAGGCTAGACAGCCACAGTGATTTCATTTAGTTGGAGCTGGATGCTAATGTCATTTCATAGGCCAATTGGCTGTAATCGCAGTTAGCAGGTTGAGCAGAGATGTGAAAATATTTTCATTATGCAAAAGGAGACGCTGCTCACTTTGTCACAGCAGAAGTTGCTACAGCTAATGTAAAATGACAAGTGCTTTGGCAGTAAAAGTCACATTTAATAGACACACTTTCTATGTGGAATGGGAAAAAGAAGCGTACTGTGTGAGATACTCTGTTCCACTGTCCTTTCTAAGTAAACAGATCCAGTTAAAATGAGCTCCTATCACTTCCAGCCAAATGACTGCTGGGAAACGGCCTTTTGTAAGATCAATTTGTTTTTTCAGATAGAAGCATTGTGGATATGTGAATCCAAACTATGAAAATGCTTTTACACGCTGTGCCAAAATGTCTCTGGCTTTCACATGGGGGATTGTGAATTGCTAATAGTTTTTTGGAGGCTGGAAAGACAAAATCCTTCCTTATGTTTTCCTAAAATGATTATTATTTTTTTTTTCATGGGATGCAGGGCCATATTTTGCTACGTAGTAGCTGAGCAAAAAGAGTGACAAGAAACAGGGTTGTATACCTATAACCAATTATTTTTTTTATTTTTTTAATAATTTATTTATTTATTTTTTATTTTTTAAATAACTGTTTAAGGTAATTTTTGTTTTATTTTCCTTTATTAAAGCACCCATTATATAGAATATTTAAAGAAGGTGGACAAATAAGTTTTATTTCATTTAGAGGCATCTCATATTTTAAAACAAACATAGTTTCTGTAGCCCTTTTTTAAGGGGGTGGGGTCAGCCAGGCACACGCATTTTCCCTATCATTCCACTGGCTCAGAAAACAGTTTTTTAGGGTTTTTACTGTAAATTGTGAACTGGGATAGGGAGAGGGAGCATGGGATACCCCAGAAACTGTGGACTCCTCAATTTCTGGATACACTGCACAAAACTGCTGGCTGTACTGCATGAACGGCTAGATGCACTGCACAAACTTTCTAGCTGCGCTGTTCACACTGAATGTTCTATAGGATCTCTATACTGCTGGGGCCTTGTACTTCTTTCAGAGTTAAAAGCTACATACAGACACTTCTCCACAGCGCTGGCAGCACTGGGTTCTTATACTCACACAGCCACAGGATCATCAGTTTCCTCCTGCCAATGTCCATCAGGCTCTTCCTAGTGAGGGAAATGGAGGCTCACACCACCATAGGACAGCTGGTCTCTTTCCCACCAATGTCCTCCTAGCTCTTTCCAGTGAGTTTCTCAAGACCCAACTGGATTTCCAGACACAGATCTGCAATTAGGCCTGCCAGCTAAGCCTAGCTGGGACCTCAGTGTCCCTATTGGATCATGCACCAGGGGGCAGAGCCCCCTAACAGGGGTAACCTACTGCAAGACTGCACTCAAGAAACTGTACTCTACTGCTCAGCCACAGACTATTTATCAGCTCTCTCACCACCTTCTGGGCACACCTCTGCAGGGATTGGCTGGAGTCTCAAAAAAGTTCTGTGTGCCTGTTCTTTCCTTCCTCCCACTATACTTCTAGAATCCTCTAGAACACAGGTGTCAAACTGGCGGTCCTTCAGCTGTTGCGAAACTACAAGTCCCACGAGGCATTGCAAGGCTCACAAGGATGACTACTTCAGGCAAAGGCATGATGAAACTTGTAGTTTTGCAACAGCTGGAGCCACCAGCTTGATACTCCTGCTCTAGAAGACAGGGGAAAGTAACAGAGCAGCAGCCTCTGAAACTGAGCAGCCATAGTTAATCAACCCCTGCTCCACTGATCCAAAGGAAGCCAGACTAAATTTACCTAGAAGCCTTCTCTATGCTAGGAGGTAAAATAGAAATACAAAGGAGTGAGTCGTTGTGGTGTATACCTCCAAGGTTATAATTAGGGATGAGCTTCGTGTTCGAGTCGAACGTACGTTCGATTTGAACATTGGCCGTTCGGCCGTTCGGCGAATTCCGAACGTTTTGGCCGTTCGCGTCAAAATTCGAGTGACGCGCGCGCGGACCACAATGCACTGCGTTGGCGCAGTGCATTGCTGCCCGATGATTGGCCAAGCATGCACTGTGACCCCGCATGCTTGGCCAATCGCAGCGCCAGCAGCGAGGAGAGCCATGATTGGCCACAGGCATCCTGCCTGTGGCCAATCATAGCTCAGGCTGTGTAGTGCACGCCCCACACTATATAAGGCCGCCTTTAAGGCGGCCTCCTGTAGTGTGTTACTTTGCATCTGAAGCAGTGGGTGTTCTGTGTACCTTCAACACAGTACACACCAATCGTTTTTGGCTGATTTCCTATCTTGCTGCTGTGTAGTGGTTGTTGTCTGTGCCCTGACTGCAGTATACACCACTATATTCACCTCACCTATATAGCTAGTGATCTAGCTTTAACCACTTAACAACTGCCCATTGCCGATTAACGGCTTCAGGGCGGTTGTTTAACTCAGAGAGGCCGTTAATTAACGGCCTCCCAGAATTCTGCTCTCGCGTGCCCCGAGGTGTGCGCACTCGAGAGCATCCGTGACCGCCGGGTCCATAGGACCCGGCGCATCACGGTAAACGGCCGCTCATAGCGGCCGTTTACCACGTGATTGCTCTGTCAAATGACGGAGTGATCACTTGGAAACAAACCGGCGTCATGTTATGACGCCTGTTCCTCCCTCCCCTTTCTGTACCGATCGGTACAGCGGAGGGGAAAGAGATCGGTGTCAGCAGCGATGTGGGCTGCATCTGCAGTGCCCACATCGCTGCTCACCGAATTTAACCCCTCAATTCCCTGCCAATACTCTGCAATACCAGTGCATACTCTGCAGTACCCTGCCATTACTCTGCAGTACCCCGCCATTACTCTGCAGTACCCCGCCATTACTCTGCAGTGCAGTACCCCGCCATTACTCTGCAGTGCAGTACCCTGCCATTACTCTGCAGTGCAGTACCCTGCCATTACTCTGTAGTACCCCGCCATTACTCTGCAGTGCAGTACCCCGCCATTACTCTGCAGTGCAGTACCCTGCCATTACTCTGCAGTGCAGTACCCTGCCATTACTCTGCAGTACCCCGCCATTACTCTGCAGTACCCCGCCATTACTCTGCAGTGCAGTACCCCGCCATTACTCTGCAGTGCAGTACCCTGCCATTACTCTGCAGTGCAGTACCCTGCCATTACTCTGTAGTTCCCCGCCATTACTCTGCAGTGCAGTACCCCGCCATTACTCTGCAGTGCAGTACCCTGCCATTACTCTGCAGTGCAGTACCCCGCCATTACTCTGCAGTACCCCGCCATTACTCTGCAGTGCAGTACCCCGCCATTACTCTGCAGTGCAGTACCCCGCCATTACTCTGCAGTGCAGTACCCTGCCATTACTCTGCAGTGCAGTACCCTGCTATTACTCTGTAGTACCCCGCCAATACCCCGCCAATACTCTGTAATACCCTGCCATAAATTGCCATACCCAGCCATACTCAGAGATACCCAGCCATACTCGGTGATACCCTGAAATACCCAGCCATAGACGCCCCCCACCCCTCACCGCCCTCCGGTGCTTCTACCAACTCGCCAGTACGATCAAAGCCAGAATCTTTTTTTTATTTTTTATTTCAGGCTTCCCAGCCTAGAGGTGAGATGTGGGGTCATATTGACCCCCCAGATTTCACTGTAAAGAGGACCTGTCACCCCATATTCCTATTACAAGGGATGTTTACATTTCTTGTAATAGGAATAAAAGTGATCAAAAATATATTTTTGGGAAAAAAAATTTCAAACTAAAATAAATAAAGTAAAATGAACAATAAAAAAATAAAATAAAAATTAAAGCGCCCATGTCCCCATGTGCTCGCATGTGCCACACATGTGAGGTATCGCCGAGAATGTTAGAGCGAGAGCAATAATTCTAGTCCTAGACCTCCTCTGCAACTCAAAACATGTAACCAGTAGAAAAATATTTAAAGCGTCGCCTATGGGGATTTTTTAAGTAGCGACGTTTGGCGCCATTCCACGGGCATGTGCAATTTTGAAGAGTGACATGTTTGATATCTATTTACTCAGCATAACTTCATCTTTCACTTTATGCAAACATTGGGCTAACAAGTGGTTAATAATAGAGCTTGCAGTCAGTAGTGTTAGGAGATAGTGCGTGCTGTCTGCGTGCTCTGTACCCAGTACATACCGCTATAATATAGGGCAGGCCCCTACTTTCAAACATCCAACTTACAAACATCTCCTACTTGCAAACGCAAGGAGACAGCAGCAAGTGAGATGAAAAAAGATGGACGACAAAACAAATTATACAGGGGTGATAACCCTTCCCTATGTTTTCCAAAAAGCTTAAAGATAGTTTTTTTGACTGGAGCTACACTTTAAAAATGTACCGGTTGAAAATGACAAACAGATTCAACTTAACACAACAAACCTACACAGTCTCTGTCTTGTTTGCACCGCCTGTATACTGCTGTTCTGAGTATATAGGGCCTGGGGGCCACACGCATTTCCTTTTTTTAATATGGGTACGGGGTTCCCCTTAATATGCGTACAAGACCCAAATAGGCTGGTAATGGGCAGGGAGGGCTACCCATGCCATGTTTCTCAATGATTTCAACCATATTGCAGGAACCAGATATAACATTAAAACCGCAAGCAGTTTTAAATGGTGTTATTTCCGTTTAATGTCATTTTGTGCAGGGACTGTTCTAAACACGGGAAACACGTGGCACTTCACAGGCATACTACAGACATCCCGCAGGCACCATATTTAAAGGAATATTTCACTTTTTTTTTTTCACTTTAATCGTCATTAAAATCAGTGCTCCCGCCAAAACGGTAGTTTTTAAAACTTTTTTTTGCAGTGACCCATGTCCCCTGAGGCAGGAGGCAGGTCGCCAAACCCTTTTTAGGACACTATCTTGCATATTAGCCGTTAAAATGAGCACTTTCCAATTCGAACGTTCGAGTCCCATAGACTTCAATGGGGTTCTAACGTTCGTACCGAACGCGGGGGTCGTTCGCAAGTTCTGGTGCGAACCGAACCGGGGGGTGTTCGGCTCATCCCTAGTTATAATACAGACAGACAAAAGAAATATAAAATATTAACACTTTATTCAGCATATAACAAACATATCCTTAATAAAAAAAGGTTAAAATCATGTATGCAAGTTTATATGGCCTTGAGATCACTTGTAAAGGTTGACACGTTTCACGGGAACCCCACTTCATCAGGACCTTGAATCTCAATATAAAGATGCTTCAAATAAGCTCAAAGGGGAATGGCTGTCTGGGCACATGGAGAGAAGCGAATTCCAAAAATGCTCCATACCCAAACGAAATGATACTGTATATATGCCTATGCCTGACATAGTTAATCTTAACCTTGTGTGTACATATATATATACAGTATATATATATATATATATATATATATATATATATATATATATATATATATATATATATATATATATATATATATATATATATTAAAGAACTTGCAATGGGGAACAATGATGGAGGATGGAGTGTGCATGGACTGGAAAACTAAATAGCAAGTGCTCTCAATACATTATATCACCAGCCAGCATGGTGCACCATCTTGAACACATGCTGATATGCTGGCTGGTAATATAGTGTCTTCAGAGGAATTCCTATTTAGTTTTCCAGTTCATGGACTGCACACTCCATTGTTCCCTGTTGCATGCTCTTTAAAAAAACCTGCAGCTATGTCCATGGGGTCTCTGTGCCATGGGTTCACTCCTGAATGCTGTGGGGCTGCTAGGAAAGGAGTCAGAGCACTGACCCTCCTTGCTAACCAACCCATGCCAGTACCCCCCTTCTTGCTGGTTGCTATGCATTCCCACCAGTCCTGGTTACCCATAGTAACTGCATGTTAGGCTTGACTTCCCACCAACTCCTCTGTATGGTTACCCTTCTTTGGTTGCTCTCCAATTCTTTCTCTTCATCCCCATTGATGTTACAGGCCCTGTTCTTTTAATACGCCATGTACCTTCATGCAACCCTTTCAATTACTTCAGACCAGGCATTTAAAAATGAATGAGCTTTACTAAACATTTCAGTAGTACAGTTCAGCACAGCACACCATAAACACAGTTCATCTCTATGTACCTAATGCAGGCTGCCCGATTCGTACCTTGCCCAGAGGTAAAACGTCCTTCAGTGTAATTCCATTGCTGGTTGTTTCCTGACTCCAAGTGAGATCCCATGTTGGGGACACCATGCTCCGATGGGACTACATTGCTCAGCAGACCCTCCTCAGCATTCCCATGTGGACTTCTTTCTTTTTAAGCCCTCCCCTCCTATATATACAGTATATGGACCCACTTCATGGAGCAGGCCCTAAGAAAACTCGTGAGAGAATCCAGATACCGTTAACCCCTTCCCATCCTGGGCAGCCTGAACTAACTACACAGTGCAATTAATGCAACAGCAGAAATACATTCAATGATACCCCTTAAACACCTGCTTACAAGGGCTTAAAGAGTGGAATAGAAGTTGAATGGACTCAAAGGTCACTACAACCAAATGAATATGTATTTTGTCAGATCAAAACCTCCTTCTAGACTGGAAATGTAACAGTATAATCAACAACAGCTGACCCTGTGTAAACTGACACATAGTGGATTAGCTGTGGAATTTGCTAGATTGTAGGATATATAAAAAAAATAAAAAATAGTCCCCATTAGAGTTTAATTTGCTCTTTTGATCAGGTTCTTTAAAAATGCAACACTGTTATAGATAATTCATCCTTTATATCTGGAAAATAATAATATACCAACAAATTACCATCTTTTTAGGCTGTATTTTTTATGTTCAACCTATTCTATCTCTCAAAGAAGCCTAAATATTCGGAAAATGGCTTGCAGAGTGAAGCTGGACACATTTGAAGCCAAAACATACCCGAATTATTATCATTTAAAATTTTTGAGATTTAATTTAGTTCTTGTGCAATTATGACATTAATAATAAAGTTAAAAAAGTAGCTAGATTATGTCATACAGCACCTGCAGCGGAAATGTTATTTGCATGCTGTATTTTGTTTTAACAGTGATACTGCAAAGAAAAATTCCTAAAAAAAGAAAAAAAAGGAAAGAAAAGATAAGGCGTGTCAAATAAGTCTAAGGATATTCTGAGTTAAGGATATTCTGAGTCAGTCTAAGCAGCTGGTCTGGAAATATGCCGGGTATTTTAACTTTAACTCAAAATGCTTGAAAACTAAATATGGAACCTTTTATACTAAATATCTCCTCAGTAGTGTCCTGACCTAATATACATACCTGTAGCGCCCTGCTCCTAATGGACAGCTCAGAGGGAGTGTCTTCCCTGCTGGGCATTCTGGCAGAGGGTATTTAAGGTACCGACGCCATTTTTGGTGGTTCTCTTTCAGGGGTCCGCTATCCCGACCTCATGGCTCTCCTGGCCTGGGATCTGTGTCGCATGGTTCTGCAACTTAGAGGGTATTCCCAGAAAAGTCTTGGGGCCTACTGATCCAGGGGTGGTCCTGTGCTGTCTCGCCTGTGGGGAGAAGCCAAGAAAACTGGAGGATCCAGGGGAGGACTTTTCTACTAGAGGACCGTGCGCAAGGCTATTGTCTCTGGAGGAGCCTGGAAACTCAGTTGGAGGATGCAACCTGGATCAACACCCATACAGTATCGCCGGGTCGGCTGAAAGAAACTGGTACTGTATGGTAGTTCTTCAAAACTCTCAAGATTTCTTAGTTAAATTGACAAGTCTGTGGCAGAGACTTTGTTGAGCATCTCATCGGCTGCTAGGTCAAGTGAGAGGGGCCTATCCGATGGTTGCTGGATCCAGTCTGTGGAGCTGTTTGTCCTATAGATCTGACCAATACCTCTAACCCGCAAATTACTAGGTGCCTAAACTCCCCCTTTATCCTTTGGCCCTCTATTGAAGGACTTTTGTGCTTATCCTGAATAAATGTTAAAAAAAGGGACTAAGTGTCGGATTCAACATCATTTGGGCTACTTTCCAATGGGACCCCTGTGACGGAGAGGCGAGCAGGTGAGGTAACGGTAAGCCCAAATAAAACCAGCAGCTCCTTCGGGGGTTAGTGCTACATACCTTACACATTTTTAGATACAGTGGAGAGGGATAAGAAATCCTGTGAGGTTTTATTGGTGTTTGTACCCCTATTAGGGGGATATCTTCCTATAAGGCAGTGGCGGCCCGTCCATAGCGCCGATTCCCCCACCCCCCTCCAGGCAGTCACAAAAATTTTTTAAACGTGGCCCTTTAAAAAAAAAAAGTCCTTAAGTGCACTGTGCTCAGGCGCCAGACACAGTGCACTATGGGAAGCACCACATCTATGCAATCATGAGATTGTAGGCGCGGCGCTTCATTGGTGGGGTATCCATCGGCACAATCCATCATGCCAAGCAGCATCTACCCGGTGCTTTGTTCTCAGTGTAAGAACAATGTCACTTCCGGCAGGCTACAAAAATATGGGCACCGTGAGGACTAATCCTCTTGTTTTCAGTGGAGAGGGGAGGCCTCTCCACTGTACACAAGGAGAAAGCTAGGAACTAGCTGGGGAGAGACAGACGTGGCTTGAAGGAGGGCTGGGCTGCCAGGGACACAGATGTGAGGAGGACCCTGCTTCTCTGCTGATGGGGAGACAGATGTAAGGAGGGATTCTGCTGACGGGGACACAGATGTAAAGAGGGGCTCTGCTGACGGGGACACAGATATAAGGAGGGGCTCCGCTGACAGGGACACAGATGTAAGGAGGTGCTCCGCTGACGGGGACACAGATGTAAGGAGAGGCAATGCTGAAGGGGACACAGATATAAGGAGAGGCTCCACTGATGGGGACACTGATGTAAGGAGGGACTCCGCTGATGGGGACACAGATGAAAGGAGGGACTCCGTTGATGGGGACACAGATGTAAGGAGGGACCCCGCTAACAGGGACACAGATGTAAGAAGGGATTCTGCTGGGGGCACCTGATGTAAGGAGGGACTCTGCTGGGGGCACCTGATGTATGCAGGGACTCTGCCGGGGGCCCCTGATGTAAGGAGGGACTCTGCTGGGGCACCTGCTGTAAGGTCAGACTCTGCTGTGGGCCCCTGATGTAAGGACGGACTCTGCTGGGGGCACCTGATGTAGGGACGGACTCCGCTGGGGTCACTTGATGGCATCTGGTGACAGGCGACGTGGCAGGTGACACACTCAGGGCTCCCACTGATTCTGCATTATGGTGAGTTAAATGATTAAATTTTATATTACAATATAATAATAGAAAAAATGTTCTTCAAACATCCTGACACCATAACAACCATGGTGCCGGGATGATTGAAATGCTAACACCAGTTGTTTGGAGTATCTTTATCTAATTATTGTTAAACTTTCTAGAATACACATATTTCTATTGTTGTTTAGGATCTGGCCCTGCTGTCCCTCCCTCTCTCCTTCCCTCTCCCTCCATCCCTTGTTCATCTTGGAAGCTAACCACTCCACCTTAGAGCCAAGCCCACTATTTCCATGAATCCACTCCCATTTTCACCAAGTAGGAGAGGTCAACATGAAAGGGCGGGGTCTGACGCCCCCCATCCTAAAAGTTCCCCAGCTGCTACTGATATAGAGACATGAGTTATGGGGACCCTGGTGAAACTTTTCACTTTGGAGGGATTTCCTCTGACTTCCTGTTTTGGCTACAGTACAAGAAGTGAAAAGAAATCTCTGCAAATTTTAACTTACCAAGAGTTACTTTTTGAAAATGTTCTTTTTTTTTAAATGTTCCTTTTTGAAGATGACAGAAGAAAACATATATTTAATAATAACTGCAGTTTAACAAGGAATTATGGATGTCCACTTGTTCCTGTGGACTCTGTAAAAAAACAATATAAGGCACTGTAGGAAAGATGGTCCGCGCTCTGGGTGTTGCTCTTAAAATATCTTCAGTTTATTGAAAAGTCATAGTGCACAAACTTAAATAAAAATAGTTGACGCCTTTCAGCCTATAAGGCCTTAGTCATAACCACGTTACAGACATCAAACTTTGAAATAAATAGTAGTTCTAAAGATCACAGGCTCCACCCATTAATTCCCATTAAGAATAAGATGCAATACATACTGAGTGATCCATGTGTATGCCAATAATTTTCACACACCTTGTGGTGATAATATGCACATGCATGTACACTAGACATGTACATTTGTTTTCGTCCGAATGCATTTTCGTCCGAATTTCGGGTATTTTCGTTATCGTTTTAACAAACGATAATGAACATGCAGAATCCGAAAACCAAAAGATCTGACATAAACAAATGCTTTATTTTTGTTTTCGTTGTGACAACAGTTCGATATAGATAGGAGATTCGACATGACGCTGACAATAGCTGTCCGTCGAACCTGTGGTCAAATTTGCCTAACCTTAGCTCTATTAGTCCAACTTTATTCTACATAGAGAGAAATGTTTCAACATTATAGAGGCAATAGCAAGAAAGGTTGACTGTGCCTAACCTAACTCTATTAGTCCAAGATTATTTGACATAGCAAGAAAAGAGCAGTCGCCGCGGGCGGACATTTATGGTCAAATGCTCCGCCCATAAGCTATAGAAGAATTCTAATGTTGGTTGACTAGTAATAATAATAATTAATAAATATAATTATTACTAGTGTCATACAATATTAGAATTCTACTATAGCTTGTAGGTGGAACATTCGACCGGAAATGTACGTTTGCGGTGCCGTACAGTTTAGCTATATATATATATATATATATATATATATATATATATATATATATATACACACACATGCATATATTCATACACATATACACATATGCACAAGAAGAAAACACCATAAAATTAAAAAAACAAACATTGAATAAAAAAAGATGATAATAACAATTCTGGTATGTGATTCATAGAGATTCGCCATGGATGGTGAGAATCTAGCACCCATTGATGCCCCACAGCTCTGTACATAATACACGCCATCAAATAAAAAATAATTATGCTTTAATAAGAACTCAACGCTTAACAAAATAAACTCCTGTAGCTCCTGAGAGTAGAAGCTATAGCGTTAAAAATTATATTGAATGGCCTACAATCAGCAGTCAAAATCTGGAGCAGCTGTGCATAGTAAACAATCAGTTTCTAGCCTCAGCTCATTCACAGTTAAAGAGTAACTCTGATTTTGTAGAGAAAAAAACATTTTGTGCTCCCTTAGGGATGGTAGCATAGGATCTGACATTTTCTTCTTGTATAGTGGTGATTCAAAAGGGTGGCCAAATAATAACAGTCTACCTTCCTGGGGTCTTTGAGCAGCTGAATAAGCCCATTTATCACAAAATTGCCAGCAGTGGATAACCCCAAATCCTAAATTTTGCTGAGGAAAACAGTGTCCTCAAAAGGTTAACCCCACCCATGATCTCACCCACCCATGTACAACTTGCAAGGTTTTGGAGAGGTGAAATGTACCTATAAAAGCCTGCTCCATGTCCCCATTTTCAGCATTGGAAGCCTAATGCCTCCTCTGTCTATTGCTGTCTCTGTCTGACAGTAGGGGGGGGGGTGTAAAAGCATCCTGCTGGACCTGAGACAAAAGGAAGTCCTCTATTTCTTCCTGCTGTCCCTCCAGTGCCTGGTCTATTAAACCTTGCAGTGAGTGCTTCAGCAATCACTAATCCCTGGCCTGTCATGGTTCACCTTTCTGGTTGCCTATTTGAACGACAAGTTGAAACAAACATCCTAAATAGGAAGTCACTGATGTGGTAAAAACAACCCCAGATCCTCAGTGCTTGTTTTGATCCCATACTAACAAAAATACTCATTGATGGCCTGCTACTGTAGGCTCTGCTATTCCAGCATGACTAATGTCAAGTTCCAGAATGTGTATCACATATCAGGCAGTTAGCAGGCAGCATATCTTGCCACTGGATTTCAACCAGACGAACACTCATTGGGTATGGGTAAGGTGGCCACAAACTATTTTGCCCTGTCACAAGACATCCTGGAAGCCATGGTATCTAACTAGGAACCGCTGCAGCACCAGGTTCAGAACCAGGTTCAAGGCACTTGTGTGAACATAAAAGTGCATTAAAAATAATTTTAGCAATATTTTAGTACAATATATTTAAAAACAAAGTCCACAAATAATGTCTGTTTTCAGGCTTTGTTTATACAGCAGCCATCTTCAGTGATCCTAGAGTCAGTGGTCACCTTATAAATAAAGTCTTCAGAAAGTGTTTACAGGCTTTGTTTTAACTTGTACAGGAGGACTGACAGAGACTTCTGTATCAATGAAGTCATTTACATGGAAAATACTGTTAGCTGAAAAATTATGAACAAAGCATTCAAAAAAAGTAGGTGGTGTTGCGCTCCTTACGAGGGATTTTATATAAATACAATATTGTATTTAAATTAACAAGATTTGTTCATAAGCAATAGGTATGACTTCGACTGGGAACGTGTGTCACATGTGTTGTGACGTAACGCGTAGGATACGAGAGGCAAATTGACACCGGAAAGGAAGCCCAGGTACGAGCTCGGCGCTCGTTTTTACATTGTTCAACATACACATGGAAATGTGAGTTTTTATGATCTTATTTAAATAAACTTCAGCTTTTTTACTCAAATATACTGCACCATGGTAGGCCTCTTTATCCTCTTTTATACCCTGACATATTGAGCATCTAAGTGATCTAAAGTGATCCAAGTGATCAAAAAAACAATCGCTCAGTAGAAGGAAAGGAAAGGACCCCCCTGGCTCTACTCCATACACAGTGTGAACGCCCATGAACAGATTGATCTGAAGGGATCCATCCCTCCCCCTAACTTCTCTACATGCTGTTTACCTTACAGCAGTAAGGTAATCATTTATTACAACCACGGGTGTCAGTGACACTGAAGACACTTCTTTGCACTTAAAGGCACAGTCACACTGGATATCAGTATATCAGCACACAGTGTTCCTGTGAAACACTTGCACATTTGCACTATTGTTGCACACTGGACCTTAAAGAGCGTCCAATACTGCACTAGAGACTTTATATACTCAGAAATTGAACCATCAGAAGGACAGCGCATCAGAGAGACTCATAGGTTGATGTAAAAAGCATAAAGACAATTTATTAAATGAGAAAGATAAAAGACTCAATAAAGGACGTTTGATCCTCCTGGGATCTTGAAACCTTTACATCAGTCAATCACAACAATAAAACAACAGTTGCTTGATGACAAATTAGCCCTGGCATCTTCTATTCGTGACTTTGAGATGTTGGTGACTACAAGGCTGTGTTACCAATGTAGTCTATTGTGCACGTAGATAAAAGGACTGTGGGTGATTAACTTCCAGAGGCAGGGGGAACCAGTAGAGTTCATATACAAATGAAAATAAATGATTGGAACTGAGTTCCCAAAGTCACTCACTTTTATGAATGGCTGGACTGTAGGGCTGGGGCGCCGTCATGCTGGGCTGGAGGAGTGGAAGAGAAAGGGTCAATCCTGCTTCCTGTGCTCCGGGACGGGGGTGCAGTAAGCGCTGGAGAATGTTGGTCCAAGTTGAACACAAGGTGGCGTCCACCTTGTGTATCGGAGAGGCTTGGAGCGCAGCGCTCCGCTTTGCTTGCCCGAGCGGTTTGCGGGTCACTATTGGTCACGTGGGAGGCTCCGTAGCGAGGGGGGTTACCATGCCAACCGGCCTGCTAACATGTTTCGCGCGCATGCGCTTTATCAAAGGGATTGACCCTTTCTCTTCCACTCCTCCAGCCCAGCATGATGGCGCCCCAGCCCTACAGTCCAGCCATTCATAAAAGTGAGTGACTTTGGGAACTCAGTTCCAATCATTTATTTTCATTTGTATATGAACTCTACTGGTTCCCCCTGCCTCTGGAAGTTAATCACCCACAGTCCTTTTATTTACGTGCACAATAGACTACATTGGTAACACAGCCTTGTAGTCACCAACATCTCAAAGTCACGAATAGAAGATGCCAGGGCTAATTTGTCATCAAGCAACTGTTGTTTTATTGTCGTGATTGACTGATGTAAAGGTTTCAAGATCCCAGGAGGATCAAACGTCCTTTATTGAGTCTTTTATCTTTCTCATTTAATAAATTGTCTTTATGCTTTTTACATCAACCTATGAGTCTCTCTGATGCGCTGTCCTTCTGATGGTTCAATTTCTGCTTTCTTCCACCACGTCCAAAGTGGTCTAGCAGCTGCACATTGAGACTATTTACAGGTCCTCCTTGAGACAACAATTAACCTAACATTTGGACAAAGCGTTCTCTACAAAAGGTTTTTATTCATTTGTGTGCCAATAACTTTTGTTTTTAATACTGTGGACTTTATATACTCAGCCTGTTAATTTAATTTTGTTTATTTTTACTTTATCTATGTTGGATAGTCATGTTCATAATTATCCACACACTTTGTGAACCTTGCACATTTATAGACTACACATAGTAGTACTACTTACCTTTTTTCCTTTGCGCAACATTGCACATTTTGTATGTATGTTTTTTAATATTACTATTTCTCTTTGCACGATAGCACTTTTTTATGGTGAATGCTCAAATCCCTTTAAAGCGGTAGTAAAACCGCTAATGTTTTTTTTTTGCCACCTGCAAAGCAAAAGGCATAATGGAGCTAGTATGCACCGCATACTAGCTCATTATGAAATTCTTACCTTAGAACAAGGCCCCGACATCTGGCCCGATCCACGCCGAGGGAGCTGACATGCTCCCTCTGCGTTTCTTCCGGGTATCGCGGCTCCGGTGCTGTGAGGGGCCCAGAGCCGCGATATCGTCACTCCCGCGCATGCGCGCGGGAGATTTCATCCCGGCCGGGTCCGGCCCCGGCCGGGCTTTCAGCCGAGAATCCCCTTGTGCGCATGCGCCGCTGCAGTCAGCGGCGCATACTGAGGGGAATATCTCCTAAACCGTACAGGTTTAGGAGATTATTTTTTTACCTACAGGTAAGCCTTATTATAGGCTTTCCTGTAGGTAAAAGTAAATAAAAAAATGAGTATACAACCACTTTAACATGTATGCTAATTAATTTATAATATGAATTGTAATATTTAGAAAATGTTCTCTTGAATATTAGTATACCCTTTCTGCACGCCAGCACTTTACTTAGAGGGTTAAATTGATGTATATCTATTGCTTATGAGCAAATCTTGTTAACTTAAATACAAAATTGTATTTATATAAAATCCCTCGTAAGGAGCGCAACACCACCTACTTTTCTGAATATTTATACATTTGGGCACGAGTATGGCCCTTACGGTGTATGCAGCACCTATTTATTCATTACACTATACTTACAGATTCCTTTTAGCGCAGGAGTACCTACTTTACATATGAACAAAGCATATAAACACTGTTTGTAGAGTTTGGCTGGTCCTGGCATACCTCTCCCATAGTGGAACAAATGTCTGTAGTAGATTATCTTCTCTTTTAGAGTTTCCACACCTTTAAGTTATTTTCTTTAAAACAAAATATAAATATAACACAGTTAGAAAAAAATCTAATCATATTTATTATAACACACATAGGATGTGAAATGTGAATTAAGCTTGACTTAATGAAACAATATACATATAAAACTACCCATTAAAAATAAAACAGGGAAGTAATTTACAAATTTTCCTACGACATAATAAATTAAGCATGGAGTGCACCCTGAATGCAATTTGCAGTCATTTATAATGCAGTATTTTATGTTAATAATTTAAAATTGCATGCTATTTGGAGACACTTCTAATTAATGTATTTATGAAATTGTCATCTGTGACTGTTTCGGTTCCATTTAGCTAAACATGTCGGCAGAATGTGGCTGTTGATGTTTTGTGTTTGCTTGACAGCATCAGATATACTATTGGGAATGGAGGACATGCTTGTGTATGTGCAAGACAGGAATGCTGCCTTTTTTCTATAGAACCTATGGAAAGTTCATTATCACCTTCATCATTGTAGAACTGTATTAAATGGTGCATGAAAAAACATAACGAAAAAACTTCTGTGGATCAATAATTCAAGACAGGAAAGTTCACTACTTTGATAATGAACCTTTTAAAATATTGAATAGATTTCATGTATTAAATTTCGGACAAGCTGACATTTCTACAGAGTGGAAGTAATATGCAGGTTTTCTTTTTTAATCTTTTAATGTAACATTTTTTTCATTGATCTGAGTATAATTGGCTGCACAAACGCAATAGGGGAGCAGGCTCTCCTTGAAATAATCTACAGAAGAAAATTAGTGTACAGTAGTAGGTACAGTTACTAATGATTCTTCTTCCAATTGTGCATTTGAATTATAGCGCTATATACAGTATTTGGCTGATGATATACATTAACGTTATTTTTAAATGATATCTAAACTCAAGAATAATAATACAATATATTGTAGCTTACCAGTCCTTAGATGTGGTGACTTTTTGTTTAGGCTAAGAACATGTTCAGCAAGTACAAAAACAATACAGAAAATGCTTGTTGATCTGGCCAGAAATGTAATGCCCTTGTCACTTCCTGTGCACAGATCTGAAATCCCAATAATTTATTTATTTATTTTGATTTATTAAAATGCTTAACCTACGCAGTCTTACCCTAAGGCCTCGATGAGCAAAACAAAAGTCAAATAATCAGAAAAAACACCCTTCTGCTGTAGGGATGAAGAGAGGGGGAGATGACTATACTGTAGTTTAAATCAGGTGCAGTCTAGGCTGTCATCATTGCTACTCCAAAGATAAATTACAGTGAGCAAACGTGGTCCTTCTAGGAAAGGAAAGAAAGTCAGAAAAAGGAAAACGAATGCAGCCAACGGATCTAAAGACTGTTAAACAGCAATATATTATGCCTCTGCTTTTGGGTTCAGACAATAATATTAAGTGAGTGAAATTTGCTTACATACAAATGATGTTCACAATGACATCAGTGAGGTATGGCTGATGACAATGCCCTTAATTACTTGGAGTAGGTAGATTCTTCATCCTCATTTCCCAAATGTATGAGTTAAATGTCTACTTTTCAATCAAACATTTTTTCTTTTCTATATTTTTTTGTTAACTATTTTTCATATGCATCAATACAACAATAGTACAGTATACAAAGAAATATTGCATCAGCAATAATACAAGCTGGAAATACACATACAAGCATACACACACGACTATACGAGGGGTTACAAAGTGTGTATTTATGATTTGGACTTGTTCAGCTGTGACATGTTGAAAAGGCATAAGTAGACACGTAGGAGGTTAATTCAGAGAACTGTGCCCCTGGAAATAGCAGGGTTGACCACACAGAGGAGCATTTGGAAAACCAGGGCAGAGTTTTGCCAGTGTAAAACAGCAAGTGCCTGAACAAGGACTTTCATGGCAGGATCACCATTATTTTATTGAAAGCCACAGGTTTTAAAACATTGAAACCTAAATATAAAAACTGTGTTACCTATCATCTATAAACATTACACTTGGAAAATATAAATGGAAACTTAGGGTGGCTTTTAGTGTTTGCAAGTAAATGGAGTGCTTCGACCTATGCCACATCCCTACTAATGATAAAGCAAAAGACAGAAAATACTTCTTGTTGTGGGACTTTTTAGGCAATTATACAACATTGTTATTAAAATATATATACTTTATTGGAACTAAAATTCCTGCACAGCCAGGCAACATGCATTTCCAACTTGCATCCAGACACAAGAAATCAGTCCATGGGCTTGTTTTTGCTGTTTTTATTGGGGAAAATGGATTTGATAGGGTATAGGGATTATGAGATTCCCAACTTGACTTGAAGAACAACAGATGAGGACAAATTCTATGTACACAAAAATTACGATTCTAGATTGAACTCCCTCCTGAATAATCACAGTCTCTATGGGTGAGTGGAAAAGTTCATTACGAACTAGGAGCTCTCAGTCCCCTTTAGTGAAATAGCACAAAGTTCCAAACTGTATGCAGGAGTATAGTGTCTCCTCATTAGAACCTCACACAGTTCTGACACTTGTGGATACCACTAGCCCTCCTGGCTGCTTGACTATCAGCCCACCTGGCTGCTTCTGAACAAGGCCCCAGGACAAGGGACTGGGATTTAGCACAACACTGTCCCTGGAAAGCATGCTACATGTGGCAGTCTCTTCCTTTGTATGCCCCTGGGTGTGCTAAGGTTCTTTGCTCCCTGCTGCACTGGGCAAGAATCCTGTCCAGGCCTCTAACTGATCAGATCCTCCCACACCAGTCCAGATGTCTTCTGAGCAAGACCCAAAGGTATTGGAGATCCTTCTCTTAGGCTTCTTCTCCTTCCTTTCCTCAGCTCCTGTCTGGAGGCAGAGCCACCAGACCCTTGGTCTCCTCCCAGGCCACATGACAGCAACCTCAGCACTCCATCTTCCACCCAACTCCCCTGCTACTCAGGCTCCACCATAATTAAGGGCTGACCCAGCCACCCTACCAGTGCCTTCTGTCTGGGGATTGGCCAGATTCCCTCAATTATGCAGATTAGGACCTTCTATCCTGCACCCACTAACTTCCAGAAGCTTCTCCAAGCTTCTAGAACCAGGGGGAGGTACTAGAGACCTACCCTGCAAAGCCCTCCTGTCTGACTTGGAGTAACCAGACCCAATTACAAACTCACACAGCTACCATGAGTCAACAAAATACATTTACCTATATATATATATATATCAGTATTGCTTTAAACATAGAAACTAAACCTGCTGCCAACATTACATAACCAAAAATGAGCTATGTCCCCATTTAGGTTTATACAGGAGCAACCGACACATCATGTATTGTTTTGTTCTCTTCTTCCTCTGTGTGTATAACGTGTAGAATGTGCATAATCTACAATATAAAGAAACTATTCAATATATTTCAAGAATTTTTACATAATAAAGTAATTTCATGAATGTGCACTAACTTACACTGCTAGATGTAGAGACGTATAAGCAGGCGTTACATTAAAAGACATAAAGCCATGATGTTAGCGTTGATTCCAAAATGGGGAAAGATGGCAAGGGAGCCGCTGGAGCATAGACATTGCCACCTACGAATCACTGAGGCCAACACAACCTGTACATGCCAGGCAGTACAAAACTACATACAGATCAATACAAAATCAAAATACACCAAGTGTAAAGGACAATGAGAAACTACAAGACATACGGACAAATGCCACATATATGTGTGTGTGTGAAATAAACAAAGAAGCACTTACATCATTTATGGATGTGTCATCTTGGATGTTTATAGGTAGGATGATAAAAGTTCTGGGTTCCAATAATAGAGAAAATTCCAGATCTAAAAGAAATATAAATGAATAGCCAAAGTATGGTACCTCATAGAAATTCTAAATTGTGGTGTAAAAAGGAATCACGGTTACATATATATAACACTTAGTCCTAGAACCATGTTCAAAAATGTGGTCGGAAAGGAAACCCGTCCACACGCAAAGGAAGTGTAAGTTGGTCTTGAAATACTGACATTCTAAAGTGAGCAGTGGATAGTGAGCTGGTGGGGACCATTGGCCTAAATAAGTGCAAACAAAACGCTCTCTTGTAAGTATATGTGCTTCTCTAAAAAAAACACCAAAACATGTGTGCAAAAGAAAGAAGGTCCAAAGCATGAGATCTCCCCTCCTAGGTCCTTGGCAAATGGCTCAATAGAATGGCCCATTGGTTTAAGTAGATATGGAGCTAAAAGGTCCCACCCTATACTGATGGGCACTGCTGCCAAACCATGCGTGGCAGCGTCTTTGCATGTCTAAGCATCCACTTCTGGCGAGGTGACATCATGTGTCTCCCGGTTGCCGATATACTCAACGCCCAGCCTCATGGTGTAGAGATAGTTGGGGACAGGGGTAGAGAGGCATTGAACACTGCTAATGGAGCCCATGCCCCTTGCCTTTTATTGGCCTAATCAATGGCTACACATTCATATCAAAAGATGCACAGGGGACAGCCCCAGCACACCAGGTGATATCCTAAGGAGACCATGGCACATGCCAGCGCCTCTTTCAGAAACAACTGTAGTGTACAACATAGTTCCAAATTATACCACAACACAAGGCATTGACATAAGAATATCCTCCACATCAAATTGTGTATAGATTTGCATTCACAAGTTAATAGATAAAGAATGCCACTATTCTTTCAATTAGCATAGTGGCATGGTCTAAAGTGCTCACCATTAGGCAAAATAATATGTTTGTCTACATTAATTTACCTATAGTAACGGCACCCTCACATGCAAATGTACCCAGTATGAGTGGTGAACCACAGGGAGAATTATAATATTCTCACTAAGACGTTGCCAACATCCCAAGTAAGGACCGTAAAGAAAGGGCACAAGTACCCCCCCCCCCGGTACAATGGGATTTTATGGGCGAACAGAAAGAGAATCACACATCATAAAATATCATTTATTTAGAAAAGTTTTTTTTTTTTAAAACACACGTGTATTGACAAACATATCAGCAGTTTGTACAGTACATTTATATGAAAAGACTAAAATAATTGTGCTCGTAATGATTACAAATTTCGGTGAAAGTAATTTTTCTCCTTTAGCCTGACATGTATCCCTTCCTCAGAGGCATTGTAGGAGAGAGTGCAAATGCAGGAATAATGGTTTCAACATGACATTTCAAGGCAGCATCAACATTGTAGCACATGAGCATGTCCAACATACATCCCAACACTGCATTGTAAGAGATTTTCGTAAGGATACTATAAAATCGAAATTTCATAAGAAAGCAAATTTGCCATTCTCTGTCCATCGAAAGGCGATGAACCCCGTCTGGGCTCGGAATAGCCCTCACAGGGGTCCCTGCGAAACAGCCCCCATGGTTCAGCCACAGAAAGACCCTGATGGGTGATTGAATATCCTAATATAATAAAAATGTATGTGTAAATATACAAAAGAAAGAGAGGGGAGGGGGGAAGGGAAAAGAGGGAGGAGACGAGACTGTGGGAAAGGGGAAGGGGGGGTGAAGGGGGCGTGTATTGTTGGTGAGGGGAAAAGTTAGGAGGGGGGGTTGTATGGAAAGGGAAAGGAAAGGAAAAGGGAAATGGGGGAATGAAAATTGTGGGAAGGGAGTATTATAAAAATTGTTGGAAATATAAGGCCTTGTACACACGGTCAGAATTTCCAACGGAAAATGCGCGATCGGATCATGTCGGAAACCCTGACCGTGTGTGGGCTCCATCTGACTTTTTCCATCGGAATTTCCGTCGCACATAGTTTGAGAGCTGGATCTCAAATTTTCCCGACAACATGATCCGATCGCGTCAATTTCGCCTAGTCCGACGGACAAAGTGCCACGCATGCTCAGAATAAATTCTGAGACGGAAGCGTTCAGTCAGGTAAAACTAGCGTTCATAATGGATATAGCACATTCGTCACGCTGCAATGTTAAAAATTGTTTAATGCAGCGCAGTCTCTTTCTCTTCAAATGCTAGAACAATGGAGTTGTTTTGCTGCTCATATTTCACACAGACTTCTCCAAAACGTATTTCTTTATTCTTTTTCCTGATTTCATGAATAGAATTTTATTCGTCAGATCTCCCGAATCATTTTGGATTTTTATCTTTAAATTTTTTTTGAAATTTTGTGTTTTTTTTAATCAAAAATTTTTAAAAAATTTTGGTCATCTTTATAATTATTTTGGCATGTTTGTGTGTCAACTTACCACAACACTATTATTATCTTTTTATTTTATTGTTTTATTTTTTAATCTCGAGGAGGTTGTTTGGTGTTGGTGCCCCTTGTTAATTTGACTTTTTATTTTTGAAATGTACCTGCCTACTCCCAAATAAACTGTTCTTTTTGAAGTAAAACACATAGGCAAGTATTTATTTAACCAAAAAAACCTTTATTAGGTGTCATAATCAAATAAACAGGAAGGCAATGCTGGAGAAACTGGTAAATTTGGGCAGACATCAATTATTTAAATGCAAAAGAGGTGGCCTGAAGAGTCCATATCTAAGGGAGAACAGTCTAGTCCAGAAGTCCAAGAGATCAGGAAGAGCAGATGACATCTATGTCCCCAGGCTGTGGTCATATAACAGCCTGCTTCTTCTGTCAGACCAGACTGAACCCAGGCCATCAATCTCTGGTCTTCCTTAGGCACTTCCCTCCAGGCTTCCTTCCAGGCTGTGGCTCTACTCTTGTAATTGTGGTGCTTTTTAATTTTCCCCAGCCATGCCATTTTCATGACTATTATCTGAAGAAGGGACTGTCACCTCATCTTGCACAGAAATTTGTTTTGCACTGTTGAAGAAAAAGGCCCCAAAAAAAAAAAAAAAAAAGCTAGGAGACACCTAAAATAAACCCCCAAGCAGTAAATGAAAACAAATATTATTGCAGTTTGAAAGTGAAATTTATTAAAAAAATGCCTCTCAGACATTGTCTGGCATATCAATGGCCCCCCTACCCACAAAAGTATTCCTTGTATCGGTTTCTGAACTCGCAGGCGCTTTGGGGGGAAAACCAGGATGGCCAGCTTCAAGGGCCATCAGGTTGGCATGTTCTGGTAATGAGTCTGCGTCATTCCCAACTGAGGCCGCATAGTTCAGAGAGTACTTTTTCAAAAAATTGTGCAGAATGCAGCAGGAAAGCACAATATGATTGAGTTTATATTCCGCCATGTGGATGGGTGTCAAAAATAAGCAGAACTGGCTGGAACATTATCCCGAAAGTGTTCTCCACTACTCTTCTGGTTCTGGCCAGCTAAAATTAAAAACCCTCTGCTCCAGGGTGAGGGTCTTCATCAGGAATGGCCGCATAAGATGGCTTCCCAGTGCAAACCCTTCATCCGCTACGAAGACGAAGTCCTTCCACATTCTCCTCTGGAGGTGGCAAACCCAGCCTGCCAATCTGGAGACGCCAGTAGAACGCCATCTGCGTGATCACTCCACCATCCGACATCTGGCCATTTTCCCCCACGTCCACATACAGGAAGTTGTATGTTGCTGACATCAAGCCAACATCACGATACTATTATACCCCTTGTAATTATAATAGTAGGACCCCGAGTTGGGGGGTGGTATGATGCGGACATGTTTCCCATCAATTGCACCTCCACAATTGGTGGCAAAGTGGGAGGCCGCAGTCTGCCATTCCTGTGGCGTTGAAGGAAACTGTGGAGTCAAACAATAAAAAAAATAGTCATTTTGCACATCAACATTGCAAGCAGATTAGACACAAACATTTTTGACTAACATCAGTATAACATTTTTGGAAATGAGTATTTAAAGCCAAAAGTACAAAAGGTCCCCTTATCAGATTCCTCACCCTATCTGATGGCCCATTGCAAAAAATTAGGGGGGGAGATGTTTTGGACAGGTAACCCTCTCCACTTCATTGAGAGCTGAATGCATAAATAATGCATGATACTTTGGCCAGCCCCTCCTTACTTACATTATTGTCAGCCCACTGGACAGGTAAGAAGTGTCATAATCCAAAAAAAAACAATGAACAAAAAGAAGCACATTTTTAAATTCTGCTATTATCTATCAAGATAATAATAGGATAAAAAAAACTTAAAACAGTAGCATTTGAAATTATTGAGGCAGGACCTTGCACTACATGCTTTGGTGAATTCATCCATAAATCTGACCACGAAAGAGGTAGGTATAGTGTGTATAGTGTGTATGAGTTTGGCAAAGTCAGCAGATAGAGGATTGCTATCAGCTGACTTAGCAGTTGGGGGAGGGAGGTTCCTAATGAGATTGGCCCACCAAAAAAAAGCCTCTGGCACTCTGCATGAATTTAAGAACACACATAACATTTGTACAGATTTTAGGGGGTGTTTAGGGGAAAGCACTACTATGGAGCTGACAAAATATATTGCTAAATGACTAGGCTATAAGTGTATGGGCCCAGAAGAGAATGCTGGGGAGGTTAGTGAAGGCAAATATGCATGAAGGACAAAAAAGGAACTTTAAAAGCTTCCAGCATGCATGAGGACAAAGGGGAACAGCATATTACAGCATATTCCAATCATGGTAATTATGCAACGATGAAAGAAATACAATACATTAGCAAACATTAAATACATAGAATGTGATGTTAAAGGAGACATCTTACCTTAATATAGTCCTTCTGCAGGACCTGTATGATGGCAGAACAGGTCTCTGGAATAATGATCCCCAGAGCCTGGGGGGAGATGCCTGTCGAGATCCTGAGGTCCTGAAGGCTTCTCCCTGTCTCCAAGTACCGCAACATGGCAACTAGCCTCTGCTCCGAAGTGATGGCATGCCGCATGCAGGTATCCTGTCTGCTGATATAAGGGGTCAGCAAAGCCAATAGATGGTGAAAAATGGGGTCCGTCATCCGGAGATAATTCTTGAAATCATCAGGATTATTCTCCTGGATCTCACGAAGCAAAGGCATGTACGAGAATTGGTCACACTGGAGCAACCAATTCTTGCTCCATGAACTCCTCCTCGCCCTGTGCATGGACTGGGCTTGGGTGAAAGCTAAAAGCCCAACACCAAGCCCCTGCACAGCATGAACTCTATGATGAGTACGTACACGCAACATGGCTTCAAACCGGTCGGCTGGTCAGAACGGACTAACAGAAAGCACTGATAAACAGCAAGGCCTGAAAGAACGAAAACCAGAAACGAGTGGACAATAAGCACTGAAAATCAAAGTTTACTATTTAAAATATAGGCCGCAATGACAAACAAATGCGAACTGACTACATGCACTGATAAGCAGATATGCACCGACAAGCACAAACTGTAGAACAGTAACGATCTGAAGCACAAGTCTGAAAAGCGCAAATCGTCTCTAACCAAATTTCTACTAACACGCGATAAACACAAGATCAGCAGAAGGAGCCCAAAGGGTGCCGCACGTGGTGCTGAACTACCCTTTTATAGTCCCGTCATACGTGGTTTATGTCACCGCATTCTTGACGATCGGAAATTCTGACAACTTTGTCCGACCGCGTGTATGCAACACCAGTTTCGGACAAAATCAGTCTGGAAAAATTGATTTTGTGATCGGAATGTCCGACTGTGTGTACAAAGCATAACAGTTGTTCAAAAAATGCTACTATTAAAGTCATTTAACAATATGGGGCTAAATAGCAAGCATATTGATGTGTATAGAGAAATAATCATTTTCAGTTGCCAAAAAACATGAATTCTGATGGCAAGTAAACAAAGTATTTTTATTTCAAATTGGAGGGTATAAGTCTTAGGACCAACAACATCTCAGCCATTTGTGTGTATACACCTATTTTAGGTAAGAAATTTCTCTTTGCCATTTTTTGTCTCCTTTCTTCATATACCTAAACGATACCCTGAGAGGGTGGGACCCCCCCCCCCCCCCCTTTACAATAACTTCAACCTTGTATACCCTCCAATTTGAGATACAAATACTTTGTTTACTTGCCATCAGAATTAATGTTTTTTGGCAATTGAAAATTATTATTTCTCTATATACATCAATATGCTTGCTATTTAGCCCCATAGTGTTAAATTACTTTAATATTAGCATTTTTTGAACAACTGTTATATTTGCAAAACATTTTATAATACCCCCTTCCCACAATTTTCATTCTCCCATTCCCCTTTTTCTTCTCTTTTCCTTTCCTTTCCCTTTCCAAACAACTCCCTCCCCAACTTCCTCTCCCTCCCCCAACAACACACCCCCCTTCTCCCCCCTTCCCCTTTCCTTTCCCACAGTCCCCCCTCCCCCTCTTTTCCCTTTCTTCCCCCTCTTTTTATTTTGTATATTTATACATGCATTTTTATTATATCAGGATATTTTATCACCCATCAGGGTCTTTCTGTGGCTGAACCATGGGGGCTGTTGCAAGCCCAGACAGGGTTTATGGCCTTTCGATGGACAGACAATGGCAAATTTGCTTTCTTATGAAATTTTGATTTTAAAGTATACTTACAAAAATCTCTTACAATGCAGTGTCGGGATGTATGTTGGACATGCTCGTGTGCTACAATGTTGATGCTGCCTTGAAATGTCATGTTTAAACCATTATTCCTACTCTTTTTCAGAATGTATTTGTACTCTGTCCTACAATGCCTCTGAGGAAGGGATACATTCCTGAAAGGAAAGGATGTCAGGCTAAAGGAGAAAAATTACGTTCACTGGAATTTGTAATAGCTCATTACAAGCACAATTTTTTGTCTTTTCTTATAAATGTACTGTACAAACGGCTGATATGTTTGTCATTACACATGTGTTTTTAAAACTAACTTTTCAAAATAAATGATATTTTATGATATATGATTCCCTTTCTGTTCGCCCATAAAGTCCCATCGTATCGGGGGGGGGGGGGGGGGGTTACCCTTTCTTTAGGGTCCTTACTTAACTTTGTAAATGTACCCAGGTTTCTACTGGGTCACGTCTATCTGTGCCTTTGTATTCATTATGAACAACTCTATCCCTAATTGAGTTAGTTCACCTAAATGTAATTGCTTGTGTCGAGGAAACAAATGAGCTAACTTGTGGGTCCATGGTGAGTAAGTGCCGATATTTAATTATAATGTTTTTTATTTGTACATGTTGGTTAAAGAACATGGTGATAATTCTCATAAGGTTGGATGATTCCTGTTTTTGCTTCCCATACAGAAATTTGTGTAGATTTTTAGAGATTTCACGTGTATAGGCTTTTTTTCTCTCCAAAAGCGTTTGTCTTAATTTAACTGCCTCTTATTTAAATGTATCTTCGTCTGAGCAGTTGCTTAAGTGCTGGCTATAGGGTTTTGACGCAATAAGTGCTTTGAGATGGAAACTGGTGATGTGGAGAATAGAATTCTCTGCCATTGGTTTCCTAAATAGATTACTGGACTGTTCTTTTCATATTTCCACATCAAAAACTGTAATAGATTTTAGGTCACAGACCATTGTAAAAATTAGGTTGAAGTCATTAGTATTCATAGATGTGACACAATCTCATAAAAAGGTCTTCAGAGGCATCCCATACTAGAAATATGCAAGTGTTGCAACAAAAGAGTTTCCTCTGTGAGGTTTTGCTTTACAGATAGGTGGGGGGTGGCAACAGGACAAGTAGACAAGGGGTCAAGGGAGGGTCCAGGAGAAAGAAGAGGGGGAAGAGAAAAAGTGTATACCAGGAAGAAAATCTGTATTTTACTGTAAGGGGGTTAGGGAGCCTGGAACTGCTGAGGGCGATAAAAACTTGCAAATGGTACATAAGTTATAAAGGATAGCCCCAATAAATGGATAAAGTGACTGGGGAGTAAATAACAGAATGGCATCTAGTGGGTGCTGTGTAAAGGGCTGAATTCAAGTTCCAGTCAACAATCCTATCATTTCATGTCTAGGAATCTGATGCCACCCCTGAGTTTGGGTAATGTCAAGTGTGAGAAGTAAATTCTTAAAGTTGCATTTCTCCAAACAAAGCAGACAGAGAACATCCTCACCATTGCAAAAATGTAGAAGGCAGTCATATTGAGATTGCTTGCAAGACATATAAGAAAATTGGAAGAACATCCATCTTTAGGATGGAGACTCTTCCAAACCAAGAAGTACAATGTGTCAGTAGTTTTGTAATAGCAGGAGTAAAACTCTGAAAGATTGTCTGTTACTTGCATACATGAGATGTGATTGTGTTTCTTTGTCAAATGAATTGGAAGTCAAATTGACAATTAGCAACCATTTCATCTGGGAGATTGAAAACCGAGGCAAAGGATTTCATATACTGAACTTTAGGCTAGAGAGATGTTCAAAGCAAATGCCTCTAATTTGTGTGGTTTGCCCCTATTTATAAGACCTTGCAAGCTGGGGATGTACCTGAGACCACAAAGGATGGGTTTGAGTAAAAAAAATATCAATAGTAAGGGGAACCCATGCCTGGTTTCATTGCTGATTCTGAAGATGTCACCCTAGTTCCAGGATTAGCTTATATAACTATGTATAAAAATGTTGGTATAAATTGCATCTCGGAGGCCAGGAGATATTAGGGCTGCCTTCATGTAATCCCAGGCCAAAGGCATTTTGAGGTGGGATGGGAGGGTATGTTTTTCAGAGCTTATACAGATTTGGTAGTATGTTTGGGATTTTTTTGCATTCTCATCTGTTTTAGAATAAGTCTTGCTTGGTTTGTCATGTATGGAATGAACAACCATGGATTATTGTTTGGTCTGAAATGATCTTGATAGGAGCCAACTGCTTTCATTTTATATATTTGCATTCAATTTTAACTCTCAATACAATTTCATATTTAATACTAAATTCTTATCATCTAATCACACACTATTTTCAATTGACTTTCAAAGTTACCTTCAGATTTTCTACATCTTAAAGAAACTCTATAGAAAATGCAGGTGGATTTTGTATGTTCCGCTCCTCTAGTCTATAAAACCCTCTATATTTTTAACCCTTCCCTTTTAAACACAAATCCTTCATTATAACAAACCCAAATCCCACACAAACAAACAAAATAAAAACACACACACACAAAAAAAAACTGAATCTTCTGGACACTGACCACTCCACCAAACCTTGCTGTACATATACCAGGTATCATTATCTAAGAAAATACTGCAATTTTGGATCTAGAGAATTCCTTCCAAGAACACCAAAGTTTTACTAACTAGGGACTTTGGCTATTTTTCCAATGTCTAGGGATCAACACTCTGCCAGTCACAATGAAAAAATCAGTGCAGCCCCTTTTTAGCAGATGCCACAGATCCAGGGAACATGGAAAGTAGCGTCACTTCCAGAGTATGGTCTAAATAAAGGGTACTAGATATTTAACATACCGTATATACTCGAGTATAGGCCGACCCGAATATAAGCCGAGGCCCCCAATTTACCCCCAAAAAAACTGGCAAACTTATTGACTCGTGTATAAGCCGAGGGTGAGACATGCCTGTCCATCCCTGTGTGTGTGTCCGTCCATCCCTGTGTGTCCGTCCATCCCTGTGTGTCCGTCCATCCCTGTGTGTCCGTCCATCCCTGTGTGTCCGTCCACCCATCCCTGTGTGTGTGTGTGTCCATCCATCCATCCATCCCTGTGTGTGTGTGTCTCCATCCATCCATCCATCCATCCCTGTGTGTGTGTGTCTCCATCCATCCATCCATCCATCCCTGTGTGTGTGTGTCTCCATCCATCCATCCATCCATCCCTGTGTGTGTCTCCATCCGTGTGTGTGTGTGTGTGTGTGTGTGTGTGTGTGTGTGTGTGTGTGTGTCCAGCCTACCTTTGTCCCGAGCCTCCGTCCCGTGCCTTGCCTCCTTGCCTCCGTCCCGTGCCGTGCCTTGCCTCCTTGCATCCGTCCCGTGTCGTGCCTTGCCTTGCCCCCGTCCCGTCCCGTCCCGTGCCGTGCCGTGCCTTGCCTTGCCTCCGTCCCGTGCCCTCTTCGTCGGCGGCCATTGTAAAATTCAAAAGCTGCGCCGCCGCCTTCGCCTGTGATAGGCGGAACACTGAATTTCCCAGCAGCCTGTGTTCCGCCTATCACAGACGTCGTATCATCCTCGTCCGTAGTACGAGGATGATACGATGTCCGTGATAGGCGGAACACAGGCTGCTGGGAAATTCAGTGTTCCGCCTATCACAGGCGAAGGCGGAGCCGGAGGCGCGGCTTTTGAATAGAATGGCCGCTGTCTGTCTGCTCGACACGCTGATCGAGCGGGCAGACAGCGATGACTCGAGTATAAGCCGAGGGGGGCACTTTCAGCCTCAAAAAAGAGGCTGAAAATCTCGGCTTATACTCGAGTATATACGGTAGTTGCTACTGCTTCCCAGCAACTGCCAACATCAATGGGACATAGCTGGGAACATCCTATGCAACACTGCTGGACATGCTATATGTTCCAACTACTTAGCAGTTTATAATTTCTTTCCTGTATCTGACTTGCTATACTCTACCTAAACATTGGGAGTAAGGATTTCTCCCAATCTTCTTCTGAAAGCACAGCCTAGTTTCCGCTTCGATTTTCTATCAAAGTATAGGTAAGAATGAGGTCCTGGTGAAAGTAATATATTATATGTTTGAGATAATACAAGGGAACACAAATCTGTTTGCCCTATGCATATGTATTCAAACAGAGTTAAATCCTTTGATAAATCTGCAGGAACAAGATACATATAAAAAAATGTTTCAGTTTAACCACTTGCTTACTGGGCACTTAAACATCCTTCCTGCCCAGACCAATTTTCAGCTTTCGGTGCTCTCACATTTTGAATAACAATTACTCAGTCATGCAACACTGTACCCAAATTAATTTTTTGTCTGTTTTTTTCCCACAAATAGAGCTTTCTTTTGGTGGTATTTGATCGCCTCTGGGGTTTTTATTTTTTGCGCTATAAATGAAAAAAGACCGAAAATTTTGAAAAAAAAATGCATATTTCTTTGTTTCTGTGACAAAATTATGCAAATGATTAATTTTTCTTCATAAATTTTGGCCACAATTTATACTGCTACATATCTTTGGTAAAAATAACCCAAATTAGTGGATATTATTTGGTCAGTGTGAAAGTTAGAGAGTCTACAAGCTGTGGTGCGAATCATACAAAATTGATCACATTTGATGTACTGGTGGCCTATCTCACTTCTTGTGACCCGAACAAGCCAGGAAAGTACAAATACCCCCAAATTACCCCTTTTTGGAAAGTAGACATTCCAATGTATTTAGTAAGAGGAATGGTGAGCTTTTTGATGTTGTCATTTTTTTCCCACAATTCTTTGCAAAATTAAGATTTTTTATTTTTTATTTTTTTTTCCACAAAATTGTCATTGTAATAGGTTATTTTTCTCACATGGCATGTGTATACCACAAATGGCGCCCCCAAAAAAATTCTGCTACTCCTCCTAAGTATTACAATACCACATGTGTGGGACTTTTTCACAGCCTGGCCAAATAGAGAGGCCCAAAATGCAGGGAGTGCCATCAGGTGTTCTAGGAGCATAAATTACACTTCTAACTTGTTGACTACCTATTACACTTTTGAAGGCCCTGGAGCACCAGGACAATGACACGTGACACTGATGACAGATGGCACTGATACGTGGCAATGATGACACTTATATGTGGCATTGATGACACGTGGCACTGATGACAGATGGCACTAATATGTGGCACCGATGACAGATGGCACTCATACGTGGCACTGATGACACATGGCACTAATACTTGGCACTGATGACACATGGCACTAATACGTGGCACTGATGACAGATGGCACTAATACATGGCACTGATGACAGATGGCACTAATACGTGGCACTAATACGTGGCCCCCGATGACAGATGGCACTAATACGTGGCACCGATGACGCGTGACACTGATGAAAGATGGCACTGATAAGTGGCATTGATGACACGTGACACTGACAACAGGTGGCACGTGACACTGACAGGTGGCACTAATGACAAATTGAACTGATACGTGGCACTGATGACAGATGGCACTAGTATGTGGCACTGATGACAGATGGCACTATGTGGCACTGATGACACGTGGCACTTATACGTGGCACTGATCACAGATGGCACTGGGGACAAATGGCACTGACAACAGGTGGCACTGGGGACAGATAGCACTAACAGGTGGCACTGGGGACAGATAGCACTGGGGAGGATGGCACTGGGGTGGATGGCACTGGGGCGGATGGCACTGGGGGAGGATGGCACTGGGGGAGGATGGCACTGGGGCGGATGGCACTTTTTTTCCTTTTTTTTTTTCACGTACGGTTGCTGCAGCCTTTCATCTCTCCCCTCTCACACGCTGTCTGTGTGAGGAGGGAGAGCGGCGCTGAGAGATGATCTCATATGTTTACATATGAGATCATCTCACATTGGACACGCCGATCACACTGTAAACGGCCGCTGTGATTGGCCGTTTACAGCGATCTGTGTTTGCCTGTCTCAGGGGGACACGGCAAACACAAAACGTTCCTGATGCGTGCCCGATGCACGCCCGCGGTGGCGCGCATTGCGGAAGTAAACATGAGAGCGTCCAGGGACGGCCTCCCGGACGAGAGCGCCCGCTCTATAGCCGTCATTCGGCTATAGGGCGGGCGGGAAGCGGTTAAGATATTAATACCCCCTTACAGAAAATTGAGAGCCTATACAATTTAGGGTTCTAAGGCTTGAGGAGCAAACAGCCCCATCTGCTTTAAAGTAAGTCTTGCCTGACTTGTCATGTATGAAGTGTTGAATAATTGTTTGATCTGTAAGGATATTGATAGCAGCATACTGCTTTTTAAAATATGTTTATTAACCACTCTGGAAGGTTTTACCCCCCTCATGACCAGATCATTTTTTTGCTATTCAGGACATTGCTACTTTAACTGGAAATTGCAAGGTTATGCAACACTACCTAAACTAATTTTTTCATACAAATGGAGCTTTCTTTTGGTGCCATTTGATCACCACTGGGTTTTTTAATTGTATTATTTAAATGGAAAAAGACAGAAAATTTAGAAAATAAACACTGATATTTTATAGTTTCTGTTATAAAACATATCCAATCAAAGTTCTTCATAAATTTAGGCCAACATGTATTCTGCTGCATGTCTTTGATAACAAAAATAAATCCCAATATGTATATATTAATTGGTCTGTGTGAATGTTATAGCATCTACAAACTTTGGTATATACATACACACACACACACACATATATATATATATATATATATATATATATATATATATATATATATATTTGAAATTGATTAGTACTGACATCTTTTGTGAGTCCCTAAATGTTAGGACAGTACAAATAACCCCCAAATTACCCCTTTTTGGAAAGCAGACAGTCCAAGGTATTTAGTAAGAGGAAAAACTTTTTTTTTTCCAATTTTTCATACTATAGCTGGTGTGGCGGTGATCAAGAATACTAGTGTCGGTATGTAAAAAAATAAAATAAATTAAATCATTTTTATTATTCAGTTTTAAAACTTTTTAATTTTTTTAACTTTTTTTTTTTTTTACATCCTTTCATCAGAGTAGCTTAGTGTCACCATAGTGACATTGTACTTCACTGGCGGGTGATCAGGGTTTTTTTTTTTTTACACAGTTATTGCTTATACAGTGACTATCACTGTATAAGCAATTGTTTTAGCTGCCATTAATGAGTTACTCATTCATGAACAGCTTGCTTATGGTTGTGATCTGTGATTGGCTACAGATAATCACATGTAACAGGTAGCGAGGTACCATGCGATTGAAAGCCATTCATGACAGGTTGTCTACATTGTTATCATGTTAACAGAATGACCAATCATAGCGATTAAATTATACCCTACCACAGAAGGAGCATGCTGAGCGTTAAGAGGTAAAATCTCCTAACCTGGAAGAGATAAAATCATATATATATATATATATATATATATATATATATATATATATATAAAGGCATGGGATCCCTCCAGTCCATTACCAGTCCCCTTGGGTCTGGTATGAATATTAAGGGCAACCCCAAACCAATTTTTATTTTTTTTATTGCGTGGGGGTCCCTCCAAATTCCATACCAGGTCCTTCAGGTCTGTTATGGATATTAAAGGAAACCCTGTGGCAAAATTTAAAAACAATGGTGTGGAGGTCCCCTCAAAAATCCATACCAGACCCTTATCCGAGCATGCAACCTGGCAGGCTGCAGGAAAAGAGGGGGGACAAGAGAGCGCCCCCCTCCTGAACCGTACCAGGCCACATGCCCTCAACGTGGGGAGGGTGCTTTGGGGTAACCCCCCAAAGCACCTTGTCCCCATGTTGATGGGGACAAGGGCTTCATCCCTTGGCTTATTGGAACCTGGAAACCCTCGTTAACAAGGGGACCCCCAGATCCCAGCCCCCCCATGTGAAATGGTAATGGATACAAATGTACCCCTACCATTTCACAAAAAAGTGTCAAAATTTAAAAAATTACAATACATGGCTTGGGACAAGTCCATTATTAAAAAAAAAAGTCCCACAAAGTCCATTCGTCTTCTTCTCTTGTTCCACTGATGGACCGAAAAAGAAGAAAAAAAAACTTTGCAGGTGATAGTTCTTTTATAACTGAGGGCAGGGCCACACGGTGATGTTCACGGGTGACCCCACCCCCCTGATGCACGAGGACTTCTCTATGGCTTTCCCAGGGGGTCAAAGAGGGCGGGGCCACCCCCACAACCACCGGGCAAGGGTTGTGGGGATGAGGCCCTTGTCCCCATCAACATAGGGACAAGGTGGTTTGGGGGGCTATCCCAAAGCACCCTCCCCATTTTGAGGGCTTGTGGCCTGGTATGGTTCAGGAGGGGGGCGATCTCTTGTCCACCATCTTTTCCTGCCGCCTGCCAGGTTGTGTGCTCAGATAAGGATCTGGTATGGATTTTTGGGGGGACCCCCACGCCATTGTTTTTTTAATTTTGGCGTGGGGTTCCCCTTAAAATCCATACCAGACCTGGAACTGGTAATGGACTGGGGGGATCCCATGCCATTTTTTTCAATGACTTCTTTTATCTGTATTGCCAGGACCCAACAATTCATTATACCTGTGAGTACTTTTAAATGACTTTTTTCCTTTAGAAATTTCATTTTGTGCAGGGACTGTTCTAAACATAGCAAACATGCACCACTTTACAGGCATGCTATAGACACCCCCAGGTACGAAATTTAAAGGAATATTTCACTTTTTTTGTTTCACTTTAATCATTATTAAAATCACTGCTCCCGAAAAACTTCAGTTTATAAACTTTTTTTGCATTGATACATGTCCCCTGGGGCAGGACCCAGGTCCCCAAACCCTTTTTATGACAATAACTTGCATATAAGCCTTTAAAATTAGCACTTTTGAGTATTCATGTTCGTGTCCCATAGACTTTAACAGTGTCTGCGAGTTCAAACACATTTTTAACCACTTTGCATGTTCTGCTGCGAGCCGAACCGGAGGGTGTTCGGCTCATCCCTAATATATATATATATATATATATATATATATATATATATATATATATATATATATATATATATGACAGAGCCTGGTGGGGCAGCAAGTGGTTAAATAGCTTTTCATTTAGCAAATACTGTTGTTTAGCATTTCTGCTAAATTTTGTCCAAAATTACATGTTTGCAATCAAGATGGCAGTCAGTTGTATATTTTTTTGTGAGCTGCTTTCAGCAGCTAATAGGCATAGTGAACACTTTAATGTAAACTTGTTTGGTCTTTAACTCAGTCACCTTCAGTGTTAATTTTCTGTGCATGACCCACTTATGGGCCTCCAACTGGGCCATCAGAGATATGTCAGGGTATGTCTTTGTATAAAGTATTCTAGTACAGAGTTTTTTGGAGACGTTTAAGTATATTTGGTCTCCCAATAGGGAACTAGCCAGTCTCTAGAATTTAATTCTAAGTGCTTGTTTAGGGAAAGAGTAATGGTGATAACTTGGTAGCCTGACAAGAACATTGGTTTAATGGTCACAGGCAGAAGACAGGTTAGACCTAGTTGCAAGAGAAAATGATAATCAATCATGAATTATTTCTTCTGTGTGGCAAGTAAAAGATAAAGTTTTGGTGGTGGAATATAAAGTGAGCTATGTATTGTGCAGGGTCAAAGTTGCAATATTCTGTTTGGTTTGGCATAGTGCTCTGTAGATGGTGTCAAGAAGAGTGTTTGTGAGGTGAGTTTACATCTTCTACCAAATTAAGATGCTGAGGTGCTGAGAAGATCTGCTGATTTATCAGACTTAAATCCATCTCTGATGGAGGAGACTGCTGGTAAAGTGATGAACAAACTTTTCACTTGTTTCTTGTGGGAGATTTAGACTCTGCTTTAGGCAGCCTGGGTTACACAATGTTTCTGCAGTGTGGAAGTGTTTAACAGGTCTGTTGCTTGCTGTTTCAATTTTGTGTGATTGGTAGTCTGATATTTTTGTGCAATAATTGATAAAATTGATAATAACCGATAATCTTTAAAATATTGATTCAGGGATTTTTGGTCTGTCCAGTTTCTGTATTCTTCCACTGTGTCAAGCAGCTCCTATTTAAGTGATGCCTTGATTGTGAACAGGTGTGGCAATAATCAGGCCTGGGTGTGGCTAGAGAAATTGAACTCAGGTGTGGACAACCACAGTTATAGTATGTTTTAACAAGGGGGGCAATCACTTTTTCACACAGGGCCATGATGGTTTGGATTTTTTTTCACCTTTAATAATAAACACCTTCATTTACAAATTGCATTTTGTGTTTACTTGTGTTGTCCTTGACTATTGTTTAAATTGGTTTGATGTTCCGAAACACTTAAGTGTGACAAACATGCAAAGGCACAGGAAATGAGGAAGGGGGCAAACACTTTTTCACACCACTGTAGTACAAAAAATATGCTGTATATCACTTCTGGAGACTATAGCAGAAAACTACTACTAGAAACTAAAAATATTTATTTGTACAGCTGCCACTAAAATCCAAATATATAAAAAACAAAAAAAAACATATTTTAATACAAAATTATAAGGACACAAAACACAGGTAAAAACAAAAGTATATCTATTAAAATAAAATTCCACCCAAAAGTATCCTTTCATGAAAAAATATGTAAATACATCCCGAGATATGTACATAAACTCACTCATAATAAACATATTAAGTATAAACAGCAAGGATGTAATGATCACTAATGCCGCGTACACACGATCAAACAATCCGGTGGAAAAGTCCGGCGGACTCAAATCTGCCGTACAATCCCCCCCGTGTGTAGCCTCCGGCGGACTTTTTTTACCCAAAAGTACGGCGGACTTAAAAAGTAGTTTTGCACTCCAATCTTTGTCGTCAGACTCGCATTTCGCCGGACAATCCGGGCCGTATGTGTGCCAGTCCACCGTACTTTTGAAATGAACAGACTTTTCCCGCCCGGAGAAAAGTCTGCTCATTTTGAGCACGTCTCCAGGTAGCCAGGGCCAGCGAAGGAGGCGTCGCTGGCCCGTCACCTGGTATGAACTTAAAGGGGAACCCCTACGCCGAAAAATCGGCGTGGGGGTCCCCCCTAGGTCCACATCAGACCCTTGTCCGAGCACGCTACCCGGCTGGCCAAGAAAGGGGTGGGGACGAGCGAGCGCCCCCCCCTTGAGCCGCGCCAGGCCGCATTCCCTCAACATGGGGGTGCCTTGGGGAAGGGCGGCCGCGCTGCCCCCCACCCCAAAGCACCTTGTCCCCATGTTTATGAGGACAAGGGCCTCTTCCCGAGAACCCTGGCCATTGGTTGTCGGGGTCTGCGGGCGGGGGGGCTTATCAGAATCTGGGAGCCCCTTTAATAAGGGGGCCCCCAGATACCGGCCCCCCACCCTATGTGAATTAGTATGGGGTACAATGTACCCCTACCCATTCACCTGTGGAAAAAAGTAAAAATAAAACACAACACACAAGGGTTAAAATAGTTTATTGCACAGCTCCCGGGGTCTTCCGTCTTTGGGGGTCTTCTCGCCGGACTCCTCCGCTATCTTCTGATAGCTCTTTTGCTAGCGGAGGAGCCCGGCTTTCTTCTTCGCTGCTGCCGCCCTCTTCTTCCGACTTGTCCCCCTCTTAGGGGGGTCTTTTCCCCCTCTTTGGTTCTTCTTGCCGTCCCACCGTGCCTTCTTCTAGCTCTTTTACAGGCGGTGGCCCAGTCTTCTGTCGCCGCTGTCGCCGTCTTCTGTTTATTTCTTCTCTTCAGATGTTGCCTCGTCGATGTCTCTGCTCACAATGACGGGAACACGGCGTGCGGCGACTTATATAGGGACATCACCAGATGATGTCCCCGCCTATTATGATGTCACAGTCTCAGCATCCTCGGCTACGTGTGTACGCGGCATTAGGAAATGTGGTGGTACTCTATCAAAGTAACTTTGGTTCCTTGAATGATATAAGTAGGATAATAGATTCTAAACTGAATAAAATAGCTGTAGAATGATGTATTAAAGATATATTAGGTCATCCAATTCATCCATAAAGTTAACATGATTATAGATCATCCAGATCAAATACAAAGATGGCTCATCAATAGCTTTGTACACTGCTGGAAAGATAGACCAGTCCTTAGAGATAAAAAAGTGGACTCACAAAAAGGGCTCTTAACTGGCAGAATCTACCAAGCATATTAGTTACATCCATAAACTAAATCCAGCATGTTGGGGTGATATAGCCAGTCTGTAAGAATTGTATAAATGTTATCCAAGGACTCTGGGCACTCCAAACATGGAGGAAGTCTCAAGTTGGAATTAGCCTGCAATCTGTGGAAGAAGAAAATGTCCACATATATACTTCTGCAGGGACCACCGGGACAGCATATATAGTATTTACACAGTATCCTCAGGTCTCCAGGTGGATAGGTGGATTTAACCTGTAATAAATGGTACAGGAGTGTCAACACACAAGTTTCCGAGACAGCATATTTATACTGTATGTATATATATATATATATATATATATATATATATATATATATATATATATATATATATATATGATTTGCACAATATTCTTGGGTTTCCAGGTGGATTTAGCCTGTAATTAATGATAGAAGAATGTCCACACACAGATTTCTATGAGGACCACCAAGACCATATACGCATGGTTTAAATGTCACCCATATTGCTAGGAACCCATGAAGCAGATAACTAAATAAAAGTAAAAAAAAAACACATAAAAGTCAACTCACTGCAATAAAACATCAAGTTATAAAGACTTAATTTCAGGTGTAAAATCAAAAGGCCATTCATCATAGGAAGATATAAGGGGCATCACCACAAGATCAAATAGGAGAAAGACTGACATCTGACCAGTTTCATTGGTATCCAAACTTCCTCAGAGACTGTCTTTATAATTTTGTGATAAAATGTGTTTGTTAAAAAGTTGGTTGCTTGGTTGACAGTTATATTCCACGTACACATGATCAGACTATCCGGCAGACTTAGTCCGGCAGACAAGCCGCTGGACTTTGCAGCGGAAGTCCATTGGACTTTCTGAACAAGCTGACTTGCACACACACGACCACAGACTAGGTCCAGCGGACAATCCGCCGGACTTTTGGCAGAGGTCCGCCAGACTTTCCAAACTGGCCCTGACCGGCCAGGCTGCGTGCTCGGATAAGAGCCTGGTATGGACTTTGGGGGGACTCCCACGCCATTTTTCGGCATAGGGGTTACCCTTAAAACCCATAGCAAGTGACGGGGCTCGCAAGGTGTCAATTTCGCCGATGGAGGTGACGAGATTGACTTCCTTCTCTAGTCCCATCGTACCTGAAGTCATGTTCAAAATGAATGAACTTTAGTCCGTGTGTGGGCAAGTCCGTTCATTTGGAAAGTCCAAAGGTGAGCACACAGACGAGCGGATTGTCCGCTCAAAAGCAGAGTCCTGTGGACAATTTTGAGTCAAGTCTTCTTTCTAAGTCCGCCAGACTTTTGGGAAGAAAAAGTCCGCTGGAGCCCACACACAATCGAATTATAGAGCTATAGTCCAATCGCATGTACGCGGCAATATTGGTTGACAGTTATATATATATATTTTTTCTCTCTTTTTCATATGTTTCAATTTCCAAAGCAGATATTTCTTCCGAAGTGTTTTCTTTGTTCATTTCCATTACATAGGAGATATGGAGATTTGTCATTTAGGCTGGCTATACATAATAGTAATCATAATTATAATCATTTTTTTTTTGTTCAACCAGTGAGTTGAAGGAAAAAAAAGGCCCCGTTTCCCCATCCATGCACTCAATCTGGATGGGGAAATCACTCCCACTAAGCTATTGTGTTCTGATGACAAGGATACTTCCCCACTGTCAGAACACTCTGAAAAGGGCTGCCAGCTATATCCAGCAGCACTGATCTTTTGGAAAAAACGAAACAGGCTGGTTGTAAACAAGTCGATTTACAGATCGACCTGTGTACAACCAGTCTGCCCATATATGATCGACTACTGATGGACTTTTGTACAACCAGCCTGCGCATACAAGGATCAAGATTTGGCCAGTGCCTGCTAAACTTGCCATATTTTGATCCATGTATGGCTGCCCTTACAGAATAAGGAAAATATTGTTTTATGCTTCCAAGTCAGTTCACAAGTGAAAATGACACTGTATTTATGGCAAAATCAAAGGTAAAATATTTTGTTAGTATTATTGTGTTTATATACACTATATTACAAAAAGTATTGGGGACACCTGACTTTGTATCCACATTATTATTACTATTATACAGGATTTATATAGCGGCAACAGTTTGTATAAAAGGGAAACAATACAGTTATAATACAATAAAATACAAGAGGATTAAGAGGCCCTGCTCAGAAGAGTTTACAATCTAATAGGGTGGGGCAGGTGGTACAAAAGGTTGTAACTGTGGGGAATGAGCTGATGGAAGTGGTAAAAGATTAGTTGGAGATGTGATAGGCTTCCCTGAAGAGATGAGTTTTCAGGGATCGCCTGAAGGTAGCAAGAATAGGGGATAGCCGGACAGGTTGAGCTAGTGAGTTCCAGAAGATGGGAGAGGCTCTGGAGAAATCCCGAAGACTAGCATGGGAGGAGGAAAAGAGAGAGCTTGAGAGTAGGAGGTCCTGAGAAGAGCGGAGAGGATGGTTTGGGTGATATTTGGAGACAAGATTGGTGATGTAGGTCGGGGCAGACTTGTGAATGGCTTTGTATGTTGTGGTTAGTATTTTGAATTTAATTCTCTGGGCGATTGGGAGCCAGTGTAGGGACTGGAGGAGAGGGTTGACAGACACTGAGTGGTTGGTAAGGTGGATAAGTCTGGCAGCAGCATTCATAATAGACTGAAAAGAGGATAGCCTATGGAGAGGCAGGCCAATGAGAAGGGAGTTGCAATAGTCAAGGCGAGAGATAACTAGGGAGTGAATGAGGAGCTTGGTGGTTTAATTTGTTAAAAAGGGGCAAACTTTAGAGAGGTTATGGAGGCGATTTCTACAAACCTTTGATTGGATTTAAGGCTGAAATGACAAGTCAGAGTCTAAGATTACACCTAGTACCCTTGAGTGAAGAGAGGGACTGATGGTTGCTTTGTTGATTTTGATGGAAAAGTCATGGAGGGGGCATGGGGGGAATATTAATAGCTCAATTTTAGAGAAATTTAGTTGAAGGAAGTGGTGCGAAATCCATGCTGATATGTCAGTTAGTAAGTTAGTAATGCAAGAGGAGACTGAAAGAGTGAGGTGAGGAGTAGACAGATAGATTTGGGGGTCATCAGCGTATAAGTGTTATTGGAAGCCGTGGGTGGTTATCAAGTGACCAAGGGAGGAGGTGTTGCTAGAGAAGAGAAGGGGTCCAAGAACAGAGCCTTGGGGGACCCCCACAGAAAGGGGCAACGGAGAGGAGGAGACAGAGTTGTAGGTAACACTAAAGGTGCGCTGTGATAGGTAGGCAGAGAACCAGGATAAAGCAGAATCTTGGAGGCCAAGGGAATGGAGTTTATTGAGAAGAAGCGGTTGGTCAACATTATCAAAGGCTGCAGAGAGATCCAGTAGTAGGAGTATGGAGTACTGGCTGTTGGTTTTAGTTAGTGAGTTTTGGTAAGGCAGTTTCCGTGGATTGCTGCGAGTGAAAGCCAGACTGTAAGGGGTCAAGAAGGTTATTTTCACTGAGGTAGGAGCTAAGATGGCCGTAGACTGAGCGTTCTAGAAGGTTAGAGGTGAATGGGAGCAATGAGATGGGTCCTAAGTTGTTCAGGTTGGTAGGGTCCAGTGAGGGCTTTTTAAGTATGGGAGTGATCTGCACATGTTTTACAGGGGAGGGGAAGGTGCCACTAGAGAGGGAGAGATTGAAGATATGAGTGAGGGAGCATAGGATAGAAGAGGAGGGTGGCTGTAGTAGTTGTGAGGGAACAGGATCCAAAGGACGATTGGTTAGGTAGGAATCTGAGAAAAGTTTTGTAACCTCTTCAGTAGTAGCCAATTCAAGAGTGTTGAATGTGCTGTTAGGCAAGGTATGTTGGGCGGGGAAGATGCACGCACAGTTAAATGTCCTCACAAATTGCATCAATCTTGTCTTTGAAGTGATTGGCAATCTTTTTGGCAGCGAGTTAGTGGGTAGAGAGGGTGGGGGACGAAGCAGAGAGTTAAAGGTTGAGAAGAGCTGACGGGGACTGGATGACAAGGTATTAATAAGAGAGACAAAGTAGGCTTATTTGGCAGCATGGAGGCAGAAATTGTATTTTAGAAGGGCAGATTTATATGGGGTGAAGTCCTGCAGGCATTTCGTTTTATGCCACAGTTGTTCAAGAGCATGGCAATTAGTGATGGACGAACGTTTCGCCCGGCGGTCGTTTCGCGGCGAATTTCCGACATTCGCGGTCCGCACGTTCGAACGCCTTTTTTCCGTCGTTCGCCGCGGCGGACTTACGTGTTTAATGTATACAAGAACTTTAACCTTTGGTGACATGTTTATCATGTGATACAGGACAGCCAATTGAGACATGACAGCACATGGACACTTGGACATTCCCCCTAACCTATAAATACACCCGATCCGGTGGCCATTTTACATTCTTTCTTCTGTTACGATAGGGACAGGTTCCTGTGTGGAGTAGGGAGAGATAAACCACTAGCTATTTGGTAAACAAAAGTTCTTTTCAGGACTGGTATAGGTGTTAGGTGTTGATAAGTTTGCTGTGCTGCTGATTCTTGCAGCAGCCTGAGTGTCTTTTGTTAGTTTAGAGAAAGGGAAAGGACGGTGTATGCTACAGGGACAGCCAGATTAGTCTTTCATCATCATCATCATCATCATCATCATTAGCTGTTACTATCAAGGTCCACAAAAGAGCTGTTCCAGTAACCACTAATCGTTCTCTTTTTTTGCCAATTTGTATAGGGACAGGAAGGAAGCAGTGTTGTCAGGCAGTGAGGGTAATTTTAAAGACTTGCTGTTATTATTAGTTCCACAAAGGTTCTTTTCAGGACTGGTATCAGTGGTACAGTAATAGGCTTGTACATGTATAATATTCTTTCTTCCAAATATAGAAAGGATATTATACTTGACTGCTGCCCTTCTGCTGCAGTCTGCTAAACATTCACAACTCACTTGTTCCACAAAAGTTCTTATAAGGACTGGTAACTTGGTATAGGGTGCTACGGTACATAGGCTTGAGTGCGGTACAGTCTGCTGTTCTGTAAGGACCGCTATCGGTCCACAATAGATAGGGTTGACGTGCACCACTGCTGACCGCTGCCCTATACTGCAGCAGTCCTTCAGCGGTATAGGGACTGACGTACAGTCTGCTAATCACTAACACACAACCTGCTTGTTCCACAAAAGTTCTTATAAGGACTGGTAACTTGGTATAGGGTGCTACGGTACATAGGCTTGAGTGCGGTACAGTCTGCTGTTCTGTAAGGACCGCTATCGGTCCACAATAGATAGGGTTGACGTGCACCACTGCTGACCGCTGCCCTATACTGCAGCAGTCCTTCAGCGGTATAGGGACTGACGTACAGTCTGCTAATCACTAACACACAACCTGCTTGTTCCACAAAAGTTCTTATAAGGACTGGTAACTTGGTATAGGGTGCTACGGTACATAGGCTTGAGTGCGGTACAGTCTGCTGTTCTGTAAGGACCGCTATCGGTCCACAATAGATAGGGTTGACGTGCACCACTGCTGACCGCTGCCCTATACTGCAGCAGTCCTTCAGCGGTATAGGGACTGACGTACAGTCTGCTAATCACTAACACACAACCTGCTTGTTCCACAAAAGTTCTTATAAGGACTGGTAACTTGGTATAGGGTGCTACGGTACATAGGCTTGAGTGCGGTACAGTCTGCTGTTCTGTAAGGACCGCTATCGGTCCACAATAGATAGGGTTGACGTGCACCACTGCTGACCGCTGCCCTATACTGCAGCAGTCCTTCAGCGGTATAGGGACTGACGTACAGTCTGCTAAACACTAATACACAACCTGCTTGGTCCACAAAAGTTCTTATAAGGACTGGTAACTTGGTATAGGGTGCTACGGTACATAGGCTTGAGTGCGGTACAGTCTGCTGTTCTGTAAGGACCGCTATCGGTCCACAATAGATAGGGTTGACGTGCACCACTGCTGACTGCTGCCCTATACTGCAGCAGTCCTTCATCGGTATAGGGACTAAGAGTTTTGTCACAGGGTCATTTAAAAAATGACAGGCAGAGGAAGAGGCAGGCCCTTCCGCAGGGGTGGTAGGGGTAGGGCAGGAGCAACAGGCTTGAGCCAAAGTGGGAAGTTGCAGAAGGTGCGTTCAATTACTTTAAAGGATGCACCAGACTTGGTTGAGTGGCTCGCTCAGCCTTACTCTTCTGCACCCTCCTCATCCTCTCGATCTGCACCCTCTTCTTCACTCTCTGCTATGTGCACCCCCAAAGACACTACCACCAACAACACGACCACCACCACCACCACCACATACCTTCCGCTTGAGTCACTGGAATTATTTTCCGATCCATATCAAGAGGACATTTCTGATGCGCAGCCACTCTTGGTATTGGATCAGGAAGAGGAGGTAGCAACAAGCGCTACTCAGCAGTCTGACGACAGTACCCAGATCAGCCCAAGGAGGAGGTTGGTCCCCGGTGTTGCTGCCTACTCCGAGATCTCTACTTATAGCGGTGGGGAAGGTGACGTTGATGATGACGTGTCTAGTGATGTCACGTGGGTGCCCACAAGAGAGGAAGAGGAGGGGAGTTCAGAGGGAGATATGGACCAGCAGATAGGGAGGAGAAGCAGGAATAACTTACATTGCACAGGAGGGACAAAGCAGACTGCAAATGTATCAGGAGCGAGTCATCGACCATGTACGGTCACATCTGGCGCTCCCAGGACACCGGCACATGGCTCCGCAGTGTGGGCTTTTTTTAACGTGTCCGCTGCTGACAATAGCGTTGCCATCTGCAATCTTTGCAGTCAACGCGTTAGTCGCGGTAAGCCCAATACTCACCTAGGGACGACCGCCTTAAGAAGGCACATGAGCAGCCATCACCGAGCCCAGTGGGAGCAACGGAACACACAAAGCCACACTGCAGGCTCTCACCGTCCAGCCTCGTCTTCTACTTCTCCTTCTCCTCTCTCCTCACAATTGTCCTCCACTCCACCTTCCATCACGCCAAGCTCACATTTTTCTGCAAAAAGGCAGGCTTCCGTGGGCCTAATGTTTGAGCGTAAAAAAATGATGACGCCGGATAACCCTCTTGCCCAACGGTTGGCGGCTGGCTTGTCAGAACTCATAGCCCGCCAACTACTGCCATATAAACTGGTGGACTCGGAGGCCTTTCGCAAATTTGTGGCCATTGGAACACCACAATGGAAGGTCCCAGGAAGGAAGTATTTCTCAGAGAAGGGCATCCCAGAGCTATATGGCCATGTTCAGCGGCAAGTGAATGTATCTCTGGCACACAGTGTCGGTGCCAAGATACATCTGACCACAGACACGTGGTCTAGCAAACACGGGCAGGGAAGGTATATCAGTTTTACTGCCCACTGGGTGAACCTTCTGACGGCCGTCAAGCATGTAACCCGTGGCACCCGTGTAGATTTGGTTTTACCGCCACGGATTGCATGCAGGCCTGACTCTTCTTCTCCTCCTCCTACTCCATCCTCCTCCCTCTCCTCCTCAGCTGCCTCCTCCTTTTCCGCTGCTAGCGTCTCTTCCGCTGCACCGCCCAAGCTCCCCAGAACCTATTCCACATGCCAGGTGAGACGTTGCCATGCCGTGCTGCGTCTGTTGTGCCTGGAAGCAAAGAGCCACACTGGCCCGGCACTCCTTTCAGCTTTGCGTTCACAGGCAGATGAGTGGCTAACACCGCTCAATTTGACAGTTGGTAAAGTGGTGTGTGACAACGGTGCCAATCTGCTTAGCGCATTGAAACAGGGCAAAATCACGCACGTGCCGTGCATGGCACACGTCTTAAACTTGGTCGTGCAGCGATTCCTTGTCAAATACCCTGGGGTCCAGGACATCTTGCGGCAGGCAAGGAAAATCTCGGCCCATTTCAGAAGATCTTACACGGCCATGGCTCGCCTTGCTGACATTCAGCGGCGACACCATCTGCCGGTCAGACGTCTTATTTGCGATTGCCCGACGCGATGGAACTCAACCTTCTATATGCTTGATAGGCTGCTCCAGCAGAAACGTGCAGTTAACGTCTACCTGTATGAACTCTGCGAAAGAAACGGTTCTGGGGAGCTGGGTTTTTTTTCACCGCGCCAGTGGCTGCTCATGCGCGACACATGCAGACTTCTGCGGCCATTTGAGGAGATCACCAAACTGGTCAGTCGCAGCCATGGCGCCATCAGTGACATGGTACCTTATGCCTTCTTTCTGGAGCGTGCATTGCGTCGTGTCATTGATCAGGCTGTGGAGGAGCAGGAGCGGGAAGATGAGGAAGTCGCAATGCTGGATGAATTCCCAGGGGGGGCTACTCTATCTGAGACAAGTCAACAACAGGAGTCTGATGAGGAGTCAGAGGAGGATGGTGCCGGGGCGGATGAGCAGGAGCAAGAAGAGCATGCTTTAAACCTTTCTGGGATCCCTGTTGTGCGAGGATGGGGAGAGGAGAATGAAGAGGACGACATTATCCTGGATGATGAGCAGGAGCCAGGCCACCACACCGCTTCCACTTTAGTGCAAATGGGGGCCTTCATGCTCCAGTGTTTTAATAGGGACCCCCGTATAAAAAGCATGAGGGTCAAGGACCAGTACTGGGTGGCAACGTACTTAGACCCCCGGTACAAACACAAAATGGCGGAAATGTTACCGCCGTCGCAGAGGGCTGTCAGAATGCAGCACTTCCAGGCCTTGCTTCGAGAAATGCTGCATTCTGCTTTTGCGTGCGCTGGCAGAGGAGCAATTCCCACTCCCAGAGAAGGATTTGCGGGTACCAATCCAACAGCGCCTGCAAGAAGAGGCCGGTTTGAAGATGTGTTGGTGACTTCGGATATGAGGTCATTCTTTCAGCCGACCCATCGACAGGTGTCATCCGGATCCAGCATCAGGGAACGCCTAGACCGTCAGGTGTCCGACTACATTGGGTTAACGGCCGATGTGGACGCTCTGAGGAGTGATGAACCCCTAGACTACTGGGTGGGCAGGCTTGACCTCTGGCCAGAGCTTGCCCAATTTGCAATCGAACTGTTGGCTTGCCCCTCATCCAGTGTCCTGTCCGAAAGGACGTTCAGCGCAGCAGGGGGGATTGTGACCGATAAGCGTACTCGCCTAGCTCACCACAGTGTTAACTACCTCACATTTCTAAAAATGAATGAGGCATGGATCTCGGAGGAATTCAACACATGTGACCAGTAGACCATGTATATGTCTATAAACTATTTTTTTAATCAAGCACACAGACCTTCTTAATTCATTTGGCTCACTTCCTTGACCCAAAAAAGCACACCGTACTATATGCCCCTACCCTCCTCTTTGAAGAGGTTGAGCGGTGTCATATTTCTACTGGGGCTGCTTATGATATCCCTGTGCTGTGCTGACTTCCTCCTGGGGGTTCTTATTATGAAGGGATCACACTATCCCTGTGCTGTGCTGACTTCCTCCTGGGGGTTCTTATTATGAGGGGATCACACCATCCCTGTGCTGTGCTGACTTCCTCCTGGGGCTGCTTACGGTGCTGCTGTCAGTGCTGTATGTCACGGTGCTGCTGTCAGCGCTGTATGTCACGGTGCTGCTGTCAGCGCTGTATGTCACGGTGCTGCTGTCAGCGCTGTATGTCACGGTGCTGCTGTCAGCGCTGTATGTCACGGTGCTGCTGTCAGCGCTGTATGTCACGGTGCTGCTGTCAGCGCTGTATGTCACGGTGCTGCTGTCAGCGCTGTATGTCACGGTGCTGCTGTCAGCGCTGTATGTCACGGTGCTGCTGTCAGTGCTCTGTATTACGGTGCTGCTGTCAGATGCCTCTATCACGGTGCATGTGTCATTCCGGTATGTCACGCTGCTGGTGATCATCTCCTGCACCCTCTTCTTTGCCTACCCTGGTCCCTGACCTTCCCTCTCCTCCATTGCCTTCATTAGCTCCATAGTCCTGAATTGTTAGAACAATTTCCCAAATAAAATAAAAATGCTTGTAGTTATCGATCCCAAATTCACCTCATACATGTATTATGTCATTGTCCAGATGGTGGGACTACGTTTTACCCCCTAATAATTACCACGTGGCCGCAAATTCGACATGAAGGTTTGCAAAGTTCGCCTCCCATTGAAGTCAATGGGGCCCGCGGCGAACGTTCGGTTTCGCGAACGTTTGGGTCCGTTCGCATTTCGCTTTCGCGAAACGTCCCGTCGGAAGTTCGTCCATCACTAATGGCAATGTCTCTTGAGATTTCTAGTTTTGCCAGCTTATAATGGTTGGGTTATAATGGTTGGGGCCTGAATCTGCACGTGGTTAGAGGAGCAAGTGCATTTAGTGATGATGAGAATGAACTGTTGTAGGCAGAGGTGGCCAGGTCAGGACAGAGCAGGTGGAGATATTATGTCATATAGGTGGTCATTAGCAGAATAGAGAGGAGAAAGGTAAAGTGGCAAACTACAGGTTTTTGTTTGCTGCTTGGAGGGATGGGTGGTTGGAGGCAAGTGTACAGTGAAACTGGTGAGGTTGTGATCAGAGAGAGGAAAGGGGGTATTGGTGAGGTTGCCAGGATTGCAGAGATGGGAGAATACAAGGTCGAGGGTATTACCATTGAGTGAGTGAAGATGAGGTTCAGTTGAGACATTGAGCTGTAGTTGGGCTGTTAACATTGACAGTAATGTTGAAGTCACCAAGAATGATGGGTATTTCAGAGGAAAGAATGTAGGGTAGCCAGGCAGCAAAGTCATCAAGACTTTGACATGAAGTTTAATGGCATCCAAGTCTTAGTCCATAGGGTTCAATATTGATTTGGCCAAGCCTTTGCAGCTATAACAGCTGCAACTCTTCTGGGCAGGCTGTCCACAAGGTTTAGGAGTGTGTCTATGGGAATGTTTGACCATTCTTCTAGAAGCGCATTTGTGAGGTTAGGCACTGATGTTGCAGAGAGAGCCTGGCTCACAGCATGCGCTCTAATTCATCCCACAAGTGTTCTATCGGTCTGAAGTTAGGACTCTGTGCAGGCCAGTCAAGTTCCTCCACCCCAAACTCGCTCATCTACGTCTTTATGGATCTTGCTTTGTGCACTGGTGTGCAGTCATGTTGGAACAGGAAAGGGCAATCTCCAAACTGTTCCCACAATGTTGGGAGCATGAAAATGTCCAAAAAACAACCCCACAACACAATCCCCCCTCCACCAAAGGATTTGGACCAGTGCACAAAGCAAAGTCCATAAAGACATGGATGAGCGAGTTTGGGGTGGAGGAACATGACTAGCCTGCAAACAATCCTGACCTCAACCCAATGGAACACCTTTGGGATGAATTAGAGAGCAGACTTTGAGCCAGCCCTTCTTTCCAAGATCAGTGCCTGACCTGACAAATGCGCTTCTGGAAGAATGGTCGAACATTCCCATAGACACAATCCTAGACCTTGTCAGGGTCGTCTTTAATATTGATTGGACCCTGGGCAAAAATTTTCTTAGGGCCCCCCTCCCCCCATGCAATTTCGCTCTCCGCCTTCTCTGAGACATACAATAAATAGCAGCTAGACTTAAAATCAGTTTACTGTATCAGATCAGGCAGCGATTGCGATTGGTTGCCAGAGGTTACAGCATATCATTACTGCTTACTGATTGTTGCTAGAGGTTACAGCACTCCTTAAGGCTCACTGATTAGTTGCTAGAGGTTACAGCACATTTCTGCTTGTTGATTGGCTGCTAGAGATTGCTGTACAGTAATACTGCTCACTGGTTGCTATAGGTTACAGCACATCTTCTCCTCAATGCAGGGGGGCATTATATGCCTATGAATGCTACCTTTATTTACATATCAATGCAGTTGGCCTCAGCTATTTACATATGCATGTCACTGCTATTTACATATGAATGCCAGTATTTACATGTAAACACAGGTCTGCAGGTGAGTCATCTGTACACAACAATAGAGCAGAGCTGGGCAGCATTAGTAGCAGCACAGGACTAAAACTTCAAGGGACAAGGGAATGTAAAGTGGGATAGTTGGCAAGTATGAGGCAGCAACAACAATGACAGGGCCCAGGGCAGCTGCCCCTTTTGCCCTGCCTTAAAGACGGCCCTGGACCTTGTGGACAGCCTTCCCAGGAGAGTTGAAGCTGTTATAGCTGCAAAGGGTGGGCCAACTCAATGTTGAACTCTACAGACTAAGACTTGGATGCCATTAAAGTTCATGTACATGTAAAGGCAGGTGTCTCAATACCTTTGGTAATATAGTGTAAGTTTTTCCACAATTAATTTAATGGGATTAATTTAAGGATTTTGTGGTTACATTATTTGCATTTTAATTGGCTCATTATATTGTCTTATTTATATTTAACAAAACAATTAATTAATATGCTTTTCCAATGCGCAATAGTTCACTCATCGTAACAGTTTTAAACTTTTAAAACATGCAGATGAAGGTGTCAGAAAAACACGTGTGTTTTCTTTTTAATAAAACAAAACCCTTTTAGAATTAGTTCACATTGGTATTGCTGATGTGCACATAAGTACTCAAAAAACAAAAAAAACAACAAGATTTAATTTATTCGAGCAAGTCAAAATAGCCTTGAAACACTGACAATGTATGTTTCTTTTAGCATATATTATAGCAATCTGTATGTGAAAAAATATATATGTAAAATTCAACTTCTTCTTTTGTTTTAGAATCTTAGAGTCTTTTTGTTTTCATCAAGGAATGTTGTATTCTGAGAAGCAATATAACAAAAAGAAAAAAAAAAGAAAATGTGACCTTTTAGTTTTTTTCAGTGCTGCCTTTCAAGAGCACATTTTACTGCTTTAACTCCATTAGTGTTAAGGTTTATATTACAGTGGAGAGTACTACATCTGCTCAGTCTTTTAAAAGTGTTCTTCTCTACTTTCCTTATCTTCTTTTAAATTACAGTACAGAGAGCCAAAGGAATTTCAGGAGCTATTCTGAATTTCCTAGCAGCAAGAACAAAGGTATTGAAATGGGCATAAAAGGGTAAAAGCACAAAGCTCCTGCCAAGTGCAGAGATGGTTGCAGTATCTTAAGCCTTGAGAAATTGCACATTGGTAATGTATTATTTGGCTCCCATAAGGATTCATGGTTCCATTTCAACTTTTTTTATAAGCAAAAGCAAGATATTGAAAATTAATTGTCTCACAGAGATAATGAGTTTGGGCCTGTTGTAATTCACATTGGACACCTTTTGCTAACTACGTCTGATCAATAGTACAAAAAGGTCAATTGCAAGAAAAAGAAAACCTTGGAGTAAAATAATGAGACAGAGGGACCTACACAAATTCTACAAGCTAGAGGCAGCGAGCAGAAAATTACTGCCACCATTTGCAATATATCATGTGTTGATTAAAAAGCAAAATGTAGCTCACAAAGTCATGCTGCAAATATTATTGCAGGAACACAATTCTCATTGAATTTTTTACAGTTGTATTTTCCCTTAAATAATAATGCTTATTATATGGAATTAGTAGCTGTTCTAATGAATATAAATAATTGAATGGTGTACAGATCATAACCAGAGGTTTGCCCAGTCTATTCTAGATGTGTGTCACAAGACTTATTTGAATAAATGGTCTGTTCAAGTATTTCTAGCTCAGTAGATAAAGACTCTGAGAAATGTATTTCTGGTTTTTGATATGCCAGTCCTTCTCTGGTAGTTACTCTATAGTTATATCCAAAAATGACTAAGTTGTAAAAGACGTAGCCAACATTAGTGATGGCCGAACGGTTCGCCCGGCGGTCGTTTCGCGGCGAATTTCCGACATTCGCGGTCCGCACGTTCGAACGCCTTTTTCCGTCGTTCGCCGCGGCGGACTTACGTGTTTAATGTATACAAGAACTTTAACCTTTGGTGACACGTTTATCATGTGATACAGGACAGCCAATTGAGACATGACAGCACATGGACACTTGTACATTCCCCCTAACCTATAAATACACCCGATCCGGTGGCCATTTTACATTCTTTCTTCTGTTAAGATAGGGACAGGTTCCTGTGTGGAGTAGGGAGAGATAAACCACTAGCTATTTGGTACACAAAAGTTCTTTTCAGGACTGGTATAGGTGTTAGGTGTTGATAGGTTTGCTGTGCTGCTGATTCTTGCAGCAGCCTGAGTGTCTTTTGTTAGTTTAGAGAAAGGGAAAGGACGGTGTATGCTACAGGGACAGCCAGATTAGTCTTTCATCATCATCATCATCATCATCATCATTAGCTGTTACTATCAAGGTCCACAAAAGAGCTGTTCCAGTAACCACTAATCGTTCTCTTTTTTTGCCAATTTGTATAGGGACAGGAAGGAAGCAGTGTTGTCAGGCAGTGAGGGTAATTTTAAAGACTTGCTGTTATTATTAGTTCCACAAAGGTTCTTTTCAGGACTGGTATCAGTGGTACAGTAATAGGCTTGTACATGTATAATATTCTTTCTTCCAAATATAGAAAGGATATTATACTTGACTGCTGCCCTTCTGCTGCAGTCTGCTAAACATTCACAACTCACTTGTTCCACAAAAGTTCTTATAAGGACTGGTAACTTGGTATAGGGTGCTACGGTACATAGGCTTGAGTGCGGTACAGTCTGCTGTTCTGTAAGGACCGCTATCGGTCCACAATAGATAGGGTTGACGTGCACCACTGCTGACCGCTGCCCTATACTGCAGCAGTCCTTCAGCGGTATAGGGACTGACGTACAGTCTGCTAATCACTAACACACAACCTGCTTGTTCCACAAAAGTTCTTATAAGGACTGGTAACTTGGTATAGGGTGCTACGGTACATAGGCTTGAGTGCGGTACAGTCTGCTGTTCTGTAAGGACCGCTATCGGTCCACAATAGATAGGGTTGACGTGCACCACTGCTGACCGCTGCCCTATACTGCAGCAGTCCTTCAGCGGTATAGGGACTGACGTACAGTCTGCTAAACACTAATACACAACCTGCTTGGTCCACAAAAGTTCTTATAAGGACTGGTAACTTGGTATAGGGTGCTACGGTACATAGGCTTGAGTGCGGTACAGTCTGCTGTTCTGTAAGGACCGCTATCGGTCCACAATAGATAGGGTTGACGTGCACCACTGCTGACCGCTGCCCTATACTGCAGCAGTCCTTCAGCGGTATAGGGACTGACGTACAGTCTGCTAAACACTAATACACAACCTGCTTGGTCCACAAAAGTTCTTATAAGGACTGGTAACTTGGTATAGGGTGCTACGGTACATAGGCTTGAGTGCGGTACAGTCTGCTGTTCTGTAAGGACCGCTATCGGTCCACAATAGATAGGGTTGACGTGCACCACTGCTGACCGCTCACCTATACTGCAGCAGTCCTTCAGCGGTATAGGGACTGACGTACAGTCTGCTAATCACTAACACACAACCTGCTTGTTCCACAAAAGTTCTTATAAGGACTGGTAACTTGGTATAGGGTGCTACGGTACATAGGCTTGAGTGCGGTACAGTCTGCTGTTCTGTAAGGACCGCTATCGGTCCACAATAGATAGGGTTGACGTGCACCACTGCTGACCGCTGCCCTATACTGCAGCAGTCCTTCAGCGGTATAGGGACTGACGTACAGTCTGCTAATCACTAACACACAACCTGCTTGTTCCACAAAAGTTCTTATAAGGACTGGTAACTTGGTATAGGGTGCTACGGTACATAGGCTTGAGTGCGGTACAGTCTGCTGTTCTGTAAGGACCGCTATCGGTCCACAATAGATAGGGTTGACGTGCACCACTGCTGACCGCTGCCCTATACTGCAGCAGTCCTTCAGCGGTATAGGGACTGACGTACAGTCTGCTAAACACTAATACACAACCTGCTTGGTCCACAAAAGTTCTTATAAGGACTGGTAACTTGGTATAGGGTGCTACGGTACATAGGCTTGAGTGCGGTACAGTCTGCTGTTCTGTAAGGACCGCTATCGGTCCACAATAGATAGGGTTGACGTGCACCACTGCTGACCGCTCACCTATACTGCAGCAGTCCTTCAGCGGTATAGGGACTGACGTACAGTCTGCTAATCACTAACACACAACCTGCTTGTTCCACAAAAGTTCTTATAAGGACTGGTAACTTGGTATAGGGTGCTACGGTACATAGGCTTGAGTGCGGTACAGTCTGCTGTTCTGTAAGGACCGCTATCGGTCCACAATAGATAGGGTTGACGTGCACCACTGCTGACCGCTGCCCTATACTGCAGCAGTCCTTCAGCGGTATAGGGACTGACGTACAGTCTGCTAATCACTAACACACAACCTGCTTGTTCCACAAAAGTTCTTATAAGGACTGGTAACTTGGTATAGGGTGCTACGGTACATAGGCTTGAGTGCGGTACAGTCTGCTGTTCTGTAAGGACCGCTATCGGTCCACAATAGATAGGGTTGACGTGCACCACTGCTGACCGCTGCCCTATACTGCAGCAGTCCTTCAGCGGTATAGGGACTGACGTACAGTCTGCTAAACACTAATACACAACCTGCTTGGTCCACAAAAGTTCTTATAAGGACTGGTAACTTGGTATAGGGTGCTACGGTACATAGGCTTGAGTGCGGTACAGTCTGCTGTTCTGTAAGGACCGCTATCGGTCCACAATAGATAGGGTTGACGTGCACCACTGCTGACCGCTCACCTATACTGCAGCAGTCCTTCAGCGGTATAGGGACTGACGTACAGTCTGCTAATCACTAACACACAACCTGCTTGTTCCACAAAAGTTCTTATAAGGACTGGTAACTTGGTATAGGGTGCTACGGTACATAGGCTTGAGTGCGGTACAGTCTGCTGTTCTGTAAGGACCGCTATCGGTCCACAATAGATAGGGTTGACGTGCACCACTGCTGACCGCTGCCCTATACTGCAGCAGTCCTTCAGCGGTATAGGGACTGACGTACAGTCTGCTAAACACTAATACACAACCTGCTTGGTCCACAAAAGTTCTTATAAGGACTGGTAACTTGGTATAGGGTGCTACGGTACATAGGCTTGAGTGCGGTACAGTCTGCTGTTCTGTAAGGACCGCTATCGGTCCACAATAGATAGGGTTGACGTGCACCACTGCTGACCGCTCACCTATACTGCAGCAGTCCTTCAGCGGTATAGGGACTGACGTACAGTCTGCTAATCACTAACACACAACCTGCTTGTTCCACAAAAGTTCTTATAAGGACTGGTAACTTGGTATAGGGTGCTACGGTACATAGGCTTGAGTGCGGTACAGTCTGCTGTTCTGTAAGGACCGCTATCGGTCCACAATAGATAGGGTTGACGTGCACCACTGCTGACCGCTGCCCTATACTGCAGCAGTCCTTCAGCGGTATAGGGACTGACGTACAGTCTGCTAATCACTAACACACAACCTGCTTGTTCCACAAAAGTTCTTATAAGGACTGGTAACTTGGTATAGGGTGCTACGGTACATAGGCTTGAGTGCGGTACAGTCTGCTGTTCTGTAAGGACCGCTATCGGTCCACAATAGATAGGGTTGACGTGCACCACTGCTGACCGCTGCCCTATACTGCAGCAGTCCTTCAGCGGTATAGGGACTGACGTACAGTCTGCTAAACACTAATACACAACCTGCTTGGTCCACAAAAGTTCTTATAAGGACTGGTAACTTGGTATAGGGTGCTACGGTACATAGGCTTGAGTGCGGTACAGTCTGCTGTTCTGTAAGGACCGCTATCGGTCCACAATAGATAGGGTTGACGTGCACCACTGCTGACCGCTCACCTATACTGCAGCAGTCCTTCAGCGGTATAGGGACTGACGTACAGTCTGCTAATCACTAACACACAACCTGCTTGTTCCACAAAAGTTCTTATAAGGACTGGTAACTTGGTATAGGGTGCTACGGTACATAGGCTTGAGTGCGGTACAGTCTGCTGTTCTGTAAGGACCGCTATCGGTCCACAATAGATAGGGTTGACGTGCACCACTGCTGACCGCTCACCTATACTGCAGCAGTCCTTCAGCGGTATAGGGACTGACGTACAGTCTGCTAATCACTAACACACAACCTGCTTGTTCCACAAAAGTTCTTATAAGGACTGGTAACTTGGTATAGGGTGCTACGGTACATAGGCTTGAGTGCGGTACAGTCTGCTGTTCTGTAAGGACCGCTATCGGTCCACAATAGATAGGGTTGACGTGCACCACTGCTGACCGCTGCCCTATACTGCAGCAGTCCTTCAGCGGTATAGGGACTGACGTACAGTCTGCTAAACACTAATACACAACCTGCTTGGTCCACAAAAGTTCTTATAAGGACTGGTAACTTGGTATAGGGTGCTACGGTACATAGGCTTGAGTGCGGTACAGTCTGCTGTTCTGTAAGGACCGCTATCGGTCCACAATAGATAGGGTTGACGTGCACCACTGCTGACCGCTGCCCTATACTGCAGCAGTCCTTCAGCGGTATAGGGACTGACGTACAGTCTGCTAAACACTAATACACAACCTGCTTGGTCCACAAAAGTTCTTATAAGGACTGGTAACTTGGTATAGGGTGCTACGGTACATAGGCTTGAGTGCGGTACAGTCTGCTGTTCTGTAAGGACCGCTATAGGTCCACAATAGATAGGGTTGACGTGCACCACTGCTGACCGCTCACCTATACTGCAGCAGTCCTTCAGCGGTATAGGGACTAAGAGTTTTGTCACAGGGTCATTTAAAAAATGACATGCAGAGGAAGAGGCAGGCCCTTCCGCAGGGGTGGTAGGGGTAGGGCAGGAGCAACAGGCTTGAGCCAAAGTGGGAAGTTGCAGAAGGTGCGTTCAATTACTTTAAAGGATGCACCAGACTTGGTTGAGTGGCTCGCTCAGCCTTACTCTTCTGCACCCTCCTCATCCTCTCGATCTGCACCCTCTTCTTCACTCTCTGCTATGTGCACCCCCAAAGACACTACCACCAACAACACGACCACCACCACCACCACCACATACCTTCCGCTTGAGTCACTGGAATTATTTTCCGATCCATATCAAGAGGACATTTCTGATGCGCAGCCACTCTTGGTATTGGATCAGGAAGAGGAGGTAGCAACAAGCGCTACTCAGCAGTCTGACGCCAGTACCCAGATCAGCCCAAGGAGGAGGTTGGTCCCCGGTGTTGCTGCCTACTCTACTTATAGCGGTGGGGAAGGTGACGTTGATGATGACGTGTCTAGTGATGTCACGTGGGTGCCCACAAGAGAGGAAGAGGAGGGGAGTTCAGAGGGAGATATGGACCAGCAGATAGGGAGGAGAAGCAGCAATGACTTACATTGCACAGCAGGGACAAAGCAGACTGCAAATGTATCAGGAGCGAGTCATCGACCATGTACGGTCACATCTGGCGCTCCCAGGACACCGGCACATGGCTCCGCAGTGTGGGCTTTTTTTAACGTGTCCGCTGCTGACAATAGCGTTGCCATCTGCAATCTTTGCAGTCAACGCGTTAGTCGCGGTAAGCCCAATACTCACCTAGGGACGACCGCCTTAAGAAGGCACATGAGCAGCCATCACCGAGCCCAGTGGGAGCAACGGAACACACAAAGCCACACTGCAGGCTCTCACCGTCCAGCCTCGTCTTCTACTTCTCCTTCTCCTCTCTCCTCACAATTGTCCTCCACTCCACCTTCCATCACGCCAAGCTCACATTTTTCTGCAAAAAGGCAGGCTTCCGTGGGCCTAATGTTTGAGCGTAAAAAAATGATGACGCCGGATAACCCTCTTGCCCAACGGTTGGCGGCTGGCTTGTCAGAACTCATAGCCCGCCAACTACTGCCATATAAACTGGTGGACTCGGAGGCCTTTCGCAAATTTGTGGCCATTGGAACACCACAATGGAAGGTCCCAGGAAGGAAGTATTTCTCAGAGAAGGGCATCCCAGAGCTATATGGCCATGTTCAGCGGCAAGTGAATGTATCTCTGGCACACAGTGTCGGTGCCAAGATACATCTGACCACAGACACGTGGTCTAGCAAACACGGGCAGGGAAGGTATATCAGTTTTACTGCCCACTGGGTGAACCTTCTGACGGCCGTCAAGCATGTAACCCGTGGCACCCGTGTAGATTTGGTTTTACCGCCACGGATTGCATGCAGGCCTGACTCTTCTTCTCCTCCTCCTACTCCATCCTCCTCCCTCTCCTCCTCAGCTGCCTCCTCCTTTTCCGCTGCTAGCGTCTCTTCCACTGCACCGCCCAAGCTCCCCAGAACCTATTCCACATGCCAGGTGAGACGTTGCCATGCCGTGCTGCGTCTGTTGTGCCTGGAAGCAAAGAGCCACACTGGCCCGGCACTCCTTTCAGCTTTGCGTTCACAGGCAGATGAGTGGCTAACACCGCTCAATTTGACAGTTGGTAAAGTGGTGTGTGACAACGGTGCCAATCTGCTTAGCGCATTGAAACAGGGCAAAATCACGCACGTGCCGTGCATGGCACACGTCTTAAACTTGGTCGTGCAGCGATTCCTTGTCAAATACCCTGGGGTCCAGGACATCTTGCGGCAGGCAAGGAAAATCTCGGCCCATTTCAGAAGATCTTACACGGCCATGGCTCGCCTTGCTGACATTCAGCGGCGACACCATCTGCCGGTCAGACGTCTTATTTGCGATTGCCCGACGCGATGGAACTCAACCTTCTATATGCTTGATAGGCTGCTCCAGCAGAAACGTGCAGTTAACGTCTACCTGTATGAACTCTGCGAAAGAAACGGTTCTGGGGAGCTGGGTTTTTTTTCACCGCGCCAGTGGCTGCTCATGCGCGACACATGCAGACTTCTGCGGCCATTTGAGGAGATCACCAAACTGGTCAGTCGCAGCCATGGCGCCATCAGTGACATGGTACCTTATGCCTTCTTTCTGGAGCGTGCATTGCGTCGTGTCATTGATCAGGCTGTGGAGGAGCAGGAGCGGGAAGATGAGGAAGTCGCAATGCTGGATGAATTCCCAGGGGGGGCTACTCTATCTGAGACAAGTCAACAACAGGAGTCTGATGAGGAGTCAGAGGAGGATGGTGCCGGGGCGGATGAGCAGGAGCAAGAAGAGCATGCTTTAAACCTTTCTGGGATCCCTGTTGTGCGAGGATGGGGAGAGGAGAATGAAGAGGACGACATTATCCTGGATGATGAGCAGGAGCCAGGCCACCACACCGCTTCCACTTTAGTGCAAATGGGGGCCTTCATGCTCCAGTGTTTTAATAGGGACCCCCGTATAAAAAGCATGAGGGTCAAGGACCAGTACTGGGTGGCAACGTACTTAGACCCCCGGTACAAACACAAAATGGCGGAAATGTTACCGCCGTCGCAGAGGGCTGTCAGAATGCAGCACTTCCAGGCCTTGCTTCGAGAAATGCTGCATTCTGCTTTTGCGTGCGCTGGCAGAGGAGCAATTCCCACTCCCAGAGAAGGATTTGCGGGTACCAATCCAACAGCGCCTGCAAGAAGAGGCCGGTTTGAAGATGTGTTGGTGACTTCGGATATGAGGTCATTCTTTCAGCCGACCCATCGACAGGTGTCATCCGGATCCAGCATCAGGGAACGCCTAGACCGTCAGGTGTCCGACTACATTGGGTTAACGGCCGATGTGGACGCTCTGAGGAGTGATGAACCCCTAGACTACTGGGTGGGCAGGCTTGACCTCTGGCCAGAGCTTGCCCAATTTGCAATCGAACTGTTGGCTTGCCCCTCATCCAGTGTCCTGTCCGAAAGGACGTTCAGCGCAGCAGGGGGGATTGTGACCGATAAGCGTACTCGCCTAGCTCACCACAGTGTTAACTACCTCACATTTCTAAAAATGAATGAGGCATGGATCTCGGAGGAATTCAACACATGTGATCAGTAGACCATGTATATGTCTATAAACAATTTTTGGAATCAAGCACACAGACCTTCTTAATTCATTTGGCTCACTTCCCTGACCCAAAAAAGCACACCGTACTATATGCCCCTACCCTCCTCTTTGAAGAGGTTGAGCGGTGTCATATTTCTACTGGGGCTGCTTATTATGAGGGGTTCCCACCATCCCTGTGCTGTGCTGACTTCCTCCTGGGTGTTCTTATTATGAGGGGCTCCCACCATCCCTGTGCTGTGCTGACTTCCTCCTGGGGGTTCTTATTATGAGGGGATCACACCATCCCTGTGCTGTGCTGACTTCCTCCTGGGGCTGCTTACGGTGCTGCTGTCAGCGCTGTATGTCACGGAGCTGCTGTCAGCGCTGTATGTCACGGAGCTGCTGTCAGCGCTGTATGTCACGGAGCTGCTGTCAGCGCTGTATGTCACGGAGCTGCTGTCAGCGCTGTATGTCACGGAGCTGCTGTCAGCGCTGTATGTCACGGAGCTGCTGTCAGCGCTGTATGTCACGGAGCTGCTGTCAGCGCTGTATGTCACGGTGCTGCTGTCAGCGCTGTATGTCACGGAGCTGCTGTCAGCGCTGTATGTCACGGAGCTGCTGTCAGTGCTGTATGTCACGGAGCTGCTGTCAGCGCTGTATGTCACGGAGCTGCTGTCAGCGCTGTATGTCACGGAGCTGCTGTCAGCGCTGTATGTCACGGTGCTGCTGTCAGCGCTGTATGTCACGGTGCTGCTGTCAGCGCTGTATGTCACGGAGCTGCTGTCAGCGCTGTATGTCACGGAGCTGCTGTCAGCGCTGTATGTCACGGAGCTGCTGTCAGCGCTGTATGTCACGGAGCTGCTGTCAGCGCTGTATGTCACGGAGCTGCTGTCAGCGCTGTATGTCACGGTGCTGATGTCAGTGCTCTGTATTACGGTGCTGCTGTCAGTGCTCTGTATCTCCTGCACCCTCTTGTTTGCCTACCCTGGTCCCTGACCTTCCCTCTCCTCCATTGCCTTCATTAGCTCCATAGTCCTGAATTGTCAGAACAATTTCCCAAATAAAAAAAAAATGCTTGTAGTTATCGATCCCAAATTCACCTCATACATGTATTATGCTATTGTCCAGGTGGTGGGACTACGTGCTACCCCCTAATAATTACCCCGTGGCCGCAAATTCGACCTAAAGGTTTGCGAAATTCGCCTCCCATTGAAGTCAATGGAGCCCGCGGCGAACGGTCGTTTTCGCGAACGTTTGTGTCCGTTCGCGTTTCGCGTTCGCGAAACGTCCCGTCGGAAGTTCGTCCATCACTAGCCAACATAGACCAACAAGTAATGGCTGGAAAAAGAGTGGAACCTGGTGAGCTTTTGAAAATAAATAATCAGTATACTATGATCAATTAGAGAAAATACTGTGCACTGAGAAGGAATGTGAGCCAGAATTTTTTCTTTTTACTCGTTCTAGGTTTTTTTGTGCAAGATATAAAAGCCATTTAGACATACTCCTGGCATAGTAGTACAAAATAGTAAATGCACATAAAAGTGAGAAACATTACTATTGGTGTAAAAAACAGTAAAGAAAAACAAAAAAATTGGCCACACTCAGTTCCACAATTTATCCTACATAAATAAGATCATCATAAAGTTTTATAGCCCTTTATGTGCAAAAATGTTGCTTCATGCCTCATCTTTCCACCCACAAATTCTGTATAATAAAACAACCCCCCCCCCCCCCCATATAATGTTGAACATGTTTTGGAGTTTGGATAGATTCATACAGTAAGGCCGCGTACACACGGGCGGACTGTTCGCCCAACTTTGTCCGCTGAACAGTGTTTGGGCGGACAGTCCGCTCGTGTGTGGGCTTTCAGCGGACAGTTTCAGCGGACAGTTTGACGAACAAGGTTTTTCGGAATTTCCGAAAAACTGTCCGCTGAAACCTTGTTTCAGCGAACAGTCCGCTCGTGTGTAGGCTTGTTCGTCAAACTAAGTTCCGCGCATGCTCAGAAAGGATTTACACGCCGAAAGTTATAATGCAGTGTATAGGACGTCGTATTTTTCGTCCCGTCGTACGTGCCGTTCACGTCATCGCGCACGGTTTCAGCAAACTGTTCGTCCGTCGTGTGTGGCCATGTCCGTCCATGCTAAGTTTGAGCGGACTGTTTGCCGAAACTGTTTGACGGACAAAGTTGGGCGAACAGTCCCCGCGTGTGTACGCGGCCTAACACTTTTATTTCACGTTGGTATCCTTGGAGGTAAACTAAAAAAAAAACACAAAAAGGCTGCCCTCACAACTCTGTATAACATCCTAACTTTCTATCAGCTGTCCAGCACTTGATTAAAGCAGGGGGCAGTTAAAAAAAAAAAGTCAGCAGCTGCAAACACTGCAGCTGCTGACTTAATCAGCCCACTTACCTGTCCAGGGCGCCCGCGATGTCGGCCGCCCGAGGCCGACCCGTCCCTCGGCTCTCGGGTCCCGGCGCCGCCATTCCTTGTAAGGGAAACAGGCAGTGGAGCCTTACGGCTTCACTGCCCGTTTCCTACTGCGCATGCGCGAGTCACGCAGCGCTTTGTGAATGGGACGCGCTGTGTTCTGGAACACACAGTTTCCAGAACACAGCGCGACCCATTACCCAGAAGACGCTGCACGGAGGAGAGAAGAAAGAAGATCTCCGTGGAGGAGGAAGAGGAAGATTAGGATTATGTGCCTAGCAACAGGCACTTCTGGTAAGTAAAAAAAAAAAAAATGTCATTTTTTTTTTTTAGATTTTTTTGTAATTTTTCATATTTTTTTTTTTTTTCAGGGTGGCCCTCCACTTTAAGTAATTCACACCAACTCAAAACATACCAAAAATTAGGTGTAGTGCTTCATAAGATTAGGAAAATGACTAATATATGAATCCCAGACAATACATCAAAACCACCAAGAACAGGTGAAAACCCAATTCCTCTTTCCATTGAGCTTCAGTCTGGACGGCCCTGTTTACAAACACATTTATACACTCAATTATCAAGAGCTTATAGACCTCCTATAAATAAGGTGTCTATATGTAAGGTGAAAAGTTTGTATGTCACCAGTTGTGAAGGGAAGAACACATTTTGGAAGATCTAGTTGCACATGAAGATTTTACGCATGAAGGACACTGTTATTTGTTATTTTGGACACTTTTGCTGTATTAGTCGAATTTAGATATTGTACTTTTTTGTATGACAGTTTTGATTATTTTTCCGTTCTCTCATTCTGATATTGGGGCACTTTTTTTTCTACATCATATAGGAGGTGAGAGTGTGTTTATGTATGGCACATATATCTACTCTCTTTTGAATATTGTGCATTTTGATGTATTATTTAGGATTCATATATTAGTAATTTACTTTATCTTATGAAGCCTTGCACTTAATTTGTTGTTATATCCTTGGATGTAATCTAAGCATTCTATACCTACAATTTTTTTTTGCAACTTCTAAACTCATACATAGCTTTATAAAATCGTAGTGCTGTATTGACTAGACATTTTTAAAAATCCAATATGTGAGCTATGGCTTACTTAAATTTCATACAATATCTTTCCTATCTTTCATAGCATGGAACAAAAGAAAGCCTAAAGATATCCTGGCTGCAGGGGCTAGTGGTTCTACCAGGCCCAAAAGATAAGTGGATATATTTGGAGAGACTTGAATAATTATATGGCAGGACACTCCTAGAATATATGAATGTACCAAACAAGGTCTAAGGCCCCTTTCACACATGCGGACCGTATGTCCGTATTTCATCCATCCGTTTGCAGATGAAATACAGACATACATGCATTCCTATGGGATAGCGGGTGTCTGCGGATAAATATCCGCAGACGCTCGCTATCGTCCGCCTCCACTATTGTCCGATTCTGCAGACGGAGGAAAATCCTATTTTTCTATCCGTCTGCAGAGCGGATCGGATGAACACGGACAGATGGCCCGTGCTCGTCCGATCCCCCATAGAAGAGAGCGGAGAGCTGACAGGGCGGTCCCGACACAGTGTGCTGGGACCGCCCTGTTATCCGCCGGCTCAGCGGGGACAACGGAGCGATCCCCGCTGAGCAAGTGGATCATCACGGGGCGAATTATTACTGATCCTTCCCGTGTGAAAGGGGCCTTAAAGATATTGCCAACAGTGTGCAGGAATGGAGAGGTCTAAACTATGTAGCCTCTGTGGGCTTAGGTAGATTCTATGAATAGTTTTGAATTGTTGTAGTGTATCCCCGGCAGAAGCCAGGTGAATTGGTGGGTTGGCCCATATATCTTCCCAATCTTCTGTATCAAGCCCTGGTATATTACCCTGCTTTTTTCAAGCATAGGTTTCCAGGTCCTCATGGATGTTTGGTTCCATGATTGGCTCCTTAAAAGGACCTACATTTTGAGGTGGTAAGCTCAAGGGTCTTTGTACATAATTGTGATGAATTTGCAAATATCTAAAATGTCATAAGGGTGGTAATTTTGTAATACGGCTATGGTACTTAATGCCTTTGGTTGCCCAAAGGGCAGAGTCTGGAAGCAGGAAGCAGTGTGGTAATATATAGTGATGGCCGAACGGTTCGCCCGGCGGTCGTTTCGCGGCGAATTTCCGACATTCGCGGTCCGCACGTTCGAACGCCTTTTTCCGTCGTTCGCCGCGGCGGACTTACGTGTTTAATGTATACAAGAACTTTAACCTTTGGTGACACGTTTATCATGTGATACAGGACAGCCAATTGAGACATGACAGCACATGGACACTTGTACATTCCCCCTAACCTATAAATACACCCGATCCGGTGGCCATTTTACATTCTTTCTTCTGTTAAGATAGGGACAGGTTCCTGTGTGGAGTAGGGAGAGATAAACCACTAGCTATTTGGTACACAAAAGTTCTTTTCAGGACTGGTATAGGTGTTAGGTGTTGATAGGTTTGCTGTGCTGCTGATTCTTGCAGCAGCCTGAGTGTCTTTTGTTAGTTTAGAGAAAGGGAAAGGACGGTGTATGCTACAGGGACAGCCAGATTAGTCTTTCATCATCATCATCATCATCATCATCATTAGCTGTTACTATCAAGGTCCACAAAAGAGCTGTTCCAGTAACCACTAATCGTTCTCTTTTTTTGCCAATTTGTATAGGGACAGGAAGGAAGCAGTGTTGTCAGGCAGTGAGGGTAATTTTAAAGACTTGCTGTTATTATTAGTTCCACAAAGGTTCTTTTCAGGACTGGTATCAGTGGTACAGTAATAGGCTTGTACATGTATAATATTCTTTCTTCCAAATATAGAAAGGATATTATACTTGACTGCTGCCCTTCTGCTGCAGTCTGCTAAACATTCACAACTCACTTGTTCCACAAAAGTTCTTATAAGGACTGGTAACTTGGTATAGGGTGCTACGGTACATAGGCTTGAGTGCGGTACAGTCTGCTGTTCTGTAAGGACCGCTATCGGTCCACAATAGATAGGGTTGACGTGCACCACTGCTGACCGCTGCCCTATACTGCAGCAGTCCTTCAGCGGTATAGGGACTGACGTACAGTCTGCTAAACACTAATACACAACCTGCTTGGTCCACAAAAGTTCTTATAAGGACTGGTAACTTGGTATAGGGTGCTACGGTACATAGGCTTGAGTGCGGTACAGTCTGCTGTTCTGTAAGGACCGCTATCGGTCCACAATAGATAGGGTTGACGTGCACCACTGCTGACCGCTGCCCTATACTGCAGCAGTCCTTCAGCGGTATAGGGACTGACGTACAGTCTGCTAAACACTAATACACAACCTGCTTGGTCCACAAAAGTTCTTATAAGGACTGGTAACTTGGTATAGGGTGCTACGGTACATAGGCTTGAGTGCGGTACAGTCTGCTGTTCTGTAAGGACCGCTATCGGTCCACAATAGATAGGGTTGACGTGCACCACTGCTGACCGCTCACCTATACTGCAGCAGTCCTTCAGCGGTATAGGGACTGACGTACAGTCTGCTAATCACTAACACACAACCTGCTTGTTCCACAAAAGTTCTTATAAGGACTGGTAACTTGGTATAGGGTGCTACGGTACATAGGCTTGAGTGCGGTACAGTCTGCTGTTCTGTAAGGACCGCTATCGGTCCACAATAGATAGGGTTGACGTGCACCACTGCTGACCGCTGCCCTATACTGCAGCAGTCCTTCAGCGGTATAGGGACTGACGTACAGTCTGCTAATCACTAACACACAACCTGCTTGTTCCACAAAAGTTCTTATAAGGACTGGTAACTTGGTATAGGGTGCTACGGTACATAGGCTTGAGTGCGGTACAGTCTGCTGTTCTGTAAGGACCGCTATCGGTCCACAATAGATAGGGTTGACGTGCACCACTGCTGACCGCTGCCCTATACTGCAGCAGTCCTTCAGCGGTATAGGGACTGACGTACAGTCTGCTAAACACTAATACACAACCTGCTTGGTCCACAAAAGTTCTTATAAGGACTGGTAACTTGGTATAGGGTGCTACGGTACATAGGCTTGAGTGCGGTACAGTCTGCTGTTCTGTAAGGACCGCTATCGGTCCACAATAGATAGGGTTGACGTGCACCACTGCTGACCGCTCACCTATACTGCAGCAGTCCTTCAGCGGTATAGGGACTGACGTACAGTCTGCTAAACACTAATACACAACCTGCTTGTTCCACAAAAGTTCTTATAAGGACTGGTAACTTGGTATAGGGTGCTACGGTACATAGGCTTGAGTGCGGTACAGTCTGCTGTTCTGTAAGGACCGCTATCGGTCCACAATAGATAGGGTTGACGTGCACCACTGCTGACCGCTCACCTATACTGCAGCAGTCCTTCAGCGGTATAGGGACTGACGTACAGTCTGCTAATCACTAACACACAACCTGCTTGTTCCACAAAAGTTCTTATAAGGACTGGTAACTTGGTATAGGGTGCTACGGTACATAGGCTTGAGTGCGGTACAGTCTGCTGTTCTGTAAGGACCGCTATCGGTCCACAATAGATAGGGTTGACGTGCACCACTGCTGACCGCTGCCCTATACTGCAGCAGTCCTTCAGCGGTATAGGGACTGACGTACAGTCTGCTAAACACTAATACACAACCTGCTTGGTCCACAAAAGTTCTTATAAGGACTGGTAACTTGGTATAGGGTGCTACGGTACATAGGCTTGAGTGCGGTACAGTCTGCTGTTCTGTAAGGACCGCTATAGGTCCACAATAGATAGGGTTGACGTGCACCACTGCTGACCGCTCACCTATACTGCAGCAGTCCTTCAGCGGTATAGGGACTAAGAGTTTTGTCACAGGGTCATTTAAAAAATGACATGCAGAGGAAGAGGCAGGCCCTTCCGCAGGGGTGGTAGGGGTAGGGCAGGAGCAACAGGCTTGAGCCAAAGTGGGAAGTTGCAGAAGGTGCGTTCAATTACTTTAAAGGATGCACCAGACTTGGTTGAGTGGCTCGCTCAGCCTTACTCTTCTGCACCCTCCTCATCCTCTCGATCTGCACCCTCTTCTTCACTCTCTGCTATGTGCACCCCCAAAGACACTACCACCAACAACACGACCACCACCACCACCACCACATACCTTCCGCTTGAGTCACTGGAATTATTTTCCGATCCATATCAAGAGGACATTTCTGATGCGCAGCCACTCTTGGTATTGGATCAGGAAGAGGAGGTAGCAACAAGCGCTACTCAGCAGTCTGACGCCAGTACCCAGATCAGCCCAAGGAGGAGGTTGGTCCCCGGTGTTGCTGCCTACTCCGAGATCTCTACTTATAGCGGTGGGGAAGGTGACGTTGATGATGACGTGTCTAGTGATGTCACGTGGGTGCCCACAAGAGAGGAAGAGGAGGGGAGTTCAGAGGGAGATATGGACCAGCAGATAGGGAGGAGAAGCAGCAATGACTTACATTGCACAGCAGGGACAAAGCAGACTGCAAATGTATCAGGAGCGAGTCATCGACCATGTACGGTCACATCTGGCGCTCCCAGGACACCGGCACATGGCTCCGCAGTGTGGGCTTTTTTTAACGTGTCCGCTGCTGACAATAGCGTTGCCATCTGCAATCTTTGCAGTCAACGCGTTAGTCGCGGTAAGCCCAATACTCACCTAGGGACGACCGCCTTAAGAAGGCACATGAGCAGCCATCACCGAGCCCAGTGGGAGCAACGGAACACACAAAGCCACACTGCAGGCTCTCACCGTCCAGCCTCGTCTTCTACTTCTCCTTCTCCTCTCTCCTCACAATTGTCCTCCACTCCACCTTCCATCACGCCAAGCTCACATTTTTCTGCAAAAAGGCAGGCTTCCGTGGGCCTAATGTTTGAGCGTAAAAAAATGATGATGCCGGATAACCCTCTTGCCCAACGGTTGGCGGCTGGCTTGTCAGAACTCATAGCCCGCCAACTACTGCCATATAAACTGGTGGACTCGGAGGCCTTTCGCAAATTTGTGGCCATTGGAACACCACAATGGAAGGTCCCAGGAAGGAAGTATTTCTCAGAGAAGGGCATCCCAGAGCTATATGGCCATGTTCAGCGGCAAGTGAATGTATCTCTGGCACACAGTGTCGGTGCCAAGATACATCTGACCACAGACACGTGGTCTAGCAAACACGGGCAGGGAAGGTATATCAGTTTTACTGCCCACTGGGTGAACCTTCTGACGGCCGTCAAGCATGTAACCCGTGGCACCCGTGTAGATTTGGTTTTACCGCCACGGATTGCATGCAGGCCTGACTCTTCTTCTCCTCCTCCTACTCCATCCTCCTCCCTCTCCTCCTCAGCTGCCTCCTCCTTTTCCGCTGCTAGCGTCTCTTCCACTGCACCGCCCAAGCTCCCCAGAACCTATTCCACATGCCAGGTGAGACGTTGCCATGCCGTGCTGCGTCTGTTGTGCCTGGAAGCAAAGAGCCACACTGGCCCGGCACTCCTTTCAGCTTTGCGTTCACAGGCAGATGAGTGGCTAACACCGCTCAATTTGACAGTTGGTAAAGTGGTGTGTGACAACGGTGCCAATCTGCTTAGCGCATTGAAACAGGGCAAAATCACGCACGTGCCGTGCATGGCACACGTCTTAAACTTGGTCGTGCAGCGATTCCTTGTCAAATACCCTGGGGTCCAGGACATCTTGCGGCAGGCAAGGAAAATCTCGGCCCATTTCAGAAGATCTTACACGGCCATGGCTCGCCTTGCTGACATTCAGCGGCGACACCATCTGCCGGTCAGACGTCTTATTTGCGATTGCCCGACGCGATGGAACTCAACCTTCTATATGCTTGATAGGCTGCTCCAGCAGAAACGTGCAGTTAACGTCTACCTGTATGAACTCTGCGAAAGAAACGGTTCTGGGGAGCTGGGTTTTTTTTCACCGCGCCAGTGGCTGCTCATGCGCGACACATGCAGACTTCTGCGGCCATTTGAGGAGATCACCAAACTGGTCAGTCGCAGCCATGGCGCCATCAGTGACATGGTACCTTATGCCTTCTTTCTGGAGCGTGCATTGCGTCGTGTCATTGATCAGGCTGTGGAGGAGCAGGAGCGGGAAGATGAGGAAGTCGCAATGCTGGATGAATTCCCAGGGGGGGCTACTCTATCTGAGACAAGTCAACAACAGGAGTCTGATGAGGAGTCAGAGGAGGATGGTGCCGGGGCGGATGAGCAGGAGCAAGAAGAGCATGCTTTAAACCTTTCTGGGATCCCTGTTGTGCGAGGATGGGGAGAGGAGAATGAAGAGGACGACATTATCCTGGATGATGAGCAGGAGCCAGGCCACCACACCGCTTCCACTTTAGTGCAAATGGGGGCCTTCATGCTCCAGTGTTTTAATAGGGACCCCCGTATAAAAAGCATGAGGGTCAAGGACCAGTACTGGGTGGCAACGTACTTAGACCCCCGGTACAAACACAAAATGGCGGAAATGTTACCGCCGTCGCAGAGGGCTGTCAGAATGCAGCACTTCCAGGCCTTGCTTCGAGAAATGCTGCATTCTGCTTTTGCGTGCGCTGGCAGAGGAGCAATTCCCACTCCCAGAGAAGGATTTGCGGGTACCAATCCAACAGCGCCTGCAAGAAGAGGCCGGTTTGAAGATGTGTTGGTGACTTCGGATATGAGGTCATTCTTTCAGCCGACCCATCGACAGGTGTCATCCGGATCCAGCATCAGGGAACGCCTAGACCGTCAGGTGTCCGACTACATTGGGTTAACGGCCGATGTGGACGCTCTGAGGAGTGATGAACCCCTAGACTACTGGGTGGGCAGGCTTGACCTCTGGCCAGAGCTTGCCCAATTTGCAATCGAACTGTTGGCTTGCCCCTCATCCAGTGTCCTGTCCGAAAGGACGTTCAGCGCAGCAGGGGGGATTGTGACCGATAAGCGTACTCGCCTAGCTCACCACAGTGTTAACTACCTCACATTTCTAAAAATGAATGAGGCATGGATCTCGGAGGAATTCAACACATGTGACCAGTAGACCATGTATATGTCTATAAACTATTTTTTTAATCAAGCACACAGACCTTCTTAATTCATTTGGCTCACTTCCTTGACCCAAAAAAGCACACCGTACTATATGCCCCTACCCTCCTCTTTGAAGAGGTTGAGCGGTGTCATATTTCTACTGGGGCTGCTTATGATATCCCTGTGCTGTGCTGACTTCCTCCTGGGGGTTCTTATTATGAAGGGATCACACTATCCCTGTGCTGTGCTGACTTCCTCCTGGGGGTTCTTATTATGAGGGGATCACACCATCCCTGTGCTGTGCTGACTTCCTCCTGGGGCTGCTTACGGTGCTGCTGTCAGCGCTGTATGTCACGGTGCTGCTGTCAGCGCTGTATGTCACGGTGCTGCTGTCAGCGCTGTATGTCACGGTGCTGCTGTCAGCGCTGTATGTCACGGTGCTGCTGTCAGCGCTGTATGTCACGGTGCTGCTGTCAGCGCTGTATGTCACGGTGCTGCTGTCAGCGCTGTATGTCACGGTGCTGCTGTCAGCGCTGTATGTCACGGTGCTGCTGTCAGCGCTGTATGTCACGGTGCTGCTGTCAGCGCTGTATGTCACGGTGCTGCTGTCAGTGCTCTGTATTACGGTGCTGCTGTCAGATGCCTCTATCACGGTGCATGTGTCATTCCGGTATGTCACGCTGCTGGTGATCATCTCCTGCACCCTCTTCTTTGCCTACCCTGGTCCCTGACCTTCCCTCTCCTCCATTGCCTTCATTAGCTCCATAGTCCTGAATTGTTAGAACAATTTCCCAAATAAAATAAAAATGCTTGTAGTTATCGATCCCAAATTCACCTCATACATGTATTATGTCATTGTCCAGATGGTGGGACTACGTTTTACCCCCTAATAATTACCACGTGGCCGCAAATTCGACATGAAGGTTTGCAAAGTTCGCCTCCCATTGAAGTCAATGGGGCCCGCGGCGAACGGTCGGTTTCGCGAACGTTTGGGTCCGTTCGCATTTCGCGTTCGCGAAACGTCCCGTCGGAAGTTCGTCCATCACTAGTAATATAGGATATTACAAATGTGGAGTGTACAAAACTGCTCTTCCTCTATAAAGAGGTAACAAAAAATAGGTATAGAAATCAGGGCAAACCAAACTACCTTGTTTCCATGATCTTTGTAGTGTTGACAACCAAACTCTTGGGTGTTGTCGCCCCCTACAGAAATGATGTGAAGGGAAAAGACCAAGATAGAATGCAGCCTTGATGGTTGCCGTGAACATGCGTTTTGTACGCATGCGCTTTGTCAAAGACTTTAGCAGGAACTGACTGACATCAACGCGAGCATATCCCACCTGCAGTTTGGTCCTCTCTGCTTCCAGCTCCAGGCTCAGGCTGCCCAGGTCAGCAAATCCATCTACCACACGATCAGTGTCAGAGCCTTTCCAGCAGCACGCTCATTCAGGCTGTTAGCGGCCACATAACATCCCACGTCCTTCAGCTCTGTGTCAGTCCAGTGTTCTACCTCCAGCAAGTGGATCTCTCACACAATTCCCCTTGGAGTCAATCTGGGATAACACAGCCATTGGCGCCCCCCGTGCCCCACTGCTGACACTTTGGATGTCTCCTCACTGCCATGGTGACCTGCAGCGGTATTGTAGGCTTTGTATAAATTTCATCCTTTTATTGGTACTTTTTCATATGTTTTAACAAGCAATGAATGAATAAATTGGTATTTATTATCTTTGGGCCCCTTTGACTTGACAGTAATTTTCTTCATTACCCATTGAGTGCTGACTATCATTTAAATCCTTTACAAGCTACATTTCCAGATGTCTTCTGTCAGCTGCACAAGGTCTTTTTATTACTTAGCATTTATTCGTTTTTCTTGCTATGATCCATGGTTGAGAGCTTGAGGATTTTTGTTTTTGTTTTTAAATGATTCCTACCTAATAAAGATTAGACATGTGCATTTGTTTTCATCCGAATTTCGGGTATTTTTCTTTATCATTTTAACAAACGATAACGAACGTGCAGAATCTGAAAACAGAAAGATCCAACATAAACAAATGCTTTATTTTCGTTTTCGTTGCAGCAGTTAGATATAGATAGGAGATTTGACATGGCGCTGACAATAGCTATCTGTGTCCATCGAACCTGTGGTCGAATGTGCCTAACCTTAGCTCTATTAGTCCAAGATTATTCTACATAGAGAGAAAAGATCTGACATAGAGAGAAAAGATTTGACATAGAGAGAAAAGATTCAACATTATAGAGCCAATAGCAAAAAAGGTTGAATGTGCCTAACCTAATTCTATTAGTACAAGATTATTCAACATAGAGAGAAAAGATTTGACATAGAGAGAAAAGATTCGACATTATAGAGACAATAGCAAAAAAGGTTGAATGTGCCTAACCTAACTCTATTGGTCCAAGATTATTCGACATAGAGAGAAAAGATTTGACATGAAGATTCGACAAAGCAGTTGCCGGGAGCGGATATTTATGGTCAAATGCTCCGCCCATAGGCTATAGAAGAATTCTAAAGTTGGTTGACTAGTAAAAATATTTAATAAATATAATTATTATTAGTGTCATACAACATTAGAAAACTACTATAGCTTGTAGGTGGAACATTCGACCGGAAATGTACGATTGCGGCGTCATAAAGTTTAGCTGCTCCGTCGATTCTTCTTAGAACATTCAACAGACACCATAAGCCTTCAATGACAGATTTGACCGTAATTATTTCGTATTTTCGGACAAATGCATTTTTTAACGAAACAAAATAAATAAAAACGAATTTCGGGAGTAATTAAATACATTTTTCTGACAAAAACAAAATTCCGAAACAAAATATTTCAGTGTGCACGTGTCTAATAAAGATAGAAGAAGATTCTCCCATGCCTTTGGCTTAGTTTTAACACAAATGGAAGTAAGTTTAATCTGAAATAATCTGTGGAATTAGGGGAGATACAAAAGTCCAGGCCTTTGAATTCATCTGTCCATCAGAACTAATTGTGCTTCTAGATTGACAGGAGGGGTCTGTAATTGTTCCCAGTTTATTGTCAGACCTGAAAAGATCACTGGGAAACAGTATTAGATCATTTGCATACATAGATTTGAATCAACTGAAAAAAATAAAGTGAAAAAATACTGTAGCTATGGGCTCTATTACCAGACTTTAATATTTTTTTTTCCCTAAATTTTATGCTTTCCCTGTACATTCATAGTACAAAGAGTATTTTCAAAGAATGTGACTCCTAATGCGATTTTAAGTTTGTGCTGGTTGTCCCCTTGCAGAGACATGTTGGAATTCTCTAGAAAGATGAGTCTAATATCCACTTAGAAGCCCTCTCCTTAAGGGCCTTGGAACAAAGAAAATGTTGTGTCTGGGTGGGACTTTTCAGGTATTTCACATATATACATATAAACAGAAAAATCACATACATCTTTATTGGATTTATATAGAATTTATAAAACAAAGAACCAACATGACGGACTATCATGATACCAATGAGGAATATATGCACATAATGCTTTTCAATCATTTTATTTTCATAACAGTAAATACATAAAAAAAATTATAAAACTAGGATGTTCTCTTGAGGTTCATAGATAATATTTTTTCAGATAATGTCAGTAAAGATAGTTGACGCGTTCCACATAACAGCTTCCTCAGAACCATTAACTTTTGAAACATCTGAGAAATAAATATCGTTAAAGATAGAAAATGCGCTAGACAGGCCAAAGAGCATTGAAAATATGTAATGATCTTCATTAATTGATACAGTAGCCCATGTACAAACATGGATCATTGTAACTTACATATTATGAACCCAAGACAGTTTAATCTATAGATCAAAGGCGATGTGCCCAAAAATGGGAGGAGTGAGTGATATCCAGGAGATGCAGGACCCTGACCAGCATACCCCCTACATAAAGATAATCAAAGTAATTCTCCAATCAAAACATTGCCCCAGCACTACACAGTTACTAGGCAACATTATTAAAAAAATAGAGATAAAAATAAATAAATAAAAAATAAATATTTAATTAGGTATACTTACTAAAGTTTGTCTCAAATATAGCCTTAGCAAAAGCCAATAGGAAGTTCCCACTTGTATAGGAGATAACACTTTCTTGTTGCATAAAAGGCACCTATATGATTATCAGATAAGGTTCCATTAGAAATTGAATCTGAATTCCAGGTCATAAAATAATGGGAAGAGAAAAGAATGAAACGACTGCAAAAAGCAATGTACCTGTATTAGACATGTGCGCTGTCAATAAATTAATTTAGTTCTGTTGCCTTCCATTTCGTATTAGCCGTTAATTCGTATTTCGATTGGGATTCGTACAAAATACGAATTTTCATTAGGTTCATTAACTTTTCATAACAATTATGAATATTTGTTATGATGAATTTAAAAAGCAGAAAATAAATTTCTCAATATGGCAGTCGTCAACTCATTATGCTCATTATGAGGGGCTCACACCATCCCTGTGATGTGCTGACTTCCTCCTGGGGCTGTACCCATGCTGTGCTCATTATGAGGGGCTCCTACCATCCCTGTGCTGTGCTGACTTCCTGGATCTGTACTCCTGCAATGCTCATTATGAGGGGCTCCCACCATCCCCATGCTGTGCTGACGTCCTCCTGGGGCTGTACCCCTGCTGTTCTCATTATGATGGGCTCCCACCATCCCTGTGCTGTGCTGACTTCCTGAGTTTTTAACTTCATCATAACGAATAATCGTAATTATTATGACAATAATATGATATTAACGAACATTCCTATTTTGTCCAATTGTGAATCTTCCATTGACTGCCAGTACCAGCCTCACATCACTGACACAGGCCGGCCGCAAACATACAAAAAGAGGGAAAGAGGAAAGAGGGCAGGAAGGGTACCCCAGGCACCGCCACCTTGACTCCACCACCACACCATGCCAGGGGGATCCGACCTACCCAGCCATACTGAATCAGAATTCCTGCATGTCCAGCTCACACCCACAGTTCCATCCATAGGAAACACCCTAAAAAAAAAATATATATATATATATATATATATATATATATATATATATGTGGATTTATAGATTTATATAGAGTAATACTATGTATTCAAAAAATTTTATATCAAAGATAATGGTAAATAATGTTTCAAAGGCACCACTAAGTTTAACCTTGGGTTTCAAATTTAGAACTGTAAAGCTACTAAGGTAAACAAAAGCTTAAATTCTTTAGAGATCTATATACATCTATATACATAATAACTGGTAGATATATAATAAACATAAGGAGAAGCAGAGTGTTACATTAATGCTGTGAGGTTTAGTAGCACATGGCACTTTTTGACACAGGGTCTTCAGGGCCAAATAGAGAGATTAACGTTAGGGGAGACTGAGGGTATTATTGAGGGATCTAGGATCTAGAAGCCATAGTGTCAGGAATTTGTGGTCGTTCATGTGAGCTTTGGCAAACATCTACTCCATGGCGCAGTGATCATTAAGGGTATTGAGTATTTGTTGGAAGGTGGGGGGTTGGTGCTCTTCCAGTATCGGGCTACTGATAGCCTAGTGGCAATTAGGAAGTGTGTGATCAGAGGGTGTAATAATGGGGGCCAAGTTTCAAGTCCTATTCCCAAAAGGGCCATCTGTGGGGTTAGTGAAACAGCAATGCTGGTGAGTAATCTGAGGCAAGCCTCTATGTCTGACCACATAGGTCTTACTGCAGGGCAGTCCCACCTGGGAGGGGTTTTCATAACTGTTTCCGAATGTGTAATGTTTTTGGAAAAAGCTTCTGAAGAGCTCCATGCCACAGTGCTCTGGTGGCAGAGAAGTGAAGAGCTGATTCCCAGTATGTCATATCAGAGGGTTTGTAGTGGGCTTGAGGGGTGGTGAGGCGTTTATATATAGTAGCTCTTCCTTTAACTGATTTGTTATGAGAATCATAATCAGAAGGAGGTTGCAGGTCATCATACACATACATTTATAACATGTCAGAAGATATCTCGGTAACAGCAGCAGCTGCCACAACCGAGGTATCCATCTTTAGAGTCGGTGGTTCTGTGTACAATAATGGTGGTCTCTGCGGTGGCAGCATTATCGGCTGCGGGAGAGGTGCCACCCTCCTCCCGTCGCTCTCCCATGCCCTCTGCCTCTTACCGGAGCCGTCGGTAGCAGCAGAAGCGATGGGGACCTTTCCGTGTCTGTATATGGAGACGAGTGAGGGGAAAATGGCCCACCCATCTTCATACCATAGAAGGACAGAAGCAACGTCAAAACATCAGTTCTGCCCATACTTCTTAAAGACACTTTTTTTGTTTTAATTTTTTTCAAATAAAATTTTTTTTATTTGCATTTTAGTCCAAATATGAGATCTGAGGACTTTTTGACCCCAGATCTCATATTTAGGAGGACCTGTCATGCTTTTTTCTATTACAAGGGATGTTTACATGCCTTGTAATAGGAATAAAAGTGACCTATTTTTTTTTTTAAAAAACAGTAAAAACATAAATAAAATGAAGTACAATAAATAAGAAAAAAAAACATTTTTTTTTAACGTGCCCCGTCCCGACGAGCTCACGTGCAGAAGGGAATGCATACGTGAGTAGCGCCCGCATATGAAAACGGTGGTGAAACCACACATGTGAGGTATCACCACGATCGGTAGAGCGAGAGCAATAATACTAGCCCTAGAACTCCTCTGTAATGCAAAACATGCAACCTGTAGAATTTTTAAAACGTCGCCTATGGACATTTTTGAGGGTAAAATTTGATACCATTCCACGAGCGGGCACAATTTTGAAGTGTGACATGTTGGGTATCAATTTACTCTGGGTAACAACATCTTTCACAATATAAAAAAAATTGGACTAACTTTACTGTTGTCTTATTTTTTTATTCAAAAAAGTAAATTTTTACCCAAAAAAGTGTGCTTGTAAGACCAGTGCGCAAATACAGTGTGAAAAAAAGTATTGCAATTACATTTTTATTCTCTAGGGTGTTAGAAAAAAACAATATATAATGTTTGGGGGTTCTAAGTTCTAGCACAAAAAAACTAGGCTAGTCCTTAAGTGGTTAAAGAGCAAAGGCTATAAAACAAGATTGAAGCCACAAATAAAGCTCTGTGATCAAAACATATTGGGTACAATTCTCTTTAATTCCAACTTGTTTCAAAAATGCTTTTGTCCTCAAGGGAAACTAGAATCTGCAGAAAGGCCCAAATGGTCGCAGTTGATATGCGGCCATAAAAGTCACCGTTGTGTTAAAAGGTCACAAAGCAAACCCCTCGGGTAAGCTTCAAGAATACCTCCCTCAACAGAACCTATGGGCTTTAGCTTTACATATAAACACTGCTTTTGAAAAATAGGGATTTCATTAGCATAACAAACATGCCCAAAATCAGATAGCAATGGTATTTCTCAAAGCAAGGTTGGGCATGTCAAAAAGAGGGGCTCTTTTAGACGCTTTCCACATAGAGGTCTAGGTTCAAGAGAGGACATACTGGTATTCTCCAGAAAGATGAGTCTATTATCCACTTTGAAAGTCCTATATTTAGGGGCCTTCATGACCTGCAGAGGTAGAGAGATCCTGAACTGCATCTCTACAGTATGCTGTCTGAGGGCCACTTTGAAGTCTAGGATGACAGCATGTAGCTGCCTCATAGATGTCTGACAAAACCACCCCAGCCCAAACTGACATCTGGTGATGAAAAATGTGTTTGTTTTCAGATGGGGAAAAAGATGGGAGTCTTAATTGCACTTTTATATTTCAACATAGGACAGTGTCAGCTCATATAATAGATATAGTGATCCTTGATACTGGCAAGTTTGCTAAGGGTAGATGAAAAAGATTAGAATAAAGATTTGTGATAAGTAACAGTGCTCACAGTGTGACAGATTTGTTTGATTGTGTTGCTTATTTAGGGTTTTATCTATTATGAAAATAAATTTAATAAAAATCATAATAAGGTTTATACAGAAAATGATAAACTTTGCCATGGTAACGGCAAAAACAAGAAATCATACTTATGACCATGATTTTCTAGTGTTTTTTTATACAATTCTAACAGTGTTAGACTAAATAGTAATTCTACAGATGTGTTAGTTTTACAAAATGTGCATTTATACATTTCGTAAAACTTATAGAATGTGGAAAGGTGAAATGACCCTTTTCTAATACATTTCAAGATAAGCTGTCTTGTTGACTATTCAATTATTACACTGCAATTACTGTGAAACTCTGAAATAATTATCTTATTTGTCAGCTGTCATAAAATAGATTCTCCTCACTTACAGAAATACAGTTCTGTTTGATTGAACAGCATTTACAGAAAATAAAAGATGCTGGATAAGCCATCTCGTCTCAATTGGATTAAACTATTGATTTTCTAACTCGCTCTTTGTCTTGACATGAGGGAAAAGAGTTGACGAGACTAGGAATTTAACAAACTCTATACCATATGTATCTTATTTAGCTACACTTCAACTTCATCACCTTTCAGTTGATTGCTTTAGACATGTGATCTCATGGGCAGCGAATCTGCCATGCATATAAGACATCTCATCGTCCTAATAGAATAGAATTCTAGAGGTTGACCTTGCCTTTAGTTTACAACTTGAAAGGGCTAACATTAAAGAGACCTGAAATTTCTTTTCTTTTGAAATAGCTAGGCCTTTCTAATTGCTCAAGGCTAACTGCAAGTAGCAAGGCTACTTAATAAACACAGTCTAATTAGTAAGGACCTTGCAGGGCTTCCTAAAAGGAGTTGTAAAGGCAAAAGTTTTTTTTTTTATCTTAATGCATTCTATGCAATAAAAATAAATTTTGTGTGTAGCAGGCCCCCTCAGACCCCCTAATACTTACCCTGAGCCCCTATCCAGCGATGCCCATGATTCCCTCAGCCATCCGGGACTCTCCTCCTGATTGGCTGGGGCACAGCTACAGCACCATTGGCTCCCGCGGCTGTGAATCATGGTCAGTCAGCCAATCAGGGGAGAGGGGGTGCAGGGGCGGGGCCTGGTTGGGGCTGCAGGGGTGGGGCCTGGTTGGGGCTGCGCATCTGAATGGATAAACGGAGCTCTGACTCGACTCGGGTGTCCCTATAGCAAGCTGCTAGCCTATGGGGGCACTCGTCAGGAGGGAGGGGTCAGGAGCAGCCAAGAGGGACCTGAGAAGAGGAGGACCTGGGCTGCTCTGTGCAAATCCACTGCAACAGGGCAGGTAAGTATAACTTGTTTATTATTATTTTTTATTTTATGTTGAAAGCTAGACATAAAGTGCATACTTATTATTTGTCATTGTGAGTTATACAGAAATGGAACAAATTTTTGGGGGGATAGATGGGAAAAATATGTGAGTAGAAGTTTGTAAAGGGTAAGTCAAGACATATTTATATGAACCAATCCACTTAACACAGGTAGCTGTCAGTATGACGCTTCTTTACTAATAGCGGAGGTCATCAGAGGTCTCCCCTAGGGTACGCAAAGAATGCATCTGATTTACTGCTGTGGGTAAGATATTGGAAATAGCATACTACAGTATATTTGCTTACTATAAATGCATTCAGGTTTAAACGTTCTTGCAGTCATGGATGTTTAGGTTCTTTTCTACTGCATGTTAGAGGAAAAGTTTGTGTTTTGTTTTTTGGACTCTCCAATGGATTTACAGTATACCACAAGGACAGAAATTAATCAGCTATTTAAGAAAAAAAATCCTGTATGCTCCTGTACAGTCCTTTATATGTGTTGTACTGGAAGGACTATAGTAACTAAAGAGCACCTTCAAAATTATTATTAAAGGTAAGTGTAATATTTAGATGTGTCTTTGTTCCTAATACAGAATTTAATGAACTACAACATTCTTCTTTGAATGCAGCATGCTTTGTCCTTGAGTGTAACCAACAGTCTTAGGGCACAATGACATTCTCATCTACTGTAAAAATTGCGAGACGGAATAACAATGAGACATTAACATGCATAAAATCTATATGAACACCATGCACATCTGGTTAGACCTTAAATACATTAATTTAGAGCATTGTGGGTCTGCAGTAGAGCATATCATTGCTAGCATCTTAGAAATTTGTACAGCAGATTTCTTTACAAATGAGATTCCTCACTATTCCTCCTTAGCATGACTAATTTTTGTGTTAATGATCATTTTATTAACTGTATTATAGCATTTAGAATGTATGCTATATCCATTGTTTATATCTTTATTTTAGTTATTTTACTATGCATATAAAACAGATAAATATATGTTCCAAGAAACATGATTTCAAAACATATGTAATTTTAAAAAAAACCTTACACTGTAGGATACATCTCTTAGAAATTATCTTTTTGTCCATGTCATAATTCAAAATTTACTTGGTGTTTACATTTGAACTGAATAATGGGTTGCTAGTTAGTAGCTTTTCCTTATAAACTCCATTTCCTTGTGTACACCTATCTTTATTTTATTTTATTGAAAACATTTTTCTGGATAAAGGCAAAGTTTTATTTTCTATTAACCTGCTTACCATTTTTACTTCTGCTTTATGTACATTATTCCAGATATACATTATTTGCAAGACTTAAACTTTTCTGATCCTTAAGGCCAACTGTCTTTTGCTGCCTCTCTTCCACATCAGTAGACTGTCTAGCCTTAACTACTTCAGAAGATTTGGCTGCTCAATGATTTGGCTCAATGATTTGGCTGCTCAATGACCAGGCCATTTTTTCAATTTTTTTACGTTTTTTTGCATCGCTTTAGCTGACAATTGTGCGGTCGTGCGATGCTGTACCCAAACAAAATTTAGGAATTTTGTTTTTTTTCCCCACAAATAGAGCTTTCTTTTGGTGGTATTTGATTACTTATGTGTTTATTTTTATTTTTTTCGCTATAAACAAAAGAAGAGTGACAATTTTGAAAAAAAAAAACACAATATCGTTTACTTTTTGCTATAATAAATATCCCAAATTAAAAAGAAAAATATATATATATATTTTCCTCAGTTAAGGCCGATATGTATTCTTCTACATATTTTTGGTAAATTTTTTTTGCAATAAGCGTATATTGATTGGTTTGCGCAAAAGTTATAGCATCTACAAAATAGGGAATAAATTTATGGCAATTTTATTTATTTATTTTTTACTAGTAATGGCGGGGATCAGCAATTTTTATCATGACTGCGATATTGCGGCGGACAGATTGGACACGTTTGACACATTTTTGGGACCAGTGACATTTATACAGAAATCAGTGCTATAAAAATGCACTGTTTACTGTGTAAATAACACTGGCAGGGAAGGGGTTAACACTAGGGGGTGATCAACGGGTTAACTGTGCTCCCTAGGTGTGTTCTAACTGTAGAGGGATGGGACTGACTAGAGGAGGAGAGAGATCGGTGTTCATAATTAGTATGAACACACAATCTCTCTCCTAACCCCTGAGAGTACCGGGATTTGTGTGTTTACACACCCACATCCCCATTCTGTCATGAGCAAACGCAGGAGCCCAGCGATCACTTTGCCCACCAGGCACACGCATCGGCTCCGGGGACATGCTTCGGGCACACGCGTGCATCGCTGGAGACGTCTTATAGAGCCAACGTATGACAGCTCACGCAGGGGAGCTACCCTGCCACAGTATAACTGCGGCTGCTGATCTAGAAGTGGTTAATATCACTCTAATAACATCAGGTGTCATAGCCACATCAAGACACACTAAGGCTGGGCGAAGAGTAGCAGAAAAACACAGTTTGCCAACTTCATGTCAGCACACCTAGAACCAAAGATTAGAAGAGTAATGCCCCGTACACACGCTCAGAATTTCCAACAGAAAAAGTCAGACGGGAGCTTTTCATCATATATTCTGACTGTGTGTATGCCCCATCAGACTTTTTACGTTGAAAATTCTGACGGACCTAGAAAGAGAACATGTTCTATATTTTTCAGACGGAACAAATTCTTATTGGGAAAAACGCTCATCTGTATGCTGTTACGATGTACCAAACGCAACGCATGCTCTGAAGCAAGTACGAGACAGAAGCTATTGGCTACTGGCTATTGAACTTCCTTTTTCTAGCCCCGTTGTATGTGTTGTACATCACCACATTCTTGACAGTCGGAATTTGGTGTGATCGTGTGTACGCAAGACAGCTTCAGCGGAATTCCGTAGGAATTCTGTCGGAAAAACCTTCAGAGTTTATTCCGACGGGAAAACCGGTCATGTGTACAGGGCATTAGGCATGCTCTGAATTTCTAGGTTTTGGATTTGTAAAAACTACAGGTGCACAGCATACTAGTCCACCAAAAAGATGCAATGACAACAATAAGGAACTAGTGTACATGGAGATCTAAGCATGTCTGCACAGCCGACTGTCATTGATTTAAACAAGTTGCCTGCACCGTTTTTCACAAAACACCTGGGCATCCTGTGTGGGTGAAAACAGCCCCTTTACAAAGGCATGCAGTACACCCATGTGAATGAGGCTCTACTTTAACAAATCCTTTTCAGTGTATGGAGGCAAACGGCTTTTTTACCAGGTGCAAAACTGCAAGACTTAAAGCCTGGCTTTTGCATATTATAGTTTTGAAGTCCAAAATCACTCACAAGCTAAGGAAAAAGAAGGCTAAAAAAGAAGTTAATATATATATATATATATATATATATATATATATATATATATATATATATATATATATAGGGGCCTATTGAAAAACTTACATGTTTATGCCATTAAAGATGAGAGAAGAATCCTCCATGCAAATACCAGAGACATAAGGTATATTTTTACCAGATTTTACCGGAAGTTATATACCTCCCAAGCCCTATACTATTATCCCACAATTTCTAGAATTCCTACCAACTGTTGATCTTCCAAGGAAAGGGACTACTCATACTTCTCGGTGGCACACAGATTTTCTAGAATTGATAACTTTTTAATGTGCCACTCAGATTTTCCCAAGGTACAAGCGGTCTAGATCACAATTTGTACTTTACTTTCTGGACTGACCCACACAGGGTATGGCAGTGGAAACTAAATGAAATCTACTGCACGATAATAAAGTCCCTGGTTGAAGCGGAACTCAAGGCATTTTTCCAAACTTATGATGACACTACCTCATCCCCAATGACAGTCTCAATACAATACTCATTTGACAGTGCTCCCACCTCAAAAAAACAAATAGAATTGCTCCTAGATAAAATCTGGAAGTTGGGAACCTTATACAAAAAATCCCTATCTGCCTCTGCTGTAGCTGAACTTTGACTATCCCAGGACTGACTGAATGAACTCACAAATCTAAAGTAAATTTCACCAAAGTAAGACAACAATTCTACAAATTGAAGAGGAACAAAGCAAGGCAGGCTCTTAGCATATGCACTAAGGCTCTTACATCTCAAGCCCTTACATCCAAATAACTGGCAGAGATCCACAAGATAGGTGAAATAAAATCAACCAAATTCTGGCAGCATCAAGGCTTCCGCGGCTCTTGGAAGAAGATTGTTTTTATCGGGGAGAGTTTATCAACATTGAGGAATGGCAGACTAAACCCTAGAATCCCCTTGATCCCAGAAGGTTTCTCTCTCACATATTATAAGAAATTTTGACAACTCCTGGCACAACCATTTACAGATGGTTTAATTTCCATTCTAGAGAGGGGGTAACTTCTAGTGAACACCCTCTGGGCCAATATCACTGTAATCCCTAAAGAGGGAAAAGACCCAACTCGATGTAGCAATTACTGTGTTTTTTTTTAATCTTATGCTTTTTAGGGTAGAGGAGATATATGTGGTCTTATAGACCTCAGATCTCTCCATAAAGAGAACCTGTCATGGCTTCTTTCTATCACAAGGGATGTTTACATTTCTTGTGATAGGGATAAAATTGCTAAAAATAAAATTAAAAGGGCAGTGTTAAAATAAAAAATAAAATCAATAATAATATATATACCGTATTTATCGGCATATAACTCGCACAGGCATATAACACACACCTTAAGAGGGAAATTTCAGGAAAAAAACCTTTACACAGCCCCCTGCATTTTACACCGCCCTCGGCATAATACACAGCCCCCTGCACAACACACAGCCCCCTGCATAGTACACAGCCTCCTGCACAACACACAGCCCCCTTTCATTATAAAGCCCGTCCTGCACTCCCAGGAGACCCCCAGTCTCCTGGAACAGCGCTGCCCGCATACTTTAAAGTTAAGAAAACTTCACTGTCAGCCCCTTTTCATACACCACTCCTCCGGTGTCTCTCTCATTGTAAATCAAAGCTTCTAATTACCTCCATTAACACCAGACCCAGTCATGTGACTGCTCTACTCTCTTTCATTGATGGTCACGTGACCGCTCTCCTCCTCCAATCAAAAGCTACACTCAAGGAGGAGGTGGAGTGGGAGGAAGAGAGTGGCCATGGCGAGCGGCGTTAATTGAGGGATTTAGAGGCTTAGTTTTACATTGAGAGTGACACAGGAGGAATGGTATATGACAAAAAGCTGGCAGTAATATTTTTTGAGGCATGGTTTACCCTTTATTTTCAGGATAAAAAAGCACTTGTTATACGCCGATAAATATGGTATACATTTTTTTATGTACCCTCTTCCCCTCTCACACAGAAGCAAATGTATATATAGGTCGTGACCTCATATCTAAACAGCGTTTGCACCACACATGTGAGGTATTGCGTGAACATCAGAGTGAGAGCATTACTAGCACTAGACCTCCTCTGTAACTCTAAATTAGTAACCAGTAAAAATGTTTAAAGTGTTGCCTATGAAGATTTTTAAGTACCATAGTTTGGCGCCATTTCGCAAGCATGCACAATTTTAAAGTGTTATATGTTAGGTATACTCGGAGTAACATCATCTTTTATATTTTACAAACAATGGGTTATATATTGTATTTTTTTATTAAGATTCATTAAAGTGTATTTAAAAAAACCTGCGTTTGAAAAATCGCTGCGAAAATGCTGTGTGACATAACGAATTGCAATGATTGCCATTTTATTCTCTAGGGTCTCTGCTAAAAAAACATATCTTAATGTTTTAGTGTTCTGGGTAATTTTCTAGCAAAAAAATACATATTTTTACATATAGGAGAGAAATGTCAGAATTGGCCTGGGTGCAAACTATTTAAAGGATACCAGTGAAATAACATTATAACACATACACCAAGATTACCAAAACCCCAAGAACCCAAACCAATGAAGTCTAATGGATGAGAGTGTTAAGAAAAACCTGTAGAGAGTGGAGACCAATGGATGAAAACTTCAGTCTAAGCACCATTCTCAGTTCTTAAGAGGTTGAATCGTTTGAACCGCTAGACAGGACCGGTGTCAGAGTAACATGCCAAGGTCAATGCAGGAGAAGAATTTCATAGTTGGGAGTCACAAGTAAAGGTCGATGCAGGAGAAGAGTTTCATAGTTGGGGTCTCAAGCGAAGGTTGATGCAAGAGAAGAGTTTCATAGAGGGGCTCACAAGCCAAGGTCAAATCCAAGTAGCAACAGAGGTAGCTCGAGGCAGCAGGCAGGATGTGTGGAGCACAATAATCTGACAGGAAGTGCAGAGACATGGCTTGAATCAGGAAGGTCAAAGGAGGAACAAAGAGTTCAAGGTTCAAGACAAACAAGGTTCAGGGCAGGATTATCCAAATAATTGTTAAGAGAACTGTGAAGAAATCCAGGCAGCTCAACAAGAACAGACATTGGGGGTGATTTACGAAAGTCGCGCGCCATCAGTAGAGGTGCAAGGCGAGGCACAATGCACATTTTCATATTTACAAAATGGTGCGCTGGTAAAAGAGAGCAAATCCCCCATTCACTATAGCCATCTCGGCGCATGGGAGAATGCAATCTGTGCGCCACTATGGATATGGCGCACAGCATCTCCAAATCAATATTGACAGAAGATGGAAGTGACAAAATTATGGGCTGATGTGAGGAGGTTTAGTAACAACTGCCCAAGTAACAAATATGCCCAAAATATAATGAGAAAATAACTTTTTCAAAGAAAGCCTTCTGTGGCCGCAAGTACATTTAGAACTGCGTGAGATCAATGTAAGCAGTGCGCATTGTGCTCATTCACATGTATTTGTTCACTGCGTGGCCAAAATCTTAGTAAATGTTAAGCAACGTACATGCAATTGCATGGGTTGAACGGGCGCACCTCTATACATGACACATTTTTTTTTACCCTGGTTCACCTTTATGTATTTTTTTAAGGAGATTTGCACACGGGTCATGTTAGCATGTTATGTTGCCAACATGCATCTTTTTAAAATGATGTAAAATTACTCTCGCTTCTCTAGCTCCTCCTAAAAGGGCATTTAACATTCCCCCTCTAATGCATATGATTTCCTTGGGCTAGCTTTTGCTTTTAAATGGGAACGCCACACTCCATTCTCCAATGCTCTTGTCTCCCCCCTCTAACCCCTTGGATTTTCATGGGCTAACTTTTGCTTTTAAAGCGTAACTCCACACTCCATTCTCCAATGCTCTTGTCTCCCCCTCTAACCCCTTGGATTTCCATGGGCTAACTTTTGCTTTTAAAGGGGAACTCCACACGCTATTCTCCAATGCTCTTATCTCCCCCCCTCTAACCCCTTGGATTTCCATGGGCTAACCTTTGCTTTTAAATGGGAACTTCACACTCCACTCTCCAATGCTCTTGTCTTCCCCCTCTAACCCCTTAGATTTCCATGGTCTAACTTTTGCTTTTAAAGGAGAACTCCACACTCCACTCTATTCTCCACAGACTGTGAGCTGCCTTCACCAATCTAAACCGCATCCTTTTTCAGAGCATTCAACAGGGCCAGCAAGGGAAGGGGCAAGAAGAGCCCAACCCCCTCCTGAACCATACAAGACCAGATGCACTCAACATAGCTGGTGCCTTTGGGGCATGTTGGACTCAGCCCAACACCAACCACAAAGCACCTTGTACCCACTAGTTTAAAGGGGTTTTACACATTCCGTAAAGCCTCCTGTCCATAGCCCACCACAACCCCAGCCTAGAGTTGTGTGGAAGAGGCCCTTGTCCCCCTGCATATGGGAAAAAGCTGGTTGACTTTAAAGGTGCCTGAGCCCCTCCTGCCCCCAAGCATCCACCCCCTTTAATGGGCTGGCTTGCTGTGTGTTGGGCTAGGGGTGTGGGAGGGGCACAATATTTTTTTAGTTTGGGGTGGTATTTTCCACGTGGGGGTTCTCATTTTAAGCCTTAACAGACCCAAATGGCCTTGAATGTATTGGGGGGCAGGCTATTTTTTGTTTTGAGGTAAAATCTTGCAGCTGCAATGTCGATTTGTAAGTTTTCCCTAAAGCCGTACATCTTTGAAGCAGCATTTTGGATACATGCTACAGATGCCCCCCAAGTTATTAGCTTTTAAGCCATTTTGAATTTTTAAAGGTAGTTCTCTTAGTTTAGTTTTTGGGGTTGTAAAAATTGGTGACATTGATATTTGTCCCTCAGTGTGGGACCTGGGCCCCCTACCCATTTTAAGGCCAATAAGTAGAATATAATCCAGCCAAGTGGGGACTAGCAAAATTGTGTGTGTGCATGCCGGCGTGTGTGTGTGTGTGTGTGTGTGTTTGTCTGCGTTGCTGAGGTGGAGAATAACTTGGTCTTTCTCCTTAAGAGTAATGCCTAAAATAAAATGCGAGTGATGTCGGACAATCTAATTTTCTCCTTGTGTTACTGAAGACAAGGGTTGTGTAATCGATCCTACTAGTTCCCTAGATGTGGACAATTCTCTTTGATCAGCTACTGCAATTTTTTGGAAAAAAGGAAAAAACTGCGCTATGATAAAAATATTATACTAATCGTCCACAATGGAACTTTGATCAGCTGCGGCTTGACTGTATTACATAATTACAGAAAAAGACATGAAAAATTGAGTAAGCTGCGCTAAATCATAAACCCACAAAAAATTCAATGAAGTAAAAAACATTAGACAAAATTTCAATAATAATGTGCAAAATTAGGCCTATTACCCCCAGTCCTAAAGAATAAGGGTTAAAGGATAATTGATCACAGTGAACAACGAAAAAAGAAAAAACAAAAACAAAAAAATATAAAACAAAATAGTGAACACCCAATGTGTAATTATATAGACATTTAAATTCCAACAGAGTCCAATATAGATGAAATCGTCAAATCTTCTACTGTGTAGCAAGTGCTTGATCCACCACCATACAGCCAAAATTACTCCTTACCAGAATTCCATGACCCCCCACTACAGAGGGTCACCAACAGCATGTAACAATAGATATCTCCCACTTCAGAAGGGTCTCAGCTGTTCTCCTCCCTCCACCGATATCATGACCAGGTTGTCAAACAAGTATCTTTAGTTATTTCCCATATATTAGGTCATATGTGCCAATTCCATGCAAAAGAAATGAAGCTCCAATAGTGTAAAACCTTTTAATATAACTCAAATATAAAAACAAAAATGCACTTACAAAGCACAAAGGAAAGATCAGCCTTAAGTCCGATGCGCCGGCCGGACGCAAACGGACAAACTCGTCGTTCCTGGGTACAATTCCTTAGTAAGGGGTGACATCAGCGCATCGATCAGCCCTACGCGTTTCACAAATAATTGTGTCATCCAGGGGCACGGATATTATTATTATTATTAAAATATTATATTATATTTGAGTTATATTAAAAGGTTTTACTGCAATTGTTTGTCTCGATTTATTTGGACATCTTTTAACTAAGTGACTTGACTGACCACAATAGAAACAAAGATTCAGGTCAGGTCTACGTTTCTATTCAGCAAAGCTGAGCGATCCAGTCTGAGCAGGTTCAGGTTCTGGTTCAGAGCTAGTACTGTAAAAGGTTTAGCCATTGATTGAAGATTAAAAGAGGAGTTAAAGCCAACTGATCTTTGTTTCTCATGGTGACGGCACATCACCAAGAGGAATGGATTTGTAGGACTTGGTTTTCCTGAACTGAATTTTCATGCTCACTTGAATATCAGGATATTCTAGGCTAGGCAGTTATGACATTGTTGGGCACAACTCCCAGTGGAAATGTGTGGGTCTCCACCAGAACCTTTTGGTCCTCTCTACTTGGGTGGCACACACAAATTCCCTTATTCCTATTCCCCCTTTGCCCTTCCCTCTTGCTGCCTGTTCTCTCCCCCTTCCTATCCCCCTTTTTAACTCTTTCCTTCACTCACTCAGTCCACATGGTCAGGGCCTTTCTTTCCCCATCTCTCCCATTATTAGTCTTCTTCTACCAATAAATAAAAAGTTGTACAGGATAAGCCAGTGATGGTGAACCTTGGCACCCCAGATGTTTTGGAACTACATTTGCCATGATGCTCAGCTACACTGCAGAGTGCATGAGCATCATGGAAAATGTAGTTCTAAAACATCTGGGGTGCCAAGGTTCGCCATCACTGGGATAAGCTTTTGATAGAGGTCTTAGGGTATAGTGCGTTTTATGATTCTTGACATGATGATCCTACTACCTACACAATCGAACTAATGTTACCACCTAATGTATTGTTTTCTTATAGAGGAATCAAAAGCGATCTCATGTATGTATTTGCACCACGCCCATGACCATATTGTATGTTATTTTGAACTTTGCTGGACCTGATTATTGCTGTGAAAACTAAAAATCATAAATAAATAATAAAAAAAACTGTTAACCCCTTCCCGCCGAGCGTACGCAGATGTGCGTACTCGGCTTCCGGGGGGTATACTGGGATGATGCCCGCACCTGCAGTCATCCCGGTACCGATTTTTAGAGCGGGCGATTGGCTTTCCAGCCATAACAATCGATGCGGCTAAAACCTGCTCGGCTGTTATCCTCTCTCCATCGACAAATTGGAATCTGTTATCATGAGCTTCCCCACCTGCAAATCTTCTGAAATGGATGGCATTCCAGTTAAACTATATAAGCATTACATGCATATTATGCTTTCCAAACTGTTAGAAACTTGTAACCATGTCTTAAAAAGTTTTTTTTTACCAGATTCCATGTATGAGGCCATAATAGTAGTCCTACCAAAAAAGCTAGTATCCCCCTCGTACCATTCCATATCCCTTTTATTGAAACATGTCATAATAAACTCTAAGGCCCCTTTCACATGGAGCGGATCAGTAATTATCCGCCCCATGATGATCCACTCGCTCAGCAGGGATCACTCCGTTGTCCCCGCTGAGCCTGCAGCGGACAGGGCGGTCTCTGCACACTGTGCAGGGACCGCCCTGTCAGATCTCCGCTCTCCTCTATGGGGATCGGATGAGCACGGACCGTTTGTCCGTGTTCATCAGATCCGCTCTGTAGACGGATAGAAAAATAGGATTTTCCTCCGTCTGCAGAATCGGACAATAGCGGAGGCGGACAATAGCGGGTGTCTGCGGATGTTCATCCGCAGACACCCGCTATCCCATAGGGATGCATGTATGTCCGTATTTCATCCGCAAACGGATGGATGAAATACGGACATACTGTCCGCATGTGTGAAAAGGGCCTAACTAAACACATGTCATGCCAAATAACCACTTCAGCATATGCAGAGTTTTTACAAACACACAGGTACCAATGAACAACCTAGGAAAAAGAGCACTGTTTATGGTTAATACTCGGAAAATTTGGATTTGGGCCAGTCTTCATTAAATGGACTCAAATCCTGTATGCTAATCCCAAAATAAATAATTCATTATCTTCTACTTTTAATCTAAACAGAGGTACCAGGTATATTTGTTTGCCATAGCAATAAAACCCCTTGCAGCTCTTCTGTTGAGTGATACTGAGATATTTAGTTTCAAGAGAGGACCTAGTGTGGAGAAAGTTGCACTCTATGGAGATAGTTACATAGTTAGTAGGGTTGAATAAAGACACCAGTCCAACCTGAGTGAGTGTTTACAATTGTCCCTATCCCTGTACATTACACACTCACATCAGTCCCTACCCTCAAGGAGCCCACAATCCAAGGTCCCCAATCATATACTAGGGTCAACTTTGGACAGAAGCCAATTAACCTACCTGCATGTCTTTGGAGTGTCGGAGGAAACCGGAGTACCTGGAGGAAACCCACGCAGGCACAGGGAGTACATGTAAACTCCAGGCAGGTAGTGTTGTGGTTGGGATTTGAACCAGCGACCCTTCTTACTGCTAGGGGAGAGTGCTAACCACTACACCACTGTACCACCCAAGTTAAACTAGATGACACTCTTTTATTCCTAGCAGATACAAGATCCTTGATAACTAAGGTGCTGGAGTTATTATCTAAATTCAGTGCATTTTCAGGATTGACTTTTAACTTGGACAAAGCCAGGCACCTTCCCTTAGACCTACTCTCAAACACTTATTAAGATAAATAAATAAAATAAATGGCTTATCCTGGTACATCCTCTGGGGGAACAAACACCCTACAATATCCCTAGGAATATTAGAATTTCAAAAGAGTTTGTAGGTATATCAGTTACCAATTTAAGCTTAAAGTGGTTATGAAGGCTAAAATTGTATTCTAATGCATTAAGGTAAAACCTTTTCAAAAGTTGCTTCCTCCCCCCCCCCCCTACTTAACATTTACCTGATTCTGGTCTCTATCCAGCACTGTGCTCACCTGCAGCGTGATTCGTTTCGTTTCGTTTTAATTCGTTAATTCATTCATTTCGTTTAGTTATATTCATTAACTTCCTTAAATTCGTTTTCGGATTTCATTTCTTTTTCTACCGAATTCAAAAAATCGGCCACATTCGAAAATATTTCAACCAAATTCGAAAATATTTCTACCGGATTCGAAATGATTTCAACATGATTCGACATTATTTCAACCGCATTCGAAATGATTTCAACATGATTCGACATTATTTCAACCACATTCGAAAATATTTTGTGACCCAACTTTAGGGCCATGTATCTCGGGGTCACTTGGTGCTAGAAACTCCAAATCTGGATATGTTGTAGTGCTAGTACTATTGTGTTTACATACCAACTTTGGGGTTTATAGCTATAAGTGACCCCGAGATATGTGGCCCCAAAATCGGGTCGCAAAATGTCATTCTCTGCTCTAATACTAATAACATTTTGCGACCCGATTTTGGGGCCACGTATCTCGGGGTCACTTATAGCTAGAAACCCCAAATTCGGTATTCAAACACAATAGTACTAGCACTACAACATATCCAAATTTGAATTGTCTAGCACCAAGTGACCCCGAGATACATGGCCCTAAAGTCGGGTCACAAAATATTTTCGAATGCGGTTGAAATAATGTCGAATCATGTTGAAATAATTTCGAATGCAGTTGAAATAATGTCGAATCATGTTGAAATCATTTCGAATGCATTCGAAATTATTTCAACATGATTCGACATTATTTCAACCGCATTCGAAAATATTTTGTGACCCGACTTTAGGGCCATGTATCTCGGGGTCACTTGGTGCTAGAAACTCCAAATCTGGATATGTTGTAGTGCTAGTACTATTGTGTTTACATACCAACTTTGGGGTTTATAGCTATAAGTGACCCCGAGATATGTGGCCCCAAAATCGGGTCGCAAAATGTCATTCTCTGCTTTAATAACTAATAACATTTTGCGACCCAATTTTGGGGCCACATATCTCGGGGTCATTTATAGCTAGAAACCCCAAATTTGGTATGCAAATGAAGTGTCTAGCACCAAGTGACCCCGAGATACATGGCCCTAAAGCCGGGTCACAAAATATTTTCGAATGCGGTTGAAATAATGTCGAATCATGTTGAAATCATTTCGAATGTGGTTGAAATAATTTCGAATCATGTCGAATTCATTCAAATTAATTTGTTATATTTCTTTCGTATTCGTTGCAATTTGTTATTTTTTTATTCGGACATTCGGATGCAGCCGAATGTCCGAAAGATGCAAAATTCGGCTGAATTTCGATTCGTTAAGGAGAGAGCAGGGGATGGAGCAGAGCCGCACAACGTGTGTCTATAGATGCACACAGCCTGCCTCGGGATCAAGCCCACATGAGAGCCCCCCCAGTAAGCCACTTGATTTGGGGGTTGAGAAAAGGAGGAGCCAAGAAGAGGAGGTTTGGGGCTGCACGGGTAAGTATAACATGTTTGTTGTTTTGAGAAAAAATAAGCTTTACAATCACTTTATATTTCTTTGCTTCCCAACTTCAGCATATTGTGGACTGGGACCAGGAAGATCCGCAACTGTCCGCCTATACTATTCTTACCGCTTACCAACCACCCCACGCAGATATACTGCAGCAGAAGGGCACATACAGGCAGATTAACTTACCTGTACGTTGCTCTTTAAGAGGCGGCTCTCGGCCCGCCGGAAGCTCCATGACCACAATCGCAGGTCCCGCAGACCCGATGTCCGTGGGGATACCCACGATCCTCTCACGGTGAGGAAGAACGGGGAGATGCTAATGTAAACAAGCATCTCCCCGTTCTGCCTAGTGACACTATCACTGATTAGCTCTCCCTGTAATCGGGAGAGCTGATCAGTGATGTGTCACAGACAGCCCCCCCACAGTTAAAATCACTCCCTAGGACACTCCTCTACAGCTCCACCTAGTGGTTAACCCCTTCACCGTCAGTGACATTTGTACAATAATCAATGCAATTTTTAGCATTGATCGCTTTATTAATGCCAATGGTTCCAAAAATGTGTCAAAATTGTCCGATGTGTCCACCATAATGTCGCAGTCATGATAAAAATTGCTGATCGCCACCATTACTAGTATAAAAAAAATTATCAATAAAAATGCCATAAAACTATTCCCCTATTTTGAAGACGCTATAACTTTTGCACAAACCAATCAATAAACGCTTATTGCGATTTTTTTTTACCAAAAATATGTAGAAGAATACAAATCGGCCTAAACTGAGGAAAAAAATGTGTTTTTTAGATATTTTTTAGGGAAATGTATTATAGCAAAAAGAAAAAAAATAATGCGTTTTTTTCAAAATTGTCGCTATTTTTCTGTTTATATCGCAAAAAATAAAAACCTCAGAGATGATCAAATACCACCAAAAGAAAGCTCTATTTGTGGGGAAAAAGGACATCAATTTTGTTTGGGAGCCACATCGCATGACCGTGCAATTGTCAGTTAAACTGACGCAGTGCCGAATTGCAAAAAGTGCTCTGGTCAGACGGGGGGGAATATTCTTCCGGGGCTGAAGTGGTTAAAGAGGACCTTCAGTCATTTTTTCATCTTTCCATCTTAAAAAATCTTCTGCCCTCTTGTTTTAACTTTGGATAGTAAAACATTATTTTCCTGACAGACTCCATGGTAGCCTATGTGTGGATTAACCCCGCCTCCTCTCCAATGCTATAGGATCCCATTCCCATAAATGAACACTCACCACTCCATACTGTGTTCCTTTTTTGTCCTCCTTTTTGGACCTTCACATGCTGTTCGTGTCCAGATGGATCTTGGATTTCTTTTGGCATACCTTTTGCAGTGCAGCTCAGAGCCCAGCCATGGGCGGGTGAGTAGCTTTTAGAGGCTGGATGGTTCCTCATGGTAGAAGGGTGGTTGCCTCTGTATGCCCAACGGACGGTCGGACGGATGCATCAACGACTGGCAAAGTCTGCAATTTCCTTCTCTTTTCCTCCATGGCAGTCGTGTATTTGTAAATGTTTGTCTCACTCAGTATATACTGTGGCATCCTGTATTTCTCTATCATGGCGACTGGAGCTCTTGTGCGTTCCAGCTCGCCACGGTGCTTCCGCATTACGGGTGCCTCGGTGGGTCCTGCGGGTTAGATGGCGGCCGCACAGGCAACGTACGGCCACCCTCCCATGGTGCAGGTGCGAGGTTGGGAGGGCGATGACATTACGGGCGGGGGATTTAAAAAGTGGCCGCTGCTCCTGTCTCACTGGGTTCTGCCAGTGCATAGGAAGCAAGAAGCCAGTTCCCCAGCCCTGATCTGTAGCTCAAGGTAAGTGCCTGAAGATTAAGCCAATATACCTTGCATTTTTCATTAACAAAAGAAGAAAAATAATAAGGAGAAATATATTTATTTAATATATGCTTTCTTGTATATTGAGTATTAGTATTATTAAACTCATGCTGTTTTTGGGTATATATTTATTTTGGTGAGCAGGTTTGTTTTAGATTGCTTCCAGTACCGTGGCTTTTAGGTCCTCACTTTCTTTTACAGACCACCTGCATTGTGACGCTCTTCGTCCACAGATCATGGACAAATGGCCGCCTTTAAGTGGTACGCACTAGGTATGTGCTTGTGAGGGGAGGGGTTGAGGTCCATCCGCAATTATATGCGTTTTTTGATGCCATGTCTTCCCCCCCCTATTTTTTCTTCTCCAGCCCTTCTAGGTTGAATCCGCAGGATAAAGACCTTGCCAGGTCACAATACCACTCATCATCCAGATCTAGACGAGACTCTCCGCATGGATCTCACCACCAGAGGAGATTCTCCCATTCCTCCTACAGACACCGCTCCCACCGCCACGATAGCCGCTCTGATCACAGAACCTGCTGGGGATGTGGGACTCGAGTCCCGGAGGGCAAGTCCTTGTGTGACCGTTGTTATGCCTGGGCGGTTGGGGAATAGGAGACGGAAAGCCAGTGTATGGAATCTTTGGTAAAACGTGTGGTGCAGCAGTCACTGAGTGACATGGGTACATCACACACGCTGAGCCAGTCCACTACTTTGTCTGGCCCTCAGGCTGACGAGGCCTGTGATGATCTGGGTACTTCCCTGCCCTAGGTGGCTTCCAATGACTCTTCCGATGATGAATTTGTAGGCGAAGAGGACATCGGAGGCTTTGACTTCGCCATGGTCTCGCCACTAATCAAAGCGATTAAGGAGGCCCTTAAGTGGGAAGATTCATCCACCCCCTCAGCTAAACAGAAAAAGTTCTTCAAGCAGCTGGGGAAAGAATGCTCAAACTTCCCCCTATTGAGTTGAAGGACATTATTGAGGGAGAGTGGAGTAAGGTGGATAAAAAGTCTTCCATGACTAATAAAACTTCCAGGTTATATCCCTTCAAGATGGAAAAGGTAAAATACTTGCTCTTATTGTGGATTCAGCTCTGATGTGTCTAGCCAAACATGTTACTCTCCCATTGGATGATGCAGTGTCCTTTAAAGATGGTCTTGAAAGGAAGATTGACCAGGACCTTAAGAGGATCTATGGGCTTGCCGGTATGGCCTGTAAACCTGCTTTAGCATTAGCAGCCATGTCCAAGGCCATGGAAGCCTGGACTGAGAACAAAGACTCCTTCCTCAGGGAAGTTTCCAAAGAGCTGGCTGGGAGTTTGGCAGCGGTGGAGCTGAACCTTGCAGAAGTCTTCCTGGGGGAAGCATCCATTGACCTGAGCCGCCTGTTGGCACGCATTATGTTGTCCTCAGTTACGGCTAAGCGAGCTTTGTAGTTACGTACCTGGCTCTCTGATCCGGTCTCCAAGCAAGCTTCCTGTAAAATCCCTTTTGAGAGGTCCTCACTATTTGGCAACCAGCTGGATGATGCCATAACGGGGGCTATGGGCGGTAAGTCATGCTTCTTTCCCCAGGACAGACATCTGCTTGGACGGAAGAAACCTCAATATAGAAGACGCAGCCCAGAGTGCTTGAGAGAGGCACGCTCTTACAAGCCTGGATGGGACTTCAGGAGGAATTGGAGCAGAGGGCAGGCATCCTTTCGTAAGCCCGCTAAAAGGCAGACATCCAGTGGACGTGAGGTGGCCAAGTCCTTCTGAGATTGCGCCCGCCCAGGCGGGTCGGGTGGGGGCCCGTCTATTCTTCTTCCAGCACGCCTGGGTGGCCTCGATCTCGGACTACTGGGTCGTCAGGACGGTCTCGTCAGCTCACAGATGGGCCTTCTCCAGTATTCCTCCCTCCAGATTCGTGTCCACTCTACTCCCTCGTTCAGAAGAAGAGAGACAAGTGTTGCTGTCCTACGTGGAATTGCTGAAGACTCAAGGTTCAGAAATACAGGTACCAAAGGAAGAAAGGGAATCTACTCCCCTCTCTTCTTGGTACAAAAGAAAAGTGGCTCTTGGCACCCGGTCATAGACCTGACCTATCTAAACAAATTTATAGAATACGGGAAATTCAAAATGCAAACACTCTCAACCATTCAGCAAGCTATACAGCTGGGAGACTGGATGATTTCGATCGACTGAAAATACGCTTTTTTCTACGTTCCAGTGGAAGGGGAATTTCACAAATATCTAAGATTCCATGTCAGGTAAGATCATCTGCAATTTATTTGCCTCCCCTTCGGGCTGTCGACGTTCCCCCGGGTCTTTTCGAAGGTGCTCTTGGACATAGTGCCTCTTATCAGGTTAAAAGGTATATGTCTTTACCATTATTTAGACAACCTTCTAGTGCTGTCCCAAGACAGAGAGCAGTTGCTGGCGCACCGGGAGCAGGGGATTTCCATCCAGGTGTTTCAGGTGGCTTCTGAACTTGGCAAAGAGTCATCTAGATCCGGTCCAATGTCTGATATATTTAGGGGCTCAGTTCGACACTCTGGAAAGCACCATCTCTCTTGCAGTAGAAAAAATTCAGATTATTCGGGAAAGGATCTCTCGGGCCTCGAGATTGTAGGCACAATGGTCTTGATGACTCCTATGGTCAAGTGGGCCTTGTGCAGATTACGTGCTTTCCAGTCGGTCTTTCTCAGGCAGTGGAAGTCAGGAGACAAGAACCAACGTATCCGCATAACCACAACAATGAGGGACAGCCTCTTCTGGTGGCTCCAGCCCAAGAATCTGTTGACTTGTCACTCCATCACTCCCATCTCCTGGGTCACGGTCACAACCAATGCCAATGGGACCGGATGGGGGGCTCTTTGTGGATCGAACCTTGCGCAGGGCAAGTGGGAAACCTGTCTCCTTGTTCCGGGCTCAAATGTTCTAGAACTTTGAGCAGCCTGGTGTGCTCTCCAGTACTTCTCTCACCTTCTGAAGGGGAAGTTGGTATTACTAAGCATGGGCAATATCATGGCAGTCTCTTACGTGAAAAGGCAAGGGGGCACTCAGAGCTCTACATTCCTCCGAGAAGTCGAACCCATCTTATCATGGGCACAGAAGAACCTATTAAACATCTCAGCAGTTTTCGTCCCAGGAGTTCAGAACTCTCAAGTGGACTTCCTGTCACGCAGTTCCTGTCAGTTGGACAACAATGAGTGGTCCCTTCATGTTTAAACATTCAAGTGGATTCTGTCACTAGGGGTCAATCCCGAGGTAGATCTATTCGGCTCTCCTCACAATTTCAAGATGGAGAAATTCTACACTCTAGGCTTCAGCCAGGCCTTCAGAACAGATGCCCTGACGGATCGGTGGAGGTTCAGGAGAGTGTATGCTTCTCCTCCTCTACCAGTGATCCTCAGATTCCTTCAGAGGCTCCAAGTGAAAGAAGTTGAAGTGGTGACAATAGCACCCTATTGGCCGAACAGGCCTTGCTTCCCCCTCTTGGTCCAGCTCAGTGTTCGGGATACGATACCTCTCCCTCTCAGGCCGGATCTTCTCATTCAAGGTGCAGTTCTGCACCCTTGCCCGGCACTTCTGAGACTGATGGTCTGGTTCTTGAGAGGGAGAGGCTAGAATCTATCAGGTGTGCCTCAAGAGTAATCTCTACCCTCATGAGCTCAAGAAGGTCAAGCACAAACAAAGTTTATGGGAGAATATGGAGCAAATTTGTGGAATTTTGTTCTTCTATGGGTAGATCTTTCAAACATCCAGGAGTTCAGGACATCCTCAGCTTCCTTCAAACTGGCCTTGATCTTCCTTTATCCATTAGTTCCCTCAGAGTACAGGTATCGGCTTTGTCAGCATTTTCCAGTACTTCATGGGCAGTTCATCCAGTGATCCGGCAGTTCTTCCGAGGAGCATCAAGACTTAAGCCCCAAAGAAAGCCAAGATTTCCAAAATGGGACCTTCCCCTTGTCCTTGACTCAGTCACTGGACTAAGCACTACGGAGCCCTCCCCACTTTCCATTAAGGACTTTTTGGCTAAGGGCTTGGCTCCTCCAGAGGCGGTGGCGGCACACTCCACCAGGGGAATGACAACCTCTTGGGTGGCGGCCCGACTTGTGGCTCCTGACACCATTTGCAAGGCGGCTTCTTGGGTCTCTATTAATACGTTTATGTCTCATTATTGCATTGAGCCTGCTTCACTGTCTTCTGTAAACTTTGGTTTTAAAATCCTATCGGGAAGACCATTGGACCTAGTCCATCGAAAAGTCCGGTCGTGTGTACACGGCATTAGGCCTGATTCACACCAATGCAGGTTGCCGTTTGCATATTGCAGGTGCATTTTGCGTTTTTCAATACACGCTTTTGATCCATTGAAGTCTATGGAACAAAGACAAATCAGATCAGTCTATGGAACAAAAAAACTGAAAAAAGTCTGTGACCTTTTCCATAAAATGCACAGATGTGAATTACATCCATAGGAAACCATGTTAAATGGACTGTAGTGTGTTTCTGCAAAATTAAATACGCACTAAAAAATGCATAGGTGTGAAGCAGGCCTTATGTATATTTACAAATTATTTATACTTATTGTGAGTGAAATGTGTTTATGTATTTATGCGCCTCTGTATCACATGTATTGCATGTCTTTTCATTGTTTTTCTGTATTTGAATATGCTGGAAAACCCTTGTCAAAAAATAAAATCTGATTTAAAAAAATAGCAAAATGGTTCACATGTTTTACAACACTGTTTTTATCCATTTTACATATTCAGTTGTTGTTGTGCAGTTTTATTAAATATGACCACAGTGTATTCCACAAAAATATATAGTATAAATCAAGTGTTAAATAAATGTAAACTGATTAGTCCAACAAAATTGAAAAATGTTCCAAACTCAAAAAGTGACTCATTCCATAATCACCCATCTTCAAATAAAGTGCTCAATAATTTATAAACAAAGTGCTGAAGTGCTCCAGATGCACATGCTGTAAAGTGTGGCACACACCCCTCTTGTGCCCCTACTCACCAGAGAAAAAGGACCCTCAGCTTTTCAGTCTGGGGTCAAGCTTTCCTTGTATCTGGTGAGTGGGTACCACATATCTTCTCTCTCGTTATATGCCTCCAACAAGCTGTTCTGAGTGAAACTATTGCTATGCTTGTTGCTTGTTTTCCACCAGGATCAATAGAAGGAGAGAGCTCTCATAGTGTAGTATTTAAAGTTTATTAAAACGCAAAATTTAAATAACACTTACAGAGTATCCGACAGAGTAATGCTTAGCAAAGTACGAGGCTCTTCCTGGTTTTACGGCTGGTGGAAATTTAGTTGGTTAGGGAACTGGAAATTGCATTGATGCATTTCGCCCCTCCCACAGGGCATCATCAAAGTCTTTTGTAGTCTTTTGTAGTGTACCTTGTTGCAAAGCCCAGTTATAATTTGGTTTGACTGCCATTTTTGTATGTATATGCAAGCTACCTTGTGAGCTTCAGGATGTTGGCAATAAACTTGCTATGGTCGCCCTTAAAATGCACTCATATAATAGTATGCACTATGTCAGACTCTATAGGAGCTACTTGGCTCCCACAGAGGACATGTTGCTCCTCACTCCACAATTGCCAGGTGGATCAGACATCTTATTTCCAGGGCCTATGCTCTTAACTGGAACTACACCCTCCTATCCCTTTCAACCAAGGAAGCTTCCATCTTAGCCTTTGTTTGATTTACACCTGCCATGGTGCTGCCCATGTGATCAGTTATGACACCAGCCTTGGTTGAAAACGCAAGAAAATGGGACAGTTAGCATTCCTGGATTATAGCTGTTTTTGAAACCATTGAATCCATAGATTTAGTTCTCCTTTAAAGAAAGAGAGTTCCTCCCTTCCCCACAAAAGCTCATTCCACCAGGGCCATTGGTTTCACTTAGGCTTTTGAGCATTGAACATCTGTATCTCAGTTTTGAAAGGCTACCACCTGGTCCTCTGTTTGAATGTTCTCCAGTTTCTACCAGGCAGATGTTCAGGCCTCAATGTTATGCAAGAAAATTAGGGATAAATATAATATATTCTTACAAAGTACAGGCGGTCCCCGGGTTACAAACAAGATAGGGTCTATAGGTTTGTTCTTTAGTTGAATCTGTTTGTAAGTTGGAACAAGTACATTTTTTAAGTGTAGCTCCAGCCCAAAAATAATATTTTTAAGCCTTTTGGATAACATAGGGAAGGGTTAACACTGATGTAATGTTTGTTTTGCTGCGTGTGCCTTTGTTCAGGAGATTTCACCTCACTTTTTGTCCCTATGAAAATTGGATTTTTAACATTTTGGGTTGTGGAAACAAGCCTTGGTGATAAAGCATCTGTGGAGGTACCTTTTTCCCATAATAACTTACAGGAGTGAATTTCCCTTCCTAGGAGTAGATTTCCTCTCACTTCCTGTTGTCTCACTCTGTTTGTAAGTAGGAGTCATTTGTAAGTCAAATGTTTGTAACTAGGGGACCGCCAGTAATACACAGGCTCTAAAACATATCCTTACTGACCTCTGTAGTTGCTGGAACTGTGAAGCAATTTATCCCCAAATTTTATAAAAGAAGCACTGATGTTGTCTAAGGCACTCTGCAACTCTGTAAAATCACCTGGTCTGTGTTTACATTAGAGATGGGAAGGTTGAAAGCAGGGCCGGAGCAATTTATTGTAGGAAGGGGTCGCAGTGCTGGTAGTGTGCTGTTAAACTTTCTGGGAAAAAATTGACTACCACTGGCCGCCCCTACAACACTGCAGAGCTGCGCTGGCTTGCAAGGGTGCTGAGGCGTACTAACTGGGGGACGGGCCATCCCAGGCACCACACACTAGGGGGGTGTCAGGCCGCCACCCCCTCCACAATTGAAGAGGTGGCAGCTCCACAGGTTTAAGCAGTGGCGCAGTGACAGGCACAGGCAGGGAGAGGGGAGCTATATTGTGATGCCAGCAGGAGGGGGTGTGCGGGGGGTGCAGGGGGACACTGCTGCACCTACCATCCCATCCTCTCATGGCCGTGGGCTGTCTGTCTGTGTGATCCTGGATGTCACACAGGCACAGCTGAGCAGAGTGAAGCCGCCTCTCCCTCCTCTCTGTTTATGTGTAAACAGGTGGAGGGGATCTGCTGAGCATGTGCCGCCGTGCTGATCTGAGTTACTGAATTGGGAGGGGTCTGCACACTGCACTGAATGGGGGGCTACAATTAAGGGGGGGTCTGCTCTGAAGAGAGGGGGCTACACTGAAGGGGGTCTGCACTGAACGGGGGGCTACACTGAATGGAGGCGTCTGCACTGAACAGGGGGCTACACTGAACGGAGGCGTCTACACTGAATGAGGGTTACACTGAAGGGGGGTCTGCACTGAACAGGGGGGCTACACTGAAGGACACTGAAGGGGAGTCTGCGCTGAATGGGAGGCTACACTGAAGGGGGTCTACACTAAACGGGAGGCTACGCTGAAGGGGGTCTGTACTGAACAGGGGGCTACACTGAACAGAGGCATCGACACTGAACAGGGGTTACACTGAAGGGGGGTCTGCACTGAATGGGGGCTACACTGAAGAGGGGTCTGTGTAATATGCAGGGGGTCCAGAGCTGCAGGGTTCTGTGTAATGTAAAGGGCTCCAGAGCTGCAGGGTGCTGTGTAATGTAAAGGGGTCCAGAGGTGCAGGGTTTTGTATAATGTAAAAGGGTGCAGGTGACTGTGTAAAGTATAGGGGTCTAGGGGTGCAGGGCACTGTGTAATGTAAAGGGGTGCAGGGTGCTGCGTAATGTAAAGAGGTGCAGGGGGCTGTGTAATGTAAAGGGGTCCAGAGGCGCAGGGTGCTGTGTAATGTAAAGGGGCCCAGAGGTGTGGGGTGCTGTGTAATGTAAAGGGGTGCAGGGTGCTGTGTAATGTAAAGGGGCCCAGAGGCGCAGGGGGCTGTGTAATGTAAAGGGGCCCACAGATGCAGGGTGCTGTGTAATGTAAAGGGGCCCACAGATGCAGAGTGCTGTGTAATGTAAAGTGGTCAAGGGGGCTCTGTAATGTAAAGGGGTCAGTGCGGGGGATCGCTGGACTCCAGGTTAGCAGGACTGGGGGGGTGGATAGGGGGTCCAATGTAAGTTCACCTTACAGATACAGACGGGACTGCAGCTACAGTATTGTATTAATAAGTGTTTTCTGGTTTTGAAAGGAAACTGACTCTTTCTTTATACCCGGGGGGGGCGCAGTTTGCCATCTTCACCCTGGGCACCAGATGGCCTTGTCCCAGCACTGGTTGAAAGGCTGCTGATTAACTGCAAGCAGCAGGAGAGGGGGCAGCTGAGATGTAGAGAAAATGACTTCAGTGCATCTGTTATAAATTGGAACTACTACAGTGCCTGCAGTTAATGAGTGCTGTTATAAAGCACAATTACTGCTTATTAAGAATATTTCCAATAACTGAGTGGACATAGCCTGACAACAGATTCACTGTTTCACAGATTTTAACTGAAATCAAAATAAACAGCTAAATACACACATGAACTAAATGTAGTTTTATTTGTCAAGAATTCAATATTATGTCCAGATGTCCAGATTAATGCATCTCTACCAGACAGCAGAGCCAGGCTAGTGATTTGACTTTTCTCTGCTGTAGTTAAGCAGTACAGCTAGGTCACATACAGGTACTTGTCCCTAGCTTGCTGACTGGACAATGAAGGAACAGCTGTAAACTGAAGAGATCATTTTTCTGCTCACTTGAGTCTCTCCTCTTTTCAGAATGTTTCCTGTCATCTCTTGCATTCTTCAACATACCTGATTGGCTCCTAAAGCTGACCCTCTGTGGTGTTGTTGTATAGGGGTTTACAATTGGGTCATACCAAGTCAAATGTAGGTATTTATGCTGATTGCATCTGAAGACAATTAATTTCTATTTATTTATAATGGCTACATAATTATATTGTATGTAGTTTTATATACCCCTAATCTCCCTGCGCCAGCCCCTTATCTTCATGCAGGGCGCTGAACGCATGGATTTTAATTTTTTTTAAGGACATGATTAGAGCCTGAGGCTCTTATTGGCTTAACAAAGGGTGGGCTCTGTGCCCCGAGCCCACCCGCTTGTGTGACAATAGTGAATTAATATTTGCTATTGTCTTCCTGCTTCTCCTCCTGGCCAATCAGGAAGCGGGTTTTAAGGTCCACGTAGTAAAGAAAATCCAGATAGTCGCACTCCAAATGCAATCACCTTTATTGGTATAAAAGATAGTCCATACAGCACAAGAAGCACATGGAACAGCTGTTGCTAACACGTTTTACGCCCTCACTGGTGCTTAGTCATAGCTCTTAAGACCTAATTGGCTAGAAGGGGAAGCGTCTGTCCAGTCTCTTCCAGAATGTCTTCTGCTCTGGTGACTGGTCGGGGCTTGGTGTCCCCATCACCTGACCCAAGCTGGGCACTGGGTCCAGTGCTGCGGGGGGGATCCTCCGGAGCTGGGAGCCTGGGGACTGGCCTGATATGGGCACTGCAAATATTTCCCTACCCAGCCGAGCCCAGCAACGTCCCCATCCCCCAGCAACCAGACCTACCAGACAGACACTGATCTGAGGCTGCACTGACTGCCTGAGAAGCAAGAGAACAATGACCCCGCTGGACATGACCAGCCACGTGGGAACCTTCAACAACTGGCTGCAACACACCCGGCTCAGCCCTGAGCAACTGGCTGCTACTGGGTTCTTCTACACCTGTATATACTGGGGGGACTGGGATCATACCCCACCACAGGCTCTATTGTGGGCGATCGACCAAGAGACAGGGGAGGGGGGGTTTGGTTGCTACCCCCGAAAAGAATGGAGCACCAGCCGCCACTAATATACTGTATACAGTTTTGTGAAAAAATATTTGCCCCCTTCCTGATTTTTTTTTTTTTGCATATTTCACAAACTTAAATGATTTAGATCATCAAACAAATTTTAATATTACACAAAAATAACTCAATTTATAAGGCTTTGGAACTACAGTGAACCATGCAGAGAGCCATTATCCACAAATAGAGATAACTTGAAACAGTGGTGAACCTTCCCAGGAGTGGCCGTCCTACAAAAAATTACTCCAAGAGCATGACGACAAATCATCCAGGAGATCATAAAAGAACCCAGAACAACATATAAAGAACTGCAGGCCTCACTTGCCTCAGGTAAGATTGGTGTTCATGATTCAACAATAAGAAAGAGACTGGGCAAAAATGGCATCCATGGAAGAGTTCCAAGGCCAAAGCCACTGCTGACCAAAAAGAACACAAAGGCTCATCTCACATTTACCAAACACAGCTTGATTATCCCCAAGACTTTTAGGCCAATATTCTGTGGACTGATGAGACAAAAATTTAATTTTTTGGAAGGTGTGCATCGTGTTACATCTGGCAAAAAACAAATACAGCATTTCATAACAAGAACATCATACCAACAGTCAGACATGGTGGTGGTAGTGTGATGGTCTGGGGATTTTTTTTTGCAACTTCAGGACCTGGACTACTTACCATAATTGATGGAACCATGAATTATGAGCTCTACCAGAAAATCCTAAAGGAGAATGTCTGGCCATTAGTTTGTGACCTCAAGCTCAAGTGCATTTGGGTTATGCAGCAGGACAATGTTCACAACAACAACACAACAGCATGTCCACCTCCAAATGGTTCAAACAAAGCAAAATGTAGGTTTTGAAGTGGCCTAGTCAAATCCTGGACTTAAATCCAATTGAGATGTTGTATCATGACCTTACACAGGCCATTCATGCTGGGAAACCCTCCAATGTGCCTGAATTAAAACAATTCTGCAAAGAAGAGTGGCCAAAAATTGCTCCACAGCAATGGGAAAGACTCATTGCCAATTATTGCAAATGCTTAATTTCAGTTGTTGCCGCCAAGGGTGGCACAAATAGTTATTAGGTTTAGGGGGCAATTCATTTTTCACATAAAGCCAAGCAGATTTGGGCAGCTTTTTTTCCTTAATAAATTAAGCCATCATTTAAAAACTGCATTTTGTATGTACTTTGTGCAATAATAAAATTAGTTTGACGAGTCATTTAAGTGTGATAAATATGCAAAAAAAAAAAAGAAAAAAAAAAAAAGAAAGGGGGCAAATACTTTTTCACACAACTCTATATCTTCTGTCATAAGACCAACATAGAAGCTTACTGAGTCAGTCAACCAGCATTTTGAAAAGGAAAACTGCAATGGTAGCTCCTACCTTTTTCTAATGCCAGCCCCTATTTAATGCATATCATAAAAACCAAAGTGGAATGAAAAAAAAGAAGACCTTAAGTAACACGTTCAGAAATATTTTTAAAAAGTGTACTTTAGACGAAAATGTATTTGCTGGTCCCAAGGTTCTGATCTTTGGAACAAGTCAAAATGGTAATCAGCAGCCAGCAGGTTTACAAAAATAAATAGAACTCTCTAACCCCAAGAGTGAATCTGAAATGTGTTGCATAATGACTTTAAAAGTTGTATTTATCATTTCACAACAGTATTTGCAGGAGGATTTATAGAGTCATTAAGTAAATATATTCTTGGCTGTATACTGATTCTCATTGTTTCTTGATTTACCTGCTAAACCCAGAAAGTGTTAATTTTGTAACATTTGGTAGTCTGAAAACCATAATAAATAGCAAAAGAAAAATCTCAGATAGGATTTAATCTTGCATTCTTTTGTGAGAGACGTAGGCAACTAAACTACAGTTAAAATTGTTTTTGCAATGACTCTTTGAAATAGAAAATGTCTTAATTAAAATTCAAATACATATTTATTTTTTCCTCTCATTTCAGCTTGTCATTTTTTAAACACAGATAAAAAAAGAAAAAAATATTCCGATAATAACAAAGACTCCTGGATTTTGAAAAGTTCCTGTAAAATACAATATCAATTAAAGAATACAAAGCAAATGGAAGCAAAATGCAATCCAATGTGAACTATATTTAATGTTGCCATATATTATCATTCCTTATGAAAAGCGCATTTGGGTTTCAGCTTTCAATGTCAAATCAGTAATTAGCCACAGGGATTTTTTTTATTTTTTTGCAAATGAAGCTTTAACTAAACAAAAGAAAAGTCTTTTTATAATGTACAAAGTAAGCCATGTTTCTTTCTCAGTGCTTTGGGGCATTTTTTTCTTTCCTATGCTCAGATGTGTAACATTTAACTTTGAATTAAAAACTGATATATTCAGTACATTTCCCTCAGTATTTCCATGGTTAAAAACTTTTGTCCTTGAGGACTCCATATGCCATACAAAAAAAAGTTATATTGAAGTTAAAGAAGAAAAAAAAAGAAAACCTTCATTCCATATGTATTGAAAACAGACTGAGATGAGGATAGTGATGAGTCTCCTCGGGAAACATAAACACTTTGTACTCATTAGATGTCTCATTATAACCAAAGTACAGGGAAGGTGCTTTGCGCACAAGATCATACTCTAGTATAGACTAGGACAAAGAGCTATTTAGTAGGGCACTCAGAAAACCTCTTTGCTGCAATCATTAATGGCCATTACTGCTTTTACTGACTTCTTGGGAAATACTTTGCCCTTCTTAAACTCTCAGTATTAAGGACACATGTTTTTTTTCCTCCGTTTTTCATCAGCATTAAGACAGGGCCTAAATGTCAGTGAAAGGAAAAGCACGTTAACAAAACTACTCATTGTGTCCCTATGCTGGCGAAATGACATTGCATGTGCTTTCTCATAACACCTGCCTGTGTGCATGCTTCATCTGATCCATTAACCTTTCTGAAGTACTTTATATAAACAAACCTGACAGACTTGTTCACTTGCCATCTATCTTGTATACACATTTTAATGTCTTGTTTTGAAGTGGACTTGTTCTACATTATTGTCATTATCATTCACTCTGTACGTAATTTGTTTATTCACTTGAAGTGAGCCTGTCATCGGTAATTACACTGTTTATTCATTAAACTAAAAATATTATTTCTCAATTCTTTAAAGGCATCCTTTTCCAAATGATATATGGTGCTGAGAATGAGCATCTGCTACCTTCCAAATTATTATTTATTTACAGTGTTTACATAGCACCAACATACACTATATTACCAAAAGTATTGGGACGTCTGCCTTTACACGCCTGCCTTTAACTTTAAAGGCATTCCAGTCTTAGTCCATAGGGTTAAGACACGTGAAACAGACTGGTCACTTTGCAAGGAATTTTGCCCCAGAGCTTAGGTAATGTGGTAGCTTTTCATTTTGTCCCCAAGTCAAGGAAAATAAACTTCACCTCATTCACTAAACTATGGCTAAACTATGGCTAAAATTTCCTTGCAAAGTACAACTTGTCTTGCAAAGTGAATAGCTTATTTGCCAAGCCCAAGCCCAAAGAGATATCTGTCTTGCCATCTGAAATACATCAGAATCTTACATCCCTTCTAGACTCATATGCACACTAGAGGTTAAGGTGGAGGAAGTCCAAATATCCTGCAAGTATTTTTAGTATTGAAGGAGGAATTAAATGCACCTGTAGGTACAATTTTTTAATACTGAAGATTTTTGGAGAGGTGATTTACTAAAGGGGAAATCAGCTTACTAGGTATAGTGCATATTGCCTGCATATTCCTTGCAGCTCACTTTTTTTCCCATTACTGACATTACCATGCATGTTCGGCACTATGTGTTTGTGTGGGGCTGTCATTCTGGTAAATAAATGGAGATTTTTTCTCCATTTTTTTTTGTTGTGTGTCACCTTGGTCTCGGGGGTGTGTGGCACTCCTGTGTGAGAGGACATGAGATGTGAGAGGACTCAGGAGATGGAGCTCCGCTGCTGACCACAGTTTAAAAAAAAAATGTTTCCCCTTCTTGTATGGTAGTCCTGGCTGGTTCTAGACTATTGACCCTTAGCAGCATTAGTAGCATTAGCAGCAATAGCTGCTTTACTACTACATTTCATACGTGCTAATTTTGATATCTTGTTAAAGACTCTTGTTAAAGACTGGTTCAACACTACGGCTGCTACAGCTGATATGGCTGATACAGCTGATACAGCTGATACAGCTGGTACAACTGATGTGGCTTTTGGCTATCTCAAGCTGATATGTTTGGGGCTTCTTGCTCTCCATATCTACACGTGAGGCTCTGATTTTAGCTGAAGTGCTTTTTGGCAGTGCTTCCCGACTCCTAATCTATGGATTATGGTTTACGGCTCCTGGCTTCTGATACATAGCTGCTGGTTAAACAGCTCCCAGCTCACAGATCCTGACTCAAAATTCCTGGCTCCCTGCTCCCCGCTCCTCGCTTCTGGCTCCTGGTTCCTGGCTCACCGCTCCTGGTGCCCCGCTTCTGGCTTGTGGCTCCCAGCTTGTGTCTTACGGCTCTGAGCTCATGGTAACCAGTCCCTGGTTCTTGGCTTCCTGCCCCCTTGAGGTGTGACTCGAGGCTGCAGATATCTGGACAGACATCTAGACACCTGGCTAATGGTGCATGTTGCATGGCTCTGACTCCTGACTCCCGGCACATGGTTAGATGTGCCAGGGGCTCAGCTTTCAGCTTTTGGTCTCCAGAAAGAGGTTTATCTAGTGGCTCACCCACTGATACTGCTCTTTATCCCTGGCTTTCCAACTGAGGCTTACAACTGATCCATCAGCTTTGACATCAGATACAATTTTTCTGATTGTTTGTGTAAGACTCATGGTCAAATTACTATACACCATATACAGGAGAACAATGGAGAAAGCCGTGGAAAACATCCAAAATAGAGGCTGGAATATATGCTGGACATAAGTAGAAAAGGTATTACTGATCCTGGACTTTAGTTTTCTTTGATATACTGGCTATATTGTAGCAGTGTACCCCTGCCTATCCATCTGTCTCATGAGTGTCACCTTGCTGCTGAACACATTGAATACATTTGAATATATTTTTGCTGTACGTGTTGTATTTGCTTAGATTATCTGTACAGGTAGTGTAATCTACCTTCTGAACTAAAGCACTAGAGAAAAAATTTGCCTTAATTACCAGTATATTTGCCAGCTTCTTTTTTTTTCTCTGGCAGCACGCAACCAAAATTATAAAGCGACTATCATATGGTATAAGTAAACCTATATAATTCTATAGGGTAGTATATAACTGATTATAAGCACATATAGTGTATACCTTCTGGAGCGTGAGTAACAAGATAGCAAGTCAGTGTGCGCTCAGTAGCTTGGAAAAATGACACGTAGAGACAAGAAGAATATGGAGGGTGTAAAAGATGCTATAAATGAATGTTCCCTACTGACCAGTATAGATAAAAAAACATCAAAACAAATCTCAAAATAAACAGCAAGATATAACAGCCGACTTGAAAAATTTGCTCATTCCCCTACTATGGCTAAGGACAAAGTACAAGTAGCTACCTCCAACTCAATGCAGGGGCCACAGGGATCAGCCATGGAAGGACAGATTAATGGAGCGGGGATAACCGATACTGAGGTAACATTAAGGAATCAGCTGGATGATATAGCAAGTAATGTAGTCTCTGTGACTGACTTGCATGATTCACCAGCTACATATCCCAAAATATTAAACACATTAAATAGCCCAAACACAGAGCATGTAATTACTTTAACAGTTATAATGAAGGCTATTAATACATACAATAGCTCTGTGAACTCTCTATCTCATAATCTAGAGGGAATGAGGGAAGATATAAGTCTGTTTAGACAAAACATGCATACAATTAAAGAAAGAATATCGGGTGCAGAAGAAAGAATAAGTGCATTTGAAGACTCTTTACAAATAGTTGCGAAATCTGAAAAAAAAATGACCCACAACTATCATTATGTGACTCTATCTTGGAGGAATTGGAGAATCGTCTCCGACAAAACAATATTTGGATAATAGGTTTCCCCGAACAGGCGTAAGGAAATAAACCAGTAGAATTTATAGAAAGATGGCTTAAAGATACTATGGGACCAGAACATTTCTTTCCACTTTTTTTTTGTGGAACGGGCATATAGAGGTGGCTGTACGATCCCCACCCTCTGGAGATTAATTATAACCTAGAACTTTTATTTTGAAGATTTTGAACAATAAAGATAGAGATATAATATTGCAAAGAGCTAGACAACTAGCAGACATATGGATGGATGGCTCAAAGATATGTTTTTTTCCTGATTTCTCAGTAAATGTACAGCACCAAAGGACAGGTTTTGTGGAGATAAAGCAATGACTGTCCTATGCTATGCTGTTCCCAGCTAGGTTAAGAGTAAAGACTCAGGGCAATACTTTTTTTTTTACATCACCGGATTCAGCGTTTCAATGGGTGGATAATTATAAGATTCCAAACTCGTTTCTTAAGATGATATGGAATGCTTCTTTTTTTTGTCAGGGTGGGCTCTAATTTTGGGATCTTTTGGATCGTATAACCCCTATGATTATTTTTTTTGTTTTATGATGTTTGTTATTGTCTCTTATATGTCTTGGTTTGTGTTTGTTTTTGTTTTATTTGTTTTATATATTAGTATGTCTGCACCTCTTATCAAATATTTGTTTATCAATCTTATTTCTTTGCTCCTGCTTCTTCTCTCTCCTTCTCTACTCCCTCTCCCTAGTATCTCTATTTTTGACCTTGTGGAAATTAAATGATGGATGGATTTATAAAAAAATATGGATATAGATTGTAACTTTCTGGTTTGTTCTTCTTTCTCTCTACCTCTTGCCTTCAATCCTCCTATCCCCTTGCCTCCCTATTTTATGACCATGTGGTCACCGAAGTATGGTCATAGCTTGTAGGGTGAATATAACTGTTGTTAAAATGTATGGTGATATTGTTTTATGACCCCCCAGAGAGATGTATTAATCTCATGGAATGCTAGAGGTATGGTTACTCCATCAAAGCGGCAGGCTGTTTTTATCTCACTGATGAGATTTTCACCTTCTATAATTTGCCTCCAGGAAACTCATCTACTTCCTCATACCTTACATTACTTAAATAAAAAACAGTTTAAAGCTCAATTTCATTAGACATATACATCATATTCTCAAGGTATATCCATTCTTATAGCTAACACAATTGTCTTCCAATGTAGGCAGGTTAAGAAGGATAGTAGGGGCCGATATATTGGCTGGGCAAAAATGTGTATTGGCAAATATTTACATTCGACCAGCATATTCTCTGGAAATTCTGAAGGAATTTATTGTGTTTGTATCTAATAAATTAGATAGTCTATATATGGTAACTGGTGACTTTAATAATTACATGGATCCATCAATGGACACATTTTCTTTATTGGATAAGCAATACCCACAGGTATTGCTAAATAGATAGCGGAAATGGGGCTGCTTGATTTTTGGAGATTGTGAAATCCAATGAGCAGGCAATTTTCATGCTGTTCAAGTACATATAATACTTTATCCCGAATAGATTTGGCACTAAGGTCTTATTCCCTACTGCCATATCTTAGTGAGATTAAATATGAGGCCAGAGGTATATCAGATCATTCACCCTTGATTTTATCCTTTTTGTTTAGGACTAATATGGGGGATAGATTATGGAAGGTGAATCCTTATTGGATTTTACTTTTTCCTCCAGAGGATATTAAGCTAGAGCTTATTACATTTCAGTAAATAAATAAATTCACGGTATTGCTTTTAATTTACTGGGATGCACAGAAAGCATACCTTAGAGGCTTTCTTATTTCACAAATAAAAAAAAAAAAGAAGCAATTTAGAATTTGGGAAAAAACCCTTGCTCACAGTATGATGCAAGCAGAAGCATTATATATAACTAACCCCAATAAAGTAACTCAAAAACAATGGATAAACAGCCAAGAAAAATACGCACAAGTAGCAATAAAGAAAGCAGAGAATAAAAGGTGTTTTTTTCAGCAACCTTATTTTGAGGAGGGAGAAGGAGCAGGACATATATTGGCCTCTGTGGTAAAGGTGCAGTGTTCATCATCCTTTATTACAGAAATATATACTTCTGAAAATGGGAAGACCAATAATACTCCAGAGATTTTGGAAGTGTTTCGGGCCTTTTACCAGGAGTTATCTAAAAGTAGGACAAGAGTTCAGGAGGGAGACATGAAAAAAGTTCTTTGAGTCCATTAACTTGCCAAAGTTACTAGATGAGGAGAGAGAGATATTGGAGAAACCACTAACACTGGAAGAACTTAGAGATGCAGCGGCCAATCTATCCAATAATAAATCTCCTGGATCGGCTGGCTTACCAGGAGAAATATATAAAACATATGGAGATGTGTTACTACCTGATCTCCTAGTGGTTTTTAATCAGGCTTACGAGGTGGGGTCTTTGCCCCTTTTGATGAATGAAGCTGTGATTATCTCTATTTTTAAACAGGGTAAAGATCAAACAAGGCCTGATGCATACCGCCCAAGTTCACTGTTGACATCAGACATTAAACTTTTGGCAAAGATAATGGCAATTAAACTTTCAAAGTATATTGGTAAATTAATACACTGCAACCAATCAGGTTTTATTCCTAATAGATCAGTAGCCAATAATAGTATACGTTTATTTTTAAATCTACAATTACCCATAGACAATACTGGAAATAAAGCCAATATGTCTTTGGGCACGACCAAAGCATTTGATGGTATTGAGTGAGATTACCTATGGACCTCCCTAAAACATTTTCGAATAGGACCAAAATTTATAAAGTGGATACAACTGCTATATAGCTCCCCGCGCGCAAGAGTACAATTTAATGGATCAATTTCACTACCTTTTTTTTGAAGAGAGGAACAAGGCAGGGTTGTCCCTTGTCTCCCCTCCTTTTTGCACTGGCCGTGGAACCCCTGGCGGAGGCTATTCGTGAATGTCCAGATATTGTGGGATTTCAGAGATGTACGGGCGAGGAAAAAAAGCACTCTTTGCTGGTGATGCACTAGTCTTTCTAGGGGATACATGTAGTTCTTTGTCTAAAGTTATCTCACTTATTATAAAAAAAAGCCTTCCCTCTGCTGTATAAGGAGTTTGCTGTGGTTAATGCAACTACCACATGTGACATGAAGACAGCATGGTCCTTAAAAAACCCTGTGTGTTTCACAATACTAACCATGACCGTCATGCAGCTCCAGGGATTTTATTAGGACCATGCTGTCTTCATGTCACATGTGGTAGTTGCATAACCACAGCAAACTCCTTATACAGCAGAGGTAGGGCTTTTGCTTTATACTCAGCAAAAGGCACCTGTCACTGTGCACTGGAAGTCACTGTTTAAGGCTATCAGTGCTTGTTGTGTCTGAATGTTTTTTTTCATCACAGGATGTTTTGCGGTTTGTTCCAGGTACAGCGGTCTGATCAAGTGAATATTATCAAAGTGAATTTGAGTATGGTGATTTGAGAAGGTGTATTGCCTGGGGATCTGCTTACCGCTGTGTGACCTGTTACAAGTCGAGTCCATGAGGTGAGAGGCCATTTTTATCTGTGGTGGAGGGATCACTTTCACCGGATCTTCTTTTTTCAACGCATGCAATTTGATTTGTGTTGTTGTTCACATGCACCAGGATTTCCTTATATTTAGAGGACTTTTCCTTATATATAGAGGACTTTCTTTATAACCTGATATTGAACTATTTATGGTTATTTTCTGAATTGCGATGCACTATTATATTATTTATGTATGTTTTGGGGATATTTTGAATTGACCTGGAGTGCTAGCTTGCAGTGTGTTTCGTTTTGTCTTTTTTATGTCAGCGCTGAATATTCCTTCATTTGTTTAATACTCCACCAACCCATAAACAAAGGAGTAATAAAATAAATTATATATTAAGGAAAGAAAGATTAACATATAAACATAGAGGAGTCCCTCATAAATATATTAAAATATGGCATTATTGGCTGGACTCAAGTAATTTACTGTATGACGGTTCATGTGGAGGGGCTGGCGAGGGGGAGGGGGGGAGGATGGGGATGAGGAGATTGATCTATGACAAATCAAAATGATGAGAATTGAACAATACAAATGCAATTGGAAATTAATATAGAGGTGTATGTTTGTTGTTGGTTTGTCTTGTTAGTCTATTTTGTGTTTTTAGTATTCTTATTCTTATTGTTTTTGTCATTGTTTTTCTTGGTGTATATGTATATTAAGAATGAAATGATGGTCATTTTCGTATGATGTTTACTGATTTAAAATAACCTCTCTTCTTTTGTATGGATTAAACATGATAAAAAATAAAAAAAGTTTTGATTGGAAAAAATTAAGAAATAGAGATTTATTTTTCTATCAGAGCATTTTTCGACTGCTGGGGCAATATTCAAGAAGGAGCAGTATGAGATGTTCTGAAACACAGATCCATTGAATGAATAAATCAGAAGCTTACTGTGCAGATTCCTCTCCAACAAACAGAATAGTAGTGACATCACCAAACCTCATGTCATGTCTCAGTCAGCGGCAGCAGTGCCTAAGATTATTTCACATTGTAGATATTCAGGTAGGAGGCCATAGGCTCAGGGGAGTCTGGGCACCTTCATGTAATGGAATTAATTAGTAGAAGATGACCTGCAACAACAAAAAATGCTCCATACATGCTCTTAAATATATCCACATTTATTGATGCTCCATGAAAGACAGATAGGTACAACAGATGTTAATGTGTTTCAGCCATAATGGCCTTGTTGGTTGTGAACAAAGCCATTATGGCTGAAACACGTTAACATCTGCTGTACCTATCTATCTTTTATGGAACATCAATAAATTTGCATATATTTAAAGTGGCTGTAAACCCTTACAAACCACTTTGACCTACAGGTAAGCCTAGATTAAGGCTTACCTGTAGGTCCAAGAAATATCTCCTAAACCTATACGGTTTAGGAGATATTTGCTCGAAGACAGGCACCGCTGTCTACAGCGCATGCGCCGTAGACAGCGGCGCGCAGGCGCACTGAGCGTGACATTTCCAACAACGGAGCTGCCGCGCATGCGCGGGAGTGACGTCATCGCGGCTCCGCCGAATGACAGCGGCGGAGCTGCGAGACCCCACCGAAAAGATGGATGCGCCGGACTACAGGGGACAGCGGTGACATCGCTGGCTCCTGTCTCAGCTAAGTGACACATAATGGGCTACTATGGGATGCATAGTAGTCCATTATGCTTTGCCTTTGCAGGGAATGAAAGAGGAAGTAAACCCATCAGGGTTTACTTCCTCTTTAAGAGCATGTATGGAGTTGCAGCTCAACTTCTACTAATTACTGTGTTGGCAGCTTGAGCGACTGCATATCCTGCACCGGACAGCTTGGGAGGACTCTTAGCATAATTTGGGGTAGTAGCACCTTTTTCATTCTCTCTGATGTAATGGAAGTACAATGCTCTGTTTGAGGATGAATTACAGACAAAGGGTACATTTGCCTATTTATTGGGAACAATAAACAGTGCTAGCAGTTTCTTATACAATTAAAAATGTTAATAATTTCAGTTGAGGTCCACTTTACAGTGCAATTAACCTTTGCTGGCTTTAAACATCCAGTAAGGAGTAGATACTTTTTTTTTTAAATCCTTGTGCACAACTTAATTTTTGAAGAAAACTTCAATTTACTAGATAGTATTTTACCTCAATAAAACATCCTGTGCTTCAATTCACTAGCATCCTTTCCAGCATTCTCTTTCCTTCCAAGTAGTGTCACAGCACTGGGTTGAAATCTTTGTTTAGGTCAATTTAAAATTAGATTTTTTTGTCTTCTTTTCAGGAAGTATGATGCATCCAAGGGCTTTTAATTATGGCTAAGGAGGGATCTTAGGTTTGACATGCTTTCTGATAACTTTTTATCTTTTAACCCCATTCTAGAACAGACACTCACAGTCTAATTCACTAACATAATGGCATACATGCACCATGTTTGCAAATCTATTCATTAGCGGTACAAGTTGCAATCTGAGTGCATGACCACCACTGGTAACACACAAGCTATTAGTACGTCTCCACAATTACTCCTGGGTGGTGCTGTACCTGCAATCTGAGTGCATGACCACCACTGGTAACACATAAGCTATTAGTAAGTCTCCACAATTACTCCTGGGTGGTGCTGTACCTGCAACCTGTTAGTAAATATCTTACCATGAGATATGTATATTGATAACTTGCATTTGCCATGACAAACTGGATTTCCCACATGCCGTATTTGCTTTTTTTAAAGTGACTGCTTCAGAAACATATTTGACACATTTGCTCTCATTGGCAAACTAAAACCCACTTCATAATTGGTTAAAAGTTCATCAAATGGCTAGCACAGATCATGTGCCTGACCTTAAAAGTGATTAGCATGTCTTTCTGGTGCATGTGAGTTCACACTATTGAAGCTTGAGACCATCCCTGCAGGGCTGGAGAGGAGGGATGCTCAGGGATATGATGTCATTCAGGATGCCCCATGCTATGTTGATATTTCTTTAGCCCCAGGAATGTGTAACTCAGCAGCAGGGATGTGTTTTATATAGATCAGCATAGAGCATAATGTCATAAATGATGTGGATTCCATTGGTACACATTATGATTGACACTGGATTACAACGGTGGTCCTGAATAACCTTTTTTTTGTGTTGTGTATTTGTTTCTTTCTTTCAGTTAATTGAAAGTGTCTGTGTTCCTTTTCATAGAACCTGAACAAATTTATAACGGGCACTTATGTACTCTGTACTCCTTTGGTGGTTGGTTGGGCAGATATTTGTATTCCCCAACAAATTAATTTGCATTTCTAAGGCATCTTCCAAGCATCTTAACTAAAGCAAGTTAATTCATTAATTATGGTATTTGTTCAAAAACTCAAGGTTGGAATTTTGTTTTTCGGAAAGCTGACTGACACAGCTTGGTGAGTCTGTGCAGAGACAGGCTTTAGGACTACGAGGTATGAATAGCCAGAAGGCTGGATAATTTATAATCTATGGTGGCAATGCTGAAATCCCTACAAGGTTAGCCTTGCTAGTGTTTTTTTTTTTAATTTTACTTTGTTTTTCAATAAAAGTTGTCCAAAAGCTCTGAAAACATACACCTGTGGCTGGTCTGGACTTGATGAAAGGCACTAATTTTTAATGAAACCCCACACAATATCACACCATTAATAGGCAAAAAGTGAATACTATTCAAATGGTGAAGTCTGGAGAAAAGGGAAAGAGATGACAAATTAGTCAACACTTTACAGTAGTATTAAACTAACATTTATTAGTAACGCATACCTGGAAAGCAAAGTGTATGCTTTGACCAAAAGAAATATAAAGCACTAAAGTCTTACATTACTGTACAGGGCTGTAGGTGTGCTACATGTTTTTTGATATTAACTCACTGGATGAAGTCTATTACTGCTGGCCATAGATCCTGCTGCTGTAGCTATGCTGAGAAAGCCTACTTTTCACCCTCTTTGCGGGGATCAATGTTGACAATTACCTTGATGTGAATCTGCCATTTCTCACACTGTATAAACACTACTATGTGACAACATGTTTTGTTTTTTGATGAATGTCTTGCTGCATGCATTAACTATGCTTCAGCTCTATCAATAAACTTTGGACATACTAGAATACAGAACATAATTCTTGGTACCAGCAGATAGAGCAATTTTCCAGGCTGTAAGGCAGCAGAGCATACCCACATCAACACTTTAGCATTACAGTGATTGACTGGTGTTATTCTAACTGTGAAAAGCTTTTGCTGCTTCATGCCAGACATGATTGGGCTCAAGCAATCACAAAAATTTCAATTTGGTCTCATATATTAATTGTACATCCTACCAAAGCTTAGGGATCTCTTGAGTGCTTACTGACAAATGAGGATGAGTAATAAAAGTCATGTCTAGGCATCATCTAGATTTAATCCGAAAACTCTCTCTACCCCTCTAAAGCATGTCTCAGCCTTATTATTTCTTTTATTTTTGTTCCTGTAACACAAAACAGCTTTTATTACTTCCTGTCACACTGGCTTGTAAAATTCTTGCAAGGGTAGCTGTTGGGAGCTCAGTTATTTCTGGCATTGACACGCCTCCAGAGCTACATCTCCCATCATGTGACTATGCATACATTACATTTCAAGCCAGGTAGTTTATGAACAACCTGTAAAAGCACAGTATCCATGTCCTTACATTACCTCTCAATAAGCAGTATAGACAGTAGAAATAGTCTTCATTCTTTAATCCCAACATCATTAAAATTGGAGGCTTTGAGAACTTGTATGTGAAGGGGTTTGAATTGTTGGGGGATGGTGTGGCTAAGGTAACCTTGCTGCAAAGATTGGACAAGCATCTGCAAGGTATTTCTTGTGATCTTGTGAGTACCCCCTGGAACAGTTGACAATATCTGGAGTAGGACCAAATGGGAAATAAGGAGTTGGTTTCTGAAGAGTCCTTGTATCGAGTGTGGCTCAAGTAGCTCCCTCTCATTGGAAAGGAAGCCATCTGTACACTGGGTACTACTAAGAGAAAGAAAGTCAACCCTTTTTTTAGAGTAACCCTCTTTTATTTTCACTTTGAACTTGATGAAATGTTGCTTGAATTAAACCATATAAAGTTTGTTGATTATAAGAATGGGCATACATAGTGACTGTTTTTATTATTAATTTTTTTCACAAATATTTTGGATATAATAAATTACTATATTTAATTGTTGGTGACTAAATCAGTAACTTGCTAAGAATAAAAAGAAAAAAATATATTATTAGTAAGATGTCAAATATTAATATGACAAAATACAGGACCTTGGAGAGAGGTTTAAAAAAAAGAGTTTGCGCTCCACTTGCAGGACCATGGAGAGCATCCACAACACATAAAGCAGATGTGGCCATATTAAAGTAAACCTTTATTTCAATTCTTACAAGCTGTGTTGGTTATGTCCTGTCTTATTTAATACTTACTTAATTGGACTGCACATTCTGTTGGCTCTAAGTCTACTCCTCTGTGTATTCTAAAGTCCTGCAGGGTCAGCACTTCCATTTGTTCTGGCTTACTGAGACCTCCATGCCTCCTTTCAGTCATAGCTCTTTGACCCTATTCCAAGCAGGCTATCAAGTAGGTACATGAAATATGTCTCTTTGTATTTCTTTTTGTGGTGAATGTTTAAATAAAACACTCAAACAGCAGCCCGATGTCCCTTTAATGTAAACACAGATACAATATGCATCACATTTACTAGTCTAACATATTTAATTGAGAAACATATTCAAAATAACAAAAAATAAATAAATGATGATGTTCAATGTCCTATAGGCTATAGCAACCAATCTGATTTCCTGTAATCAGATCAGTTAAGAGATTATTCCTGATTGGTTGGTGTTGCTTTCTGCACTTTGCATATAATCATTGCTTTTTGCATTGCTCTGCTGAATAAGCCTGCCTGAGCAAGATCTGAAGAAAAACATCTTCATCTGCTGTGAAATCTTCTGTTTCTTCTGTTGGTGATGATAACATAATTAGAATTTTCACAGCAGCAAACTGTTCCAGAAAGTAAAGGTGCTTATCTTGTTGGAGGCAGAAACCTGTCCAATCATGCTAACATCCAAGAGGGCAGAAGTCTGCTTATGGTAGAGATAAGCTGAAAAAGAAAAGTACAATATGTCACATATTGAGTAAGAATTATACTGTAAACACATATAAGGTAGTTATACTGTACTTGTATTTAAGTAGTATTGTAGAAAAAAACACTAAAGCAAGTGTTTTTTTCATCTTATCATCTTATTCATATAGTTCTTTTCCTCTTTTATTTTATGCTGTAATACATCATTTATACTTTCCGTTAAAAACAAAATTTTGTAATAAATAGGAACGTTTTTATACGGACCCATTTGGATCTTACCAGTCTGTTGCTCTGTGCTAATGCATGTGCATTGCATTAAGGCAGCGGCCGTATTTTTACATGGCTTGTCAATGCACTGCAACAAATCTAAAATGTGACATGAACCTTTTTCCTTTTCAGTGCATTACCTTGCATTGTGATGTACTCCCAGGCAGGTACATTACAGGTTTACTACTTAAGTGTGTTGAGTTCTATTCAAAATGAATGGCATTGCAATGCCCATTCATGGTACATTGTAATGCATTGTACTAGCAGGCATGTTAGTGCACACATTACTGCAACACATACGTGTAAATGGGCATAAGAGTATGAGCTGATAACTACAGTATATGACAATATATAACTGTAGGAATATGTACTTTTTTAATTGGCTGAATATAATTAGAGATTCTAAGCGGAGCACCGCTGGTTCTGAGGACAGAGCACTGGAAGAGGCCATGGAGGAAGAAGAAGAGGAGGGGGTGGAGGAGAGAGGTGTGTCACAACCAATAGTAGCATTTTGGAGGCGTGGTGGCGGAACAACCTCCAACACTACTGCACCTTGTCCTGCATCCTTCCCAGCTGCCAGAAGAGTGACCCAATGGGCCGTGAAAGACAGGTAACGTCCCTGTCCATGCCTGCTGGACCATGAGTCAGCGGTAATATGCACCTTACCGCTGACCGCCCTGTCCAGCGAGGCAAGGACATTGCCTTCCACATGCCGGTAGAGAGCCGGAATCGCCTTCCGTGAGAAAAAGTGGCGTTTGGGGACCTGCCACTGAGGAACCGCACATTGTACAAACTCATGGAAGGGGGCTGAGTCTACCAACTGAAAAGGCAGCAGTTGAAGTGCTAGCAATTTAGCCAAGCTAGCATTCAACCGCTGGGCATGTGGATGGCTGGGAGTAAACTTCTTTCGCCGGTCCAGCAGCTGGGGCAGGGACATTTGCCTGCTATAATCGGACGTGGGTGTACTGCTAGCAGAGTGCCTGGAAGCACTTGGCTGTGACACACCTAATTCTACACCTTCATTCCTCTCAGAGCAGGTTTCAGAGAGGACTGAAGGTCTAGTGGGGTTGGAGATGCCAGCTGATTAGGAGCAAGGAGAGGTCCGCTTTGTTCTTTGGTGTGGGTCTTTGAGGTACGCTTGCCAACGAGCTGCATGGCAGGTCAACATATGTCTGGTCAAGCATGTGGTGCCCAAGCGGCTGATGTTTTGGCCACGCGAGATACTCTTGAGACATATGTTGCAAATAGCAGCGTTGCGATCTGATGCACTCATCTCAAAAAAGGCCCACACCAAAGAACTTTTAGAATAACGTGCAGAGGCAGCGCCCTGCACAGGCGGAGCTCTGCGGTGGGATTCAGTCGGTGTGCTGCCCCTTAGCTGGCCCCCGGAGGACATCCTGCCTCGTTGGACATGTGCCTCCTCCTCCTCCTCCTCCTCTCTCCTACCAGGCACCCACATGGAGTCAGTGCCCTCATCATCCCCTCCCTCTTCATCGCTGTAGCAAACCTGGCAATATGCTGCAGCTTGTGGAACATGACTGCCAGATTGCTGTCCTTCTTGAGCATCCCCTCTCTCTGCATTCACGCTACTGCCTTCCTCTAGCTGAGTGTCATCATCAGAGCCTACAAAACACTGGGCATCCTCCTGGAGCATGTACCCAACACTGTGCTCAAAGAGTTCAGGAGACTCCTCAGGAGGACGTGGTGGGTCTAGGGAAGGAGTCACTGATGATGACATTGAGACGAGGGAAGACGATGCGTTGGCAGCTGCTTCGCTAGTACCCTGAGACTGGGTGAGAGAGGATGAAGAGGATGAAGAGGGCTTGGTCATCCACTCTACCAAGTCGTTGGCATGTTGCGGTTCAACATGTCCAGCTGCCGAAAAGAAGGACAAGCGTGTCCCATGGCCACGTGCTGATGACAATGCACCGCGTCCACGACCAGCACTGTTGTCTCCAGACACAGAGCCTGCTTGCCCTCTTTTATCGGCTCGCGCCTGTCTGCCTCTCCTTGCTGGCCTTCCAGACATGGTAATGGCCTGAAGGGAGTTGGGTAAAACAGCTGTTGGGTAGTGTATATTGTGCTGGAGGCACACATCACCCACTAACTCCTGCAGATGCCTTTATTATAGAACACCAGAGATAAAGGGGTATACTGTAATGGAGTCACACAACACCCACTAAGCCCTGCAGATGGCTCTATTAGAGAACAGCAATAAAGGGTAGATACAGGTGTATATTGTGCTGGAGGCACACAACACCCACTAACTCCTGCAGATGCCTTTATGATAGAACACCAGAGATAAAGGGGTATACTGTAATGGAGTCACACAACACCCACTAAGCCCTGCAGATGGCTCTATTAGAGAACAGCAATAAAGGGTAGATACAGGTATATATTGTGCTGGAGGCACAAAACACCCACTAACTCCTGCAGATGCCTTTATTATAGAACACCAGAGATAAAGGGGTATATACAGATGTATACTGTGCTGTGCTGGAGGCACACACAACTTCCAATAACTCCTGCAGATGGCAAGTGGGCTCAAATAGAGAAGAGCTATGTAGGTGGATATAGTGGTGTGTACTGGGTACAGAGCACGCAGACAGCACGCACAAGCTCCTAACACTACTGACTGCAAGCTCTATTATAAAAGATAGATCACTAGCTATATAGGTGAGGTGAATATAGCGGTGTATACTGCGGTCAGGGCACGCAGACAACAACCACTACAGAAGAGCAAGATCGAAAATCGTCCAATAACGATCGGTGTATACTGTGTTGAAGGTACACAGAACACCCACTAACTGCTTCAGACGCCAACACACTACACAAGGCCGCCGTGCTGGCGGCCTTATATAGTGTGGGGCGTGTACTACACAGCCTGAGCTATGATTGGCCACAGGCATCCTGCCTGTGGCCAATCATGGCTCTCCTCGCTGCTGGCGCTGTGATTGGCCAAGCATGCGGGGTCACAGTGCATGCTTGGCCAATCATGAGCCAGCAATGCACTGCGATGACGCAGTGCATTGTGGGCCGTGAGCGCCACACGAATTTTGGCGCAAACGGCCCATAACGTTCGGAATTCGCCGAACGGGCGAATAGCCGATGTTCGAGTCGAACGTATATTCGACTCGAACACGAAGCTCATCCCTACTGGCCTGTAATTGTATTTCCCCATACCCAATGTCTTTTATGAATTTAGTTTAGTTTAGTACCCTCCCTGTGTATTCTTTCCCTGTTGTAGACAATTATTTTTGTAAACCAGGACGCAAAACTAAACTGCATTTTAAGATGAAGTCTTACTAATGCTCTGTATTTGACCCATCCCCTACTACGTTTCTAAATTTTTACCTTGTCTAGGTTTATGTTTATCTCCTGCGTCTCTCTTAAATTTCTTTTACAGTCATGTGAAAAAGTTAGGAACACCCCATGGAAATTATTCAAACGTGTTTAAACAGGCAAATATTAGATATTCAATCAAACGGTGACTCTAAATAAAGATATATATATTTAAAGATAAATAAATAAATAAATATATTATATATATATATATATATATATACACACACATACTTAAAGCGGGAGTCCGCCGTTTTTTTTTTTTTTTAAAGCCAGCAGCTACAAATACTGCAGCTGCTGACTTTTAAAATAATGACACTTACCCGCCCAGCACGCCCGAGATGTCGGCACCCGAAGCCGATCTCTCGATCGTCTCTCGGGTGCTGCCGCCGCCATCTTGGGTATGGGAATCAGGAAGTGGAGCCTTTCGGCTTCATTTCCCGGTTCCCTACTGCGCATGCGCGAGTCACGCTGCGCAATAAGGATGGTCCCCGCTGTTGCTGGGATCCGTGTGTTTCCCAGCAGGCAGCAGGGGACCTTCGGAAAAGGGCGTAGATTCTGCGGAAAGGTGGCGTACCTTCTGCAGAATCTACGCTGGAAGTGGGTGCAGATACCTGTACTGTACAGGTACCTGCACCCCCCTGAAAGGTGCCAATTGTGGCGCCGGAGGGGGGGAGGGTTCCAATGAGCGGAATGTCCACTTTAGGGTGGAGCTCCGCTTTAAACAAATTACATATAAACTTGACACAGTATATTCATTCTGATAATCTAAATGAACAAAATCGCAGATTTGTTATGTGGAAAAAGAAAGTATACCTAAGGCCGCGTACACACGGGCGGACTGTTCACCCAACTTTGTCCGCTGAACAGTGTTTCAGCGGACAGTCCGCTCGTGTGTGGGCTTCAGCGGACAGTTTCAGCGGACAGTCTGACGAACAAAGTTTTTCGGAATTTCCGTAAGACAGTCCGCTGAAACTTGGTTTCAGCGGACAGTCCGCTCGTGTGTAGGCTTGTTCAACAAACTAAGTTTCGCGCATGCTCAGAAAGGATTTACACGGCGAAGGTTGCACTGCAGTGTATTGGACGTCGAATTTCCCATCCCATCGTACGTGCCGTTCACGTCATCGTGCACGCTTTCAGCGGACTGTTCGTTCATCGCGTGTGGTCAAGTCCGTTCATGCAAATTTTGAGCGGACTGTTTGTCGGATTGTTTGACGAACAAAGTTGGGCGAACAGTCCGCCCGTGTGTACGCGGCCTTACAGGGACTACATTACCACCACTTCAAATCCATTAAATTAGGGTGTCTCATATTAGGTGCCAGCAACTAGCACCTCCATAGGGACTATACAGGTAGAATCTTACACCTCAGATATCTGGGGCTTGAGGCTCTCTTTGCTTTTGGCATGTGTGATGTCATCATGCTAAGCTCAAAAGAGCTCTCTAAGACCCTCAGAAAGAAAGTTGTAGATGTCTTTGAGTCTGGCAAGAGATTAAAAATATCCTCAAGTTACTTGAAATCAAATCATTCCACGGAAACAAATCAGGAATAACCTCTTAATAAGGAAATAATTTATAATGCTGCGTACACACGTAGCGGACTATCCGGCGGACTTAGTCTGGCGGACTTCCCGCCGGACTGTCCGCCGGACTTTCCGAACGAGCTACTTGCCCACACACGGCACTTTTTCAGCGGACTAATACGGTGTACTAAGTCTGCCGGACTATCCGCCGTACTTTTGAAATGAACGGACTAGCCCACACATGCGGAGAAAAGTCCGCTCATTTTGAGAGCGTCTCCAGGTAGCCGGGGCCAGCGAAGGAGGCGTCGCTGGCCCCGTCACCTGGTATGGACTTAAAGGGGAACCCCAACGCTGAAAAAATCTGCGTGGGGGTCCCCCCAGGTCCACATCGGACCCTTGTCCGAGCACGCTACCCGGCCGGCCAGGAAAGGGGGGGACGAGTGAGCGCCCCCCCCTCCTGAGCCATACCAGGCCGCGTGCCCTCAACATGGGGGGGTGCCTTGTCCCCATTTTGATGAGGACAAGGGCAAAAGATGGTGACAGCGGCGAGAGAAGACCGGGCCACCGCCTGTAAAAGAGCTAGAAGAAGGCGCGGTGGCCCGGCAAGAAGAACCGAAGAGGGGGACAAGACCCCCGAAGAGGGGGACAAGACCCACGAAGTCGGAAGAAGAGGGTGGCGGTGAAGAAGAAAGCCGGGCTCCTCCGCTAGTAAAAGAGCTAGCAGAAGATAGCGGAGGAGTCCGGCGAGATGACCCCCCAAGACGGAAGAAGACCCCCGGAGCTGTGCAATAAATTATTTTAAACCCTCGTGTTGTGTTTTTTTTTTACATTTTTTTTCACCAGGTGAATGGGTAGGGGTACATTGTACCCCATACTCATTCACATAGGGTGGGGGGCTGGTATTCCAATAAGCCCCCCGCCCGCAGACCCCGACAACCAACGGCCAGGGTTGTTGGGAAGAGGCCCTTGTCCTCATCAACATGGGGACAAGGTGCTTTGCAGTGGGGGGGTGCATGGCCCCCCATTCCCCAAAGCACCCCCCATGGTTGAGGCCACGCGGCCTGGTACGGCTCAGGAGGGGGGGGCGCTCGCTTGTCCCCACCCCCTTTCCTGACCGGCCAGGTAGCGTGCTCGGATAAGGGTCTGATATGGACCTAGGGGGGACCCCCACGCCGTTTTTTCCCCTTTAAGTCCATACCAGGTGACGGGGCCAGCAACGTGTCAATCTCACCGACGTAGTTTTGTGAGATTGACGCTGATCCTTAAATCTACTGCTTTAACAGGAGAGTCACTGCATCTGCTATGCCCACCTCCTGCCCAATCAAAGAAGCCTTGGTATTATGTGAACACATTCACAAAACACAAAGACTTCTGTAAATGGACAGCGGAGGGGATGGGCAGGTATAGCTTATGTGTGTTTCTCTCCTCTCAGATCCTGGAGTGTCTAACCAGCAGAGCAATAACCCTGTCAAATGTAAATAATAGAGATAAGCCCAGGAGATGCTATGTAACTTAATTAATGGTGTGCCTTCACTACATTCAGTCTCTGAATACCTGAAATTCAGAAGAACCTTCTCCTAGACCCCCATCAGAAGTAAATATTTAAATATATTTTCAGCATACATACCTTAATTTCATAAATTTCAGGTGTCCAGGTTTCCAGTCACGTGATAAGCAGAATCCTTCCACTTCTCCTAAAGTGAGAGTATTAGGCAGTCCCTAATTCTGTTGCATAATCCAGCGATAATGTACACCAGGAAAGGGGGTACTTGACCGATTGCACCAACAGGAACTGAGTTAAATGAGGTCCTGGGAGCCAAGAAGTGGACTCTAGTTATAAGTTTATGATTTACCAGGATACTCAAATCCCTTCCATCATGTATTCAATAAGGCTGTTGAATATAATCGGCAAATCGATGCAACCATTCCTTATTCAGCATCGATGCAGAGAACGACTGAAATCGATTAGCAATTACGGCATCTCGCCCTACCACGCCGCGCCGTGTTGCACTGAGCCACGCTGAGCCCTGCCTCTCTTGGGAAAAAGGCCAAGGAGCCCCACCTCCCGACGTTGACATCATCCCCAGTCACATGTGTTCAGAGTTGTTCAGCATTGCCGGCCAGCCTGCCAGCCACGGGAGCTGAAGCGACACTGATTGGATACTAAACGCGGGATGCCTGTCCTCCTCATTTAGCAACCATCATTTACTGATTTAAGCAGGTACCTAACTATAATAGCTCGAGTAGTTCTCTCTATGGGGGTGATGTCTTTGATGATGGGAGTACAGTATGTCTGTGATGGGGAACTGTATGTCTCTGGAGGGAGGGGGCTGCCTGTGATGGGGGTCTCTGTATCTCTGGGGGGTTGGCTCATGGTTGCGATGCACATGTCTGCCATTTCCCTGGGGGGTGGGTGTCTGGGTTTTGGGTTGGTGGGGGTTACTTTGATTAGGGATGAGCCGAACACCCCCCCCCCCCAGTTTTAATAATACTTAAAGTAAAACAATAAAAATGAAATATTCCTTTAAATATTATATAATATTCTAAAGGAAAAAATGTAATTCAAAATTGCTTGTGGCAGTAATGTATTGCCGATCCCAGCAATTTACATAAAAAATCATTGAAAAAAAACAGTGTGGGTTCTGCCAGTCCATTACCAGGCCCTTCAGGTCTGGTATGGATATTAAGGGGAACCCCATGCCAAAAATAAAAAAAATTACATGGGGCCCCCCCAAAATCCATACCAGGCACTTCAGGTCTGGTGTGGATTTTAAGGGGAACCCCATACCAAACCCTTATCTGAGAACGCAACCTGGCAGGACACAGAAAAAGGAGGGGGGCAAGAGAGCACTCTCCCTCCTGAACTGTACCAGGCCACATGCCCTCAACATGGGGAGGGTGCTTTGGGGTTCCCCCAAAGCACCTTGTCCCCAATGTATGGGGACAATAGCCTCATCTCCACAACCTTTGCCCAGTGGTTGTGGGGGTCTGCTGGTGGAGGCTTATCAGAATCTGGAAGCCACCTTTAACAAGGGGGCCCCCAGAACCCGACCTCACTATGTGAATGGATAGAGGTACATTATACCCCTACCCATTTACCAAAAAATCGTGTCAAAAAAGTAAAATTCACAGGAGACATTTTTGGACCATTCCTTTATATAAAAAAGAAAAAGTGTCCCATGATGTCATCCATCTTTAATCATGCTGCCGATGGTCCTAAAAAAGGAAAAACTCTGCCTCCATGGGAGGCATCCCCGCAACTAACGTCTTTTTCCTTTGGCAGCTCTTATATAGCCAAGGGCGGGACCATCCACTGATGTAACCAAGTGACCCCACCCCTTCTGATGTCATGTGACATCATGTGACGTTAGAGGGGGGGGGTCTCCCATTTACGTCAGCCAAGTGGCCCCGCCTTTGACTATATAACAGCTGTCAAAGCAAAGCAAAGATGGCAGTCGTGGGGATGCCTCCAATGGACGTGGAGTATTTATATTTATTTTTTTCGGGACCATTGGTGCCTTCATTGAAGATGGATGGACATTGTGAGACCCTTTTTTTTTTTTTAAATAAAGGAATTTTCCAAAACAGTGTTTCCTGTCATGTTTACTTTTTTGACACTTTGGTGAATGGGTAGGGGTATAATGTACCCCATATCCATCCACATTGGGGGCAGGATCTGGGGGCTTCCAGATTCTGATAAGCCCCCGCCCGCAGACCCCCTCAACCACCGGGCAAGAGTTGTGGGGATGAGGCCCTTGTCTCCATCAACATGGGGACAAGGTGCTTTGGGAGACCCCAAGGCACCCTCCCCATGTTGAGAGCATGTTGCCTGGTATGGTTCAGGAGGGGGGTGCTCTCTTGTCCCTCCTTTTAATGCGGCCTGCCGGGTTGCATGCTTGGATAAGGGCATGGTATGGATTTTGGGGGGACCCCACACTATTTTTTAAAAGAAAATTGGCGTGGGGTCCCCTTAAAATCCAAATCAGACCCAAGGGGTTTGGCATGGATTTTAGGGAGACCCCACACCATTTAAAAGAAAAATGGGCGTGGGTTTCCCTTAAAATCCATACCAGACTTGAAGGGCCTGGTATGGATTTTGTGGAGACCCCCATGCCATTTTTTTTAATTTGGCGCAGGGTTCCCCTTAAAATCCATACCAGACCTGAGGGGTCTGGCATGGATATTGGGAGAGACCCCTATGCCATTTAAAAAAATAAATAAATTGGCGCGGGTTTCCCTTAAAATCCATACCAGAGCTAAAGGACCTGGCATGGATTTTGTGGGGATCCTCATGCCATTTTTTTAATATCTAATCTACGCTAAATGTAGAGTACATATATATCAAATACACTGTCTGCACGCCACTAAGCTGCCTAATCATTCATTACACTATATACGGCTGCCGTGTAAGTGCAGCCTTATATAGTGTGAGGCATGGACTTAGCCCGCTGAGCCATGACTGGCCAAAGGCACCCTGCCTTTGGCCAATTATGGCTCTCTCAGTAGAGCGTGCTGTGATTAGCCAAAGCATGTAGGTCAGGTGCATGCTTTGGCCAATCATAAGACGCCAACAGACTGCTATCTCGCAGTGCATTATGGGGCATTCCACGGTGCTCAAATTTGCCAACACCCCATAATGTTCTAAATTCAGTGAATGGGTGCCCAACCCTAACTGTGATAGTGTGATCTGTCTTTGCAGTGGAATGGTGGTCCCTGTCTCTACGGTGGAATGGGTGGTCCCCATCTCTGCAGTGAAATTGGGGTCCCCCTCACTGTCATGGAATGGGGGGTCCCTGTCTCTGTGGTGGAATGTGGGGTCCCTGTCTCTGTGGTGGAATGTGGGGTCCCTATCTCTGTGGTGGATTGGAGGATCCCTGTCTCTGTGGTGGAATGGGGGTCCCTGTCTCTGCGGTGGAATGGGGTCCCTGTCTCTGCGGTGGAATGGGGTCCCTGTCTCTGTGGTGGAATGGGGTCCCTGTCTCTGCGGTGGAATGGTGGTCCCTGGCTCTGTGGTGGAATAGGGGGTCCCTTTCTCTGTGGTGGAATGGGGGTCCCTGTCTCTGCTGTGGAATGGGGGGTTCCGCCTCTGCTGTGGAATGGGGTTCCCTGTCTCTGTGGTGGAATGGGGGTCCCTGTCTCTGCGGTGGAATGGGGGGTCCCTGTCTCTGCGGTGGAATGGGGGGTCCCTGTCTCTGCGGTGGAATGGTGTAAGGTTTATTTTTGCCATCTTTGTCCCATTGTGGAGATTTATCCTTCACTTCCTGTCCCATAGCCAAATTACAGGAATCTTTTGGGGAACCCCAGTTCACCAGAACTACTGTACCCATTGGATGATTTCCCCTCTATGACTTTTCTGGGGATAACTCATTTTTTTTCTTTCAATGATAATGGTAAACAGGACAAATAGAGAGGGTGAATCGCTCTTATGGGCACACAGACAGCAAAAAACACTAAGCCCTTGTACACACGGTCAGACATTCCGACAACAAAATCCAATGGAAACAGTCCGATGGAGCCCATACACGGTCGGATTATCTGACAACGCGGTCCGATCGGACATTTTCCGTCGGAATGTCCGACCGTGTGTACAAGGACTAACAGATGTTCTATTCCACATCCACTCTACCCAATAACCCCCAAAAAAGTTTTGCCTTTAATTGTACTTTGATTTAAGGTTTAGACATTTATGTTAATGTTTACATTTAATATTTTCCATAGTATTTAATGTTCTAAATAAATACTGTTGTCTGCTGTTTTCACTGTTCAGACTTTACTATATGCAAAGAAGTGTACTTTTTTAAGAGCAGATGAAAATAAAGAATAGTTCTTCAATTTCTGACTGCTTACATTTTTGGATGAAAAAGACCATGGGAAATTGGGCAGTGATTGTGATGCCTCGTAGAATCTAATTGAATCGCAAGACCAGTGAAGATGCGCACCCCTAGTATTCACCCAGCTTTACTACTATAGTTTGTATGATGCATGTAAGTGTTGAGACTTTGAATGCATAACTTAAAAAAAAAAAATATTAAACCTCACTGGTTATGCAGCTGCCCAGTCAATCAGTGCTTCCAGGTCAATTTGCAAGTGTCTTAGGCCGACACACGATCGGATTCTGCGACCGTTAGTATGCTCCATCAGACTATTGTTGTCCAACATTCCGCCAACAAATGTTGGATGGCAGGCTAGTAAATATTCGGCGGACAACGATCTGTTGTCAGATTTTACTATCGTGTGTACACAAGTACACCACACAAAAGTCCAAAGTACAAACACGCATGCTCGGAATCAATTCTCACCAAACACAACATTAGTAGAAGGTGCCAAAAGGATGGCGCTTAAGAGCTGAAACTCCATATAGTACGCCACTACGTTCATGTTTGTTGACTGACAATTGTGTACCGTTAGTATGCAAGACAAGATCCTGGCACACGCCTTTCAGACAAAAGTCTGACGCTTTGTTGCCAAACAATCTGCTCGTGTGTACGAGGCTTAAGTCTTGCAGTAAAGTACTTGCACTCCACAAAGCATCTTCTCAAATAGAGCTCTGTACATGACTTTACCACAAAAGAGAGCGCTTGCAGGTGAATTTCTATCTAATTGAATTTTCACAGCAGCCATTTAGCATGGATGCTGACTATAATAATTGCCATTTGTATAATCACTGGTGACCTGAGAAAGCTTACAAGCTTTGTTTGAACTGTTATTGAGAAAATGTAGCATATCAAGTGAAAAATATTATTTCCAGGTAAATTCTACATTGAAACTCAAAATCTTTAAAAATGCACTGTGCTTTTCCCATTAACCCATTTTAGTAGATAAGTGGGTCTGTTTGGAGAATGGAATGTATGTATTCTTAAAATCGTTTTAGACTAAAGCATTGTGGCTCAAGTTTGCTTTTTCTTTAGTTGTCTCCTTTGTGGGTTAATAGAAAGTAAAAAAAAAAAAAAATACTGTATTAACTGATGTGTATACACTGAAAAGAAATATGAGTGTTTTTGTTTAGTAATGTGTGCGCTCCTAGATTTGTAACTGGTAGCGTTCCAGCAGGACGGCTGCCAAGAAATTATGGTATACAGAGGTAATGCTTGTGAAAAATTAATCTCTGCTCTTTATGTTTTCTTGTCAGCACTGACATGGGGCTTGTATCTTGGCAATATGCCAAAACTCCCTGAATCTACAGAGACTTTTCAACCCTTCGGGGGAGGCAATCTGTTGTCAGCCACCAGCAGTGCCTCTATTTAACTATCTCCTTCTGCGATGTTAACAAGGTCTCACTGAGCACAATTACAGCACTGCTAAGAAAAAAAAGTCATTGCTGCAGCGTAAGTCAATGTTTTGTAGTGTGCAGCTGTAGTATTTAGAATCTAGTTTCTCCTAATGTATTGACCTTTTTTGGCCTTTTCATGTATGATGACAGCAAACATGTCTTTAGTTAACAATGAGACATCATTTGTTAGGTATTGATTTGTCATACATACTAAAATAATAATAGAAAAATAAAAATTTTGCTGCAAGATAATTTTTCTAAATCAGTATTCGAACTCAAATATTTTTTTAAAGGGACTCAAACAAAACACCCAAATGATTAGGCAATGATGGAATCAGATAGGTAAGGGTTTGTTGCGCGCTAATGGCTAATTATACTATGATGAGAGCTGCTGCCTCCACGTGACACCTACCTAAGTAGGGTCTATGTGAAAATAAAGGAATTCTAGTGAGTGTGGCGCTGCTCTGTTATGTGTATTCTTATGCCCCGTACACACGATCGGATTTTCCGACAACAAATGTTGGATGTAAGCTTGTTGGAAGAAAGTCCATCCATGTGTATGCTCCATCGAACATTTGTTGTCAGACTTTCAGTCAACAAATGTTGGCTAGCAGGTTCTCAAATTTTCCACCAACAAATGTTTGTTGTCGGACTTTCTGATTGTGTGCACAAGTCCGTCAGACAAAAGTCCACGCATGCTCAGAATCAAGTACGAGTTGAAGATATAACTAGCGCTCGTAATGGAGATATCACATACGCCGTGTAAGTCACTACATTCGTAATTGTTGGCCTACATTTGTGTGACCGTGTGTATGCAAGACAAGTTGGAGCCAACATCCTTTGAACAAAAATCCATGGTTCTGTTTGTCGGAAAGTCCGATCGTGTGTACGGGGCATTAGATGTATTCGATTAATGTTCAATGGAAAAATGTTGTGACCTTTGTGAGTAAATGTGAATTTTGATATTTTACTCAAAAATATAATAAAGTGACAAGTAGGGAGGGCCTTGTGGTTTGCCCGGTGGTGGGTTCGTGGCGAATTTTGTGTGTTCACGATTCGCCAAACCGGCGGACTTCTGGCACTGTTCGCGTGGTGGACATATGCGTTTACATTGTGAAAGAACTTTGACCCATGATGACACATCCATCATGGGGTACAGGACAGGCAATTGAGACATTTCAACACGTTCTATCTTCTGTCAGTGTAGGTAGAGGTTGCTGTGTGGAGCAGGGACAGACTGTAGTGACACAAATCACTAGCTATTAGGTCCACAAAAGTCCTTTTAAGGACTGGTATAGGTGTACAGTATATAGGGTTCTGGTGAACTGCTGCTGACTGCTGTGCTGCTGATTGCTGAGTGAACTGCTGACCGATTCTGCAGCTGTCTTTTGTCAGTGTAGGGACAGGACGCTGTGTGGAGCAGGGACAGTCAGTTTAATCACTAGCTATTACTATTAGGTCCACAAAGGTCCTTTTAAGGACTGGTATAGGTGTACAGTATATAGGGTTGTACACGTATAATATACTTTCTTTCAAATATAGAAAGCCTATTATACTTGACTGCTGAGCTGAGTGCTGACCAAATCTGCAGCTGTCTTTTATCAGTGTAGGGACTGAGGGACAGTCTGCAAATCACTAGCTACTAGGTCCACAAAGGTCCTTTTAAGGACTGGTATAGGTGTACTATTTGGTGTACAGTATACATGGGTGTAATACACGTATAAAATACTTGCATATATAGTATAGTGCATTTCCACTGTGCAGCATTGTGACTGCTGAGCGGTTCTGCAGCGATACTACAAAGATTGACAAACGCAATTAAAAAAAAAGTATTATAACTGATGTGATAGACCAGTGGCCCCCAAAAACTACAGATTGAAGCGGGGTGTTATATACTTTCTTCCACATACATACTGCACTTCTCTAGAGACTTTTGTCACAGGGTCATTTAAAAAATGACAGGCAGAGGAAGAGGCAGGCCCTTCCGCAAGGGTGGTAGGGGTAGGGCAGAAGCAACAGACTTGAGCCAAAGTAGCAAATTGCAGAAGGTGCATGCGATTAAGTCAAAGGACTCACCAGTCTTGGTTGAGTGGCTCACTCAGCCTTAATCTTCTGCACCCTCCTCATCCTCTCGATCTGCACCCTCATCACTCTCTGCTGTGTGCACCCCCAAAGACACTACCACCAACAGTACTCTCTATCACGGTGCTGGTGTCAGTGCTCTCTATCACGGTGCTGGTGGGGTGTCAGTGCTCTCTATCTCGGTGCTGGTGTCAGTGCTCTCTATCATGGTGCTGGTGTCAGTGCTCTCTATCACGGTGCTTGTGTCAGTGCTCTTTATCACGGTGCCTGTGTCAGTGCTCTCTATCTCGGTGCTGGTGTCAGTGCTCTCTATCTCGGTGCTGGTGTCAGTGCTCTTTATCTCGGTGCTGGTGTCAATGCTCTCTATCACGGTGCTGGTGTCAGTGCTCTCTATCACTGCGCTGGTGTCAGTGCTCTCTAGCACGGTGCTGGTGTCAGTGCTCTCTATCTCAGTGCTGGTGTCAGTGCTCTCTATCTCGGTGCTGGTGTCAGTGCTCTCTATCATGGGGCTGGTGTCAGTGCTCTCTATCACGGTGCTGGTGTCAGTGCTCTCTATCACGGTGCTGGTGTCAGTGCTCAGTCTCTATCACGGTGCTGGTTTCAGACAGTGAGGGAGATAGCAGCAGAGAAGCCAATCAGCAGGCAGTGCCAGCACCATGGCTGAGGATCAGCACTGGACTGGCACCTCCGGACCACCGCAGTGGAGCCCTGCATAGGTGGGGGTAAGGGCCGGGCAGAGGGAGGGGCTCAAGCACAGGTTGGCACACTGGGAAACTGGCACAGGACTGCTCTGCCCTGACTGTGGCACTGATCATCTCCTGCACCCCCTTCGTAGCCTGCCCTGACCTCTTCCATGGCCTTAATGCACTCCTGAATTGTCAAAATTTCACAAATAAAAAAAGAATGCTTGTTGTTGTCGATCCCAGATTCACTTAATACTTTTGTTATGTCAGTGTCCATGTTGTGGGACTATGTGTGCACAGCTAGTAAGTATTTTGTGGCTGAAAATATGACCTGTAGGTTTTTAAGGTTCGCCTGCCATTAAAGTCAATTGGGTCCGCTGCGAACTTTGCGGTTCGCAAACTTTTGGCCGCGTTCGCGGTTCGCATTCGCGAAACGTCCCGTCGGAAGTTCGTCCATCACTAGTGACAAGTGCTAATGCTACTCAATACTCCTTAGAGGCAAACACACATGTAAATCATATACATGTAACATATATACGAATAAAGTGACCGGTACAATAATTAGTCAACAGTCTTCAAAATATAAACCTTATATCATAATTTAAATCCAAGGTGCAATAACGTCTTTATTTCCAAACAGACTGTTTATCAACTTTAGAATCCAAATATGACAATAGCTCTTTTCATCACCATTTATCACGTTATTCTACCTTGAATTTGATTAATGATATAAGGTTTATATCATTATATCATCACAATTTTGGATGTTTGTGGCAAATTTGAAAGCCGCAGAACACCCTTTTAAAAATCTATGGGAGAAATCAAAAGTGCTAATTTTAAAGGTTTATATGCATGGTATTGTGATAAAAAGTGTTTGGGGACCGGGTCCTGTCCCAGGGGACATGTATCAATGCAAACAAAAAGTTTTAAAAACTGACGTTTTTATCGGAGCAGTGATTTTAATAATGCTTAAAGTGAAACAATAAAAGCGTAATATTCTTTTAAATTTCATACGTGGGGGGTGTCTATAGTATGTCTGTAAAGTGGCGCATGTTTCCCATGTTTAGAACAGTCTGACTGCAAAATGACATTTCGAAAGGAATAAAAGTCATTTAAAACTACTCGCGGCTTTAATGAATTGTCGGTCCGACAATACACATAACAGTTCATTGATAAAAAACGGCATGAAATTTCCCCACAGGGGAACCCCGAACCAAAATTAAAAAACAAAAAATGTGTGGGGGTCCCCCTAAATTCCACACCAGGCCCTTCAGGTCTGGTACGGATATTAAGGGGAACCCCGCGCCAAGATTTTTTAAATAAATGGTGTGGGAGTCCCCCTCAAAATCCATACCAGATCCTTCAGGTCTGGTATGGATTTTAAGGGAAACCTAGCGCCAAATAAAAAAAAAAATGCCCTCAACATTGGGAGGGTGCTTTGGGGTAGTGGCCCCCCCAAGCACCCATGATGATGGGGAGAAGGGCCTCATCCCCACAACCCTTGCCCAGTGGTTGTGGTTGTCTGTGGGCAGGGGCTTATGGAAATCTGGAAGCCCCCTTTAACAAGGGGACCCCCAGATCCCGACCCCCCTCTGTATGAATTGGTAATGGGGTACAAATGTACCCCTACCATTTTACAAAAAAAGTGTTAAAAGGGTTAATAAACACAAGAGATGATTTTTGACAAGTCCGTCTTCTTCTTCTTTCCACTTCGTCTTCCATTTTCTTTCTTCTGGTCTTTCTTCGGTGTCCAGGCAAGGGTTGTGGGGATGAGGCCCTTCTCCCCATCAACATGGGGACAAGGTGCTTTGGGGGTTGCTACCCCAAAGCACCCTCCCAATGTTGAGGGCATGTGGCCTGCTGCGGTTTAGGAGGGGGGCGCTCTCTTGTCCCCCCTCTTCTGAGGCCTACCAGGTTGCGTGGGGTTTCCCTTAAAATCCATACCAGACCCTTCAGGTCTGGTATGGATTTTGAGGGGGACCCCCACACCATTTAAAAAAAAAAATTGGGGGGTTCCTCTTAATAGCCATACCAGACCTGAAGGGCCTGGTATGGAATTAAGGGGGACCCCCACACATTTTTTTTTTATTTTTGGTTCGGGGTTCCCCTGTGGGGAAATTCCATGCTGTTTTTATCAATGAACTGATATGTGTATTGTCGGACCGACAAATCATTATAGCGGCGAGTAGTTTTAAATGACTTTTTTTCCTTTAGAAATGTCATTTTGCTGTCAGACTGTTCTAAACACGGGAAACATGTGCCCCTTTACATGCATACTATAGACACCCCCCAGGTATGAAATTTAAAGGAATATTACACTTTTATTGTTTCACTTTAAGCATTATTAAAATCACTGCTCCCGTTTTTAAAACGTATTTTTGCATTGATACAAGTCCCCTGGGGCAGGACCCAGGTCCCCAAACACTTTTTTATGACAATACCATGCATATAAACCTTTAAAATTATCACTTTTAATTATTCATGTTCGTTTCCCATAGACTTTAACGGCGTTCGCATGTTCAAACACATTTTTGGCCTGTTCACATGTTCTGGATGCGAACTGAAAAGGGCAGTGTTCGGCTCATCCCTACTCACAAAGTTCACAACGTTTTTCCATTGAACATTAAGCGAATACATCTAATGCTGCATATACACGACCGTTTTTTCCATCAGAATAAACTCTGAAGGTCTTTCCAACATTTAGTACACGATGACGTATGACGGGACTAGAAAAATTATGTTCAATAGCCAGTAGCCAATAGCTGCCCTTGTGTCGTTTTTGGTCCGTCGAAATAGCATACAGACAAACGGTTTTCACGTTAGGAATTGATTCCGTCAGAAAGATTTAAAACATGTTCTATTTCTAGGTCCTTCAGAATTTTCGAAAGAAAAAGTTAGATGAAGCCCACACACAATCGGAATATCTGATGGAATGATTCTGTCTCACCTTTTCTACTGGAAAGTCTGACTGTGTGTACACGGCATAATAATACACTTATAACAGAGCAGTGCCACACTACCTAGAATGATGGAATCAGACATTCCACAACCATATTTCACATGCTAATTCTAGGACACTGTAGCAGAAGCCCTTTATGAAGTTACTGACCTGAATCTATTGTGTGGCATAAATTGGGGAATTAGCTGCACAGAAGATTTCAAATTCACTGTAGGTAGTATGTAAATTACTGTGAATTTTTCATAACTCATGTAATTTTTAATAGGGTCCAGTTTATATAAACAATTTAAAGTAGTTATAAAGGCTACTTTTTACATTTAAAATAAAAAGAGAAATTATACTTACCTACTCTGTGAAACGATATTGCATACAGCAGTTCTTACCTTCTTTTCTGGAGTCCGCCACTGGCACTGTCCTCCCCTCCTTTCCTGTGGGTGCTCTTTGAGCAAACCATGTGTTGAGGGAACAATCATGCAAGTGTGCTTCTGAGCCAGGTGTGTGCATCCATAAATTCATAAAGTGTGGCTTGGCCATACCACCTACTCTATACTCTTTACAGAATTTGACTGACAGTAGCAGGAGCGAATAGCTCCCACCATTTTTGGAGTCTCTTGTAAGGCCAGGAAGAGGGGAGGGGGGCAACATTCATTTTGACTGTAGTGAAGAGAAAATTCAAAAGAGCGGAATGGAACTTTTTAATAGTGAATGGGGTTTTCTGTTAGTCCATTCATTCCAAAATCAAATATTAAAAGCAAATGTTTTTTAAGTACTTTTAAATGACATTCATCATGTCATTGAATATATTCATGAAAATTTTCAAATGAATGTTAATACAAATATTCACACAAACATTTGTTTAAAAAATCTACTTACAGTATGGCGTTAGACTTGTATAACAATCCTCTTTTCCATGAACAGTGATGGGTACAACACACCTAGACATGTGCAGAGTAAAATATTTCGTTTCGGAATTTCGTTTTCGTCTGAAAACTTAATTTATTTAGTTACTCCCGAAATTCGTTTTTATTTATTTCATTTTTCGTTCAAAAATTGCATTCGTCCGAAAATCCACATGAATCACGGTCGAATCTGTCTTTGAAGGCTTATGGTGTCTGTCGAATGTATAAAGAAGATTCGACGGAGCTAGTATATAGCATACTTTAGAACCCTATTAAAGTCTATGGGACTCCAACGTTCAAAATCTAAAGTGCTCATTTTAAAGGCTAATTTGCAAGTTACTGTCCTAAAAAGTGTTTGGGGACCCGGGTCCTGCCCCAGGGGACATGGATCAATGCAAAAAAAAGTTTTAAAAACGGCCGTTTTTTCGGGAGCAGTGATTTTAATAATGATTAAAGTGAAACAATAAAAGTGTAATATTCCTTTAAATTTCGTAGGGGGGGGTTGTCTATAGTATGCCTGTGAAGGGGCGCATGTTTCCCGTGCTTAGAATTGTCCCTGCACAAAGTGTCATTTATGCAGGAAAAAAAGTCCTTTAAAATCACTCGCAGCTATTATGAATTGTCGGCTCCCGTAATACAGAGAACACTCATTGAAAGTCATTGATAAAAAAATAAATAAATAAATTAAAAAAAAAGCGTGGGGGTCCCCCAAATTCAATTACCAGGCCCTTCAGGTCTGGTATGGATATTAAGGGGAACCCTGCCTCAAATTTAAGAAAAAATTTGACGTGGGGTTCCCCCTAAATATCCATAACCAGACCCTTTAGGTCTGGTATGGATATTAAGGGGAACCCCGCGTCAAATTTTAAAAAAAATTGACGTGGGGTTCCCCCTAAAAATCCATACCAGACCCTTTATCCGAGCACGCAACCTGGCAGGCCGCAGGAAAAGAGGGGGGACGAGAGAGCGGCCCCCCCTCCCTCCTGAACCGTACCAGGCCACATGCCCTCAACATTGGGAGGATGCTTTGGGGGTCTGTGACCCCTCAAAGCACCTTGTCCCCATGTTGATGAGGACAAGGGCCTCATCCCCACAACCCTGGCCGGTGGTTGTGGAGGTCTGCGGGCGGGGGGCTTATCAGAATCTGGAAGCCCCCTTTAATAAGGGGACCCCCAGATCCCGGCCCCCCCCCTGTTTGAAATGGTAAGGGGGTACAAAAGTACCCCTACCATTTCACAAAGAAAGTGTAAAAAATGTTTAAATAAAACAAACACACTTTTGAAAAATTCCTTTATTAAAAAAAAAAAAAAAAAAAAAAAAAAAGATTCCAGCGGCGGTAATCCACTCTTGCTATCCATCGACGGACGGTCATCTCTCCAGCGATGTCTAATATCATCCAGCGCAGCGCAGCATCCTTCTTCTGTCTCCGTGGAGGAGACACTACAGACATTCCGGCGGCTGACGTTTGTTATATACGGAGGGCGGGGCCACCCGTCACCTGACCCCGCCCCCCTCTGACGCAAGGGGAAACCCGGGGTTCCCCGTGACGTAGGGGTGACCCCGCCCCCCTCTGATGTAACGGAAACCTGCCTGTGTTACATCAGAGGGGTGCGGGTCACCCCTACGTCACAGGGAACCCCGGGTTTCCCCTTGCGTCAGAGGGGGGCGGGGTCAGGTGACGGGTGGCCCCGCCCTCCGTATATAACAAACGTCAGCCGCCGGAATGTCTGTAGTGTCTCCTCCACGGAGACAGAAGAAGGATGCTGCGCTGCGCTGGATGATATTAGACATCGCTGGAGAGATGACCGTCCGTCGATGGATAGCAAGAGTGGATTACCGCCGCTGGAATCTTTTTTTTATTTTTTTATTTTTAATAAAGGAATTTTTCAAAAGTGTGTTTGTTTTATTTAAACATTTTTTACACTTTCTTTGTGAAATGGTAGGGGTACTTTTGTACCCCCTTACCATTTCAAACAGGGGGGGGGCCGGGATCTGGGGGTCCCCTTATTAAAGGGGGCTTCCAGATTCTGATAAGCCCCCCGCCCGCAGACCTCCACAACCACCGGCCAGGGTTGTGGGGATGAGGCCCTTGTCCTCATCAACATGGGGACAAGGTGCTTTGAGGGGTCACAGACCCCCAAAGCATCCTCCCAATGTTGAGGGCATGTGGCCTGGTACGGTTCAGGAGGGAGGGGGGGCCGCTCTCTCGTCCCCCCCTCTTTTCCTGCGGCCTGCCAGGTTGCGTGCTCGGATAAAGGGTCTGGTATGGATTTTTAGGGGGAACCCCACGTCAATTTTTTTTTGAATTTGACGCGGGATTCCCCTTAATATCCATACCAGACCTGAAGGGTCTGGTTATGGATATTTAGGGGGAACCCCACGTCAAATTTTTTCTTAAATTTGAGGCAGGGTTCCCCTTAATATCCATACCAGACCTGAAGGGCCTGGTAATTGAATTTGGGGACCCCCACGCTTTTTTTTTATTTATTTATTTATTTATTTTTTTATCAATGACTTTCAATGAGTGTTCTCTGTATTACGGGAGCCGACAATTCATTATAGCTGCGAGTGATTTTAAAGGACTTTTTTTCCTGCATAAATGACACTTTGTGCAGGGACAATTCTAAGCACGGGAAACATGCGCCCCTTCACAGGCATACTATAGACAACCCCCCCCTACGAAATTTAAAGGAATATTACACTTTTATTGTTTCACTTTAATCATTATTAAAATCACTGCTCCCGAAAAAACGGCCGTTTTTAAAACTTTTTTTTGCATTGATACATGTCCCCTGGGGCAGGACCTGGGTCCCCAAACACTTTTTAGGACAGTATCTTGCAGAATCTTTTCTCTCTGTCAAATCTTTTTTCTCTGTCGAATATTTTCTCTATATAATCTTGGACTAATAGAGGTAAGGTTAGGCACATTCGAACATAGGTTCTATAGACACAGATTGTTGTCAGAGTCATGTCGAATCTCCTATTCTATATCGAACTGTTGTAACAATGAAAACGAAAATAAAGCATTTATTTATGTCGGATCTTTCGTTTTTCGGATTTTGTGCTTTCGTTATCGTTTGTCAAAACGAAAACGAAAATAGCTGAAATTCGGACGAAAATGCTTTCGGACGAAAACGAATGCACATGTCTAAACACACCTGGATTTGGTACCCAGAGCATATCAACATATGAACATATCAAAACTTCTGATACTATTCAAATCAATGGGAGCCTGATCTGTCAAATCAATATTCTTAATATTTTAAGGCTAATAGTTAAAGCGGAGGTCCACCCTAAAATAAAAAATGACATTAACATTCTCCAAAAAATCTATAAAAAAAAATAAAAAAAAAGTTTTTTTTACTTACCAGAAATGCCTGTTGCTAGGCAGTCTTCCTAATCTGCCACTTCCTATAAGGCCGCGTACACACGCGGGGACTGTTCGCTCAACTTTTTCCGCTGAACAGTGTTTCGGCGGACAGTCCGCTCGTGTGTGGGCTTTCAGCGGACAGTTTCAGCGGACAGTCTGCTGAACAAAGTTTTTCGGAAATTCCGAAAAACTGTCCGCTGAAACTCTGTTTCAGCGAACAGTCCCCTCGTGTGTAGGCTTGTTGGTCAAACTAAGTTCCGCGCATGCTCAGAAAGGATTTACACGCCGAAGTTTGCATTGCAGTGTATAGGACGTCGTATTTTTCGTCCCGTCGTACGTGCCGTTCACGTCATCGCGCACGGTTTCAGCGGACTGTTCGTTCGTCGTGTGTGGGCAAGTCCGTCCATGCTAATTTTGAGCGGACTGTCCGCTGAAACTGTTTGACGGACAAAGTTGAGCGAACAGTCCCCGCGTGTGTACGCGGCCTAACACAGAGTTCTTCTTTTTCTTCCTCCCTTGCGTGTTCTTCTGGGTAATGGGGCACACTATCTTCTGGGACCTGTGTCTCTAGCACGTGCAGTAGGAAATGGGCAGTGAAGCCGCAAGGCTCCACTGCCTGTTTCCCTTAGTTAGGATGGCGGTGCCAGCACACGATCCGATGGATGGATCATCCCCCGGGGGGGGGGGGGGGCATCATGGGCTCCCTGGACAGCAAAGTGTCCTTATTAAAAGTCAGCAGCTACAGTGTTTGTAGCTGCTGACTTTAAAAAAAATATATAATCGGCTGGAACACCGCTTTAAAGGATTAGCAAAAATGTGCATGGGAGGCTGGGCACTATACTAGGGGATATGTACTCATGCAAAAACAAAATAGTTAAAAAAATACATTTGTACTGGTAACAGTGACTTTAATAATGCTGACAGCTAAAAATGCAATTTGCTTAAAAGAAGTTGATTTGGGGCTACCCCAAACTAGACTGTGAAGTTGATCATCTCTACCATGAAAACAAAGTAGTGCAGCAAAAGTAAAATTGACAAAAAAAAGCTTCCTTTGTTTTTATAAATAATGCAATGCAACCTCCCCTCCTTCCTAAAAATGTATACCAAACCTTCATCAAGGAGGTAAAAGTGTAATTTTATATATATATATATATATATATATATATATATATATATATATATATATATTTTTTTTTTTTTTTTTTTTTTCCCTATATGTCGCTCTTGTATTACATGCTATACTTTTGGATCTGGAATAGGTTTTAAGGGGGAACCCTAGATGAAAAGGAAGAAAAATGTCTTGAGATCCTATCCAAATCTGTATCAGACCCTTAATCTGAGTAGGAAGCCTAGCACACCAGGAGAGGGGGGTCAGTGATGCTGCTTCCCCTTCTGAACCTTACCAGGACATATGCCCTCAACATGGGGGGTCATGTTGGCAAGGACAAGGACCTTTTCCTCACAACCCTGACCCAGTGGTTAAAGAAGTGGAGACTTAAAAATCTGGAAGACTCATTTAAGATAAGGGGGCCCCCAGTTATCCAACCCCTCCGTGTGAATGTGTAAGGTGTACACAATACCTCTCATAAAAAGTGTTTGGGGACCCGGGTCCTGCCCCAGGGTACATGTATCAATGCAAAAAAAAGTTTTAAAAACTAAAGTTTTTTTGGGAGCAGTGATTTATGTATATATGTACTCAATTATACCTTACCTTTAAAGTCCCAGGGGAAATGTATGTGTTTTTGTTGTGTAAACACTACTCTCAAGCCTTATGCCCCGTACACACGACCGGTTTTCCCTTCAGAATAAACTCTGAAGGTTTTTCTGACGGAGTTCCAATGGAATTCTGCTGAAACTGTCTTGCGTACACATGATCACACCAAAGTCCGACCGTCAAGAATGTGGTGACGTACAACACGTACAATGGGACTAGAAAAAGGAAGTTCAATAGCAACTGCACCACCCTTTGGGCTCCTTCTGCTAATCTCGTGTTAGTAGAAGTTTGGTTACAGGCCATTCATGCTTTTCAGACTCGTCTTACCGATGTTCAGTTTGTGTTTATGGGTTTGTATCTGGTTTTCAGTGCGTGCAGTCAGTTCGTATCTGTTTTTTCAGTGCTTTCTCGTCCGCTCATTGCTGATTTTCAGCTCGTTCTTCACAGGCCTTGCTGTTCTTCGGTGCATTTTGTTAAGTTCGTTCTGACCAGCCGACAGTTTTGAAACCATGTTGTGGGTAAGTACTGGACAGTACAGTTTGTGCTATGTTAAGGCTTGGTGTTGGGGTTTATACTTTGACCCAAGCCCAGTCCATGAACAAGGTGAGGAGAAGTTAATGGACCAAGAATTGGTTGCTCCAGCCTGACCAATTCTCTCATATGCCTCTGTTGTGTGAGATCCAGGAGAATAATCCTGATGATTTCAGGAACTTTCTCGGGATGACGGACCCTGTTTTTCACCATCTGTTGGCTATGCTCACCCCTTATATTATGAAGCAGGACACCTGCATGCAGCAAGCCATCACTCCGGAGCAGAGGCTAGTCATCACCTTGCAGTACTTGGCAACTGGTGGAAGTCTACAGGACCTCAAGTTCTCTACAGGCATCTCCCCCCGGGCTCTGGGGATCATTATTCCAGAGACCTGTTCTGCCATCATGCAGGTCCTGCAGAAGGACTATATTAGAGTTTGCTTATGTATTGTATTTCATCATTCCCTAATTATCATGATTGGAATATGCTGTGAATGTCCCCTTTATCCTCATGCATGCTGTAAGCTTTTAATGCTCCTTTTTTGGCCTACATGCATTTTTGCCTTCACTATCCTCCCCAGCATGCTATCCTGTTATCCTGGGCCCATATACACCTAGCCTAGTCACTTTTACCAATGTATTTTGTCAGCTCGATTGTAGTGCTTTACCCAAAACAAACCCTAAAATGTGTACAAATGTTATGTGTGTCCTTAAATTAATTTATAACCACATCCCCCCTAAAATGTGTACACATGTTATGTTTGTCCTTAAATTCAGGCAGAGTGCCAGAGGCTTTTTTTGGCTCCCAAAGTCACCTCAAACCCCCCCCCCCCCTAAAATTTTAACAATGGGCCATCAGAGGGCGTGAGGAATATGATAAGTTGACCTTATATTTTTTGTCTTGAAATACTCCTTAAAAAAAGGTTATACTGATGTTGGCCAAGAATGTTTTTGTTTAATCTGCTTGCAATGTTATGTGCAAAAGTACTTACAGTGCCTTGCGAAAGTATTCGGCCCCCTTGAACTTTTTAACCTTTTGCCACATTTCAGGCTTCAAACATAAAGATATAAAATTTTTATTTTTTGTGAAGAATCACCAACAAGTGGGACACAATTGTGAAGTGGAACGAAATCTATTGGATATTTTAAACTTTTTTAGCAAATAAAAAACTGAAAAGTGGTGCGTGCAAAATTATTCGGCCCCTTTACTTTCAGTGCCGCAAACTCACTCCAGAAGTTCAGCGAGGATCTCTGAATGATCCAATGTTGTCCTAAATGACTGATGCTGATAAATAGAATCCACCTGTGTGTAATCAAGTCTCTGTATAAATGCACCTGCTCTGTGATAGTCTCAGGGTTCTGTTGAAAGCGCAGAGAGCATCATGAAGACCAAGGAACACACCAGGCAGGTCCGTAATACTGTTGTGGAGAAGTTTAAAGCCGGATTTGGATACAAAAAGATTTCCCAAGCTTTAAACATCCCAAGGAGCACTGTGCAAGCGATCATTTTGAAATGGAAGGAGTATCAGACCACTGCAAATCTACCAAGACCTGGCCGTCCCTCTAAACTTTCAGCTCAGACAAGGAGAAGACTGATCAGAGATGCAGCCAAGAGGCCCATGATCACTCTGGATGAACTGCAGAGAACTACAGCTGAGGTGGGAGAGTCTGTCCATAGGACAACAATCAGTCGTACACTGCACAAATCTGGCCTTTATGGAAGAGTGGCAAGAAGAAAGCCATTTCTCAAAGATATCCATAAAAAGTCTTGTCTAAAGTTTGCCACAAGCCACCTGGGAGACACACCAAACATGTGGAAGAAGGTGCTCTGGTCAGATGAAACCAAAATCGAACTTTTTGCCCACAATGCAAAACGATATGTTTGGCGTAAAAGCAACACAGCTCATCACCCTCAGCACACCATCCCCCACTGTCAAACATGGTGGTGGCAGCATCATGGTTTGGGCCTGCTTTTCTTCAGCAGGGACAGGGAAGATGGTTAAAATTGAGCGGAAGATGGATGCGGCCAAATAAAGGACCATTCTGGATGAAAACCTGTTGGAGTCTGCAAAAGACCTGAAACTGGGATGGAGATTTATCTTCCAACAAGACAATGATCCCAAACATACAGCAATATCTACAAAGGAATGGTTCACAAATAAACGTATCCAGGTGTTAGAATGGTCAAGTCAAAGTCCAGACCTGAATCCAATCGAGAATCTGTGGAAAGAGCACAGTTTATATAAAGTTCCACGCGTGTGTCATACATATGTTCAATGTGCTGAGGAGGGAGGACGAACGTTCTAACGAAGGTAACATCTTAACTTTGGGACATCAGTGGCCTATACTGCTTCAAGATTGAGGCCTATATTGGGATAAGATTATGAGAGTTTAGGCTGACATTTTTTGTCTTGTGTATTGTCTGACAGAAAATATGAATCACTTTAAGGACCCAGAATTTATGGCCAGTTTCATTGACAGTTTCATTGACAAGTACAGAATTTGTGGGAGGTGAAACACAGCTTATATTATAATAAACAAGCTAGGAGGTTAACGCTGGAGAAACTTATGGAATTTGTGAAGACTTGGTTCCTTGATGCAACCATCGTGTTCTTGAAAAAGAAAATTGGGATCTTGAGGAACATGTATAAGAAGGAGCATAATAAGATCCAGAAATCACTCCAATTAGGAGCATCAGCAGAGAATGTTTATGTCCCCAGGTTGTGGTACTTCAACAAACTGCAGTTTCTGGTAGACATGTGCATTCGTTTTCGTCCGAATGCATTTTCGTCCGAATTTCAGCTATTTTCGTTTTCGTTTTGACAAACGATAACGAAAGCACAAAATCCGAAAAACGAAAGATCCGACATAAATAAATGCTTTATTTTCGTTTTCATTGTTACAACAGTTCGATATAGAATAGGAGATTCGACATGACTCTGACGATAACAATCTGTCTATAGAACCTGTGGTCGAATGTGCCTAACCTTACCTCTATTAGTCCAAGATTATATAGAGAAAATATTCGACAGAGAAAAAAGATTTGACAGAGAGAAAAGATTCTGCAAGTTACTGTCCTAAAAAGTGTTTGGGGATCCGGGTCCTGCCCCAGGGGACATGTATCAATGCAAAAAAAAGTTTTAAAAACGGCCGTTTTTTTGGGAGCAGTGATTTTAATAATGATTAAAGTGAAACAATAAAAGTGTAATATTCCTTTAAATTTCGTAGGGGGGGGGGGGTTGTCTATAGTATGCCTGTGAAGGGGCGCATGTTTCCCGTGCTTAGAACTGTCCCTGCACAAAGTGTCATTTATGCAGGAAAAAAAGTCCTTTAAAATCACTCGCAGCTATTATGAATTGTCGGCTCCCCGTAATACAGAGAACACTCATTGAAAGTCATTGATAAAAAAATAAATAAATAAATAAATAAAAAAGCGTGGGGGTCCCCCAAATTCAATTACCAGGCCCTTCAGGTCTGGTATGGATATTAAGGGGAACCCTGCCTCAACTTTAAGAAAAAAATTGACGTGGGGTTCCCCCTAAATATCCATAACCAGACCCTTCAGGTCTGGTATGGATATTAAGGGAAACCCCGCGTCAAATTTAAAAAAAAATTGACGTGGGGTTCCCCCTAAAAATCCATACCAGACCCTTTATCCGAGCACGCAACCTGGCAGGCCGCAGGAAAAGAGGGGGGGACGAGAGAGCGGCCCCCCCTCCCTCCTGAACCGTACCAGGCCACATGCCCTCAACATTGGGAGGATGCTTTGGGGGTCTGTGACCCCTCAAAGCACCTTGTCCCCATGTTGATGAGGACAAGGGCCTCATCCCCACAACCCTGGCCGGTGGTTGTGGAGGTCTGCGGGCGGGGGGCTTATCAGAATCTGGAAGCCCCCTTTAACAAGGGGACCCCCAGATCCCGCCCCCCCCCCCTTTTTGAAATGGTAAGGGGGTACAAAAGTACCCCTACCATTTCACAAAGAAAGTGTAAAAAATGGTTAAATAAAACAAACACACTTTTAAAAAATTCCTTTATTAAAAATAAAAAAATAAAAAAAAGATTCCAGCGGCGGTAATCCACTCTTGCTATCCAGCGACGGACGGTCATCTCTCCAGCGATGTCTCATCTCATCCAGCGCAGCGATCCATCCTTCTTCTGTCTCCGTGGAGGAGACACTGCAGTCATTCCGGCGGCTGACGTTTCTTATATACGGAGGGCGGGGCCACCCGTCACCTGACCCCGCCCCCCTCTGACGCAAGGGGAAACCCGGGGTTCCCTGTGACGTATGGGTGACCCCGCACCCCTCTGATGTAACACAGGCAGGTTTCCGTTACATCAGAGGGGGGCGGGGTCACCCATACGTCACGGGGAACCCCGGGTTTCCCCTTGCGTCAGAGGGGGGCGGGGTCAGGTGACGGGAGGCCCCGCCCTCCGTATATAAGAAACGTCAGGCGCCGGAATCCTTGCAGTGTCTCCTGCACGGAGACAGAAGAAGGATGGATTCGCTGCGCTGGATGAGATGAGACATCGCTGGAGAGATGACCGTCCGTCGCTGGATAGCAAGAGTGGATTACCGCCGCTGGAATCTTTTTTGTATTTTTTTATTTTTAATAAAGGAATTTTTCAAAAGTGTGTTTGTTTTATTTAACCATTTTTTACACTTTCTTTGTGAAATGGTAGGGGTACATTTGTACCCCCTTACCATTTCAAACAGGGGGGGGGCGGGATCTGGGGGTCCCCTTGTTAAAGGGGGCTTCCAGATTCTAATAAGCCCCCCACCCGCAGACCCTCACAACCAACGGCCAGGGTTGTGAGGATGAGGCCCTTGTCCTCATCAACATGGGGACAAGGTGCTTTGAGGGGTCACAGACCCCCAAAGCATCCTCCCAATGTTGAGGGCATGTGGCCTGGTACGGTTCAGGAGGGAGGGGGGCCGCTCTCTCGTCCCCCCCTCTTTTCCTGCGGCCTGCCAGGTTGCGTGCTCGGATAAAGGGTCTGGTATGGATTTTTAGGGGGAACCCCACGTCAATTTTTTTTAAAATTTGACGCGGGGTTCCCCTTAACCACTTCAGCCTCGGACCAATAAATACCTTAAGGACCAGAGGTCTTTTTGCAATTTCGCACTGCGCTGCTTTAACTGGTAATTGCGCGGTCATGCAATATTGCACCCAAACGAAATTTGCGTCCTTTTCTTCCCACAAATAGAGCTTTCTTTTGATGGTATTTGATTGCCTCTGCGATTTTTTTTTTTGCGATATAAATGGAAAAAGAGCGAAAATTTTGAAAAAAAAAGATATTTTCTTCTTTTTGTTATAAGAAAAATCGAATAAACTAAATTTTAGTCATACATTGAGGGCAAAATTTATTCAGCCACATGTCTTTAGTAAAAAAAATGTCAATAAGCAAATATTTTTTGGTTTGCGCAAAAGTTATAGCGTCTACAAACTAGAGTACATTTTCTGGAATTTACACAGCTTTTAATTTATGACTGCCGATCTCATTTCTTGAGGTGCTAAAATGGCAGGGCAGTACAAATCCCCCCCAAATGACCCCATTTTGGAAAGTAGACACCCCAAGGAAATTGCTGATGGGTATGTTGAGCCCATTGAATATTTATTTTTTTTGTCCTAAGGGATTGAATAATGACAAAAAAAAAAAAAAAAAAAATTTTTTTTACAAAAAGTTGTCACTAAATGATATATTGCTCACACATGCCATGGTTATATGTGGAATTGCACCCCAAAATACATTCTGCTGCTTCTCCCGAGTACGGGGATACCACATGTGTGGGACTTTTTGGGAGTCTAGTCGCGCACGGCACCCCGAAAACCAATCACCACCTTCAGGATTTCTAAGGGTGCAAATTTTTGATTTAACTCCTCACTACCTATCACAGTTTCGAAGGCCATAAAATGCCAAAATAGCACAAAACCCCCCCAAATGACCCCATTTTGGAAAGTAGACACCCCAAGCTATTTACTGAGAGGCATGTTGAGTCCATGGAATATTTTATATTTTGCCAAAAGTTGCGGGAATATTACAAACTTTTTTTTTTTTGCACAAAGTTGTCACTAAATGATATATTGCTCATTGCTATGGGCAGAAGTCAAATTACACCCCAAAATAAATTCTGCTGCTTCTCCCGAGTACGGGGATACCACATGTGGGGGACTTTTTGGGAGCCTAGCCACGTACGGGACCCCGAAAACCAAGCACTGCCTTCCGGATTTGAATATAAAATGCTATAAAAAACAAACTAACCAGAGTCACCCGTAACACTTATACGGTGATCAGTGGTGAAAGGGTTAACTAGGGGCAATCAGGTGGTTCAAATTTTTATTAGGTAGTATATGGGGGTCCCTGGCGCTATATAAAAACCTGACGGGGAACCTAAATAACTAACTGGCTAACCAGCGTCACCAGTGACACTTATACTGTGATCGCTGGTGAAAGGGGGTGAAAGGGTTAACTAGCAGCAATCAGGGGGTTAAAACCATTATTGGGTAGTATATCGGGGTACCTAGCGCTATAAAAACCTGGCGGTGAACCTAAAAAAATAACTAGCTACCTAGCGACACTAGCGACACTGATGCAGCGTTCAGAAAAATGATCGCTTAGTGACACTGGCAAAAGGGGGTGAAAGGGTTAACTAGCGGCAATCAGGGGGTTAAAAACATTATTGGGTAGTATATCGGGGTACCTAGCGCTATAAAAACCTGGCGGTGAACCTAAAAAAATAACTAGCTACCTAGCGACTGTAGCGACACTAATGCAGCGATCAGAAAAACGATCGCTTAGTGACACTGGCAAAAGGGGGTGAAAGGGTTAACTAGCGGCAATCAGGGGGTTAAAAACATTATTGGGTAGTATATCGGGGTACCTAGCGATATAAAAACCTGGCGGTGAACCTAAAAAAATAACTAGCTACCTAGCGACACTAGCGACACATGCAGCGATCAGAAAAATGATCGCTTAGTGACACTGGCAAAAGGGGGTGAAAGGGTTAACTCTAGGGGCAATCAGGGGGTTAAATCTTTATTGGGGGGTGATAGGGGGCTACCCTGGACCTAACACTAACTGTCCTGACAGTTTTTACTGTCACAACTGACACTGAATGCATTGATCAGTAAAGAAATGATCAATGCAATCAGTGACACTGTGACTGGGGGGGGAGGGGGGGGCGGGGGGGGGATCGGGGGGCGATCGGGGGGGGGATCGGGGGGGGGTTTGTGTGCCTGTGTGTACCTACATGTCAGTGTAGTGTTGGTGCACACTTACTTTTACTGTTCTCCTCGTAGTCCGGTCAAAAAGACCGCCCCGAGGAGAATGACATCACTTCCTCCTTCCTGTGTAAACAATACACAGGGGAGGAAGCTTCTCATTGGCCAGGAGCGATCCAGAGGGGGTGGCCGAAAACCAACGGCCATCCCCTCATCACGGAGCGCTCCTGGACCGAATCGGACCGCCGTAACCAGCGGGAGGGGGACCGATCGGACCCCCCACCCGCTGGAAGGCAATCACGTAGATGTACGTGATTATGCCTGCCTGTGCCATTGTGCTGACGTACAATGGCAATACGGCGGTCCTCAAGTGGTTAATATCCATACCAGACCTGAAGGGTCTGGTTATGGATATTTAGGGGGAACCCCACGTCAAATTTTTTCTTAAATTTGAGGCAGGGTTCCCCTTAATATCCATACCAGACCTGAAGGGCCTGGTAATTGAATTTGGGGGACCCCCACGCTTTTTTTTATTTATTTATTTATTTTTTTATCAATGACTTTCAATGAGTGTTCTCTGTATTACGGGGAGCCGACAATTCATAATAGCTGCGAGTGATTTTAAAGGACTTTTTTTCCTGCATAAATGACACTTTGTGCAGGGACAGTTCTAAGCACGGGAAACATGCGCCCCTTCACAGGCATACTATAGACAACCCCCCCCCCCCCCCTACGAAATTTAAAGGAATATTACACTTTTATTGTTTCACTTTAATCATTATTAAAATCACTGCTCCCGAAAAAACGGCCGTTTTTAAAACTTTTTTTTGCATTGATACATGTCCCCTGGGGCAGGACCCGGGTTCCCAAACACTTTTTAGGACAGTAACTTGCAAATTAGCCTTTAAAATTAGCACTTTAGATTTTGAACGTTGGAGTCCCATAGACTTTAATAGGGTTCTAAAGTATGCTATATACTAGCTCCGTCGAATCTTCTTTATACATTCGACAGACACCATAAGCCTTCAAAGACAGATTCGACCGTAATTCATGTGGATTTTCGGACGAATGCAATTTTTGAACGAAAAACGAAATAAATAAAAACGAATTTTGGGAGTAACTAAATAAATTAAGTTTTCGGACGAAAACGAAATTCCGAAACGAAATATTTTACTCTGCACATGTCTAGTTTCTGGATGACCAGACTGAAGCCAGGGAATCTCTTTCTACCCTTCCCTGCAGCCTTCCCTCCACCGTTCCCTCAACCCCAGCAGAGGCTGATGAGGAACAACCTAGGCCTTCCATCCTGGAAGAAGTGGATGCGCCCAGCTGGAGTCAGGTATATTATTTTTTGACATATTTATTGTCCTAATATTAATGATGTTAACTAGATGTTATAATTGATTACAAATAAATTATTTTATCCAAAAAATGATGTGTACATATCACTAGACAGTAGTGGCCAAAAATGTTTGGGACCAGCTTGAAATATGCTGGGGTCAGAATGATAGTCTTTTCTATTTATTAACATTCAATTTGCAAGTCATGAGCTGAAAGTGATTGATGAAGCAAAAACTAAAACGATGTTCCTTTTTTATACACAGGATGAGCTCAGCCAGGAGGAGGGTCTTGAAAGTGTCAGCCAGGAGGAGGCCGTGCCCAATGGCAGCCAGGAGGAGGCCATGCCCAGTGTCAGCCAGGAGGAGGGCGGGCCCAGTGGCAGCCAGGAGGTGAGCGGGCTCAGTGTCAGCCAGGAGGAGGGTGGGCTCAGTAGGAACCTCACACAATCCCAGGTGCCTCCCCTCTGCCTTACAACCAAAAGGCCCAGGAAGGGGACGATGATGGAGGAGGTAGCACTGGTCCTCATTAGTGAAGCAAGCAATGTCCTCAGAAGCCCCCCCCCCCCCCCCCAATGCTGAAAAGGCCTATGGTTGCTATCTAGCCACTAGATTGCTTAAATTGGAGAAGGGCCAATGCCTCCTCTGTGAGGGAATTATTGCTGAGGCCCAAAAGAAGGGGTTGAGGGGCCAGTTGACTGAGAACAGCCATGTATGTGAGCTCGCCCATCCTCCTACTCCTCCTGCCACAAGTCCACCACCAGAGCCACAGCCTCCAAGGAAGGCTGCAGGGAAGGGTGCAGGGAAGGCTGCAGTGAAGAGAAGAAAGTGATGACCTGGCTTCAGTCTGGTCTGACAGAAGATGTAGGCTGGTGTAGTACCACAGCCTGGGAACAGATATGTTATCTGCTGCTGGTCCTAGTCTCTGGGATTCCTGGACCAGATTGTGCTCCAACTTATATGGACTCCTTAAGCTACCAATTTTATTTTCCACGGACTTGATGTGTGCCCTGGGGGAAAAAAGGCTTTGCAAATTCCAAAAGTTTCTCCAGTGTTGCTTTCCTCTTTATTTTTTTACCCAGAATAAATGAAAATTTTATTTTCTGAAAATACTTGCCTATGTGTTTCTATTCAAATAGGACAGTTTGTTTGTGAGTAAGCAGGTACATTTCTAAAAGACAATGTCAAATGTCAAAAAATATAAGATAATAATGTTATTGTGGTAACTTGACACACACAAAAATTATATATGGAGATCACTAGAAAATTATTTTTCAATAATTCATACAAAAGGAGATCTTGATGAAATAAAAATAAAAATAAAAGATGACTATAAAAAATAATTGTAAAAATTATTATAGAGATCAGGCTTTTAAAAATTAAAAGATTATTCATGAGATCAGGAGAAATAATCAAGAAATAAGTTTGTGAGAACTCTGTGTGAATATGAGCAGCAAAACAACTTCATTCTTCTAGCATTATAAAGAAGAAAAGAATGTACTGCTTTAAAAGATCACATAATTTGCTGCATGAGGAATGTGCTAGCTCCATTATGACCGCTAGTTTTACCACACCGAGTGCTTCCGTCTCGTATTTGCTTCAGAGCATGCATTGTTTTTGGTCCATCGGAACAGCATACAGACGAGCGGTTTTCCCGATAGGAATTAGTTCTGTCAGAAATATTTAGAACATGTTCCATTTCTAGGTCTGTCAGAATTTTCAACATAAAAAGTCCGATGGAGCATACACACGATCGGAATATACAATGAAAAGCTCCCGTCTGACTTTTTCTGTTGGACATTCCGCTCGTGTGTAGGCAGTATTAGCCTCTGCCATCTGCTTGCTCGGTGCAAAGTCTGCTATGGAGCTCTCCCGAACTCACCTATCAAGCATCTATAGAAAAAAAAAGTGACTGCACTCTGTGGATAAGCTTTAATAATCCAGACCAACAGATCAAAAAAGTCTTGCCTAAAAAAAAATCTTCCCTTGCTTAGAGGAGATAATTAAGCCTGTAGGTGGGCAAAACAAATCAGAGAAAGGATCCAGATGGTGCATCCTTGGTCTGTTGGTCTGGGTCAATAAATATGATGGAACCGTTGGGACGAAGCATGGCCACCTTTTTTCTAAGGGTACCAAAGTGGAAACACATGAAGGAAGTAGAGACATGTTACCAAGAGAAACACACTGATCTAGAAAAGACAAATTGACTACAGCAAAAAACAAGGTCCTAGGAAAAAACCCAAGACCCTTTTGCTTCTGTTATATAGTTTTAAAACCTACAGGTGAACAGTATCTGAAAGTTTTAAGCTATTCTTACATTTGTATAAGAAAAGCACAATTAGCAAGTGGTTTGTAGGATTGTATGAATTATGGCAAGAGAAATGACAACCTAATTCCCTTATTAGGCATTATATCTAATATGGAATCAGACCCTAGTGATGACACACATGAAATGACTCACAAGGATCCCACTAAGAATTGGAACACATTCAGGGCTAATGTTTATTAACAATTATTAATGCCTTTGATATCAATTATTTAACACATAAACCTCTTATTTAATTAAAAGCATCCAAGACATCCACAACAAAATCCTTGCTTATGTAACCCAGCAAAGGCTTATTCCCGCTCGTCTAACCCTGCCAACAATCATAAACACGACTGGTAATAGCATTGTAAAACTTTTAAACTATACAGTACAATAGCAGTGGCACACATACCAGATATTTGCCACTTTAAATTGACTAGAAAAGAACATGCCACATTACTGGTTTTCACTTACAATTCGTAAACAAATGCTGAATTGGGTGATATTTTTTCAGTTGCGTTACCTTCTGTTTAACGCAGTATACAGTGGTGTGAAAAAGTGTTTGCCCCCTTCCTCATTTCCTGTTCCTTTTGCATGTTTGTCACACTTAAGTGTTTCGGAACATCAAACCAATTTAAACAATAGTCAAGGACAACACAAGTAAACACAAAATGCAATTTGTAAATGAAGGTGTTTATTATTAAAGGTGAAAAAAAATCCAAACCATCATGGCCCTGTGTGAAAAAGTGATTGCCCCCCTTGTTAAAACATACTATAACTGTGGTTGTCCACACCTGAGTTCAATTTCTCTAGCCACACCCAGGCCTAATTATTGCCACACCTGTTCACAATCAAGGCATCACTTAAATAAGAGCTGCTTGACACAGTAAGGTCCACCAGAAGATCCTTAAAAGCTACACATCATGCCGAGACCCAAAGAAATTCAGGAACAATTGAGAAAGAAAGTAATTGAGATCTATCAGTCTGAAAAGGGTTATAAAGCCATTTCCAAAGCTTTGGGAATCCAGCGAACCACAGTGAGAGCCATTATCCACAAATGGCGAAGACATGGAATAGTGGTGAACCTTCCCAGGAGTGGCTGGCCGCCCAAAATTACCCCAAGAGCGCAGCGACGACTCATCCAAGAGGTCACAAAAGACCCCACAACAACATCCAAGGAACTGCAGGCCTCACTTGCCTCAGTTAAGGTCAGTGTTCATGCCTCCACCATCAGGAAAAGACTGGGCAAAAATGGCCTGCATGGCAGAGTTCCAAGGAGAAAACCACTGCTGAGCAAAAAGAACATCAAAGCTCGTCTCAATTTCTCCACAACACATCTTGATGTTCCCCAAGACTTTTGGGACAACATTCTGTGGACCGATGAGACAAAAGTGGAACTCTTTGGAAGGTGTGTGTCCAAGTATATCTGGCGTAGAAGGAACACTGCATTTCATAAAAAGAACATTATACCAACAGTAAAATATGGTGGTGGTAGTGTGATGGTCTGGGGCTGTTTTGCTGCTTCAGGACCTGGAAGACTTGCCGTGATAAAAGGAACTATGAATTCTGCTGTCTACCAAGAGATCCTGAAGGAGAATGTCCGACCATCTGTTCGTGTACTCAAGCTGAAACGAACTTGGGTTCTGCAGCAGGACAATGATCCTAAACACACCAGCAAGTCCACCACCGAATGGCTGAAGAAAAACAAAATGAAGACTTTGGAGTGGCCTAGCCAAAGTCCTGACCTGAATCCTATTGAGATGTTGTGGTATGACCTTAAAAAGGCCGTTCATGCTCGAAAACCCTCTAATGTAACTGAATTAGGACAATTCTGCAAAGATGAGTGGGCCAAAATTCCTCCAGGACGCTGTAAAAGCCTCATTGCACGTTATCGCAAAAGCTTGGTTGCAGTTGTTGCTGCTAAGGGTGGCCCAACCAGTTATTAGGTTTAGGGGGCAATCACTTTTTCACACAGGGCCATGATGGTTTGGATTTTTTTTCACCTTTAATAATAAACACCTTCATTTACAAATTGCATTTTGTGTTTACTTGTGTTGTCCTTGACTATTGTTTAAATTGGTTTGATGTTCCGAAACACTTAAGTGTGACAAACATGCAAAGGAACAGGAAATGAGGAAGGGGGCAAACACTTTTTCACACCACTGTAGTTCAGTGCATTACTGCAAGTTCAATGCAGCATATTTCAGTGTGTTACTGCAAGTTTAACACTGCATATTTCAGTGCATTACTGCAAGTTTAATGTTGCATATCTCAGTTTGTTACTACAAGTTTAATGCCGTGTATTTCAATGCATTACTGCAAGTTTAATGTTGCATATTTCAGTGCATTACTGCATGTTTAGTGCAGTGTATTTCAGTGCTTTACTGCAAGTTTAATGCTGTATATTTCAGCGCATTACGTAAAAAAGGAAAGGATAGCTTTGCGCTATGGAGAAAATATATGTATGTATACAAATCAGGGGGGGCTGCCACTACCAGATATTTCCACCCAATCTGGTTGGAATAAAATGTTAAGAAAGGTGTAGGTAGATATGGCGCTCCCCTCTAGACCCCAGAACAATATATGCTCAAAAGACTATATGTTGAGAGGGGAAAAAAAGTCAATTAACCATAAGATTAAACCAATCCTATTGAAAAATCAGTTACATCAAAATGTGAGTGGTGTCCTGTCCACCAGAAAATGTAAGCCTAATTACTTAGTGAACTATATAGTAACTTATGCAACCAAATAAAATACAGTTAGGTAAGGTAAAAATATGTATGATGTGGGTGTTAGAACCCCTGTGTAGTGTGGGGTATTAGAGCCCCTGTGTAATAATTAATTCCCCTAAATTATATTGAGAAAAAAGTGTATTTTTCAGTGCATTACCTTCCATTTAACTCCATATATTTCAGTGCATTACCTTCCGTTTAACGCAGTATAGTTAAATGCGTTACTGCAAGTTTAATGTTGTATATTTCAGTGCGTTACATGCCATTTAATTCAGTATATTTCTGTGCGTTAGTGCACATTTAACGCAGTATATTTCTGTGCATTAGTGGATGTTTAACGCAGTATATTTCAGTGTGTTATGTGCAGTTTAATGCAGTATATTTTTGTGTGTTAGTGCACGTTTAACGTAGTATATTTCAGTGAATTACGTGCCATTTAACAAAGTATATTTCTGTTTAACACAATTTATTTCACTGCATTACTGCAAGTTTAACGCTGTATATTTCAGTGCGTTACCTTCCGTTTAACGCCATATATTTCAGTGCATTACCTACAATTATTATGCAGTATACTTCAGTGTGTTACTGCAAGTTTAACACTGTATATTCCAGTGCGTTATGTGCCATTTAACACAGTATATTTCTGTGTATTAGTACACGTTTAATGCAGTATATTTCAGTGCATCACTGCAGGTTTAACACCAAATATTTCAGTGTGTTACCTTCTGTTTAATGCAGTATAGCTCAGTGTGTTACTGCAAGTTTAACGCCATATATATTTCAGTGCGTTACATGCCATTTAACGTAGTATATTTCTGTGCGTTAGTGCACATTTAATGCAGTATATTTCTGTGCATTAGCGCATGTTTAACACTAACACTGTATATTTCAGTGTGTTATGTGCCGTTTATGTGCCGTTTAACGCAGTATATTTTTGTGTGTTAATGCACATTTAATGCAATATATATCAGTGCATTATTGCAAGTTTAAAACTGTATATTTCACTATGTTACCTTCCGTTTAATGCCTTAGATTTCAGTGTGTTACCTTCTGTTTAACGCAGTGTACTTCAGTGTACACCTTCAGTTTAACGCTGTATATTCCAGTGCGTTATGTGCTGTTTACGCGCTATTTAGCGCAGTATATTTCTGTGTGTTAGTACATGTTTAACGTAGTATATTTCAGGGCATTACTGCAAATTTAACCCCATATATTTCAGTGTGTTACATGCGGTTTAATGCAGTATACTTCTGTGCGTTAGTGTACATTTAATGCAGTATATTTCTGTGCGTTACTGCATGTTTAATGCAGTATATTTCACAGTGTTACATGCAGTTTAACGCAGTAATTTTCTGAGCGTTAGTGCGCGTTTAGCGCATTATATTTCAGTGCATTTCTGAAAGTTTAACGCCATATATTTCAGTGTGTTACCTTCCATTTAATGCCATATATTTCAGTGCATTACGTTCCATTTAAAGCTGTATATTTCAGCGCATTACCTTCTATTTAACGCTGTATGCTTCAGTGTGTTACTGCAAGTTCAACGCTGTATATTTTAGTGCTTTACATGCCATTTAATGCAGTATATTTCTGTGCATTAGTGCACATTTAATAAAGTATATTTCAGTATATTGCTGCAATTTTAATGGCATATATATTTCTGTGCGTTAACTAAATATAATTCAGTGCATTAGTGCACGTTTAATGCAGTATAGTATATTGCAGTTCGTCAGTGAAGTTTTACTGCATTATATTATAGTGTATCAATGGAGTGTGTCTGTGTAGTGAGTACTTAAGTTAAAGTTCACCAAACACCACTTTCCATTGATTAAAGTGCATCCATGTACACATTTGCACATCTATATTACATTTTGTTAATAAGCACTCCCATCATGTCTGGGAGGACAACAAGGAGAGGCAGACATCCCCATGGAACTGTGAGGGGGCCAGCAGCATCTGCATCCACAGGCAAAGGTGGACATAGTCAGTCCTCAGGCAGGGCATCATTTTCTCTGTTTAGTGATGTTGGCCATGCTATCCAGCCAAATCATGCAGAGGAGGGGGTGGACTGGCTTACAAAACCATCCACATCCTCCTCATTCTCTGTCACCCAAGCAGAGACTAATGCGTAGTCCACTGCAGCTGCCAGAGTGGCTAAACCTGTCACCTTGTCATCAGCGTTTCCTGCCGTTGTCCCAGCATCAGGCATGGAGTCAGCTGAATTATTTGAACACAGCATCAGCCACTTTCTCCTTGATGATGCACAGCCATTACTTGATTTAGATGTTGGGTCAGAGGTTGAAGAAGGCAGGAGCATGAGCCTACAGAGAGGGAAGAACACTGGTACACAAATTGGCAGTCATGTTCCCCCAGCCGCAGTGTATTGCCAAGTTGACTCCAGTGGTAATGATGAGGATGGAAGAGATGATGATGATGAGGTAACTGAAGTGACTTGGGTTCTGAATAGAGCAGAGGAGGAATGTCAGGGTGAGGTAGCCATTATGAAATAGTAGAGAGCAGCCACCTTCATCCATCACATTGTGGAGCTGTTATCTCCCGGCCCAATTCCCCCAGCTCAGCTGTCTTGGTGCCTTTTTTAGCACATATGCAGCCAATTCTTTGAGGCAATTTGAAAACTTTGTCTCAAGTAAATCAAGCATGGCAAAAACACCAGCCATTTGGGTACCACATGCTTGACACAGCATTTAACCTCCTACCACTCAGCCCATTGGCAAGAGCACCTGAAAGCCACACAAAAGTGGTGCAATTCTGTTCCTCCTCCTTACTCACCTCATTTGGCCCCCATGATACCTCATAGCCTCTCATCAGCCTCCACTGACAGGGATGATGGTATAGCACATGGTGTCCCAGGTCCTTGCCTCACATCTACCAGTAGCACGCCACCAGCTGTAGACTATAGCCAGTAAATTTCTCTGCCCCATCTGCTGCAGTGAAAAAAATATATAGTCACTGCCACCCACATCCCTAACGACTAAATGGAAGCTTGTCAAACTCCACAACTTCGGCCTTTCCGTCTGGTGGATTCTGCCCCCTTCCGTGAATTTGCAGAATGTGATGTACCACAATGGCAGGTTCACAGACACTATTTCTTTTCATGTAAATGCCATTCCAGCTCTGTACCATCATGTGGAAGACAATGTTGTGGCATCGTTCGACAAGACAGTCAGGCACAAAGTCCAGGTTACTGCTGACACGTGGTCCAGCAAGCATGGTCAGGGACGATATATTTAGTTCACAGAACACTAGGTAACTGCTGGCAACTCAGAAGGATGCAGGACAGGGCTCAGTGCTGCTGCTTGCTGGTGTCCCACATCTCTATACAGCTAGTGGTGATGATATGAGATTTGTCAGCTCTACCCCCTCCTCCTCCATGCCCTCCTCTACTGAATTTTCCTATGAATCACAAGTAGCCACTAAGCGTTCAAGGGGCTATTCAATGAGTCAGGCTAAAAAGGTGCCATGCAGCGCTTAAGCTTGTGTGTCTACAGGAACCACACTGGAACAGAGATTCTTGCAGCTCTGCAGGAGCAGGGCCAGAGATGGTTTATGCCAAGGCAACTGGAGCCAGGAATAATGGCGTGCGATAATGGCACAAACCTCCTGTCCGTCCTTAGACAGGGAGAGTTGTCACATGTGCCATACCTGGCACATGTCCTCAATTTGGCGGTGCAGCATTTCCTATATAGGTACCCAGGGTTGAAAGATCTGCTAAAGCAGGCCAGAAAAGTTTGTAGCCATTGTAGGTGGTCATACACAGCCAGTGCTCGGTTGGCTGAAATTCAGCAGGAATTCCACCTGCCCGTAAACCGTCTCATTTTTGACATGCCCACCAGGTGGAACTTGACTTTGGCAATGCTGCAGAGGCTGCACATGCAGCAGAGGGCCGTCAATGAGTACATGTGGGAGTATGGCACAATGACAGGCTCAGGCCGGCTCGGCTTTCTTTCCCACACCAATGGCTACTCATAAAGGATGCATGCACTGTACTTACACCATTTGAGGAGGCCACAGGGATGGTGAGCCATGACAATGCATACATCAGTAACGCAATCCCTGTTACCGTATGTTCCTGCCGGAGCAGACTCTGCGCGGCATTATGGACAGGGCACTTGAGGCAGAGCAGCGGGAGTATGAAGATGACTTCCTTTCCTGTCAAGGCCCACTTTATGCAGACACCATTCATCCTTCCTTGGTGTGCAGTATATAGGGGTGTAATACACGTATAAGATATTTGTACATATAGAAAGCATAGTATAGTGCATTTCCGCTGTGCAGCATTGTGACTGCTGAGCGGTTCTGTAACAATACTACAAAGAGTGACAAACGCAATAAAAAAAAAGTATTATAACTGGTGTGATAGACCAGTGGCCCCCAAAAACTACAGATTGAAGCGGGGTGTTATATACCTTCTTCCACATACATACTGCACTTCTCAAGAGACTTTTGTCACAGTGCCATTTAAAAAATGACAGGCAGAGGAAGAGGCAGGCCCTTCCACAGGGGTGGTAGGGGTAGGGCAGGAGCAACATACTTGAGCCAAAGTGGAAAATTGCAGAAGGTGCATGCGATTACGTCAAAGGATGCACCAGACTTGGTTGAGTGGCTCACTCACTCTTACTCTTCTGCACCCTCCTCATCCTCTCGATCTGCACCCTCTTCACTCTCTGCTGTGTGCACCCCCAAAGACACTACCACCAACAGTGCTCTCTATCACAGTGCTGGTGTCAGTGCTCTCTATCACGGTGCTGGTGGGGTGTCAGTGCTCTCTATCACGGTGCTGGTGTCAGTGCTCTCTATCATGGTGCTGGTGGGGTGTCAGTGCTCTCTATCACGGTGCTGGTGTCAGTGCTCTCGATCACGGTGCTGGTGTGGTGTCAGTGCTCTCTATCTCGGTGCTGGTGTCAGTGCTCTCTATCACGGTGCTGGTGTCAGTGCTCTCTATCTTGGTGCTGGTGTCAGTGCTCTCTATCTCGGTGCTGGTGTCAGTGCTCTCTATCACTGTGCTGGTGTCAGTGCTCTCTATCTCGGTGCTGGTGTCAGTGCTCTCTATCTCGGTGCTGGTGTCAGTGCTCTCTATCTCGGTGCTGGTGTCAGTGCTCTCTATCACGGTGCTGGTGTCAGTGCTCTCTATAACGGTGCTGGTGTGGTGTCAGTGCTCTCTATCTCGGTGCTGGTGTCAGTGCTCTCTATCACCGTGCTGGTGTCAGTGCTCTCTATCATGGTGCTGGTGTGGTGTCAGTGCTCTCTATCTCGGTGCTGGTGTCAGTGCTCTCTATCTCGGTGCTGGTGTCAGTGCTCTCTATCACGGTGCTGGTGTCAGTGCTCTCTATCACAGTACTGGTGTCAGTGCTCTCTATGTCAGTGCTGGTGTCAGTGCTCCCTATCACGGTGCTGGTGTCAGTGCTCTCTATCACGGTGCTGGTGTCAGTGCTCTCTATCTCGGTGCTGGTGTCAGTGCTCAGTCTCTATCGTGGTGCTGTTTTCAGACAGTGAGGAAGATAGCAGCGGAGAAGCCAATCAGCTGGCAGTGGCTCACCATGGCTGAGGATCAACACTGGACTGGCACCTCCAGACCACCGCAGTGGAGCCCTGCGTAGGTGGGGGTAAGGGCCGGGCAGAGGGAGGGGCTCCAGCACAGGTTGGCACACTGGGACACTGGCACAGGACTGCGCTGCCCTGACTGTGGCACTGATCATCTCCTGCACCCCCTTCATAGCCTGCCCTGACCTTGTCTCTCCTCCATGGCCTTCATGCGCTCCTGAATTGTCAAAATTTCACAGATAAAAAAGAATGCTTGTCGTTGTCAATCCCAGATTCACTTAATACTTTTGTTATGTCAGTGTCCATGTTGTGGGACTATGTGTGCACAGCTACTGTAGTAAGTATTTTGTGGCTGAAAATATGACCTGTAGGTTTTTAAGGTTCACCTGCCATTAAAGTCAATGGGGTCCGCCGCGAACTTTGCGGTTCGCAAACTTTTGGCGGCGTCCGCGGTTTGTGTTTGTGAAACGTCCCATCGGAAGTTCGTCCATCACTATGAGTGGGAGCTAGAAAAGGTGAGTATATGCTGCTGGAGGGGAAAGAGTAGTTAAAGTGAAACTTTACTCATAACTAGAGATGAGCCTGCGGTTCGAGTTTAATATAACAAACCAAACAATTGGCTAGTTTGGAGGAAATTCGAGCACCGCGGAATACCCCAAAATGCACTGCGAGACAGGGTACCTTTGTCCAATCATGACTCAGGGGACTAAGTTCACACCCCACACTATATAAGGCTGCTTCCAACGGCGGCCATGTGTAGTGTTGTTGGCGTGAACGGAGAGAGAGAGAGATTGAGCTATATTAGGCAGGCAGGTTATTTAGTGCAGGCAGTGTATTTCATATATATATATATATATATATATATATATATATATATATATATATATATATATATATACTGAACAAAATTATAAACGCAACACTTATGTGTTTACCCCTATTTATCATGAGCTAGACTCAAATATCTACGACTTTTTCTATGTACACATAAGGCCTATTTCTCTCAAATATTGTTCACAAATCTAAATCTGTGTTATGCCGCATACACACGTAGCGGACTATCTGGCGGACTTAGTCTGGTGGACTTCCCGCCGGACTTTCCGAACGGGCTACTTGCCCACACACGGCACTTTTTCAGCGGACTAATACGGCGTACTAAGTCCACTGTACTATCTGCTGTACTTTTGAAATGAACGGACTCAAACTCCGCTCATTTTATGCATGTCTCCAGGTAGACGGGGCCCGCGAAGGATGCGTCGCTGGCCCCGCCACCTGGTATGGACTTAAAGGGGAACCCCAACGGCGAAAAAATCGGCGTGGGGGTTCCCCCCAGGTCCACATCAGACCCTTGTCCGAGCACGCTACCCGGCTGGCCAGGAAAGGGGGGGGCGAGCGAGCGCCCCCCCTCCTGAGCCGTACCAGGCCGCGTGCCCTCAACATGGGGGGGTGCCTTGGGGAAGGGGGGCCTCTTCAGATGTTGCCTCGTCACATCCTCCACTCACAATGGCTCAGACGCGACGAGCGGCGACTTATATAGGGACATCACCGCATGATGTCCCCGCCCATTATGGTGTCACAGTCCCAGAGGATGCTGGGACTGTGACATCATAATAGGCGGGGACATCATCCGGTGATGTCCCTATATAAGTCGCCGCGCGCCCGGTCCCCGTCATTGTGAGTGGAGGGAGCGACGAGGCAACATCTGAAGAGAAGAACAGAAGAACAGAAGGCGGCGACGACAACGGTGACAGAAGACCGGGCCACTGCCTGTAAAAGAGCTATAAGAAGGCGTGGTGGCTCGGCAGAAGAACCGAAGAGGGGGACAAGACCCCCGAAGTCGGAAGAAGAGGCCGGCAGCGAGGAAGAAAGCCGGGCTCCTCCGTTAGTAAAAGAGCTAGCAGAAGATAGCGGAGGAATCCGGCGAGAAGACCCCCGAAGACGGAAGACCCCCGGAGCTGTGCAATAAACTATTTTAACCCTTGTGTGTTGTGTTTTTTTGTACTTTATTTTACAGGTGAATGGGTAGGGGTAACAAACAAAACAAAAATATTGCGCTTGGGGCAAACCTGAGAGCTGCAACTAAAAACCATCTAATATCAAAATATGGGTCAAATCAGAAAAAAATTATACATAAAGTTGCTCTAAATATACGTGAAAATAGAAGTGAGAAACTTAATACAAATCACAAAGAAATTACAAATCAAAAAAACATCCTGTGTGAAGTCCAATCAAGAAAAAAGGAGTCTTTGTAATCAGGGACTCTTAGGCCGCGTACACACGGGCGGATTGTCTGCCCAACTTAGTCCGCTGAACCGCGTTTCAGCGGACAATCCGCTCGTGTGTGGGCTTCAGCTGACTTTTTCAGCGGACAATCTGACGGACTTAGTCTTTCGGAATTTCCGTAATTTTGTCCGTCCAAACTTGGTTTTGTCCGTCCAAACTTGGTTTCAGTGGACAGTCCGCTCATGTGTAGGCAAGTTGGACGGACTAAGTATGGCGCATGCTCAGAAAGGATTTACACGGCCGAAGCTTGCATTGCAGTGTATTGGACGTCGTTTTTCTAGTCCCGTCGTACGTGCTGTACACGTCATCGCGCAAGTTTTCAGCGGACTGTCTGTTCATCGTGTGTGGTCAAGTCCGTTCATTCAAAAGTTGAACGGACTGTCTGTCGGATTGTCTGACGAACTTAGTTGGGCAGACAATCAGCCCGTGTGTACGCGGCCTCAGTTCCAAAGAGAAGCCAATGAATAGAGAAATCAATCCTTTTTTACGAATTCAGTGTAATCTTCCTGGCTTTGTCACTATCACATCCAGAACTGAAAAAGGTTTGACTCTTACCGCAATGGGTGGACTCCAAATCAGCGGAGTCGTTAGCGCGAGCAGACAGCCCTCTGCAGGGTTCTTTTGCGTGTATTTCGTTCCGGTGTACTACTGAACGCATGGATAGATGCGGATCATTCGAAGGTAGCCAGCCTAGATCGAAAAGTTCTGGAAACCGTCGTACGTTCTACTTCTCTTCTCGGTCACTGTAGAGAAAGGCAAAGTGGCTGTCCGATCTCCCTGTATGCCTGGAGTTATCTACAGCTCCCCAACGAATCGTCGGATGCCAAGGTTTTTCAATGCGCAAACACACTCAATGCAAGGCTGTTTTTTTGGGGGGGGGGCTGCAGTTCCTCTGAGCTCCACAAGGTGGTAATCTCACTTCCACCCAGACAGGAGATCTCTATGGAAGACAGGAAGTGATGTCTGATTTGGAGTCCACCCATTGCGGTAAGAGTCAATCCTTTTTCAGTTCTGGATGTGATAGTGACAAAGCCAGGAAGATTACACTGAATTCGTAAAAAGGATTGATTTCTCTATTAATTGGCTTCTCTTTGGAACTAAGCGTCCCTGATTACAAAGACTCCTTTTTTCTTGATTGGACTTCACACAGGATGTTTTTTTGATTTGTAATTTCTTTGTAATGGGTAGGGGTACATTGTACCCCATACTCATTCACATAGGGTGGGGGGCCGGTATCCGGGGGCCCCCTTATTAAAGGGGGCTCCTGGATTCCGATAAGCCCCCCACCCGCAGACCCCGACAACCAACGGTCAGGGTTGTCGGGAAGAAGCCCTTGTCCTCATCAATAAGGGGACAAGGTGCTTTGGGGTGGGGGGGGGCGCGTGGCCCCCCTTCCCCAAGGCACCCCCCATGTTGAGAGCACGCGGCCTGGTACGGCTCAGGAGGGGGGGAGCGCTCGCTCGTCCCCCCCCTTTCCTGGCCGGCCGGGTAGCGTGCTCGGACAAGGGTCTGATGTGGACCTGGGGGGACCCCCACGCCGATTTTTTTGGTGTTGGGGTTCCCCTTTAAGTCCATACCAGGTGGCGGGGCCAGCGACGAATCCTTCGCGGGCCCTGCCTACCTGGAGACGTGCTTAAAATGAGAAGACTTTTCTACGGGCGGGAAAAGTCCATTCATTTCAAAAGTACGGCGGACTGGCATACGCATGGCCGGATTGTCCGCCAAAATTCAAGTCCGGCGGGAAGATTGGAGTGCAAAACTACTTTCTAAGTCCGCCGTACTTTCGGGTAAAAAAAGTACGCCGGAGGCTACACACGGGGGGATTGTCCGGCGGACTTGAGTTTGCCGGACTTTTCCACCCGATTGTTTGATCGTGTGTACGTGACATTAGTGAGCACTCCTCCTTTGTCAAGATAATCCATCCACCCCACAGGTGTGGCATATCAAGATGCTGATTAGACAGCATGATTATTGCACAGGTGTGCCTTAGGCTGGCCACAATAAAAGGCCAGTCCAAAATGTGCAGTTTTATCACACAACACAATGACACAGATGTCGCAAGTTTTGGGAAGCTGTTGTCTTTGAATTGAATGTTCATTTCTGCACCATAAGTTGTCTCCAAAGACATTTCAGAGAATTTACCAGTACATCCAACTGGCCTCACAACCACAGACCACGTGTAACCACACGAGCTCAGGACCTCCACATCCAGCATCTTCACCTCCAAGATCGTCTGAGACCATCCATCTGTACAGCTGCTGCAACTATCGGTTTGCATAACCAAATCATTTCTGCACAAACTGTCAGAAACCATCTCAGGGAAGCTCATCTGCATGCTGGTCATTAGACATGTGCAGAGTAAAATATTTTGTTTCGGAATTTCGTTTTCGTCCGAAAACTTAATTTATTTAGTTACTCCCGAAATTCGTTTTTATTTATTTCGTTTTTCGTTCAAAAATTGCATTCGTCCGAAAATCCACATGAATTACAGTCGAATCTGTCTTTGAAGGCTTATGGTGTCTGTCGAATGTATAAAGAAGATTCGACGGAGCTAGTATATAGCATACTTTAGAACCCTATTAAAGTCTATGGGACTCCAACGTTCAAAATCTAAAGTGCTAATTTTAAAGGCTAATTTGCAAGTTACTGCCCTAAAAAGTGTTTGGGGACCCGGGTCCTGCCCCAGGGGACATGTATCAATGCAAAAAAAAGTTTTAAAAACGGCCGTTTTTTCAGGAGCAGTGATTTTAATAATGATTAAAGTGAAACAATAAAAGTGTAATATTCCTTTAAATTTCGTAGGGGGGGTTGTCTATAGTATGCCTGTGAAGGGGCTCATGTTTCTGGTGCTTAGAACTGTCCCTGCACAAAGTGTCATTTATGCAGGAAAAAAAGTCCTTTAAAATCACTCGCAGCTATTATGAATTGTCGGCTCCGTAATACAGAGAACACTCATTGAAAGTCATTGATAAAAAAAAAAAAATAAGTAAAAAAGCGTGGGTCCCCCAAATTCAATTACCAGGCCCTTCAGGTCTGGTATGGATATTAAGGGGAACCCTGCCTCAAATTTAAGAAAAAATTTGACGTGGGGTTCCCCTAAATATCCATAACCAGACCCTTCAGGTCTGGTATGGATATTAAGGGGAACCCCGCGTCAAATTAAAAAAAAATTGACGTGGGGTTCCCCCTAAAAATCCATACCAGACCCTTTATCCGAGCACGCAACCTGGCAACCTGGCAGGCCGCAGGAAAAGAGGGGGGATGAGAGAGCGGCCCCCCCTCCCTCCTGAACCGTACCAGGCCACATGCCCTCAACATTGGGAGGATGCTTTGGGGGTCTGTGACCCCTCAAAGCACCTTGTCCCCATGTTGATGAACACAAGGGCCTCATCCCCACAACCGTGGCCAGTGGTTGTGGAGGTCTGCGGGCGGGGGGCTTATCAGAATCTGGAAGCCCCCAAGGGGACCCCCAGATCCCGCCCCCCCCCCTGTTTGAAATGGTAAGGGGGTACAAAAGTACCCCTACCATTTCACAAAGAAAGTGTAAAAAATGGTTAAATAAAACAAACACACTTTTGAAAAATTCCTTTATTAAAAAAATAAAAATAAAAAAAAGATTCCAGCGGCGGTAATCCACTCTTGCTATCCAGCGACGGACGGTCATCTCTCCAGCGATGGCTCATCTCATCCAGCACAGCGAATCCATCCTTCTTCTGTCTCCGTGGAGGAGACACTGCAAGGATTCCGGCGGCCTGACGTTTCTTATATACGGTGGGCGGGGCCACCCGTCACCTGACCCCGCCCCCCCCTCTGACGCACGGGGAAACCCGGGGTTCCCCGTGACGTATAGGTGACCCCGCCCCCCTCTGATGTAACGGAAACCTGCCTGTGTTACATCAGAGGGGTGCAGGGTCACCCATACGTCACAGGGAACCCCGGGTTTCCCCTTGCGTCAGAGGGGGGCGGGGTCAGGTGATGGGTGGCCCCACCCTCCATATATAAGAAACGTCAGGCCGCCGGAATGCCTGCAGTGTCTCCTCCACGGAGACAGAAGAAGGATGGATTCGCTGCGCTGGATGAGATGAGACATCGCTGGAGAGATGACCGTCCGTCGCTGGATAGCAAGAGTGGATTACCGCCGCTGGAATCTTTTTTTTATTTTTAATAAAGGAATTTTTCAAAAGTGTGTTTGTTTTATTTAACCATTTTTTACACTTTCTTTGTGAAATGGTAGGGGTACTTTTGTACCCCCTTACCATTTCAAACAGGGGGGGGCGGGATCTGGGGGTCCCCTTGTTAAAGGGGGCTTCCAGATTCTGATAAGCCCCCACGCCCGCAGACCTCCACAACCACCGGCCACGGTTGTGGGGATGAGGCCCTTGTCCTCATCAACATGGGGACAAGGTGCTTTGAGGGGTCACAGACCCCCAAAGCATCCTCCCAATGTTGAGGGCATGTGGCCTGGTACGGTTCAGGAGGGAGGGGGGGGGGCGCTCTCGTCCCCCCCTCTTTTCCTGCGGCCTGCCAGGTTGCGTGCTCGGATAAAGGGTCTGGTATGGATTTTTAGGGGGAACCCCACGTCAATTTTTTTTTTTAATTTGACGCGGGGTTCCCCTTAATATCCATACCAGACCTGAAGGGTCTGGTTATGGATATTTAGGGGGAACCCCACGTCAAATTTTTTCTTAAATTTGAGGCAGGGTTCCCCTTAATATCCATACCAGACCTGAAGGGCCTGGTAATTGAATTTGGGGGACCCCCACGCTTTTTTTTAAATTTTTTTTTTTTTTTTTTTATCAATGACTTTCAATGAGTGTTCTCTGTATTACGGAGCCGACAATTCATAATAGCTGTGAGTGATTTTAAAGGACTTTTTTTCCTGCATAAATGACACTTTGTGCAGGGACAGTTCTAAGCACCAGAAACATGAGCCCCTTCACAGGCATATTATAGACAACCCCCCCCCCCCTACGAAATTTAAAGGAATATTACACTTTTATTGTTTCACTTTAATCATTATTAAAATCACTGCTCCCGAAAAAACGGCCGTTTTTAAAACTTTTTTTTGCATTGATACATGTCCCCTGGGGCAGGACCCGGGTCCCCAAACACTTTTTAGGACAGTAACTTGCAGAATCTTTTCTCTCTGTCAAATCTTTTTTCTCTGTCGAATATTTTCTCTATATAATCTTGGACTAATAGAGGTAAGGTTAGGCACATTCGACCACAGGTTCTATAGACAGATTGTTATTGTCATGTCGAATCTCCTATTCTATATCGAACTGTTGTAACAATGAAAACGAAAATAAAGCATTTATTTATGTCGGATCTTTCGTTTTTCGGATTTTGTGCTTTCGTTATCGTTTGTCAAAACGAAAACGAAAATAGCTGAAATTCGGACGAAAATGCATTCAGACGAAAACGAATGCACATATCTACTGGTCATCCTCATAGGGGTCTAGACCTGACTGCAGTTCGTCCTTTTTATTAACTTGAGTGGGCAAATTCTCACAATCAATGATGTCTGGCACTTTGGCGAGGTGTTCTCTTCACGGATGCATCCCAGTTTTCACTGTACAGGGTAGATGGCAGACATTGTGTGGGTGAGCGGTTTTCTGATGTCAACATTGTGGATCGCGTGGACCATAATGGCGGTGGGGTTATGGTATGGACAGGCATATGCTATGGTCAACAAACACAGGTGCATTTTATTGATGGCATTTTGAATGCACAGAGATACCTTGACACGATCCTGGGGCCCATTGTTGTGCCATTAATCCACGATCATCACCTCATGTTGCAGCATGGTAATGCATGGCTACATGTTGCAAGAATCTGTACACAATTCCTGGAAGCTGAAAACATCCTAGTTCTTGCATAGCCACCATACTCACCGGACATGTCACCCATTGAGCATGTTTGGGATGTTCTGGATCAGTGTATACGACAGTGTGTTCCAGTTCCTGAAAATATCCAGCAACTTCGCACAGCCATTGAAGAGGAATTGACCAACATTTCAAAGGCTACAATCAACAACCTGATCAACTCTATGCGAAGGAGATGTGCTGCACTGCGTGAGGCAAATGGTGGTCACACCAGATACTGACTGGTTTTCAGACGCCCCTGACCCCCCCCCCCAGTACAGTATAAACTGCAAATTTTAGAGTGGTCTTTTATTGTGGCCAGCCTAAGGCCCACCTGTGCAATAATTTTGCTGTCTAATCAGCATCTTGATATGCCACACCTGTGGGTGGATGGATTATCTCGTCAAAGTAGAAGTGCTCACTAATACAGATTTAGCCCTGGTTCACACTGGAGCATTTTGACATGCGATTTGACATGTAAAATCACATGTCAAAGCAGCAGCAATTGCCAATAATGACACCATCCAAATCATCTGCGGTGCTGCATTAATTTCAAAAAGTAGTTTCTGCACTACTTTTTGTGATTTTCAGCTGCGATTTACATTGACATCTGTGCAGCACAGATGTCTCTGAAATCGCGGTTGAAATTGGGACTGACACTAGACATGTGCATTAGTTTTCGTCCGAATGCATTTTCGTCCGAATTTCAGGTATTTTCGTTATCGTTTGTGCAGAATCCGAAAAACTAAAGATCTGACAGAAATAAATGCTTTATTTTTGTTTTTGTTGTGACAACAGTTCGATATAGTAGATTCGACATGATGCTGACGATAACAATCTGTGTCTATCTAACCTGTGGTCGAATGTGCCTAACCTTAATTCTATTAGTCCAGGATTATTCTACACAGAGAGAAAAGATTTGACAGAGAGAGAAAAGATTGCTGCTGGAATTGGGTGGGGGAAGTAAAATAAAAATAATGATGATGATGAATGTTACTGGCTGATTGTAAATGTGATGGTTCCACACCCCAGGCCAGGAGGGAAATGGGGCTGGGTCAGGAGGACCACCAGAACTGAACAGACAGAAAATCAAAGATGGAACCCTGAACCACATGGCGTTGGTACCTTAAATACCACCCCCCAGAATGCACAGTAGGAGAACACTTCCACTGGGCTGGTTCTGAGAGAACAGTGGCATTCAATACACACAGCTAAACTGTGTTTATACTCTTGCCGGCGGTGACAGCGACACCTGCGTTCAAGCAGAACCCAGTGCAACCCAGCCGGACTGGTACTGAAACCAGAAATTTAGAGAATAGTCCTGAATCTCAACTATGGTTTCAGGCAAATTAACTTTAGAAAAAAAAACATAGCGCCTGCTCGTCAGCGCTACACCAGTAAATAAAAGGCTCTGACATGACAGTGCAGAGACAGTGAGGAGAGAACAACTGTGCCCAAGATTGTCAGCCAGAGAAAGACAGAGCCTGAGTTGGCTGAAATCCACAGACATTTGGGGAATCTCCTAAGTCTGCAGCGAGTTATTGGGGGCAGTGTGGAGAGAGGACGAGGTGCCATGGGAAGCTACAGTGTGGGGAAGCAGTTCTGGGAACGGATCGCGGAGAGACTGAGCCACTCTCGGGATGCTGTCTTTGCCATGCAGCCTGCCAGAGTCCCCCTAAGCAACCTAAGTGAGTTGACTCCTGATTGGAGGGGCAACTAAATCAGTTGGGACTGGTGAGTGGGCCTTTCGGCCAATACTTGCTACCACTGCTAGGGAATAAAGTCACTAGGCGATACTTAACCAGTGACTCCATAGCGCCTGCAGGCCTTACTGATGACTTAGGACTACAGGTTTGATTTCTCCTGATACATTAGCAGTCTGGTTTGTCCCTCCTGTGCAATGTAAGTTTGGCCTGCTTCTTCTCCCTATCTGCTGGTCCATCTCTCCCTCTGAACTCCCCCCCCTCCCTCTCTTTTGGGCACCCACGTGACGTCCATAGACACGTCATCATGGACATGAGGAACAGCGGGGACCAACCTCATTGGGCTGATCTGGGTACTGTCGTCAGACTGCTGAGTGGCGGTTGTTGCTACCTCCTCTTCCTGATCCAATGCCAAGAATAGCTGCTCATAGGAAATGTCTTGTGATGGATCGGAAAATAATTCCTATGACTCAAGAGGGTGCAGATAGAGAGGATGAGGAGGGTGCAGAAGAGTAAGGCTGAGTGAGCCACTCAACCAAGTCTGGTGTGTCCTTTGACGTGATTGAACGCACCTTCTGCAACTTCCCACTTTGGCTCCGGCCTTGTGCTCCTGCCCTACCCCTACCACCCCTGCGGAAGGGCCTGCCTCTTCCTCTGTCTGTCATTTTTTAAATAACCCTGTGACAAAAGTCTCTAGAGAAGCGCAGTATGTGAAAGAAGGTATATAAGCCCTTGTACACACGGTTGGACTTTCCGACGGAAAATATCCGATCAGACCGCGTTGTCGGATAATCCGACCGTGTGTGGGCTCCATCGGACTTTTTCCGTCGGAATGTCCGACCAACAAAGTTTGAGAGCTGGATATAAAATTTTACGACAAAATGATCCGATCAGACTTCGTCCGATCATTTGTAGAGAATTCCGATTGGACAAAGTGCCACGCATGCTCAGATCAAATTACGAGACCAAAGCTATTGGCTACTAGCCGCAACGTAGTCCCGTCGTAACGAACTAATGTCATCACGTTCCAAACGATCAGATTTTCCAACAACTTTGTCCGACCGTGTGTATGCAACACCAGTTTTGGACAAAATCCGTCTGAAAAAATCAGACGGATTTTGTTGTCGGAATGTCCGACCGTGTGTAAAAGGGCTAACATCCGGCTTTAATCTGTCGTTTTGGGGGGCCACTGGTCTATCACACCAGTTATAATACTTTTTTCTAATTGCATTTGTCACTCTTTGTAGTTGTAGTTTTGCTGCAGAACCTCTCAATCAGCGGTCACCTATTAGTTAGCGATTTGTGTCACTACAGTCTGTCCCTGCTCCACACAGCAGCCTCTCCCTAGACTGAAAAAAGACAGCTGCAGAACCGCTCAGCAGTCACAATGCTGCACAATACAAATGCACTATAATATGCTTTTTATATTTGAAAGTATATTATAAGTGTATTACACCCCAAAATACTGCACGCCAAACAATAGTACACCTATAACAGTCCTTAACAGGATTTTTGTGGACCTATTAGTTAGCGATTTATGCCACTACAGTGTGTCCCTGCTCCACTCAGCAACCTCTTCCTATACCAGTCCTTGAAAGGACTTTTGTGGACCTAGCGATTTGTGTCACTACAGTCTGTCCCTGCTCCACACAGCAACCTCTCTCTACACTGACAAAAGACAGAATGTGAAATGGCAGCCAGATCAGGTCTATTTATAAGGTAGGGGGTATGTCCATGTGCTGAATTGTCTCAATTGACTGTCCTGTATCACATGATGGATGTGTCATGGGTCAAAGTTCTTCACAATGTAAAAGAATATGGCAGGTGCGAATAGCGCCATATGTTCGCCGGTTTGGCGAATAGCGAACGCGCAAAGTTTGCCGCAAACCGACCACGGGGCGAACCTCAAGGCCATCTCTATTAATAATGTGTTGTTCAAGAAATGGGTAACATTCAGGACCTTAGACGTAATGGTCAGCCAAGGAAACTTAATGCAGCAGATGAAAGAAACATCATGCTTACTTACTATCTGGTGGCAGCAGGAGGCAGTTGGTTCGCTGAAGGGCTGGATAGTGGTATAATGATAAATGTCTACAGGCAACAGTGAAGCACAGTGGAAGTTCTTTGCAAGTTTGGAGCTGCAGATCTGCCAATGGGGTTGAAGATTTGGTCAGGTTTAATGTTGTCCTCAATACACAGTAATACAGGTAGATACAGTTGTGCGCATATGTTTAAATACCCTGGCAGAATTTATGATTTCTTGGCCATTTTTCAGAGAATATGAATGATAGCACAAAAACCTTTCTTGCACTCATGGTTAGTGCTTGGCTGAAGCCATTTATGATCAATCAACTGTGTTTACTCTTTTTAAATCATAATCACAACAGAAACTATCCAAATTACCCTGATCAAAAGTTTACATACCCTGGTGATTTTGTCCAAATAACATGCACACAAGTTGACACAAAGGGGTTTGAATGGCTATTAAAAGTAACCAACCGCATATGTGATGTGTTTGCTTGTAATTAGTGTATGTGTATAAAAGGTCAATAAATTTATGGACTCCTGACAGATCCTTGCATCTTTCATCTAGTGCTGCACTGATGTTTCTGGATTATGAATCATTGGGAAAGCAAAAAAAATTTCAAAGCATCTGCGAGAAAAGGTAGTTGAGCTGCATAAAACAGGAAAGGGATATAAAAACATATCCAAGGAATTGAGAAGGTCAATCAGCAGTGTTCAAACTCTAATCAAGATGTGGAAAATGAGGGGCTCTGTTGAAACCAAACCACGGTCATGTAGACCAACTAAAATTTCAGCCACAACTGCCAGGAAAATTGTTCAGATGCAAAGAAAAACCCACAAATAACTTCAGATGAAATACAGGACTCTCTGTAAGAATGTTGTGTGGCTATTTCAAGATGCACAATAAGGAGGCACTTGAAAAAAGATGGGCTGCATGGTTGAGGCGCTAGAAGAAAGCCATTACTACGCAAATGTATCCGGCTTACAATACAACAAACAGCACAGAGACAAAGCCTCAAACCTTCTGGCACAAAGTCATTTGTAGTGATCAGACCAAAATTGAGCTTTTTGGTCACAACCATAAACGCTTCATTTGGAGAGGAGTCAACAAGGCCTACAGTGCCTAGCAAAGGTATTTACCCCCCTTGGCATTTTTCGTGTTTTGTTGCCTCACAACCTAGAATTAACATGGATTGTTTGAGGATTTGCATAATTTAATTTACAGAAAATGCCCACAACTTTGAAGATTTTTTCATTTTTTTCTATTGTGAAGCAAACAACAAATAGAACAAAATAACAGAAAAAGTCAAAGTGCATAACTATTCACCCCCCTAAAGTCAATACTTTGTAGAGCCACCTTTTGTGGCTATCACAGCTCCAAGTTGATTTGGATAAGTCTTTATGAGCTTCCCACATCTTAACACTGGGATTGTTGTTCATTCTGCTCCAGCTCCTTCAAGTTGTATGGTTTGCGCTTGTGAACAGAAATCTTTAAGTCTGACCACGGATTTTCTATTGGATTGAGGTCTGGGCTTTGACTAGGCCATTCCAACACATTTACATGTTTCCCCTTAAACCACTCAAGTGTTGCTTTAGCAGTGTGTTTAGGCTCATTGTCCTGCTGGAAGGTAACCCTGCCCCCTAGCCTCAAATCGCGCACAGAGTGGTACAGGTCAAGAATATCCCTTTATTTAGCACCATCCATCTTTCCCTCAACTCTGACCAGTTTCCCAGTCCCGACTGCTGAAAAACATCCCCACAGCATGATGCTGGTGTTCTTTGGGTGATATGATGTGTTGGGTTTGCACCAAACATATTGTTTTCTTTGATGGGCAAAAAGTAAAATTTTGGTCTCATCAGACTAGAGCACCTTCCCCATACATTTTGGGAGTCCCACACATCCCTTTTCACAAACTCAAAACGTGCCATTTTGTTTTTTTCTGAAAGTAATGGGTTTCTTCTGGCCACTCTGCCATAAAGCCCAACTCTATGGAGCGTATGGCTTATTGACGTCCTATGTACAGATACTCCAGTCTCTGCTGTGGAACTCTGCAGCTCATCCAGGGTTACCTTAGGTCTCTGCGCTGCCTCTCTGATTAGTGACCTCCTTGCCTGGTCTGTGAGTTTTGATGTGCGGCCGTCTCTTGGCAGGTTTGCTGTTGTGCCATGTTCTTTCCATTTGGTTATGATAGATTTGATGGTGCTCCTAGTGATCATCAACAATTTGGATTTTTTTTATAACCTAACCCTGACTTGTACTTCTCAGCAACATTGCCCCTTACGTGTTTAGAGAGTTTCTTGGTCTTCATGGCAGTGTTTGGTTAGTGGCACCTCTTGCTTAGGTGTTACAGCCTCTGGGGCCTTTCAAAAAAAGGGGTGTATATGTAATGACAGATCATGTGACACTTAAATTGCAAACAGGTGGACATCATTTCACTAATTATTTGACTTCTGAGGGTAATTGGTTGCCACCAGAGCTTTTTATGGGCTTCATAACAAAGGGGGTGAATACATACGCACATACCAATTATCAGTTTTTTATTTCTGAAAACATTTTTTATGTATATATTTTTCTAATTTTACTTCACCAACTTAAGCTATTGTGTTCTGATCCATCACATATAATTCAGATTAAAAAAACATTGACCTAAAGGATTTAATGTAACAAAATAGGTAAAAGGCCAAGTGAAACAAATACTTTTGCAAGGAACTGTATGATGAAAGGTACACCATTCATTCTGTGAAACACGGAGGTGGATCTCTGATGTTTTGGGGATGTGTAAGCTACAAAGGCACAGGAAATTTGGTCAAAATTGATGGCAAGATGAATGCAGTATGTTATTAAAAAATACTGGAGGAACATTTTCATTCATCAGCCAGGAAGCTGCATATGGCATGGCATGGGACGTACTTGGACATTCCAAAATGACAATGACCCAAAACACAAAGCCAAGTCGACCTGCCATTGGCTACAGCAGAATAAAGTAAAGGTCCTGGAGTGGCCATCTCAGTCTCCTGACCTCAATATCATTGAGCCACTGGGGAGATCTCAAACATGCAGTTCATGCAAGACAGCCGAAGAATTTACAGGAACTGGAGACTTTTTGCCAAGAGGAATGGGTAGCTTTACCATCTGAGAAGATAAAGAGCCTCATCCAAAAATACCACAAAAGACTTCAAGCTGTCATTGATGTTAAAGGGGGCAATACACAGTATTAGGAACTGGGGTATGTACATTTTTGATCATGGTCATTTGGGTAATTTCTGTTGTCATTATGATTTAAACAGAGTAAATGCAGTTGATTGATAATAAATGGCTTCAGTAAAAACACTAACCATGAGTGAAAGAAAAGCTTTTGTGTTATCATTCATATTCTCTGAAAAATTAGGAAATCATAAATTCTGCTAGGGTATGCAAACTTATGAGCAAAACTGTACTTATCCATCATGCCATACCATCGGGCAGGCATGTGATTGCCCCAAATTTGTTCAGCAGGACAATGACCCCAAACATACAGCCAATGTCATTAACCGGTTCCTGACTGGCCGCCGCAGTTATACTGCAGCAGGATGGCACCCCTGGGCGAGCCGTTGTAGCTGTCTGTTGGTCCTTTTTAGACATTCTAGGAGGCACATGCCGGGCACTCGCATCGGCTCCAGGAGCATGCTGCAGGCACCCACAATCGCTCGTGACAGAGCGAGAACCGGGATCTGTGTGTGTAAACACACAAATCCAGATTCTCGCAGGGGAGAGGAGAGAGAGTGTGTCCATAATAAGTATGAACACCGATCTCTCTCCTCCCCTAGTCAGTTCTATCCTCCCCACAGTTAGAAGACACCTAGGGAACACAGTTATCCCCTTGATCACCCCTTAGTGTTAACCCCTTCCCTGCCAGTGACATTTATACAGTAATCAGTGCATTTTTATAGCACTGATCACTGTATAAATATCACTGGTCCCAAAAATGTGTCAAAAGTGTCAGATTTTTCCGCAATATTGCAGTCCCGATAAAAATTGCTGATCGTCGCCACTATTAGTAAAAAAAATTAGAATAAAAATGCCATAAATCTATCCCCTATTTTGTAGATGCTATAACTTTTGCGCAAACCAATCAATATACGCAATTTTCCCCCCCAAAATATGTAGAATACATATCAGCCTAAACTGAGGAAAAAAATATTAGTTTTTTTAAAAATCTGGGATATTTATTATAGCAAAAAGTAAGATATTGGGGCTGATTTACGAATGGTTTGCGCCATTAGTTGCGGCGCTCGCCGATGCGCAATGGCCATTTTCGTATTCACAAAACATTTGCACCTGTAACACAGCACAATTCCCCATTTACTATGATATTGCCGGCGCGCGGGAGGCGGTGATCGGTGTGCTGCTATAGACATGGCGCACGGCATCTTCAATTCAGAATTTAAAGAAGGTGGAAGCGCCAATATTGTGGGGGTGATGTGTGTGATGTGAGGAAGTATAGTTATAACTGTCCAAGTAACAAATATGCCCAAAATAGAATGGAAAAGTTTCTCTGCCTGCTGCGCCTGCAAATACACTTAGAGGTCAATTTATGCACTGCGCATATGCAAGCGGCATTTGCGCATGTTTAGTTGCTTTGGTTTACTGTGCCGGCAAAATCTTAGTATATGTCAAGCCACATAGATGCATTTGCATAAGTTGAACGGGCGCACCTCTCAACTTGACAGGCTATTTTCACACAGGTCATGTTAGCATTAAGAAACAAAAACGTGTGGGGGTCCCCCAAAATTCCATATCAGGCCCTTTAGGTCTGGTATGGATTTTAAGGGGAACCCCACGCCAAACCCCCCCCCAAAAGTATGACAATGTATGACCTCCACCGTATTTTTTTTTTTTTGGCGCAGGGTTCCCCTTAATATCCATACCAGACCTGAAGGACCTGTTATGCTCATGGAGAACCTATGCCGATTTTTTATTTAAAATTAAAGTCGCCTGGCCTGGGGGTGACTTAAAGTCATTTTGTAAGTCGCCAAGTCGTGTTGTAAGTCGCCCCAAGTCGCACTGTGATTCATACTCAAGTTGTGTCCAAGTTGCCTCCCAAAGGTGCACTGGAAGTCATGTTGCCCCGGTGTGAATGGACTGTTAATGATACGGCATGCGCTATTATCAATGGCATATTATTATCGCGTGCGCCGGCATATTCTCTGTTGCACTTATGCTTGTGTCAGTTCACACCCTCAATTAATAATTTATCAGGCGCACAAATTAAGGTATGAACCGGCACAGCGCATTCATCTTAGTAAATTACCCCCTCTTTGTTTTTTTTCAATATTGACGTTCTTCTTTTGTTTATAGCGCAAAAAAATTAAAAAAAACGCAGAGCTGATCAAATACCATCAAAAGAAAGCTTTATTTGAAAAAGAAAAGAACATTTTTTTTGTTTGGGTACAGTGTTGTACGACCGCGCAGTTGTCAGTTAAAGCGACGCAGTGCCGTATTGCAAAAAATGGCCTGGTCAGGAAGGGGGTAAAGTGGTTAAGGACTATCTTCAGCATAAAGAAGAACAAGGACTCCTTGAAGTGATAGTTTGACCCTCACTTCAAAAACTGTGTGCAAATGTAGGGTGGTCACATAAAATATTGATTTGATTTGGACTTCTGTTCATTCAAGTGTTTCTTACTCAGTTTGTTAATTGATAAAAATAAACTGCTAACACTTCTATTTCTGAAAGCTTTCTAAATTGACAGGATTTTTTCACACCTAGGGTAATACAGTTCTGTGCTCAACTAAAATACAGTATCTCACAAAAGTAAGTACACCCCTCACATTTTTTGTAAATATTTTGTTATATCTTTTCATGAGAAAACACTGAACACATGACACTTTGCTACAATGTAAAGTAGTGAGTGTACAGCTTGTGTAACAGTGTCAATTTTCTGTCCCCTCAAAATAACTCAACACACAGCCATTAATGTCTAAACCGCTGGCAACAAAAATTAGTATACCCCAAGTGAAAATGTCCAAATTGGGCCCAAAGTGTCAATATTTTGTGTGGCCACCATTATTCTCCAGTACTGCCTTAACCCTCTCGGTCATGGAGTTCACCAGAGCTTCACAGGTTGCCACTGGAGTCCCCTTCCACTCCTCCATGAAGACATCACAGAACTGGTGGATGTTAGAGACCTTGCACTCCTCCACCTCCCAACAGCATTTCAGGATGCCCCACAGATATTCAATAGGGTTTAGGTCTGAAAACATGCTTGGCCAGTCCATCACCTTTACGCTCAGCTTCTTTAGCAAGGCAGTGGTCATCTTGGAGGTGTGTTTGGGGTCATTATCCTGTTGGAATAATGCCCTGCGGCCCAGTCTCTGAAGGGTGGGGATCATGCTCTGTCTCAGTATGTCACAGTACATGTTGGCATTCGTGGTTCCCTTAATGAACTGTAGCTCCACAATGCAGCACTCATGCAACCCAAGACCATGACACTCCCACCACCATGCTTGGCTGTAGGCAAGACACACTTGTCTTTGCACTCCTCACCTGGTTGCCAACACACACGCTTGACATCATTTGAACCAAATAAGTTTATCTTGGTCTCATTAGACCACAGGTCATGGTTCCAGTAATCCATGTCCTTAGTCTGTTTGTCTTCAGCAAACTGTTTGTGGGCTTTCTTGGGCATCATATTTAGAAGAGGCTTCCTTCTGGGATGACAGCCATGCAGACCAATTTGATGCAGTGTGCGGCGTATGGTCTGAGCACTGACAGGCTGACCCCTCACCCCTTCAACCTCTGCAGCAATGCTGGCAGCACTCATACATCTATTTCCCAAAGACAACCTCTGGATATGATGCTGAACACGTGCACTCAACTTCTTTGCTTGACCATGGCGAGGCCTGTTCTGAGTGGAACTGTTAAACCGCTGTATGGTCTTGGCCACCATGCTGCAGTTCAGTCTCAGGATTTTGCCAATATTAGCCTATGCCATCTTTATGTAGAAAAACAATTGTTTTTTTCAGATCCTCAGAGAGTTCTGTGCCATGTTGAACTTCCAGTGATGAAAGAGTGGGAGCGACAACACCAAATTTAACAGCCCTGCTCCCCATTCACACCTGAGACCTTGTAATACTAATGAGTCACATGACACCGGGGAGGGAAAATGGCTAATTAGGCCCAATTTGGACATTTTCACTTAGGTGTATGTGTACTCACTTTTTTTGCCAGTGGTTTAGACATTAATGGTTGGGTGTTGAGTTATTTTGAGGGCAGAGCAAATTTACATTGTTGTACAAGCTGTATACTCACTACTTTACATTGTAGCAAACTGTCTTTTCTTCAGTGTTGTCAGATGAAAATAGATAATAAAATATTTACAAAAATGTGAGGGGTGTAATCACATTTGTGAGATTCTGTATATTTAGTTCTTTATTAATTAGCATTTTTCCCTTTTGTTAAAAAAGATAACCTTGATACAACTTACTTTTAAAATGAGATCTGCATTATGTATTCTACTATTCTAGTTACAACGAACATTTTTCACCTTGTACTTTCACTGAAGTCATCAATATTGCAAATGACAAATTCTAGGGAATATAACATTCCTTGAAGTCAAACAGTGACTTTGTGGCTTATGCTACCAAAATCTCTCTATATGGTTTACAGGGACAGTCACATCTGCCACAAATTGTCTTTTGTTCATTTAGCTTGTCTGTTTATTGTCAGTAAAATCCCTAAGGATGATCTGTGCCTTGTACTGGTACAATTATCACTTTGACAATGTCACAAGGTCATTTGTGATTTAATGAGTTTTCAGAATGGCATAGGTATGCTTATTTATAGACAGTTGTACATTGCTTGGCAACATTAGTGTCTTTTAAATTACATATGTATGAATTTGAGAAATTTCTTGAATCTGTGTTTTACATATGGATGCCAAGATATATATACAGCAATAGATACACAGTATAAAATATATATGTATGTATAAGAAACCAAAGTCCAATCTGCATAATGCTTTCATCAGTACAACTGTTTTGGATGCCACAAGGATTCTTCATCAGGTACAAGAAGCATAATAAAGAATAATAAAAACATGGATTTAAGTCATATCCTCAATTGACCTGGAATAAGAAGCAGCTGACATGCATCTATTCATAGACATTGCTTAATTGAGCCAGTTAACAATTCTTAGGAGATAGTACAATGTTACCAGCACATTCCATCTGCACCTAAAAATCTAACAAAAAATAAACACAATATAAACAATATATAAACAAAGAATAACAAATGTGTATCCTATAAAGAAGTATGCAAATCAAAATCCCTATTCAACCTTTAGTCATTAAAGCTTAAAGAAGTGCAATCTTCAGTTTGTTTTAATTTTAACTCTCTATTACCCTCTCTTTTCAAAACAGATACATCAGTCCATTACCATATACCTGAGTTGTGCGGATGTAAGTCCACATTGTTTGAAATGCTGTGCAACCGGCAAATCAGATTTAGGGGATCTATTAGATGACTTATGTTGTGAAATTTTATCTTTAATTTTCGGTGTAGTCTCTCCTACATAATAGAGTCCACAAGTGCACTTTAAAATGTATGCTGCAAGCGTACTCTGGCACTTGTAAAAACCTTTAATGCACATATTCCTCCTTGTATGTGGAGGTGTAAAAGTGGTACCTTTTATCATATTAGAGAAGTTCTTCTCAACTCTAGTCCTCAAGGTGCCCCAACAGGTCATGTTTTCAGGATTTCCCTCAGATGAAACAGCTGTGGTAATTACTAAGGCAGTGAAACTGATCAAATCACCTGTGCAAAATAATGGAGAGCCTGAAAACATGACCTGTTGGGGTGCCTTGAGGACTGGAGTTGGGATACACTGTACTAGAGCATTGTGCACATCAAAGATGGAAATGACCCATTATTCTTAGGTTCCAGAAATGTAATAGGTCTATCAATTCTTTTACCTTTATAATCAGCCCTGACAGCAATGTGTCACGTAGAGGCCCTGAGATACAAATTCAATCCTCTTGTCACACTAATATATATATATATATATATATATATATATATATATATATATATATATATATACATATATACACACACACACACACACACACACGTATATGTAGATGTTTCTCTTTTTCCCCTGTATCCATTAGCTGCCTTTGTCATTTATTCCATAGTAATGCAGGTCTATTTTTGAATTCAGGCCACCTGAATAAATTTTATAGTTCTGTTAAGTTTCCACTTTAGATAGAGCTCTAATGTCACCAAAAACTCATTACTTTCCTTTACTGTTTCAATTGAACACATTTTCCTTGTCAAAGAGGTTTACTGATTTTAACATATGACATGGGAACATGTAGACAAGGGAGGAACCATATGAAAGTGTGTACATACAAGAGTGGTTGGGCAACCATCAGAACAGTACAGAAAGTACAAGTAAAAAGAAAACAAAGGTGGGTGCTGGGTAGGATTGTCACCTGGCTGGTAAAACAGAATTATTACCTTATGTGTGCCCCAAGTCTTGCTCCCATTTAGTAACATACGGTGGTGGACCAGCATCTGGTTTGACACTTAATTATTTGTAGAGAATCAAAACAAATCCTCTAATGTGGGGGTAAATTTTGCATATGCATTCAAATTGCGACATCTGGGTCAGCAGGGAGCCTGTTTTGAAGTATCACATGTAGATATTTTTGATTTCAAGGTATCGGAACAGTTCTGATCTAGTAAGGCCATAGGTTTCGCAAAGTGTGGGGAATGGGTGGATAGTATTTGCGAAACAAGTTTGCGTGGTCAAAAAAGGTTTGCTTTGGACCAATTGAACACATTTTTAAACCTGCAGGATTTTCCCCTGAGTCAACTAAAAATATTCTGATCAGGTACAGTATATGTAGCACTTGTCCCCAAAGAAGCTGCTGAGTTGTATTGGCCTTTTCTCACCTGTCTAGGATTAAACAGTTCCATAGTTGCCCCATAAAGAACTATTAATCTCATCTTAGATTGATTACAGCCAAGCAACACAAAATTTACTCCTGCTTAGAGCTAAATGGCTAAATAAGGGTTTCAAAACTTTGCAGATATTCCTCATATTGTAGCCTGTTTTCATTCTTAACTTTCTATTGTTTCATTCTATACATTGTAGTCCAAAGGGGCATCCAAATTGCTACCAATAGGTTGAATTCACAGCTACATGAAAAATAACTTTAGTTATTTATTTTTTTAGTTTCAAATTAAAATCCAAATTAGAATAACACCTACTTTAACCACTTCCTGCCCGGCCTATAGCAAAATGATGGCCAGGCGGTGGTTTAGTTATCCTGACTGTCATATAACATCTTTCAGGATAATTGCCAGTGCGTGCCCATGGGGGCACACATCGAGGCAATCGTTGGTTCGCCATCTCAGTCTGACACTCCAGTACACTGATCTCGGTAAAGAGCCTCTGACAGAGGCTCATTACCATGAGATCAGCCTGCCCAATCACGACTGATCACAGTGTAAACAGGAAAACCCATGTATCAGCTTTTCCTCACCCGCGTCTGAGAGACACAAGCAGAAGAGAGCTGATTTGCGGCTCTCCTGACAGGGGGGTCTGTGCTGATTGATTATCAGTGCAGCTCTCCCATGGATGTCCACACTGGACCACCAGCGATGCCACCAGGACCACCGGGGATGGCCACCATGGATGGATGACCGGGTTTGCCACCCATGTCCACCAGGGATGCCAAACAGTGCCCAAAATATGCCTAAAATATGCCAATCAGTGCCAACAAATGGTGCCAGTCAGCGCCCATTACTAATGCCTGCCAGATGTCTCCTTATCAGTGATGCCCAACAGTGCCACCTACCAGTGTCCATCCGTGCCAACCATCAGCGCCATAAATCAGTGCCCATCCATACCCATCAGTGCCCACCTATTAGTGCCCATCAGTGCCCATTCATGCCACCTATCAGTAAACTTCCATAAGTACCAATCAGTGCAGCCTTTCAGTGCCCATCAGTACCGCCTATCAGTGCCACCACATTGGTGTCACCTCATCAGTGCCTGTCAGTGAAGCCTCATCAGTGCCCGTCAGTGAAGGATAAAACATACTTATTTATAAAATGTTATAACAGAAACAAAGAAAACATTTAAAAAAAAAAAAAACTTTTTTTATTTGTTGTGCAAAAAATAAAAACCCCAGCAGTTATCAAATACCACAAAAAAAGCTCTATTAGTGGGAACAAAATTATAAAAAAAAATTTGAATATAGTGTAGCATGACCGCGCAAATGTCATTCTAAGTGCGACAGTGCTGAAAGCTGAAAATTGGCCTGGGCAGGGAGGGGTGTAAGTGAAGTGGTTAATCTGTTACATGTTCTCATTTACATAGCATGGCAAAAAAATAAAATAACATGATAGCTTACCTTATTTTCAATGTTTTGGCCTTAAAATTCCAGTACTGTGCAATCCCTCTTTGTTTATTATGGAGTTGTGTTTGCCACAATTAAACCTATCTGTACTGTGCAGGCAGATCTTAAAACTAGAATTAAAACCGTCTGTCCTAATAAAGGATTAAAGGTTTAGAAGCTAGACTGCATGCATTGTATTCTAATGACAGGAGACTAAACTTGTTCTTCCAAGTATTCCAGAGACTGCATGCAAGCGTGGCGATGTCATGTGCGATATCTCCGACATCCCATGCTTGCATGCGGTCTCTGGAATACTTTGAATCATTTATTACTATGTAATAAAGTTTATTACTATGTTTTGTATACAGAGCAATGTTTTTTTATGATCTACATGTGACTAGCCTTGCATTTTACTTTTTATAAATGTGTTTTATGGATTCACACTATGTGAGCTTATATGTTTTGATTTTATGAGGAATCCTGCACTACCATCGTGGCCATATATATGCGTTATATTCCTGAGGAACTGGAGCTATCATGAGGATTAGATGTACCCAACTGGGTCTCAGTTCCCCAATACTAGGATATTGTTTGCAGGCCTATATGACTCTGTCATAAAGTCCATAGATTCTGGTAACAGTCCATTCAACTACTGGCAATGGCTTATGTGCTGAATATAGAAGTTGTCTGACACTCTTCATTACACAGCGATGGATGTTACTTTTGATTAGGACTGTTGTTTTCATCTATGCACAATTTAAGCAGACTTATAATTTACATATACTTTTATCACATAAGTTTTGCACTTTACCAATGTGGTTCGCGGTATATTATTATTAGTGCGGCAGAATTTTGTTGAGTGTACAGTGTATCTGACTGTCCCTGCTAGCAGCTTTCTCTGTATATGCCAGTGTGTTTTCAATTGTTTATGTTTAAGGTTCACTTTAACCACTTGCTTACTGGGCACTTAAACACCCTTCCTGCCCAGACCAATTTTCAGCTTTCGGTGCTCTCACACTTTGAATGACAATTACTCAGTCATGCAACACTGTACCCAAATTATTTTTTTGTCCTTTTTTTTCCCACAAATAGAGCTTTCTTTTGGTGGTATTTGATCACCTCTGGGGTTTTTATTTTTTGCGCTATAAATGAAAAAAGACCGAAAATTTTGAAAAAAACACATATTTCTTTGTTTCTGTGACAAAATTATGCAAATTATAAATTTTTCTTCATAAATTTTGCCCACTATTTATACTGCTACATGTCTTTGGTAAAAATAACCCAAATTAGTGGATATTATTTGGTCTTTGTGAAAGTTAGAGAGTCTACAAGCTGTGGTGCGAATCATACAAAATTGATCACATCTGATGTACTGGTGGTCTATCTCATTTCTTGCGACCCGAACAAGTCAGGAAAGTACAAATACCCCCCAAATGACCCCTTATTGGAAAGTAGACATTCCAAGGTATTTAGTAAGATGCATGGTGAGCTTTTTGATGTTGTAATTTTTTCCCACAATTCTTTGCAAAATTAAGATTTTTTTTATTTTTTTTATTTTTTTCCACAAAATTGTCGTTGTAATAGGTTAATAATAATATAATATAATAGGTTAATAATAATTATAATAAAAAAAATAGGTTTATAATAATATAATAGGTTAATAATAATTTTTCTCACATGGCATGTGTATACCACAAATGACACCCCCAAAAAAATTGTGCTACTCCTCCTACAATAACTTTTTCACAGCCTGGCCACATAGAGAGGCCCAACATGCAGGGAGCGCCATCATGTGTTCTAGGAGCATAAATTACACATCTAACTTGTTGACTACCTATTACACTTTTGAAGGTCCTGGAGCACCAGGACAATGACACGTGATACTGATGACAGATGGCACTGATACGAGGCAATGATGACACTTATACGTGGCACTGATGACACGTGGCACTGATGACAGATGGCACTAATATGTGGCACTGATGACAGATGGCACTAATACGTGGCACCGATGACGTGTGACACTGATGACAGATGGCACTGATAAGTGGCAATGATGACACGTGACACTAACAACAGATGGCACGTGACACTGACAGGTGGCACTGATGACAAATGGCACTGATACGTGGCACTGATGACAGATGGCACTAATATGTGGCACTGATGACAGATGGCACTATGTGGCACTGATGACATGTAGCACTGATGACAGATGGCACTTATACGTGGCACTGATGACAGATGGCACTGGGGACAAATGGCACTGACAACAGGTGGCACTGGGGACAGATAGCACTAACAGGTGGCACTAAGGACAGATAGCACTAACAGGTGGCACTGGGGGCAGGTAGCACTGGGGAGGGTGGCACTGGGGAGCATGGCACTGGGGTGGATGGCACTGGGGTGGATGGCACTGGGGAGGATGGTACTGGGGAGGATGGTACTGGGGCAGATGGCACTGGGGGAGGATGGAACTGGGGAGGATGGCACTGGGGCGGATGGCACTTTTTTTTACTTTTTTTTTTTCACTTACGGCCGCTGCAGCCATTCATCTCTCCCTTCTCACACGCTGTCTGAGAGCGGCGCTGAGAGATGATCTCATATGTTTACATATGAGATCATCTCTCATTGGATAGGCTGATCGTGCTGTAAACGGCTGCTGTGATTGGCTGTTTATAGCGATATGTGACTGGCTGTGTCCGAGGGACACTGCCAGCACAGAACTTCCCCAATGCGCACTCCCAGGAGTGCGCATTGCGGAAGTAAACAGGAGGAAGTCCAGGGACGGCCTCCCGGCAGATAGCGTCCGCTCTGTAGCCGTCTTTCGGCTATAGGGCGGGCGCGAAGCGGTTAACAGCCACTTATAAAACATTACTATTAAGGCTCCATGCACACTGGACATTATAATAATGTTATAAAAACGTCAGTAGCTTTGCAGTGAGTCTTTCAATGTTTTTTAACATTTTTGCAATAGCATTTATTATTTTTTCAATGGATCAAGAATGTTAAAAAAGGCTGATGATCCACGTTTTTGATTGTCTATTAACAATTATCAGCGTTTATGAGCGTTTGCTGTTTTTTGTGGTCAGAAAAACAACTCCTGAACACGATTGAAGGGCATTCGGAAACATCCATGTGTGCATGGAGACATAGGATAACATAAAGGGGAGTTTACTGTTAAAAAAACCCCCGCCAAACTCCCAAAAATGGCCATTTATGAGCTTCAGTGTGCATGGAGCCTAAAAAGCAATGCTCTACAAAAAGTCTGAAGCTATACATGTATTTAATGAAAATGAATCACATTAAAGGATAATGTAAATTCTTGATAATGTGTTTGTTTCTGTTTATATAAAAATCTACATACAAGGCGTTACTAAATTGATCATCGTACAAGCACATATAGAAACGTTACTATTTGCATTTATCCTTTCTGGTGACCCAGTTAAGATTTTCCCATTTCTTCTGAGAAACTCTCATTCCTTATCCTGTCCCATTGAGACCTAGCAATGACAGAGTGATACTTCATGTTCTGTTATATATATAAATGTAAATGTATATAAGAACATCTGGTCTGTGTCTAATATGTAATTTCTGCTCCATTACGGATAGCATTGCATATATAGAGGTACATAATGTAGTGCATTATCACCAGGGAAAGAACATAGCAATTTATTAGCCTAATTTAAAATAGCCTTCAGCAGAAAACAGTGCACTTTATTGCATACATTTGGTTAAAAAGACAGTTTTTCTTGATATAGAGCTATTGCGGAGACAAGGATATTGTTTGTTTGCAGCACATATAGAGCCTTGCTTAATAATGTGGTACAAAAAATAATAAAGTACCCAAATTAGCCAAGTAGAAATTTGTTTTTAGTACTGTAATATAATTTGACTAATAATAATAAGATATTTCCTGATATTATTGCAAACATTTCACTAATATAGACGAACTTAATGATAGAAAGAGTATATTTTTAACCAAGCGGTTTGGGCCGAACATTGGCTGATCGCCCATTAGACGAACACCCGAATTAGCGGGGCGTTCAACTGTTTTTTCGTCCTGTCGAATGAACACAATGCACTGTGCTGCCGTATAGTGCATTGGAAGCCCTGATTGCCTGAAGCAATGAAAGCTTTGCCCAGTCAGAGCACTGTCAGAGCCATTATTGGAGAAAGTAATAATGACTCTATCCAATCATGGCTTATTGCTCTTAGACCCAGCCCACACTATAAAAATATTTTCCCCATAGCGGTAGTGTCAGTTTAATTTGTCAGAGCAGGTTTCCTGCAGTATATATCAGTGCAGTACTGCACGTTTAATGTAGTATATAGCAGTGTGTTATTCCACATTTAACGCAGTATATATCAGTGCGATACTGTACATTTATCTCAGTATATACCAGTGCATTACTGCATGTTTAACACAACACATATCAGTGCATCACTGCATATTTAACGCAGTATATATCAGTGCGTTACTGCATATTTAACGCAGTATATATCAGTGCATTACTGCACGTTTAACGCACTATATATCAGAGCGTTACTACACGATTAACGCAGAATGTTTCAGTGCATTGCCACACGTTTAAGAAGTATATTTGAGTGCATTACTGCACATTTAACGCAGTGTATATCAGTGCATTACTGTATGTTTTTATGCAGTATATATATCAGTATGTTGCTGTACATTTAACGCAGTATGTATCAGTGAGTTACTCAACGTTTAACTCAATATACAGTATATCAGTGTGGTACTGCACGTTTAACACAATAGACAGTATCTCACAAAAGTAAAACCCTCACATTTTTGTAAATATTTTATTATATATTTTCATGTGACAACACTGAAGAAATGCCACTTTGCTACAATGTAAAGTAGTGAGCGTACAGTTTGTTTTGTATAGTGTCAATTTACTGTCCCCTCAAAATAATTCAACACACAGCCATTAATGTCTAAACCGCTGGCAACAAAAGTGAGTACACCCCTAAGTGAAAATGTCCAAATTGAGCCCAAAGTGTCAATATTTTGTGCGGCCACCATTATTTTCCAGCACTTGGGCAAGGAGTTCACCAGAGCTTCACAGATTGCCACTGGAGTCCTCTTCTACTCCTCCATGACAACATCACGGAGCTGGTGGATGTTAGAAACCTTGCGTTCCTCCCCCTTCCACTTGAGGATGCCCCACAGATGCTCAATAGGGTTTCGATCTGGAGACATGCCTGGTCAGTCCATCACCTCTACCGTCAGCTTCTTTAGCAAGGCAGTGGTTGTCTTGGGGGTATGTTTGGGGTTGTTATAATGCTGGAATACTGCCCTGCAGCCCAGTCTCCAAAGGGAGTGGATGCATTACTGCACATTTAATGCAGTATATTTGAGTGTGCCACTGCAGGTTTACATTTTTAACCCAGTATATATCAGTAGTATTACTGTAGGTTTAACACAGTATATATCAGCGCATTACTGCACGTTTAACGCAGTATATATCAGTGGATTACTGCACATTTAATACAGTAGATAACAGTGTGTTGCTGTAGTTTAACGCAGTATATATTAGTGCATTGTTGCATGACATACCAAACATCACTTTCCTTTTGATTAAAGTGCATCCAGGTACACATTTTGACATGTTTATTACATTTTGTTAATAAGCGCCCCCCCCCCCCCCGCCCATCATGTCTGGGAGGCAAACAAGGAGAGGCAGATATTCTCATGGCACTGTGAGGGAGCCAGCAGTGTGTATCCATAGGCAAAGGTGGACGTGGTCCTTCCTCAGGCAGGGCATAATTTCCTATGTTTAGTGATGTTGCAAGTGCCATCCAGCCACAGCATGCAGAGGAGGTGGTGGACTGGCTTACTAAACCATCATTATTCTTTGTCACCCAAGCAGAGACTAGAGTGCAGTCCACTGCAGCTGCCAGAGTGGCTTATTCTGCCTTCTTGTCCAGCAGCTACTCCTGCCATGGCCCCAGCATCAGGCATGAAGGAGTCAGCTAGTTATTTGAACACAGCATCAGCCACTCGCCCCTTGACGATTCACAGCCATTAGTTGATTCAGATCTTGGTTCTGAGGTTGATGAAGGTAGGAACATGAGTCTACAGAGAGGGGAGAACTCTGGTAAACAACAAATTGGCAGTCATGTTCCCCAGTCACAGGGTATTGCCAAATTGTCTCCAGTGATGATGATGGTGAGGTCACTGACGTGACTTGGGTGCAGGATAGAACAAAGGAGGAAAGTGAGGGTGAGGCACAGCCACAAAAAGACAGCCATCATGGATGAGTAGAGAGCAGCGACCCTATTCCAACAGATTATGGAGCTGTCATCTCCCAGCCCACTTCCCACCGCTCAGCTGTTTGGGCCTTTTTTAGCACATGTGTAGCCGATTGCACTGTTGCAATTTACAAACTTTGCCTCAAGCACATCAAGTGGGCAAAAACACCAGTCATTTGGGTACCACATGCTTGACAAGGCATTTAACCTCCCACCACTCAGCCCATTGGCAAGAGCACCTGAAAGTCACACATAAAGTGATGCAATTCTGCTTCTCCTCACTCTTCACCTTTCTGGTCTACCCCCCGCTATACCTCCCGACCTCTCAGCAGCCTTCACTGACAGGGATTATGGTATTGCTCAAGGTGTCCCAGGTCCTTGTAGCACATCTGCCAGTAGCACACCTCCAGCTGTAGACTATAGTAGGCAAATTTCTCTACCCCATCTGCAGCAGCGAAAAAAAAGTCATTGCCACCCACATGCCCAGCTTCTAAATTCAAGCTTGTCAATGTTGCTGGCCTTACCATCTCTGCCTTTCCATCTAGTGTATTCTGCCCTCTTCCGTGATTATGTAGAATGTGCTGCAGGTTCCCAGTCACTATTTTTTTCACATAAAGCTATTCTAGCTCTCTTCCATCACATGGAAAGCAATGTTGTGGCATCGTTGGACAAATCAGTCAGCTGCTGACACATGGTCTAGTAGCATGGTCAAGGACGATATATTTTGTTCACAGCAAACTGGGTAACTCTGCTTGAAACTCAGAAGAATGCAGGACAGGGATCAGTGCTGCAGCTTGTGCCTCAACATTTCCATACAGCTAGTGGTAATGATGCAAGATTTGTCAGCTCCACCCCCGCCACCTCCTCCTCCTCCATGCCCTCCTCTGCATGAACCACAAGTACGCCCTAAGCATTCAAGGGGCTATTCAATGAGTCACGCAGTGCTTCCGATGTTTTTTCTAGGGGACAGGATCCACACCGGAGCAGAGATTCTGGTAGCTCTACAGGGGCAGGCCCAGAGGTGGTTTACACCATGCCAGCTGGAGCCAGGAATGGTGGTGTGCGATAATGGCACAAACCTCCTGTCCACCCTTAGACAGGGAATGTTGACATATGTGCCATGCCTGGCACATGTCCTCAATTTGGTTTTGCAGCATTTTTTAAATAGGTACCCAGGGTTGGAAGATCTACTGAAACAGTCCAGAAGAGTCTGTAGCCATTTAAGGCGGTCATACACAGCCATTGTTCAGATGGCTGAAATTCAGTGGGAATTCCACCTGTCCATAAACTGCCTGATTTGTGACATGCCCACCAGGTAGAACTTGCAGCAGAGGGCCATCAACAAGTATCCTTTGTGAGTATGGCACAATGACAGGCTCAGGCCAACTCGGCTTTTCTTCCTCACACCAATGGCTGCTGATAAAGGATACATGCACTGTACTGTCACCATTTGAGGAGGCCACAAGGATGGTGAGCTGTGATAATGCATGCATCAGTGACATAATCCCTGTTGTGTTCCTGCTGGAGCAGACTCTGCGTGGCATTATGGGCAGGGCACTCGAGGCAGAGCAGCAGGAGGAAAAGGAGGACTTCCTTTCCTCTCAGGGCCCACTTTACGCAGCCACCATTCTTCTTACACCACAGAACACACAAGAGGAAAGGGAGAAGGAGGATTCTGGCAGCTTTGGAGGCACTGAAGCAGAGTAAGATGTACGTAAACCCTTAACAAATGGTATTCTATCCCCAGAACCCTTGGGAGTAATAAATGGCTGGGAGGAGGCTGTTCCAGATACTGTATTCCTCAGTGACCCAGAGGAGTCTGCTTCTCATGCCTCCGCAAACTTGCATGGGCCCCCCCATACCTCAAAGCTTGCGAAAGGCCCCGAGGATACGCGGCATTAAGGAGAAGGATCACTATTGCTTGGCAACCCTTCTTGACCACCAATACAAGGGGAAAGTCTCAAAAATCCTCCTGTCACCACAGAGGGAGAAGATGAAATCTCTTGAGGACACCTTAAAGAGGAGTTTATGTAATGTTTTTCTTGATTCTGGTAGGTTACAGTCTGGTGGAAAACATAGCTTTGAGACTTCTGCTGATCAAGAGAGAAGCGGTGGAGAAAGCAGTGCATTTCAAAAATGTTTTAGTCCTCTGCGCCCAGGGCTGTCAGCTTCCACATCCTATGGGCAACTTCTTTATCATATGGTAGGAGATTATCTGGGGATGAAAACAGATATGCAGAGCTTTTCAGCTGAGGATCCACTGGGTTACTGGGTCATGAGAATAGACCACTGGCCAGAACTTGCCCAGTATGCAATAGAGCTTCTGGCTACCCTGTATCCAGCATGCTTTCCGAATGGGCATTCAGTGCTGCTGGAGGTTTTGTGACAGATAAGAGAGAGCGACTGACTGACATTTATCAAAATTAATCAGTACTGGATTAGCAGCAGCTATTAAGCCCCTGATGCCGATGTTGCCGATTAAGTGCTTTCTGGATCTTGAATCTCTGAAAGATTGGTTAGGCTGCCTAGCTTTGTGGGTATTTATTTAATCTGGAAGACATTTTTGGTGTAGGTTTTATGGTCACAATTAACACCCAAGGACCAATTTGTCAGCACCTGTTTGACAGGTGCATAATATTGCAATTTTTGACAGCAAGGCCAATTCTTGCTTTCATGAAGACTACATATTCTATAGGGCTACGGTGTAAAGGCACCACCGACACCCAAAGGCCAATTCTTCTGAACCTTTTTGACAGATGCATATTATTGCAATTTTTGACAGCAAGGCCAAATCTTGCTTTTATCATAAGTATCTCTATAGGGTTATGGTGTGAAGGAACCATCCAACACCCAAAGCCCAATTTTTTGCACCTGTTACTTATATCAAAAGTCTGTGAAAGAGACTCTAAAATGTATCCAAAAAATCTCTAATCTTGTTCCGAGTGCGCTAAATTGTGGCCTCATCATACAACAAACTGTTGTTTATAAAATATATAGAACGCTTGAATGGAAAATGTCCTTTTTTTGGCTTTATAAATGTTATTATTGCTGCAGCATGTTCTATACATAGAATAGAAGTGCCACTTTACAGGCAGCCTAAGGCACTATATTTAACCACTTGCTTACTGGGCACTTAAACCCCCCTCAGTCCCAGACCAATTTTCAGCTTTCAGCGCTGATGCACTTTGAATGACAATTGCGCAGGCATACACCACTGTACCCAAATTAAATATTTATCATTTTTTCCCCACAAATAGAGCTTTCTTTTGGTGGTATTTAATCACAGCTGGGAGTTTTATTTTTTGCTAAACAAACAAAAAAAGATGCAAAAAAAAAAAAAATCATGTTTAATAGTTTGTTATAAAATTTTGCAAACAGGTCATTTTTCTCCTTCATTGAAGTGCGCTGATGAGGCTGCACTGATAGGCTGCACTGGTGGGCACTGATAGGCTGCATTGGTGGGCACTGATAGGCTGCACTGGTGGGCACTGATATGCATAGTTAAGGCGGCACTAATAGGCACAGATAAGGTGGCACGGATGGGTGGCACGGATGGGTGGCACTAAGGGGCACTGATAGGTACCACTGATAGATGGGACTGCTGGGCACTGATAGGTGGCACTGATAGGTGGCTCTGATAGGTGGCACTGCTGGGCACTGATGGGCGGCACTGCTGGGCACTGATGGGCGGCACTGCTGGGCACGGATATGTGGCACTGGGGTGCAGCACCTTTGTTTAGGCAGACTGTGGGCACTGCTGGGTGGCACTGTGGGCACTGCTGGGTGGCACTATGGGCACTGCTGGGTGGCACTGACAGGGGGGACACATTTTTTATTTAGGCAGGCAAAGCAGGGGGCAGGTGATCGGCTTTTTTTTTTTCTCCTCGCGCTGTCAGCGTGAGGAGGAATAATAGCCGATAACCGGCTCCATTATATCACATGATCATCTGTCATTGGCTGACAGCTGATCACGTGATAAGGGGTCGGGATCGACCCCTTGCACGGATCGGTGATCAGGCGAGTCTCGTAGACTCGCCGATCACAGAGCGCGGCGCGCGCGCCCCTCAGGGGGCGCGCAGGCCGCTCCTGCACGGGACTACGTCAATAGACATAGTCCCGGAAAAGGAGATCCGCGCTGTAGCCGTCATTCGGCTATAGCGCGGGTCTCAAGTGGTTAAACAAATTTTTCATTTTTTTTATTATTTCTCATTTTGATGGTTTCACTTTAAACATCAGTAAATCACTGCTCATTTAAAAAAATTTTTTTTACAAACTTTGTTTTTGTTGATATATAAAAAAAAATAAGTAGAAAAAATCCAAGCAGAATGCACTGTGATCACCGAGTCACTGAGACTCGGGTGATCACTGATCCGAGTAAGGGTGGTCCTGGACCCTTACCATGTGATCAGCTGTCAGCCAATGACAGCTGATCACATGATATAAACAAAAGCTCGTAATCGTTTTTTTTATCCCCACGCTGACAGAGTGAGGAGAAAATAAAGCCAATCACAAGGTCATCTGCAAGGGACATTGGTCCTGAAGAGGAAGAGGCAATTATACCTCATCTGTGCACACTAGTACCCCCTGCCAGTGCCACCTACCATTGCCACTTGTCAGGGCCCACAGTGCCCACCAGTGCCACCTATCAATGCCCATAAGTGCCACCTATCAATGCCCAAAAGTGCCACTTATCAATGCTCACCAGTGGTGCCAATCAGTGGCACCTAGCAGTTCTGCCTATCAGTGTAACCAATCATTGCCCGTTATTGCCACCCATCAGTGCCCATCACTGCCACCCATCAGTGCCAATTACTGTAACCTACCAGTGCCCATCAGTGCCGCCTCATCAGCTTACATGAATGATGGAGAAAAATTACCTGTTTTAAAATTTTATAACGAAATATAAAAAAAATATATTTTTTAAAATTTGGTCTTTTTAAATGTTTTTAATAAAAAATAAAAACCGCAGAGGTGATCAAATACCACCAAAAGAAAGCTCTATTTATGGGGAAAATAATCTAAAAATTTCATTTGGGTACAGTGTTGTATGACCGTGCAATTGTCATTCAAAGTGCGACATAGCTGAAAGCTGAAAATTGGTCTGGACAGGAGGGAGGTTTAAGTGCCCAGTAAGCAAGTGGTTAATTTGTGTCTTTTATATCTGCCTTGAGTTCAACTTTAATGTTCAAGCTTACTATAGTTTTCAGAGAATATACTCCCTTCTTCTATTTTTTAGTAGTACAAATATGTACAAAGGCTGAACATCTGGTGTGTATGTGATTCCTACCTATCCATTACCTGCCAGCTCTTCAGGGGAACTCTTGCTGATTTGAAAACTCTTTCTTCAGCACAGCCACTGACATTTGTTTTTGGGCATTTTCCAACATTTTGTGAAAGCCCCAGTTGAATTTGCTCTAGGGAGTTAATATGACTAAGGTTTACTTAGAACATTCACATCTTTTATTTAAAACAACAATGCCTTTATCGTAACAAACTAGAAAGGATTTCAGACCTTGTAGATGTCATGCACTTTCTCGGTGTGGTACTTAGGTTCCTAAATTCTAATTTCTTAGGCCACTTCCTTGTTAACCTCTTTCATGGGTTGAGGATATAGTACTGTTCACTGTATAAAGCAGAACATTGCCCCATCTTTCTTTAAATCTGAAGTTTATTTAATTATTTATTTATTTTTGATACAGCACCAAACACATTAGTTCTATGTAATGGTGTGTACCTCATTACCTGCAGGTGGATGCTTCTGGTAAAAACCTTCTGTTCAATTCCTCCTTCAGAGCTGCTAGATACTGCTCTGAGCAGGGGTCTTCCAGCATTGTGAGTGATTACAGTAGGCACTACTATTGAGAAAAGTTGTGCTGTTGCCTTCCTCCTTCTGCCCTCCCCTCTATTTATACTGCTCATATTATGATTCTTCCACAGTGCACTGCATTCTATGAATGGGCAGTGGAGATCCTGTCATTCAACTCTATTCACAGAACATAATGAAATGCGTGAGAATAGTAATGCAAATTTTGTGAATGATGGGAGGGGCAGAAGCGGGTGTCACAACTGTTCTCAATAGCAACTCTGCTGTTAACTCTCACAGTGCTGGAAGGCAGTCACGTAGTACAGTGACCTGCAGGTCTGATTGGAAAAAAAAAAGTATATTAAAAAGTTATATCTTAATTTAGTGTAAATATATCCTAAAACCTTGACTAATTCACTCAATTCTGTTTCAGCTATAAGATAGGGTATGAAACATCACAAATTTTGAAATGATTCACATCGTGACTAACTGAACATACCTGTGTTCAGTTTGATGCAGGTATGGAAAATGTTACCGAAGTAAAGATCCCACATCCAACCCCATTGAAAGTAATGGGAGCCAAATCTTACAAATTACTATGTCCATTTCTGGGTTAAGAGTGATGTATAGCCAAACAATGGGTATGGTGAGCTGGGCAGTGGCCTTGGTGGGGAGGGAGCTTAGGAAGCAAATTTGAAAATTAAAAAATACTTCAGATTACATGCTTTGGAGATGCCTAAAAGCTGTATGTCATTTCACAGAACATCAGAGACAGCATCAGCGACACTGTATTACAGCATCACAGGCATTGCATCCGTAATAGTTCAGTTTACTTTTACATTACTAATTGGCATGCATACAGCAGCAGTAATCGAATATGGTTGTTTTCTAATTTTTCTAAAAAAACTGTTTTTTCAAAGAGAACATTTTTATGTAGTAGTGATACACCATAATCAAGCACTGAATTTAGCAGGGGCAATGTAGCTAACATTTATTGCAAGGTACTGTACATAAGTTAAAAAATAAAAGTTAATGGAATCCACTCCATACTAATCCCCAAACAGTGGCAAGACAAGGCACTTAGTTGGTTGTGATATTGTTCACAAAGTTTAAAAAAAATATCAAACCAGAGTGCACCAAAACACCTCTAAAGCACAAAACCACATTCCAGAGACGAGACAGTTGTTTTGCCAAACTAAAGAATAACATTGTCATGATACAGAAACACCAGCCAAACATATGGCACAGTGGCTGGAAAGTAGGAAAGAAGCCTGAATTGGGCCTGGGGCAGCAATCTAACAGTAGAGGTGATTCCAGTTTTATTCCTGAAACAAGAACTATATTGTGTTATTTCAAAGACAGGAGCCATAAATATTGTATAGATTTGCTGAATATTATGTAAGAGGAAGGAATGAGGCATATATTATTGTGAAAAAATTCAGCTTATTATGCCACAGCCAAGAGCCAGAAGGCAGATTTCTTGCCAAAAAGGTAATTATTTCCAAAGATTAAAGACCAGAAAATTGTACAGATTCTCAGCACAACTTTTAAGCTATTCTTGGATGGGCAGCAATTTTTGAGGGAGAGAGCAAGCACATTGCATCTGAAAATAAAAAAATGTATGAATTTTTTAAGAAGACTGAAGATGGAAAAATGATATAGATTTGCCCCATATATATTAAGCCTGTATAGACAGGCTTCAATTTCTGAAACAATTTACTGTTTATATATCAGTGTTCATGTTTACATTTCCCACCCCAGCTTCTGTAAATGATATCCCTGAGATCTTAACCAATGAAATGATATATACAGTACAGCACTCTAAAACATACAGTCTATACCAATGTAAATGGCTATATAGCATGTTCCCATATATAATCACAAATAAAGTCGGCATGTGACGTCAGTCTGCGTTGTTGGACTGCATACTCACATGAAGTCAGGAAATGTCGGTGGAGTGTCACTCTGTTACACGAATAGGCATACTATTGTCAGGGCCAGGCTGGGCCCAAATTAATGTGAGTGTAATATTTTTATATTATGTTTTATTTCTGAAAAAAAATGGTCTTAAGTGATGAGATGCTCTCCGTTTCTGCATTTTTATGCCTTTATATGCCTGCGTCTAAAAACTGAGGAACCTGATGATGAAGGAGAACAACATTTCCAGGTACAAAATCAGTTGAACCACTTATTGGAAGTCTGGTGAGTATTTTGTTAAATAGGGGAAGAAGGTGTAGCACAGATAAAAGGAGAATTTGAACACAGGTAACACAGATTGTGTTGAAGGACACTGTTATTGGAAACTAGTTGTACATTTTTTATAATAATATGGCACAACACACTTTATACAAGTTTCTATGGTCTATCTGTATAAGGTCAAAAGTAGGTTACTGTGCTGTCTGTAAATGCTCTGAATCTGTTAACCAAGTGATATAAATAAACAGTGAACAGCTGCAACTTTAGGTGAGAAATACACAATAAATCAACTAAAATAAAAAATAAGCTGCTCTATATAAATGATGAAAAACTTTGTATACAGTGACATGTAAATCTTAGAGCATACACCAAAGTCAATGAGGGCTACAAACCCTCCAAATTACCAGCGATAAAGCAGTATTGGATAAATGAAGCTCCTAAGTGTGCAAATGAGCCACAAGTAAAAGGAACTGGATTGCTCTATAAGTATCATATTGCCTCTGTTAAATTACTAAGAAGGAAAATTCTCCACAACATCAAAAAGGCTTATAGCTATAGTTCATATAAAGATTCCTCAACCGACTATTCCACGGTGACTTATGATAAAAAACACCCAAGAAGATGTGATGGAATATGATAGACCTTTAAACACATTGCTGCTTACCAGATAGATAGATCTCTTTTTAAAGAGATCACAATCGCCTGTGGCTTATGCCCCAGCCCCGGGTCTCTGTGCTTGGCAGCCAAGTGTCCCAGATCCTCCACTCCCATTGTACTCAGTATTAACACCAGTCAATAATTTCCCATTTAAGGATAAAAAGGGCTTCCATAAATGTTTATTAGAATGCACTTACACTTAGCCGAAAATAAAATAGTGTGTCTGTTAAATTCGACCCGGCCGGCTCTCGATAGCTGCCCGTTGCTTCCGGGATTTTGCATTGTTTACGGTGACATCAGCACGTGGCTCCTCCCTATGCCGTTCTATCACAGATGACGTCGTCCTGGGCCCTATCTGCATAAAGACTTTTATTAGTTTATGTTCTTTGACACTATTGCAATTACAGAGCACCATGTTTATTATATGAATTATTAATGTGGTTGTATACAGTGGGAAAAATAATTATTTGATCCCCTGCAGAAGTTGCAAGTTTGCCCACTTACAAAGAAATTAAGGGTCTATCCTTTTTTATCATGGGTGTATTTTAAATGATAGAGACAGACTATCAACCAAAAATACAGGAAAAAAAACACATGATACAAATATTATAAATTGAGTTGCAGTTCAGAGAGGAAAATAAGCATTTGATCCCCTTACCAACCTAGCTCCCGCAGACTGGCTACCATATGTGGTCACGTGGTACGCAGATCAGTCCTGCAAATTTAAGAAGGTGCTCCTAATGACAACTCATGTGCATAAAAGACACCTGGGATCAGCCCAGAATTACATGGGGGGAGCTTATGAATGATCTCATAGCAGTTGGGATCACAGCCACCAAACAAACCATAGGTAACACAATACGCAGCCATGGATTGAAATCCTGCAGCATCCGCAAGGTCCCCCTCCTCAAGAAGGCACATGTACAGGCCCATCTGAAGTTTGCCAACAAACATCTAAATGATTCAGAGAAGGATTGACAAAAGTGCTGTGGTCAGATGAGACCAAAATTGAGCTCTTACGATTAACTTGCACTGGTTGTGTTTGGAGGAGGAAAATTGCTGACTAAGAACACCCTCCCTACAGTCAAGCACAGAGGTGGAAACATTATGCTTTGGGGCTGTTTCTCTGCTAAAGGTACAGGCTGACTTTGCTGCATTGGGGGGCCAATGGATGGGGCCATGTATTAATGTAAAATCTTAGATGAGAACCTTCTTCCCTCAGCCAGAACACTGAAGATAGGTCATGGATGGGTTTTCAAGCATGACAATGACCTAAAATATACCACAGAGGCAACAAAGCAGAGGTTCAAGAAGAAGCACATTAAGGTAATGGAGTGGTAATGGTAGTGGAGTGCTGCAATGACGTCACTCTTGTGCATGGATGGCCGCTCCTTCAGAGTGCATGCACCAGTGATGTCACTTGCTGCATGTACAGTAAATATCTCCTAAATTGTGCACATTTAGGAGATATTTAGACTACCTATAGGTAAGCCTTATTATAGGTTTACCTATAGATACAATTCAAAGATGGAAATTGACTTATTCTTTAAAGATTTAGAGAAGATCTGAAAAAAAGTGGACCAAAATCCCTCTTGAGATGTGTGCAAACCTGGAAACCTACTACAAGAAATGTCTTACATCTGTGCTTGCCAACAAGGGTTTCTCCACCAAGTACTAAGTCATGCTTTGCCACGGGATCAAATACTTATTTTACTCAGTGAATTGCAACTCAATTTATAACATTTGTATCAGGTGTTTTTTCTGGATTTTTGGTTGATATTCTGCCTCTATCATTTAAAATACATCTATAATAAAAAATGATAGACCCTTAATTTCTTTGTAATCTGCGGGGGGTCAAATAATTATTTTCCCCACTGTACCTCTGAAATGAAAACTGAACAAAGCATATACTTATATAGTGTGTACTTGCCTCAGTCCACAGCACATGTTGCTCTCTTCTCCACTGCTATCTGCATGAGTCACTTCTGACAGTTTTTTCCTGACATTGGACAATCCTTGGTGATGGCAGGTGTTCACTTTAAGAGCACTGGAACACTTTACTTATGATGACACATTGGAGTTATGAATTGAAAATTCTATATTGCTTTTATTTAGGTTTATATAATATGGAAGAACTTTATTTGTGATTATACATTATACAGGATCATGTTATACAGCAATTTAAGATTGGTATATACACTGTATGTTATAGAGCACTATCTATATAATTTATTAAATTTTCTGCGTGATTGAGCATACAAATTATATTATTAAACATTTTTCAGATGGGCACCACGGATATTAAGCATGTATGGACAGACTGCAATTTTTGAGCAAATGGGCATACATATTGCATCTGTAAATATAAAATTATTGTCTATGGCCGCGTACACACGCGCGGACTGTTGGCCCAACCTTGTCCGCTGAACAGTGTTTGGGCGGACAGTCCGCTCGTGTGTGGGCTTTCAGCGGACAGTTTCAGCGGACAGTTGGACGGACAAGGTTTTACGGAAATTCCGAAAAACTGTCCGCTGAAACCTTGTTTCAACGAACAGTCCGCCCGTGTGTAGGCTTGTTCGTCAAACTAAGTTCCGCGCATGCTCAGAAAGGATTTTCAAGCCGAAAGTTATAATGCAGTGTATAGGACGTCGTATTTTGCGTCCCGTCGTACGTGCCGTTCACGTCATCGCGCACGGTTTCAGCAAACTGTTCGTTCGTCGTGTGTGGCCATGTCCGTCCATGCTAAGTTTGAGCGGACTGTTCGCTCAAACTGTTGGACGGACAAAGTTGGGCCAACAGTCCGCGCGTGTGTACGCGGCCTATTTGTTTAAAATGTAACATAAAAAAATGCACAGATTTGCAGCACACCTTTAAGGCCTATACTGGATAGGCTACAATTTCTGAGTGAGACACCAAGCACATTACGTCTGAAAGTTACAGGAAAGCCCCACAAAATTCATACCAAACCTCTAGCTGAGCATGTACCTGTTTCCTGATCAGGGTTCCTGGTTTAAAGGGATCCACTGGTATTCTAACAACTATTGATTTATCTGTGCAACACATTCACCTGCCAGCTGGGGATTCAATTATGTCACCTGGAAACCGCCCCTCTTTGTTTACTTTAGCAATGAGGACCAGGAAGCAAGGGGATTGGGCATGTAAGTAGACATGTGCATTCGTTTTCGTCCGAATGCATTTTCGTCCGAATTTCAGCTATTTTCGTTTTCGTTTTGACAAACGATAACGAAAGCACAAAATCAGAAAAACGAAAGATCCGACATAAATAAATGCTTTATTTTCGTTTTCATTGTTACAACAGTTCGATATAGAATAGGAGATTCGACATTACTCTGACAATAACAATCTGTCTATAGAACCTGTGGTCGAATGTGCCTAACCTTACCTCTATTAGTCCAAGATTATATAGAGAAAATATTCGACAGAGAAAAAAGATTTGACAGAGAGAAAAGATTCTGCAAGTTACTGTCCTAAAAAGTGTTTGGGGACCCGGGTCCTGCCCCAGGGGACATGGATCAATGCAAAAAAACTTTTAAAAACTGCCGTTTTTTCGGGAGCAGTGATTTTAATAATGATTAAAGTGAAACAATAAAAGTGTAATATTCCTTTAAATTTCGTAGGGGGGGGGTGGGTTGTCTATAGTATGCCTGTGAAGGGGCTCATGTTTCTGGTGCTTAGAACTGTCCCTGCACAAAGTGTCATTTATGCAGGAAAAAAAGTCCTTTAAAATCACTCGCAGCTATTATGAATTGTCGGCTCCCGTAATACAGAGAACACTCAATGAAAGTCATTGATACAAAAATAAATAAATACATTTAAAAAAATTTGGGGGTCCCCCAAATTCAATTACCAGGCCCTTCAGGTCTGGTATGGATATTAAGGGGAACCCTGCCTCAAATTTAAGAAAAAATTTGACGTGGGGTTCTCCCTAAATATCCATAACCAGACCCTTCAGGTCTGGTATGAATATTAAGGGGAACCCCGCGTCAAATTTTAAAAAAAATTGACGAGAGAGCGCCCCCCCCCCCTCCTGAACCGTACCAGGCCACATGCCCTCAACATTGGGAGGATGCTTTGGGGGTCTGTGACCCCTCAAAGCACCTTGTCCCCATGTTGATGAGGACAAGGGCCTCATCCCCACAACCGTGGCCGGTGGTTGTGGAGGTCTGCGGGCGGGGGGCTTATCAGAATCTGGAAGCCCCCTTTAACAAGGGGACCCTCAGATCCCGCCCCCCCCTGTTTGAAATGGTAAGGGGGTACAAAAGTACCCCTACCATTTCACAAAGAAAGTGTAAAAAATAGTTAAATAAGACAAACACACTTTTGAAAAATTCCTTTATTAAAAATAAAAAAAATAAAAAAAACATTCCAGCGGTGGTAATCCATTCTTGCTATCCAGCGACGGACGGTCATCTCTCCAGCGGTGGCTCATCTCATCCAGCGCAGCGTATCCATCCTTCTTCTGTCTCCGTGGAGGAGACACTGCAAGTATTCCGGCGGCCTGACGTTTCTTATATACGGAGGGCGGGGCCACCCGTCACCTGACCCCGCCCCCTCTGACGCAAGGGGAAACCCGGGGTTCCCTGTGACGTATGGGTGACCCCGCACCCCTCTGATGTAACACAGGCAGGTTTCCGTTACATCAGAGGGGGCGGGGTCACCCATACATCACAGGGAACCCCAGGTTTCCCCTTGCGTCAGAGGGGGGCGGGGTCAGGTGACGGGTGGCCCCGCCCTCCGTATATAAGAAACGTCAGGCCGCCGGAATCCTTGCAGTGTCTCCACCGCGGAGACAGAAGAAGGATGGATTCGCTGCGCTGGATGAGATGAGCCATCGCTGGAGAGATTACCGTCCGTCGCTGGATAGCAAGAGTGGATTACCACCGCTGGAATCTTTTTTTATTTTATTTTTTTTTTTAATAAAGGAATTTTTCAAAAGTGTGTTTGTTTTATTTAACTATTTTTTACACTTTCTTTGTGAAATGGTAGGGGTACTTTTGTACCCCCTTACCATTTCAAACAGGGGGGGGGGATCTGGGGGTCCCCTTGTTAAAGGGGCTTCCAGATTCTGATAAGCCCCCCGCCCGCAGACCTCCACAACCACCGGCCACGGTTGTGGGGATGAGGCCCTTGTCCTCATCAACATGGGGACAAGGTGCTTTGAGGGGTCACAGACCCCCAAAGCATCCTCCCAATGTTGAGGGCATGTGGCCTGGTATGGTTCAGGAGGGAGGGGGGGCCGCTCTCTCGTCCCCCCCCTTTTCCTGCGGCCTGCCAGGTTGCGTGCTCGGATAAAGGGTCTGGTATGGATTCTTAGGGGGACCCCCACGTCAATTTTTTTTTAAATTTGACGCAGGGTTTCCCTTAATATCCATACCAGACCTGAAGGGTCTGGTTATGGATATTTAGGGGGAACCCCACGTCAAATTTTTTCTTAAATTTGAGGCAGGGTTCCCCTTAATATCCATACCAGACCTGAAGGGCCTGGTAATTGAATTTGGGGGACCCCCACGCTTTTATTTTTTTTATTTTTATTTTTTTATCAATGACTTTCAATGAGTGTTCTCTGTATTACGGAGCCGACAATTCATAATAGCTGCGAGTGATTTTAAAGGACTTTTTTTCCTGCATAAATGACACTTTGTGCAGGGACAGTTCTAAGCACCAGAAACATGAGCCCCTTCACAGGCATACTATAGACAACCCCCCCCCCCCCCCTACGAAATTTAAAGGAATATTACACTTTTATTGTTTCACTTTAATCATTATTAAAATCACTGCTCCTGAAAAAACGGCTGTTTTTAAAACTTTTTTTTGCATTGATACATGTCACCTGGGGCAGGACCCGGGTCCCCAAACACTTTTTAGGACAGTAACTTGCAAATTAGTCTTTAAAATTAGCACTTTAGATTTTGAATGTTGGAGTCCCATAGACTTTAACAGGGGTTCTAAAGTATGCTATATACTAGCTTCGTCGAATCATCTTTATACATTCGACAGACACCATAAGCCTTCAAAGACAGATTCGACCATAATTCATGTGGATTTTCGGACGAATGCAATTTTTGAACGAAAAACGAAATAAATAAAAACGAATTTCGGGAGTAACTAAATAAATTAAGTTTTCGGACGAAAACGAAATTCCGAAACAAAATATTTTACTCTGCACATGTCTACATGTAAGTGTTTGTTGTTTTTTTTTCTTTTGGTGTGTTGGCAGGCGTTGATCATTATGATTAATGTGGATCTGAAGTACTTAGCATTAACATTAGATGTTCATTGTGAAACATTTTTTGTCAAAACATGTTTTTTTTACTGTTTACATTTTTTTGTTAATAAGTACTCATTCACATGTAACGGGGTGCCCCCATTCTTGTTAAAGGGGGCTTCCAGATTCTAATAAGCCCCCTGCCCTCAGACCCCCACAACCACTCGGCCAGAGTTATGGGGAAGAGGCCCCTGTCCTTATCAATGTGGGGACAAGGTGCTTTGCCATCCTTCTCCTATTTTAAGGGCATGTGGACTAATATAGTTTAGGAGGGGGGCCTACATGCTCACCCCCCCCCCCCCCCCATTCATGGCTTGCTTGGCTATATCAGATGAAGATTTGCTATAAATTTGGGGAGCCTCATTATTTTTTTCTTGTTTTTTTGTGTAGGGTTCCCTGTAAAATCCATACCAGACCCAAAGGAGAGAATAGAAGATACAGTGGTAGTGTAAATAAATGAACAATATAGGATGAACAGAAGTATAGATAAGATGTCTAGTTGGATTCTGTTCAATAACAAGTGTAACAATATAGAGAATATATGGAGCACATCAACATTAATATAGTAAAAACTTTCTTGCATGGAACGTGGAGAGAAAGTTAATATGAGGGTTGGATGACTCTTAGCATGGCAAAACCTGAGAGGTCTTACAGAGAGGTACCATAAGTAGTATTGACTATTACAAGTCATATATAATACAGAGCAATTAGCTAGCTGTGGTAAGGGATGGAAGTTATTGGCCTAAAAGTTTCAATTTGCCCAGGGAGTTGGTCAAGTTGGCCTTAAGATATCACTCGGTGTACTGGAAGGATGTCGTTTAGGTCCTAATTTCAGGCTGTGAAAAGGTATGTTTGATAAATTAATGCTATCTTGTAAAGAATCATTTATTAGGAGGATAGTTCTGCAGTTCAGTGTCTAGTTTCTCTCGATAGAGAAGTGTTGTGAAGTGTTTCTTAACTGTAGAGATGGTAGATGGGTAGGGGGTAGCACACACTTTCAAAATAACCTTTTGGGCCACCAAGTGTCAGAGGTGGGTCTATTGAGATATATAAATTCTGGGTTTATCAGGGCACGGCTGCCTGGGTGAACTGTGACTGAATAACAACAGCAGAAGCGTCTTGGGAATGAGCAGATCTGTGATACTATGTATGAAATTGATAATTTGGTCCCAGAAGGTGGAGAAGGTGGAGATCGGAGGACTGAGCCAGAAGCAATGGAACAGCGAGGGCTTTGTGGACCCACATTGTGGACATGCTGAAAATTGTGAGGTTAAGTTCGAAGGAAGAAACGGGATGAAAGCCCTGTGGATTCATTTAAACTGAGTTTCTCTCCATGTTTCGTTTGCACTTGTGAACTTTCAGATAGCCCTCTAGATATTTGTTTCCCAAGTTCCCAAGTCATCCTCTGGAACGTCCTTGTACCAGTTCTTAAAGAGTGCTTCAAGCCATAGCGGCATTAACACCTGAATGTATTGAATTGCTGATATCCAAAAAAAAAGAAGGTGTGTTTGTTGAGCAGACAATCAATCATGGAGAAATGGAAACTATTTGAGACGTCCCGGCAGCAGGAAGTTATGTAGGAAAGCTCCTGATTGTAATATAAAAGGTGTGTTGAAGGAAGTCGTAATTGATGGTTAACTCGGAGAAGGGTTTCGGTTTCATTGTATCCAGATGGAACAAAGAGGTTGCTTTTACCAAGCACTTATTGTGCCAAGTATCATACATCTTATAGTCTATTGCCTAAGGAAGCATAGGTTTGCCGTGGAGTTAGAGATGTTGGGAAACATAGGGAGGGAGGTAAAGTTTTTTCCTGCTCTCCCTCCAGGCAATGACAGTGTCCCTGATTAGTAGTATTCTCTATTTTAATAGTGATGCACTGTAATTAAATGACAATATTATTGGTGAATGCAGTAGTTATCAAGCCAAAAAAAGTAGTCTAAAAATTAGATTTTGACCAAAAAAAAAAAACCTACACTCTATTTTTCCCTAGCCGCAAACTGCAATGGAAAAATAACAAGTGCTAATAAGTGGTATATGAAGATGTTGTTGAAAAATAAAATTCAACATCTGTTTTTTAATTGAAAGATATATTTTTGTTTCATTTTCAGAAACTGGAGAACACAACAAAACATCTTTACATTAGAAATTTACTTTTAAAATGTAGCTCTTAAAGTTATTGCATCAGACATTTTCAAACTGGAACCACCCAAAGTTTTGCACAAAACATAAAGAGATAGCAATCTAATGAGTCAGACTATCACAGATGTCATGACACAACATAGTGAAATGATCTGGCAGTCTGTAATGGGCAGCTGGAACTTATTTACAGTACTAGCTATTACTGATCACATAGTTATTAATATTATCAGATTTTTATGTGGGAAAGATGCTCAGTATACAACTCTGAACATTTGTGTTGTATTGTGGGAAACTATGGTAAGTAAACAAATTTCAGTAGCTCTGAGCTGTTCTTGTAAATCTGACAGAGGGCTGTGTGATTAAAAAGATACAGTACTTTAAAGGAGAATCAACAATAACAAGATAATCATTGGGTAGAAGGCCAATACTGGTCTCTGGTTAATGATTTCAAGTGGGCTCCCTCCTCTACAATATAACATTTAGTTCTATGGCAAAAGGGCACTTTATTTATTCAGATGTTAGGATGGCTGTACTGATTGCGTTGCCTGGTGTTCTTCAAGTATTACCAATTGTCTTTTATTACAATAATATACCTGATATTGTAACAAGATTAGATGAACTTGATGCACTTGTAACTCCATAATGCACACATTTGGAGATGAGAATGATGTTCGAGTCAAACGTAAGTTTGACATGAACATCGTGTGTTCGCCTATTTCCCGAACAGCGAACATTATGCGCAGCAAATTCGAAAGCCGCAGAACACCGTTAAAATCTATGGGATGCTAACATGAAAAACCAAAAGTGCTCGATTTATGCAAGTTGTTGCCATAAAAAGGAAGGAGACCCGGGTCCTGCCCCAGGGGACATATATCAATGCAAAAAAAGTTTTTCCCATTTTTCAGAACAATACCACAGCAAAATAACACTTCTAAAGGAAAAAACGTAATTTAAAACTGCTGAATTGTCGAATCCTGGAAATATAGATAAAAATCATTGAAAAAAATGGCATGGGTTTAAAAAGAAACGGCCAATCCATTACCAAGCCTTTTGGGTCTGGTATGAATATTAAGGGGAACCCCACACCAAAATAAAACCAATGCGTGGGGGGCCCCCCAAAATCCATAATAGGCCCTTTAGGTCTGGTATGTATTTTTAGGGGAACCCTGCGCCAACACCCTACGTTTAAAAGAACGTAGGGGTCCCTCCAAAATGCACACCAGACCCTTATCTGAGCACGCAACCTGGCAGGCCGCAGGAAATGAGAGGGGAAGAAAGAGCACCCCCCCTAAACCGCACCAGGCCACATGACTTCAGCATGGGGAGGATGCTTTGGGGTTGCCCCCAATGCACCTTGTACCCGTGTTGATGGGGACAAGGGCCTCATCCCCCCAACCCTTGCCCAGTGGTTGTGGGGGTTTGCGGGTGGGGGCTTATCAGAATCTGGAAGCCCCCTTTAGCAAGAGGACCCCCAGATCCCCCAAGTCCTTTATTAAGAGATAAAAAAAATGTCCCATGATGTCCATTCATCCTTGATTACAGCGCCGATGGACAGAAAAAAAAGTCCGCCTCCATGGGTGAGTCCTGCCGACTGAATCCTCTTTGTGATGACAGCTGTTATATAGCTAAGGGTGGGGCCACCTTCTGATGTGACATCATGTGAGATCAGAAGGGTTGGGGTCACCCATGTACATCACTGGGTGGCCCTGCCATCAGCTATATACAACAGCTGTCAAAGCGAAGAGAATTCAGTCGGCAGGAGCCACCCACGTAGGCAAAATTGTTACTTTTTTTTGTTCTCGTTGAAGAAGACAAGAGACCTGGGAAGGATCAGGTTATTTGGATCAGCAACAACAGGAAACAGACTTCAGTATTATAGCTCTTACTCACAGCTAACTGGTTTAAAAACATAGCATTAGCCTATTAAAATGTTGCTTCTTAAATACCCTCCAGGCCATTCCCAGCATCATCAGCCTGTGCTGCGCTTATGGAGAACCAAGACTGAAATATAAGGAAAATCCTTATCTTTAGCAGGGCAGGAAGAGCTGGAACAAGGCTGAGAATAACTGGACTGTAGCTGTATAGCTCAATTCCTGGGTAGAGCTAGATAGAGCTATAATGAGCAAAGCTTAAACAGAGTTGGAAGCAAACAATAATAATAATAAAACATTTTATTTATAATGCCCTTTTCATCAAAAGATCTCAAAGTGCTACAGGTTAGGAACAAAAAAAGAAAAATAAGCAATTAATACAATGAAGCAAACATCTTAAAAAGACAAAAAGCTTTATTAAAAAGGAATGTCTTAAGACCTTTTTTTAAAACAGTCGGTGTATTGAGGAGCCCTCAAGGTGTCGGGTAAGACATTCCACAGGCATGGGGCAGCTGCACAAAAGGCCCTGTCTCCTATTATTGTCTTCAGTCTAGTTCTAGGTATTTGAGGAAGGTTTGAGTGAGTAGAGTGGAGGGAACGTGATGTGTTCTGTAATTTGAGAAGTTCTTTAAGATAAGGGGGGGGCATGTCCATGTATGCATTGGTGTGTAAAGAGAGAGACCTTGTACTCAATCCTGGCAGAAACAGGAAGCCAATGGAGTGAGTGAAGAATAGGGGTAATGCGCTCATGTTTCTGCACTCTCATCAGGATTCTTGCTGCAAAGTTTTGGATGTACCGAACCCTCAGCAGACTCCTTCTAGGAATCCCAATGAGAAGCGCGTTACAGTAATCTAGTCTGGAGGACACAAAAGCATGAACCAACTTTTCGGCATCTAGGAGGGAAAGAATGGGACAGAGTTTAGAAATATTACGGAGATGGTAGAAGGAGGTCTTGCATAGGTGATTTATATGGGCTTCAAAAGTGAGTTGGGAGTCCATTTTTACACCAGGATTTGTAACTGTTGATGAAAGGGGGATATTAGAACCAGAAACGGTAATGCTGGTTATAAATTATGATTTGGTCTGAAATAGGAGTGCAAATCATGATGACTTCAGTTTTAGAACTGTTGAGTTGAAGAAAATGATGCTCCATCCATACCTTTGTCTCTTCCAGACAGGTGGTAAGTACTGATAGGAACGACTGTAAAGGTGGGGTTTCAGCTGTTGTATTTACATATAGCTGTGTGTCATCGGCATAGCAGTGAAGTTACATTTTATAGCGGCTAATGATTTGGCCAAGGGGAGAGAGAGAGAGAATGAAAAGAATAGGGCCAAGAACTGACCCCTGGGGGACACCGCAAGTAAATGTATGCAGATTTGATTTAAAGTGGCCCAGGGAAATATATTCTGTCCGGTTTGTGAGATATGATTTGAACCAACTAAAGGCTGTGTCATTGAGTCCAACGGTGTGATGGAACTGGTTTAAAAGAATGCCATGGTCAACAGGGACAAATGAATCCGAAAAGTCCAGGAGTATAAGGCGGGAGGGAGAGAGAGCATTGGATGATATGAGGAGGTCGTTTGTGAGTCTGACGAGGGCAATCTCTGTGCTATGAGCAAAAAGGAAACTGGAATTTTCCAAAGAGGTTATTATGTTTGAGATGATCCTAAAGATGAATGGCAACTGCTTTCTCAAGCACTTTTGATATGAAGGGAAGATTAGAAATGGGCCTAGAATTGGATAGGACTTCCAGATCAAGAGTCTGTTTTTTGAGCACTGGTCTGATAATGGCATTTTTTAAAACAAAGGGGACATGGCCAGTTTGGAGAGAATGATTTATAGCAGCTGTGATCAGGGGACTTAGGACAATGATATGAGTTTTTACCAGGGAGGTTGGGAGAGGGTCCAGGGGACAGGTAGAGGGTTTCATCTTCCTGATGATGTTCTGCATCTCTTCCAATGACACCTCAGGAAGGCAATTTAGGGATTGAGAGACAATATATGTTGGGGGGACAATTTGAGAGGGCAGAACGGATATGAGCAATTTTTACTGTGAAAAAAATCTATGAATTTATTACACTGCTCTTCTGTAAGGGCAATAAGTGGAGGTGAATTTGGTTTAAGAAGGTGATTTAAAGTGGAGAAAAGCTGCTTGGAAATTCCTGGGATATTTCTGATGGCATTGGAGTAAAACTGTGACCTTGCCTCTTTGAGGGACTTTGCATATATACGTTGTTGCTCCCGGTAAATTTGTTTATGGACAGTGAGGCCAGAAGCTTTGAAGCGCCGCTCAAGGACCTGCTGCCTTCATCTTACAAAACTCATCTGTGAACCAAGGAGCTGAGTGAAGGTGACTGTTCTTGTTTTAACAGGGGCATGGAGGTCCAGGAGGCTGCTAAGTTGGCTGTTGTAATAATCTACGGCTTCGTCTAGGTTTGACATCTCAGTGATAAATGATGGATTTGGTTTTGGGGGTCGATAGATGAGGAGAAACAGCATAGGGGGAGGGGACTTACATTTAAATAGAAGGCATTCAAATGAAGACAGTTCAGGTAATGGTTGCCAATTCCAAATCGTTGCAATAAATGATCGACAAGCCTCCACCACGCCCTGTGCTGCCCTGTGCTGCAAGATTTTTGGAGGTAGCCAAATCCTTGGGGACAGATCTCGTTTAAAGAGGAAAAGGTGTTTGGTTGGTGCCAGGTCTCTGTAATGCACATATAGTCCAGACATTTATCCAGGATATGATCATGAATGAGGCAGGATTTTTTTGTAATAGACAGCGCATTTAAGAGTTCAATTTTGCTACTTGATGATGCAACAAGTCTTTGCACTGGCTGTAGCAGACTAAAGTCCATTCCACGTTTCCCACTCAGCTCACTAAAAGATGTTGCCATAGAGACATTCAAACTACATATTCGATAGGAGACAGTGTGCTGATGACGCCTGCATGGAGCAACAGTTCACATTGCTGACCAAAGGGCTGGAATGGTATGGCTTGTCTGTGAGCAGACAAACTTTCGGCGGGAACTTCTATGAATGTAGCGAGGATGGCGAAGAAGTCCCAGCTGTTTAAGCACTGCAATGCACAGTGGAGCGAAAAAAACTGCTGAAACTTATCAGCTGCTTGGCAGAGTAACTCAAACATAGTGGTGGTGCCAAAAGCAGCACGGTAGAAGTGCAGGTTGTTTTTAGCTGCGTAGCCAGAATATTAGCTACAAGGTAATTCAAGTCTGTGGCAGCGGTGATATGTGGTTTTAGACTTACCAGAAGCACTTCACAATAGCATGAACAAACTGAATTAAGCCAATTCCAGGGAGTCTCCAAGCAGGTGTTTTCCTAGTAGCCACAGATAAGCCACCGCTAGACTCGAAAACTACCAGATAGCTATCCAGAAAGGCCCATGGTTCAGTGGTGCATATAATAAATGGTTATTTAAGACGATCTTCTGATTGATGACACACATAATAAAAGGTTATAAAGAAAGTATTAAAAGGTTTAGTAAAAGAGATAAACCAGTCATTATTTTTGGCTGGAAAAGCGACTGGAGAGGCGTCCTGCAATTTAGGTGAGGTAATGGTTCTTTCTGAAATTTTTGACTGATATACTAATATTATAAGGTAGGCATCTGTAGCACTGAGCCTAGGGGCTATCAGTCCGTATACTCCTAGTTATTATATAGCACAATATTGTGTCATCTCAAAAGACCAGAGATGACTGTACCAGGAGAGAGAGAAAAATGTCTGTAAAGCAATTGTTTTTAACAGTCAGCAATCAATAACCTGTGCCCCAGGTGGCAGCAGCACAGTGCAAGGGTTTATTTGCAGGTTGTATAATGCATAGAGTTCAGAGCAATCTTCCCATGCACTGTCACAGGTCAACCATAATTTATGCAGAAGTGCCACTCACCGCCTGGGTCCGCTCTCAATCTCCCCCAATTTCTGGTTACAGATAACAAATTTCCAGCACTGCTAGGCTCCAACACAATGGACCGTCTCCCCCACCTCCTCCATACCCTCCAGGGTACTCACAGTGCTGCAGACAAAGAACACCGGGCTATAGACAAGGAACGCTGGGCGCACTGAGCACTTTGTTCCTAGGCTCCTCCATTCAACTGCTTCCCCTACTCTCGCGAGATTTTTCCTCAGTATCGCGAGATGTGCACACTGTCCTTCAGCTGCTCTTTTGGCTGCTTGGGGTGGCTTATAGATGTCCGGAGGTTTTTCACACAGTCCTTTGGCTGCTCAGGATGGCTCGTATTCGTCCGGAAGTTTTCCCCACCTCCACTCCTGCAGCTCAGCACAAGAGGCAGCCTGACCAGGATCGGCTCACTGGAGAAGCGGCGAACAAACAGCCCCAGCGTCCTCTCCTGCAGATCCACACTGACTTCCACTTCAAAAAATGCTTGAACTGAGCTGACAACATGCAATGGCTAAACACAGAGCTGGACAGAGCTTTAAAGCTGAACTCCAGGTATGATCTTTATTGCATACTTACATTGGTCCAGCTTAGACCAATGTAAGAATGCATATCTCATACCTGAGAAGCCACTGGGGAAGCTGATAATCACTTTAGTTATCAACACTACTACAGTGATAATCCTAATCTTCTGGGTGCTATGCTGAGTGGCTTTCCCTTGGCACACTGGCCACAGGGGTTGTTCAGTCAGCACTGCCACCATTCTTGTATTTTTTTTAAATGCATACAAGACTTTTTTTTCTGATCGTTTCAGGTTGAAAGGAGGGGTAATGTCACAGTCTCCACCTTTAATCAGTCTGGTTTTTCAATATGCAAAGCACAGGCTAATGATGCTGGAAGTGGCCTGAGAAACATTTATTGACCAGCTTTTGAACAGGATGTTGCTGTGTTTGCAAACCAGCTACCTTGCACTCTCGAATTGCTTCTCTCAGCTGCTATAATAAACTACTTGTAAAAAATTACATTGCCTAATACAGTAAATATTTGTAGGAACTACATGCAATTTATATATGTATATGGGATTAATACAGGATACGGGCAAAAGTAAGGGTGTATGTCTGCCATGAACCGGTCTGTTATTTACAAGACAAACAACTATCCGTGTGGAGAACAAAGATTTTCTTGCTGGTGTCTTCTTTAGTATACTAAAACCAAATGTTGTGCACTATGAATAAGACTGCTCCTTGGTCTTCAGGGGGCAGACAAATAGATGGAGGCCAGTAATTGGCCATGTTGGTTTAATACCAAATGATGGGCAAATGTTTAGAATTACAGGTCGCTTCTTGGAGTGTCTGAGTAGGTGTAATTTCACAAGATAACACTTAATGAACTTACATTGGTAAGAGACAATATGACTCCTATTACCAGGGAGGTATTTAACCACTTGCAGACCGGACCATTTTGCTGGTCAAAGACCAGACCACTTTTTGCGATTCGGCACTGCGTCGCTTTAACTGACAATTGCGCGGTCGTGCGACGTGGCTCCCAAACAAAATTGACGTCCTTTTTTTCCCACAAATAGAGATTTCTTTTGGTGGTATTTGATCACCCCTGCAGTTTTTATTTTTTGCGCTATAACCAAAAATAGAGCGACAATTTTGAAAAAAACGCATTATTTTTTACTTTTTGTTATAATAAATATCCCCCAAAAATATATAAAAAATAAATTTTTTCCCTCAGTTTAGGCCGATACGTATTCTTCTACATATTTTTGGTTAAAAAAATCGCAATAAGCGATTATTGATTGGTTTACGCAAAAGTTATAGCGTTTACAAAATAGGGATAGTTTTATAGCATTTTTATTAATAATTTTTTATTATTTATTTTTTTACTAGTAATGGCGGCGATCAGCGATTTGTATTGTGACTGCGACATTGTGGGGGACCCATCGGACATTTTTGACACATTTTTGGGACCATTGTCATTTATACAGTAATCACTGCTATATAAATGCAGTGATTCCTGTGTAAATGACACTGGCAGTGAAAGGGTTAACCAGTGGGTGGCAGTGTAGGGGTTAAGTGTTCCTAGGGGTGTGTTACTTACTGTGGGGGGGTTGGGCTTTCATTTAGTGAACACTGATCACTAGCAACTAGTGACGCTGATCTCTGCTCCATGTGATTGGAGCAGAGATCAGCGTCACTAGTTGCTAGGCAGAATGGAGAAATGTTGTTTACACATCATTTCCTCCATTCGGCCGCTCCGTGAGACGATCGCGGGGATGCCCGCGGCGATCGAGTCCGCGGGTCCCGCGACCGGACTCACAGGGGTCCCGACCAGCGCGGGAGCGCGCCGCCGGCGGCGCGTTCCTGATGGCAGGGCGGCATTGAATATTGGACGTACGCCAATATGCCTGCCCGTGCCATTCTGTCGATGTACATCGTCGTGCGCTGGTCGGGAAGTGGTTAAATTATTATAAAAGTTATCAAAGGGGGCTTATGTTACCACCCAAACACTTTGATGAGCAAGATTTGTTTGCGCAGTTTGGTCCAATCAGAGATTTCTCAATGATAGGGAACAAAAGAAACTAGGATAAGAATGAGAGACTTAACAGAGTGGTACCTGGGGGACACTTAGAGGTCAGGCACATAGGGAGAACCTGTAAAGCTGGCCATACATTATACAATTTTCTAATGCCCCGTACACACGAGCGGACTTTTCGACATCCAAACTCCGACGGACTGAGTCCGGCGGACTATCCGATCGTGTGTGGGCTGCAACGGACTTTAGCAAAGCTAAAGTCTGACGGACTTTAGAAATGAAGCATGCTTTAAATTTTCCCGACGGAACTCCGCCGGACCCGGTCCCCTTTGAAAAATCCGCTCGTGTGTGTGCTACTCCGACGGACTAAAACCGACGCTAGGGCAGCTATTGGCTACTGTCTATGAACTTCCTACGTCGAATCCAGTCGTACGTCATCACGTTAGACTCCGTCGGAGTTTGGTGTGATGGTGTGTGGTCAAGTCCGTTCGGTCGAAAAGTCCGCCAGAACTCCGTCGGAACTCCGTCGGAACTCCTTTGGAGGTCTGTCAGACTTAATCCCTCTCGTGTGTACGGGGCATTATTCTATTTCCTTTTAAATGTACCTTCAACTATGTAGTGCAAGTGACTGCCTGACTGCATACAAATTGAAAGTGTTTAGGTTTGACCTCATATATTATTTGGTTTTGCTAAATCTAAAGGAAAATTGTACAAGAACATTGTATAATGTATGACCAGCTTTAGAGAGCAGCATTTTTTCCATCCTCTTGGACTGATAATATTGGACAAGCTTGTTGGTTAGTTATCAATCCAGTTTATAATTAGCTGGATAAATGTCGTCTTTTGTTCTTAGGTCTATCTTCTATGGTGTAGGGGCTTTGCTACTCGATCACTTGGCTACTTGGTTTGAGCATTGATGCATTAATCATTGGATTTTTATTGATTTACATACCACTTACAATTGGTGTGGTCATATTTGTGTAATATTTAGTTTGAGTGTTGATGCATTAATCATTGGATTTGTATTGATTTACACACCACTTACAATTGGTGTGGTCATATTTGTGTAATATTTCCTTACCAGTAATTAAGCTATCCATATTTAATTCTTTGTACAAAGTACTATTTTACACCTACGGTTTGTGATGTGTGTTTCATTGCTGACCTACCCCTATTGAATGGTAAGAAGCCGGTGTTGAATAATATTATTGATATTATCTATGAATGTACATATTGTTATTTGTTTATTCACCCCCTAGCCCCATTTTCCTACACATTGATACTATCTGATATTCTTCTTGAGAGGCTGGAAATGGACAGGGTACATAGGGCACTGATGTAGAGAATAACTGGAGGCCCAACTTGAGATATAATTGTTAAATGTCACCATTTTCTCAAGAAAGACCATCTGCTGTTAGCTCCTGCTTCCAAATTACCTCTGGAATTCCAAGGCCATAATTTTCAGCTTTTTGATGATCTTGCTGAAGAACACCAGGAAGTGCTTTTGAGATATTGACCTACAGTTCCCAAAAACCGATGACTAAGATAACATTCAAAGCTTGCAGCAAAGATTGAAAAATGGACCCCCAAACAATTTACCAGCTTCTAATCTTCCCAATCAGAGCTTCCTCCTCTAATGGATTGCTGTTAGGCATTTTGTTTTTGATTGTTGACCTAATTTTCATCCGTATTGAGCACTTCTTTTTGTGGTTGACACTGACATCAATTGAGTTATTATTCCCACTTGGGATATGCACCATAGGCCTGGGAGATGTTGTCCTCCTGTACATCCTCCTTCTTACAAATACATGTTCCAAACATAATCGGATACCTACCAATTCCCTATACTCTGTTATATTGCCATCATCAGATACTTTTTCACACTGATCAATCACTGAGAACCACTGAGAGTTGTTAAATCACTTACTGTACCATATTCAGAGTTATGTCCACTACCTCCCCTTGTTATTGCTTGGAATTTAGTTGTGATTGTTTTGTAATCCCACATTATACTGATAGATTTGAATATTTTCTATTTGGATAATTTATGTTTCCCTTAATACCTGTTCTACCCCATGTATAAATCCTCTTATCTTTTGTAGAGACAGTTACTTACTATGAGAAACCAACAGATATTAGACGTGCATTTTCGTCCGAATTTTGGGTATTTTTGTTATCATTTTAACAAACGATAACAAGCGCGCAGAATCTGAAAACCGAAAGATCCGACATAAACAAATGCTTTATTTTAGTTTTCGTTGCAACAACAGTTCCATATAGATAGGAGATTAGACATGACGCTGACAATAGAAATCTGTGTCCATCAAACCTGTGGTCGAATGTGCCTAACCTTAGCTCTATTAGTCCAAGATTATTCTACAAAGAGAGAAAAGATTCGACATAGAGAGAAAGGATTCGACTTTATAGAGACAATAGCAAAAAAGGTCGAATGTGCCTAACCTAACTCTATTAGTCCAAAATTATTCGACACAGAGAGAAAAGATTAGACATGAAGATTTGATGAAGCAGTGGCCGCAAGTGGACATTTATGGTCAAATGCTCTGCCCATAGGCTATAGAAGAATTCTAATGTTGGTTGACTAGTAATAATAATTGTGCAAATAGAGAAAACACTGCGCTAAACCACAAACATATAACAACAAAAAGATATATAATAGAAATGTGTAAATGAACACAGTAAAGCTGCTAACACACAGACAAACAGTCCAGACTGAAAATCAAAATTAAAGTGTAGCGCTAAAAAATAATGAAATAATAAATCAATAACAAAGTGATGAGTCCTTAATCATGTGAAAAAAGGACAACAGCAGTGACGATAAGTCCAAGGGTGAATGTCAACATATATCAGTCCACTCAAGGGGTTTTATATTCTAGCACCAGCTTGCAATAAAAATAACCTCTATGTCAGACTGTTACATTATACAGATATAGCGATACCCTCACTTAAGAGGGCCGCAAGTTTGGTTTGGGCCCTGAGCACAGCTCCGCCAACCCCCACCGGCAATCTGCTCTACCCACTCTGGCACAGTTAGTATCTAGCAATACACATTAAATCGCTTATACTCTGAATATGTGTGTGCGTGGGTGGAAAACTCAAGCTCATAGACAATCTTTGAAAGTATATAACTGACTTTACTTGTTGTTTTATAAAAGGAATAACATGAATCGAACATTTGGTTTGCAACACATAAGCAGGTCCCTGCAGTAACCAGTAATAAAGATAAACAGAGTAATCAGCATAATAAAGTATTGCTATGCAACTCTAGCGCTGCCCTTTTTCAGCTACTTCCCCGCATGGGTAAACTAACACCCAGCACTATCTACCTATGCAGTCAGGCCTGACTGATCTAGATGGAAGTCCAGTGAAACAATATTCGCTAGCAATCTTTCGGTGGTGCACTTGAAGAACAACTTTGTAATCCAAACGAATAATAAAGATAAAGTATCTATCTTTAAACAGCTCTCACCACCCGGACAAGTCCGAGTCCGTTTCCTCCGCCGATTCGTCTAGGAACAGGAATCCACCGACCTCCGAGTCTTCAATCCTTCTGGTGTACTGCAGCAAGGATGAGAAAATGTCTCTCAGGTGCAGCTAGGCTGGCAGAGGGCTCTTTGGAAAAGAGCACAAGGCCCAGGCTTCAGGCCTTGTGCCTCCAGCAGTTCAGCACAGACCTCCTCTTGGTAGGAGAGGGGGGGTGGCCAAAGAGAGCGAACTAGGCCTCTCCCCCTCCTTATATGCCCTCCCCCATGAGTCTCTGGGGCATAACTCCAAACATCCTGGGATCCAGCGGGGTTCTGGGAACAGTAGTTTTATAGTCCTTAAAGAGACCCCACTACACACTCCCCCCACTTAAACTCTTTGGTCCCCAAAGATAAACTTTTAACACATATCCTGTACCAATTTTGAAAGTGCTGGGTATGATGTTGGTACAGGGAATTCCCACCAGAACTCAGAGGTGGGATTCCCTGTCCCACAGGTCACACTGGCATGAGTGGCCTGCCTAACTGTGCCAGAGAGTGAGCTGGGGTTTCCCTCCACCAAATGGTCAGTGGAGGGATTAGAGCGTTCAGCACTTCTTCTAGCAGTCACAACAGAGTCCTCAGAGCTCTCCCCCATTTGAGAGTAGGTTAGCTTCTTGGGGGGTCTCACAACTCGGCGAGCTCTCTGTTCTCTTGGGACTTCAGGCTCTGGTGCCACAGGCTCTACTTCAGGAACACACTCTGACAGCATCACTGGTTCTGGAACATCGGTCCTTTCCTCTTCTGAGTAAATGCTAGGGATATCTTCCCAGCCTTCAGGCACACCACTAGATGGAATGAACTCTGTAGCTTCTGGGTTCAGCGTCCTATCCTGTGTATCCTCAGTAGGTGGGAGATCTATGGCAGAATTTCCTGGAGTTGATGAAGGCCACAGCCACTCAAGCTCTCCTCTTCCACCTTCACCTCACTGGGAATCTTGTCCATCTCTAACCCGGGAGTTCTGAGACCGAGTGCTAGGTCCCGGGGTATCCAGAATGGAAACAGATTCAGGTGGATTTCTCACTGGAGGTATTCTGACTGCTTCAGTAAGCGGGAGCAAATGATTCCTGTGCCAAGTCTTCAAGGGCCCCACTTTCCCCTCTGGTTTTAACTTATACACAGGCAATCCAGGTAGCTTTCTGCAAATGAAATAGGGCTCCGATCTCCATCTATCAGCAAGCTTGTGCTTCCCAGGGATCCCCAGGTTGCGTAGCAGTACACGGTCCCCAGGCTGCAGGTCTTGCACTCGAACCTTCAGATCGAAGTTCCTCTTGTTGCGGGCTCCCCTTTGGTCCGAGGCCGCCTGAGCTCGTTCATGGGCCACTTTCAAATTGTGTCTAAGTCGGTCCACATATCCCTTGTGGGAGGTAGCAGAGGCATGGTCTAGGGAAATGCCAAAGGCCAGATCCACCGGCAATCTTGCTTCTCTCCCAAACATGAGCCGGTAGGGGGAGTAACCCGTCACATCACTTGTGGTGCAGTTGTAAGCGTGCACCAAAGCTGATATGTGTTGGCTCCAGTGTTGCTTCTTCTCTGTCTCTAGAGTTCCAAGCATGTTTAGTAAGGTCCGATTAAACCTCTCAGGTTGGGCATCTCCTTGTGGATGATAAGGTGTAGTCCTGGTCTTCTCTACTCCCAATGAGTCCAGTAGGTTCCGGATCAGACGACTCTCAAAGTCCCTTCCTTGGTCTGAGTGGATTCTCTGTGGTAATCCATAGTGGAAAAAGTATTTTTCCATGAGCACCTTGGCCACAGTGGAGGCCTTTTGGTCTTTGGTGGGGAAAGCCTGGGCATAACGGGGGAAATGATCGGTTACCACCAGAACATTTCCCAATCCACTCAAATCGGGTTCGAGGCAGAGAAAGTCAATGCACACCAGTTCCATTGGACCCTGACTCTGTAGGTGACCCATTGGGGCAGCTTGATGGGGTAGAGTCTTCCTCTGGATGCATCGTGCACAAGAATGGTAATATTCCTCCACTTCTGCCCTCATACAGGGCCAATAGAACCGGCTTCTGACAAGCTGGAAAGTTCTCTCCGCCCCTAGATGGCCATGCTGGTCATGTAAGGCAATTAGTACCGTCTCTCGGTGCTTCTCTGGGAGAAACAACTGCCACTTATCTTCTGAGTTATCAGAGGGGCCCCTTCGGTAGACCACTCCCTGATGTACTTGTAGCTTATCCAACTCTTTCCTCAGCAGGCGAGCCTCCTTGGAAGGGTGATGTCGAAGTCCCTCTGGATTCTGGTTCTCCAAAGCTTCAAGGACCAATCTCCCCATGGGGTCTTCCAATTGGTCATACCTCAGCTCCTTTCTGGACAGCTTTGGCAGGAGTTCCTCTGCTAGTTGAGTTACCCCACAGTAGGGTTGAGGGACTCCCACTGCGGTGACTCCTATCTCCTCTGCTCTGGAGCCCCCTCTTGCTTGAAACTCAGCACCCTGACAGAGTGCTCGCACTCCTTCTGGTGCTACCTGGGTCCAGTCTTCCCAGTCATTGACCATGACATGAGATCTTCGGGACAGGGCATCTGCATCCCTATTTCCAGCCCCTGGTCTGTACTTTAGACTGAAGTTGAATCCGGATAATGCAGCCAACCATCTGTGTCCGGTTGCATCTAACTTTGCAGTAGTGAAGAGGTAGGTCAGAGGATTGTTATCTGTCTTTACAGTAAACTCCGCCCCATAGAGATAGTCCTTCAGTTTGTCTACTACTGCCCATTTGAGGGCCAAGAACTCCAATTTATGAGTGGGGTAGTTCTTCTCCGAGGGAGTCAGGCTCCGGCTCACATAGGCCACTGGTCGCAGCTGCTCTTCATACTCTTGATAGAGCACTCCGCCTAGGCCCTCATGACTGGCATCGACATGTAGCTCACATGGTCTGGTGGGGTCGGCATAGGCCAGGACTGGGGCCGTGGTAAGGCTCCTCTTCAAGGTTCGGAAAGCCTCTTCACACCTTGGGTTCCACTGATCTTGAACCGACTCACCGGCCCTCCTAGGTCCCAAGCCATCCTCTTCTCCTTCAGTCTTGAGCAATTCGTTTAGTGGCTTGGCAATCCGGGCAAACCCATCCACAAATCTTCTATAATAGGAGCAGAACCCCAGGAAAGATCTGAGCTCTTTGACTGTTGTCGGTCTTGGCCAAGAGGTAACTGCCTCCAACTTCTCAGGGTCTGTAGCCACTCCCTTTTCAGACACTATGTGTCCCAGATAGTTCACAGAGGATTGGTAAAACCGGCACTTCTCGGGAGAAAGCTTGAGTCCCTCTTCGCTGAGTCTTCTCAACACCTTCTCCAACCTGGCCTCATGTTCTTCCAAAGTCTTCCCAAAGACAATGACATCGTCCAAGTACACAAGGACTTCTATGAGGTTCATGTCTCCAACGGTCTTCTCCATGAGGCGTTGAAAGGTAGCAGGGGCTCCAGACAGGCCCTGAGGCATTCTGTTGAATTCAAAGAATCCCACTGGGGTTATGAAAGCTGTCTTCTCTCGGTCTTCCTGGTGCATGGGGATTTGGTAGTACCCACTCTTGAGGTCCATTACACTGAACCACTTGGCACCAGACAAACTCTGTAGGGCATCCTCTATTCTCGGTGTGGTATACTGGTCAGGGATGGTCCTCCTGTTGAGAGTCCTGTAGTCGATACAAAGCCTCAACGACCCATTCTTTTTCCTGACCACCACTATGGGGGAGGCATAGGGACTTCTAGACTCCCGAATCACACCAGTCTTCTTCAACTCTGCAAGCTGCTCCCTCAGATCCTCCAGATCAGCTAGAGGGACCCGCCTAACCCTTTCCCTGAAGGGTTTGTCTTCTTGGAGGCGGATTCGGTGGGTGGCACTCCTGGCACATCCCACATCAAACTCATCCTTTGAGAAAATCCTCTCCCATCTAGTCAGCTGGGCCTTGGCTCTCTCCTTCCAGGCTCCAGGTAGGTCCGGGTTCTCCATGGAAAGTTTTTCCCAAACATCTCCTCCTTCACCCGTTCCTTTTACTTCTGACCAGCTGACTGGGGCCGCAGGACTCACCTGCCCCAACAGCATCCTGGCAGGGATCTCTATGGGTCTCTCCGTAGGGTTTCTCACACTCACTGGGACTCTTCCTCGAGCCTTCTTCAGGGCCTTGATTGGAATCACTTCCGGTATCACTTCCAGGCCTGAGTGGTCCTCCCTTGGATCGGATTCCAGCATGACAAAGGGGCCAGGCTGCTCCCAGGTAAGCTTCACCGTGGCCCTGAGGCAGGCTACCTCTCCGGGCTGCAGCACCACTCCTTCTCTCCCAAGTCTCCACACCTTCCCTATCCCCTCTCCTGGGGTCTTCTGCTCTAGGACCAACCGTTGGTAGGCTGTCTTCAGCATGGGATGGATATTGGGATCTTGATGGTTTCTCGTCTTCACTAGAGGGGTCAGAAGTCTTCGCACCAGATCCGTATTGGTCCCTATGATGAGGGACATCTTGCTGGCCCCGGGCGGTCTAGGACACACAACTGCCAGGGTGTCAAACACCTCTGTTTTCCCCGCCACAGATAGATCGAAGGTCAGCTTTATGGGCAGGTAACCATCGTAGGGGAAACTCTGAGCTCCCAGGCCCCATATCTCCAGCTCTTCTATCTTCTGTATAGGCAAATGGCTCAAGTGCCTAGCATAGAAGTCTCTGTACAACAAAGTCACTTGAGCTCCAGTGTCCAGGAGGGCCTTCGTGTAGACTCCTTCCACCTGGATGGAGACAGTGGGGGACGGGCCGACCAATTCTTCTGGGTAGGGCCGGGTTGAGGCCACCCTCTTCTGGGGACCCGTCTTCATCCAGTTGGTTTTTGACTTTATTCTTTTTCGAGCCTGGTATGCATTGACCCTCCCCACAGTAATGGGAGTACAAACCCGCTGAGGGATGTTATTGTTTCTTATTTGTAGACATTCCTTCTGAGGGGTCTGGTTTTCTCTCTTTCTCTTCCTTCTATTCAGTTTGGAGTTCACTGAAAGGCATGGGCACCCGGTTGACTCCCTCACCGGGGCCCTCTGGCGGTTATCTATCTTCTTCTTCTTGGGACTGGAACATCTACTGGCGAAGTGGCCACTGCCCCCGCAGTTGTAGCATAGCATCTCTTCTCGGTCTCGAGTGGGGCTTGGTGTTGGTGTATCTGGAAACAACTCCTTCCTAGGACTTGGTTTCTCGGCTCCCCCTTGACCTTTCGCCATCATAGCAGTCAACATCTCCATCACCTGGGACATCTGTAACTTCAAAGTGTCCACCTCCTTATCTCTAGCGGGAGTCATGGCTGGTGTAACTATTGCTACCGGTTGTTTGACGGGCTCGGTGAGATGTTCTTCCCTTTTCTCTTCCAGTAGGGCCTCTTCCTCTCTGATCATTCGGATGAGGTCAGTGTACTCCAGATTCTTCCCATCCTGTTGGGCACGCAGTGTCCATGCAATAGGATCCATGGGTTGAGCTCCCCTCAGTACCTGTTGAGCACGGGCCTCATCTACTTTCCCTGGGCTGATCCCCTTCCTTAGGATCATCCTATGCAGGATTTTATCTAAACGTCCCATGTAGTCTGATAGTTTTTCACCTTTCTTCTGGTAGCAATGCTCTAACTGATAAGCAAGCTCAGAGATTTTCTCTGTCCCACCAAACACATTCTGTAATACATCTAGGTACTCCTGCGCATTACAGTCTGTCTTGCTCATCTTCAGGTTGCGTACGGCCTCTAGAGCAGGCCCCTTTAGACTTTCCACAATCCTCTGCTTCTTTCTGCACTCTGGAACTTCCCATTCCTCTAGTGCCTGAGTTGCGCTATCTAACCACTCTTCAAATCCCTCTTCTTCCGAAGGTACAGGTTTCCTCCCTGAAAACATCCGGAGTTTTCTGTACCCCGACATCGGGAAATCTGTGGGATCCTTCTTGCACTGGGCCACAATCTCCCCCAGGACAGCACACAGTTCTGCGCTAAGGGTGGCCGGTGCTGGTCTGAGACTCTCGGGTGAGGTACGGGCCGCAGCCTGCGGTGATCCCGTTGGCGATGGCTCCTCCTTTGTTGCGTGCGTCAACCTATAGGATCTGTTGTCTTGTGTCCGCACGCAGTTGCGCTTGCAAGCCTCCGGCATCCCATCCCAGTATTCCACTAGCACGTACTGATATGAGATGTCTGGGTCTGATTTTATCTCCATCACCCATGGTTCATGGTCTGGGGACACTGACTTCATTAACTCCTCTACGGTCTCAGTCGACCATTTCTCCCCTGGGAGGCTAATGACCACTGACTGACTTGGGTTGGCCTTAGCCGCTTCACACCACGCTCTGACTCCCTGTGGGTCCATGCCGGTACCTCACCGTTGTTCACCGATGTCTCAGAAATCCCAGATTTACGAGCCCCCATGTATAGCGATACACTCACTTAAGAGGGCCGCAAGTTTGGTTTGGGCCCTGAGCACAGCTCCGCCAACCCCCACCGGCAATCTGCTCTACCCACTCTGGCACAGTTAGTATCTAGCAATACACATTAAATCGCTTATACTCTGAATATGTGTGTGCGTGGGTGGATAACTCAAGCTCATAGACAAACTTTGAAAGTATATAACTGACTTTACTTGTTGTTTTATAAAAGGAATAACATGAATCGAACATTTGGTTTGCAACACATAAGCAGGTCCCTGCAGTAACCAGTAATAAAGATAAACAGAGTAATCAGCATAATAAAGTATTGCTATGCAACTCTAGCGCTGCCCTTTTTCAGCTACTTCCCCGCATGGGTAAACTAACACCCAGCACTATCTACCTATGCAGTCAGGCCTGACTGATCTAGATGGAAGTCCAGTGAAACAATATTCGCTAGCAATCTTTCGGTGGTGCACTTGAAGAACAACTTTGTAATCAAAACGAATAATAAAGATAAAGTATCTGTCTTTAAACAGCTCTCACCACCCGGACAAGTCCGAGTCCGTTTCCTCCGCCGATTCGTCTAGGAACAGGAATCCACCGACCTCCGAGTCTTCAATCCTTCTGGTGTACTGCAGCAAGGATGAGAAAATGTCTGTCAGGTGCAGCTAGGCTGGCAGAGGGCTCTTTGGAAAAGAGCACAAGGCCCAGGCTTCAGGCCTTGTGCCTCCAGCAGTTCAGCACAGACCTCCTCTTGCTAGGAGAGGGGGGTTGTCCAAAGAGAGCGAACTAGGCCTCTCCCCCTCCTTATATGCCCTCCCCCATGAGTCTCTGGGGCATAACTCCAAACATCCTGGGAACCAGCGGGGTTCTGGGAACAGTAGTTTTATAGTCCTTAAAGAGACCCCGCTACACAGATAAGAGGATGGGTACTCTTACCGTAAACCGTGGACACATACACCATAAGGCAATGTGTCATGCGAGCTTTGGAGGCTAAAAGGCCAATGATGGTAGGTGCCCAACTCAATGGTATCTCCCAAAGTGTGGCTAGAATCTACATCCGCTTCAATCGGAGTCCACAATTCCAAACTTGCAGCTCCAATATGGATGGAAGACCAAACTCAATCCCTCAAAAGTTAATCCGAGGATATCTGTGAGGTACCAAACATGGGGAAGAAAAAGATATGGAAGCGCTCCACATAGTATAGATCAACCAATGAAGGTTTATTGGAATTAAAAACACCATACAAAAATGGTAAAGCATAAAAAATTACGTGATAAATAAAAAGCAATATGGGAAGCAGAAAGTGCTGGCCCTATGTGTTTTGACTGCTAAGTCTTCTACTGGGGCATATCCTGACCTCCCCATATTACCACTATATAAAGACTACACAATATTGCAAAATTGGACCATTAGAGAGGACCGACCCCCTCATGGCGGACCTGGAAATAACCCAATTTTTCCTATCAAAGGTGCATAGGGTAATAATATACTGAACAGATCCACATATTAATGAAAGTAATGGTAATAATAGTAAACATATTAAACAGATCCACCTTAATAAAAGCGCAGAAAATGTCTTACGACCGAGAGCAAAAACCCTGTATAGAGGCTGGAGTGCAACCCACAGCAACATGTCCGCTCCGTTTGCACTCCACACCTCGTGGTGAGAATCGGAAGTGGCGAAAACGTCACCTCTGCTCCAACACAATGTTAGACAAGTTATATTTAGACAAATCCACATGACATTAACAGTGAGGATAATAGCAATAAACAAATCCGCCCCATTAAAAATGCAGAAAATGTAAAAATCCTACAAATGAGAGAAAAAAACCCACACATAGAGGCTGGAGCGCAACCCACAGTAACATGTCCACTCTGTTTGCACGCCACGCTGCATAGTCAGAAGCGGAAGTGACGAAAACATCACCTCCACTCTAACACAAAGCTAAATGTGTCATGTTTGTGCTCACAGCCTCATGGTGAACGCTATATGTCACTTCCGCTCTGACCAATACACCGCCATTTCCAAGCCTCGCTCTGGATGGCAGAGAGGCTGCTGGTGACGTCACTCACTCATTCCATTCAAACCACATAGCAAACAAGGACACAGTCTCTGCCCGGTCACGTGAAACATCACCAATCAGAAACCGAGGAGCGGTGACACCAAAAACACCACCCATCCTCGGACGTATGGCATCCACAGACACTGGCGTAATAGCGTCAGAAGAAGGGGGGAAAGAACATCCCAAAAACCATACAAAAAGGGAGAAATGTATAATTGGGAGTAACAAAACACTACTGACTATGCTAAGTACATAAAAGGCACAAATACAATCATATCACCATGAAAACAAATCTACCATGGCGACATGATGCAGCACCATCTAGTGGGCATAAATACTATCAGCTAACACTGAATTACATAATAATTTTTGCGCTCCCACCAAGATAATCAAACAAACTATGATCCAATCCCAGTGTGACCGCACACAATAAGGAAGAATGCAAATTATGGGGCCACTAAAAATTTATCTAAATAGATAGCCCCAAAAGGGAACCAAACATGAACCCATAAAAGACCTTACTAAAACAGGGGCACTCCGCATGCCCAAAACCGACAGGGAGAAAGGTGCCACTCATGCCTGGTCTATGAAACAGTTGATATCCCAATCAATGTTCATATCGTGGGCCGAGTAGCACCTTAACTCGTATATCCAATAGGTTTCGAGCTGCAAAACGCCCCTGAGGTTGGACTCACCCCTCCAATGCGGGATAAATTTATCAATAACCTGGATCAGTGTCCCTGTCAGGTCTTTGTCGTGATGCTCCAAATAGGGCCGGGGAACACTATGCTTGTCACAACCTTTTTTGATCTTTGCTATATGTTCGTTAACACGAACAGAAAAAGTCCTTTTAAGTGCATCCCACATATTGCCTCTTACAAGGACAAGTAATCAAATAAACAATATATTTTGTGGCGCATGTAGTGAAATGCTGTAAATTGTAAATTGTAATTTCGGGATGTTACAGTGGAAACAAATGTTTCCGATTTACGTCTGGAAACGTTATGTAAACACACATTACATTTCCTGCAGGGAAAATAACCCTTGCATTCAGAAAAAAAGGAAACCTCCCTAGGGGGATCCATAGTGTTAGGGGTTATCTCTCCCCGAATGGAGCGAGTGCCCCTATAAATAATACCAGCCTGATCCAGTAGAACGGGTCCCAAGACCCTATCATTATGCAGAACCTTCCAATGTCTGTTGAATATCTTCTTAATCTCTCTGTGTTGCACAGAAAAAGATGTAAAAAAGGACCATTTAAAATGGTTCTCCCTCACCTCTTTAGGTTGACTAACCAATAGAGAGTTCCTATCTACCTCCTTCACAGCCTGGATGTCTTTATCTAGCTCCTTGGACCTATAGCCTTTCTCCAGAAATCTCTGTCTCAAAACCAAGGACTGTGAAAGAAAATCATTCACATTAGAACAGTTGCATCGAAGATGCAAAAACTGTCCTTTGGGGATGGACTTAAGCCATTGTTGGTGATTGTAACTTTCGACTGGAATGTATCCATTCAGGTCGGTGGTCTTGAAGAAAGTCCTAAACACCAGCTGTCGATCAATAACTGAAATGTAAAGATCTAAAAAATTTATGGTTCTCGGACTTGCCTCAAAGCTCAAAACAATGCCCCGTTCATTGGCATTCAAATCCAACATAAAGCCCTCAAGGGATGTAAGGTCCCCTCTCCATAGGAGGAGGATGTCATCTATATACCTGGCCCACCAATTCTGGTAGTTTGTGGGCATAGACGACATCCTCCTCCCACTGGACCATAAATAAGTTGGCTAGACCGGGGGCATATTTAGCCCCTATTGCTACACCCTTAATTTGAGAATAAAATACGTCCTGGAATCAGAAATAATTATGTTCGGTGGCGAACCTAAGTAATTCCATAATATAGTTCCTATGAATCAGAGGAAAAGCTGAATTTCTAGACAAAAATAACTCCACTGCAGCCAAACCCAGGTCCTGTGGGATCGATGTATAGAGTGCAGATACATCAGCCGTTACGAAGAGGAGATCGTCATAGTAATCAACTCTCTCTAGTAGATTATTGGTGTCCTGGGTATCTTTAAGGTAGGAAGGTATTTCTTTCAATAATGGCTGTAAGAAAAAATCTATATACCTTCCGAATTTTTCTAAGTAACGGAGTCAATCCCACTGATGATCGGTCAACCGGGGGGATTGGTCGGGTTCTTGTGAACCTTCAGAAGGTAATAGATAATGGGAATCCTAGGTGCAGAAGGGACCAAGTACTCGTTCTTTTTTATTCAAAATATTTGAGGAAAAACCTTCATTGACTATTGCTGCGGACATAGTTCGATCATGTGTAGCCTACTCTGACGGACAAGGTACCACTCATGCTCACAATCAAATTCGGACACGGAAGCGATTGCTCAGGTAAAACTGCCGCTAGTTATCTATATAGCACATTCGTTAAATGTTAAAAATTCTTTCATGCAGCGCATTCTCTTGTTCTTTACAATGCTGCAAGAATGAAGTTGTTTTGATGCTCATATTCACACACACTTCTCCCGAACGTATTTCTTTATTCTTTTTACTAATTTCAGCAATACAATTTTTTAAATCGTCACATCTACCCAATCTTTTTTTTTTTTTTTTTTTTGTGGTTGTTTTTTTTAATCAACATCTCCTTTTTTGACAGTTTGCTCATATATGCATTTTTTTTGGTGTGTTTTGTGTGTCAACTTACCACAACACCATTATTATCTTTTTAATTTTGTTTTTCTTTTTTAATCTACAGGAGGTTGTTTGGTGTTGGTGCCCCTTGTTATTCATTTCACTTTGAATTTTTGAAATGTACCTGCCTGCTCACAAATAAACTGTCCTTTTTGAAGTAAAACACATACGCAATATTTCTTCAACCCAAAAAAAACTTTATTTAGGTGTCAAACAAATAAACAGGAAGGAAACGCTGGAGAAACTGGTAAATTTGGCAAAGCCTCTGGCCCCCAGGGAAGACATGAACTAATTTGAAAATGCAAAATTGGTGGCCTGAGGTTTACATATCTCAGGGAGAGCAGTCTGGTCCAGAAGTCCTAGAGATCAGGAAGAGCAGATGCCATCTATGTCCCCAGGCTGTGGTTCTACAAGAGGCTGCATCTTCTGTCAGACCAGACTGAACCCAGGCCATAACTCTCTGGTCTTCCTTGGGCACTTCCCTCCAGGCTTCCTTCCAGGCTGTGGCTCGGCTCCTGTAGTTGTGGCAGGAGGAGGAGGAGGAGGGCGATGGTCGTCCTCCTGGCTGCCACTTGCCACAGCCTCCTCCCGGCTGAGGTCTTCCTGTGTATGAAAATGGGACATCGTTTTAGTTTTTTGGTCATCAATCACACAATTTTGTGCTCATGACTGTTGCAAATTGAATGTTACCAAATAGAACAGACTATCATTCTGAGCCCAGCATTTTTCATTCTTGTCCCAATCATTTTTGGTCACTACTGTCTATTGAGATGTAAACCACTTTGTTAAATCACAACTTAGTGATCAATAATAACGTCTAGTTAGCATCATTAAATGTACGACAAGAAATTTGTTCAACAATGCTAAGTCTCAAGCTGAGCCCCTCCACATGTTGTTGCCTGGAAGGCCCAGGTTGGACATCGGAAGCCTCAGTTAGGGGTGAAGGAAGCCTTGAAGGAAGACGGTCGAGTGGTGGCCATGGTTCCCCCTGCTCTACCAGAAAATTCAGCGTCTCGTAGTACACCATCCTGGGGACATAAATGGCATCTGGATCTCCTGATCTCAGGGAATCCTGGTGCTTCTTTCGCTCCCTGAGATATGTACTCTTCAGGGCACCATTTTTAAACATCACATAGGTCATGTCTGCCGTGGGGACCATGATCCGCACCAAAGCAAGAAGTTTCTCCAGCGCTGCCTTCCTCTTTATTCGGTCATTATAAAAGGGGTTGTTCTTCTGCCACAGGCAGGGCACCTCCCTGAGCAGATCAATGAATAGCCCCATAAAATTGGAGTTCTTGAAGGGATCCATCTTGTCTGCAAGACACAACACAAGACAAATCCTAATAATAATAATGCCATGCTAAAGTCTCCTAATCTTGTCCCAACATAGGCCTATATAGAAGCAGTATAGGCTAGTGATGTACCAAGTTAAAAATTGTGCCTTCATTTGCACGATCGGCGCGTCAGCTCCTCACTCTACACACAGATTGTACGTACGATGCACACGTGTTGCGTTTTATCTACAGTGCGCATGCGTGAAACTCCGCCCGCCCCTGACGTTCTTTCTAGACTATTCCCCTTCTCTTTTGGCACAGTGGGGAGAGCACATGGCGGAGAGAATGCAGATGGGCAATCAGAGTTCCACTAAGGAGGAGGAGGGCGAGGAAAGCCCGGAGCTGGAAACGATCCTGGAGAAGAAGATTTAAGGCCTCAAATATGTCTTTTGGAGAGATGTTGGAGATGGTGGACATATTGAAGAGGACCGACTATGATGGGAAGTATGGACCTTACCCAAACCCAAATATCAGAAAGGCCAAGATCATGACTAAATTTGTGAGTCTTCAGAAGAATTTTGGGGTACGACGATCCAAGGATCAACTGAGAAAACGCTGGTCAGACCTGAAACTGAGGGAGCACGAACAGTACAGAAGGATCAAGCGTGTTCTTCAAAAAAGTAAGTAGTTGTCGTGTGTTCATATGATTAGTATTGCTTGCATACTGCTCCATGTGCTTTGATTTAATGTTGTACAGTTTAAAATGGCCACATTCAAGTTCATGGGTTCAATCGTTCATAAGAAACATCGTTCGTTAGCCCACTCCCAACACAATGTTTTCTCAAATTACACTTCACTACATTTCTTCACACTGCCGGTAAGTATTCCAGCTTTAGAAAGTGTCCAAAATAATGTTCTCACCTTTGAACTTGGCCAAAAAACACAATTGTACAATGCTTCCAAGCAATGTTTCATATTCCTATTTCTGCCCTCTGTGTGCTAAGTATTACTTTTTTACATTCTCATAGGGGAAAGAAGACTCGGGAAGTCTGAGGACACCAGGCACCCCACACCTCCCAAAGAAGGCGAAAATTCCAACACCAGAAGCAGAGGTGCAGGAGGAGGAAGGAGAGATTGTTGAAGTTGGACAAATTGTCACCACAACAGTTGAGTGTCGGAGACCACAGCTTCCGGTAAGCTAATCAATGTATGTCGGCATATTTATAATACATGGTGTGTTTATTTTTGTTTTTTAGGTGATGTGGAAGAAGAATCACATTTTACCAGTGAAAGTGCCCAGATCCTGATTGGGGAGATAATGGGGTGAAATTGCGATTTAGAAATTATACAGAAAAACATCAATGATGTTCAACATAAAATGAAGGACATCATTGATGTTTTGGGGAGAGTTTGAAACACCCCAAACTAGCTTGGGTTTTTTGTTTTTCAAACAAACAACTTTTGTATTTTACTAAAAGCCAAATTTGGAAGATGCACACAGTGTGTCAACATGTGCTATCTCCCATCATGGGGGATTAATGTACGTGTTTTGTGGAAAGTGGCTGAGATGAAGGGGTTGCACCCCCAAAACATGTACATTGATCCCCCATGATGGGAGCACATGTTGACACACTGTGTGCATCTTCCAAATTGGGCTTTTCCAGGGGTGACATCCCATGTGATGAAGGCAAGATCAGCCCAGTTTGTACATACTCATGTCTGATATTGTCTTCACTTTTCAAAGTTGAACTTTGTAAGTTCCTGTGTTCTGTATGTTATGCTTTGATACATGCCTGTTTACACAAAAACGCCAAGTTGCAAAAAAGTTACCGAAAATAATGTTTTTGATACACCCAATATGTTGGTTTGTTGTAAAACCCTTTTCTAAACGCACATGTGAATGTGCGTTGATTAAAAAGTGTAATTATCAACAATGTGTGGCTTCCTTTTTCAATGCGCAAAAGCTGTATTTGTACTAAAGTTGTTGTTTTTGTGACAATGGGTGTTATTTACTAAAGGCAAATCCACTTTGCACTCTAAGTGCAGTTTCAGGTGCACTTTTGCAGTGCACTTGTAGTGCATAGTGGATGTGCCTTTAGTAAATAACACCCACAGTGATGTGTAAATTTCCCGAATCACGCCATTTTCATGACCCCACATATTTCTGCCATGGTGCTGAAAATAAGCAATATTTTTGTCAGTAATGCACTACATACATTAGCAACAAAAAGAAGGTGTGTGTGTAGCAGACCCAAAACATAATAAGATTATCTGAAGAAGAGACTGTCAACTCATCTCGCTCAGAACTTGGGTTTGCACTGTTGTAGAGAAAGGCCCAACAAAAAAAAGCAAAAAGACCTAGGAGACACCTAAAAACAAGCCAAGCAGTAAATGAGAACAAAGATTACTGTACTTTCAAAGAAAAATGTATTAAAAAAATGCCTCTCAGACATTGTCTGACATATCAATGGCCCCCCTACCCACAAAGTACTCCATGTATTGGGTTCTGACCTCGTGGGCGCTTTGGGGGGGGGGCAAGCCAGGACGAGCAACTTCAAGGGCCGTGAGATTGTCATTTTCAGGCAAGTCTGCATCTGGGCCAACTGAGACCACATAGTTAGCTGAATGTCTTTTCAAGAAATTGTGCAGAACACAGCAGGCAAGCACTATGTGATTGAGTTTATATTCCGCCATGTCGATTGGCATCAAAAATAGGCGGAACCGGCTGGCCAGTATTCCAAAAGTGTTCTCCATGACTCTTCTGGCTCTGGCCAGTCGGAAATTAAAGATCCTCTGATCCGGGGTGAGGGTCCTCATCGGGAAAGGCCGCATCAGGTAGTTTGCCAGGGCAAACGCCTCATCTGCAACGAATATGAACGGGAGTTCTTGTACATTCTCGTCTGGGGGTGGCAAGCCCAGACTGCCACTCTGGAGACGCCAGTAGAATTCCGTCCGTGAGAACACTCCACCATCCGACATCTGGCCATTTTGCCCCACGTCCACATAAAGGAAGTCATAGGTGGCTGACACCACCGCCAACATCACGATTTTATTAAACCCCTTGTAATTATAATAGTACGACCCCGAGTTGGGGGGTGGGACGATGCGGACGTGTTTCCCATCGATTGCACCTCCACAATTGGGAAAGTCCCAACGGCTGGCAAAGTGGGAGGCCACAGTCTGCCATTCCTGTGGCCTGGAAGGAAACTGTGGAGTGAAACAAGACAAAAAAATGAGTAATTTGGCACATCAACATTGCAAGCAGATTAGACACAAACATTTTTGGCCAAGATCAGTATAACATTTTGGGAAATTAGTATTTAAAGCCTAAAGTATAAGGTCCCCTTATCAGAGTCATCTTACCTTCATATAGTCCTTCTGTAGGACCTGAATGATGGCAGAACAGGTCTCTGGAATAATGATTCCCAGAGCCTGGGGGGAGATGCCTGTGGAGAATTTCAGGTCCTGAAGGCTTCTCCCTGTCGCCAAGTAGCGCAACGTGGCGATGAGCCTCTGCTCCGGAGTGATGGCTTGCCGCATGCAGATATCCTGCCTGCTGATATAAGGGGACAGCAAAGCCAGCAGACAGTGAAAAACAGGGGCCGTCATCCGGAGATAATTTCTGAAATCATCAGGATTATTCTCCTGGATCTCACGGAGCAAAGGCATGTGCGAGAACTGGTCACGCTGGCGCAACCAATTCTTGGTCCACAAACGCCTCCTCGCCCTGTTCATGGACCGGGTTTGTTTGAAAGATAAAAGCCCAACATCAAGCCCCTGCACAGCACAAACTGTACGACGAGTACGTACACGAAACATGGTTTAAAACGGTCGGCTGGTCAGAACGGACAACAGAAAGCACCGATAAACAGCAATGCCCGAAAGAACGACCTGAAAAGCAGAAGCAAACAGACAATAAGCAATGCAAATCAAAGCATACTATACCAAGATATAGTCCACAATGAGAAATAAATGCTTACTGACTACACGCACTGATAATCAGATACGCACCCACAAGCACAAACTGAAGAGCAGTAACAAACTGAAGCACAAATCTGAAAAGCGCGAATCGTCTCTCACCAAACTTCTACTAACACGCGATAAACACAAGATCAGCAGAAGGAGCCCAAAGGGTGCCAGACGTGGTGCTGAACTTCCTTTTTCTAGTCCCGTCATAAGCGGCTTACATCACCGTGTTCTTGGCAACTGGAACTTCCGACAACTTAATCCGACCGTGTGTATGCAACATCACTTCCGGACTAAATCCGTCTGAATTTCTCAGACGAATTTGGTTGCCAGAATGTCTGACCGTGTGTACAAGGGCTTAGACATGTTGACAATTATTGATGGGGATATTTGTATAGTCCTTTGAGCATCTCTAGGGGACACTCCTTTAATATCACATAGCAGCTACCTGTTCAATTTATGATCCTCATAGTTCTTACTTGTTTACTAGCAAGGCAGCAAAACAAGTTTGACTCACTTGGTAACCCCCCTGGCATTATTCTTGTGGTTTTCTCACTTCTACTCTAGTGTATGTAAGCTCATACCTGTCTACAGTTCTATTTTGTTGGTATTTGACAACTTCTCCCATTGGTAAATATGTACCCAACTACTCCCCTCTTTTCTTTTGGGCAGTGGCGGTGCATGCATAAATGGCGCAGGAGCGCCGCCCCCCCCCCCCCTGCACCACCCTAATCACCATAGATATATCTATGGTCGCTGCTGACATCTGCTATTCAGATGCCTGGCCCATTTTAAGGCATCAGGCATCTGAATTACACCAGCGGGGGTGTTTTATGGAAGCACCTGATTAGAGCCATAGGCTCCAATAGGCGCCCAAAAATGAGAGAAGCGGGTGCAACGCTGTGCTGTTGGCTTCTCACTCAGCTGTATGTTAGCAAAGCTAACACTGAAATGCCTCTCAGCCAATGAGGTTGCCAGACCTGTGTTAACTGTCACTTGATTGGCTGAAATGACAGGCACTGTGATTGGACGCCTAGGCATCCAATCATAGCAGAGGAAGAGAGGAGGAGCGGGAGGGAGAAGACATTGGGGGCGGGGAAGAAATGAAGGACACCTGACACTGCTTGCCGCCTGGCGCCATCACCCTCACAAGAAAAGGTAAGTGCGGGTGGACTGGCGCATGGCCCAGTGGCAGCATTTGGGGCACAGTGGCAACATTTGAGGAACAGTGGCAGCATTTGGGGCACAGTGGCAGCATTTAATGGGCATAGTGGCAACATTTGAGGAACAGTGGCAGCATTTGGGGCACAGTGGAAGCATTTGATGGGAAAAGTGGCTGCGTTTGATGGGCACAGTGGCTGCGTTTGATGGGCACAGTGGCTGAGCTTGATGGGCACAGCAGCTGTGTTTGGTACAGTGGCTGCAATTGATGGTAGAGTGAGGCTGCAATTGATGGGGGGGATTTGTTTTCCGAATTTTTCCATTTGTTTGCGCCAGCCGCCACTTCTTTTGGGGCTGCTACACATTTAGTTGTCATGTCCCAGGGCACAAAGGCAATGGAGCTGAGTTTACTCACAAACAGTTCTAAGTTCTAACTTATGTAAAAATCACATAGACTACCTTTTAAACAAACCAAAGCAAAATGTGTCAAGTGCATGTTTGATGCTACCAAACAGAACATTTATGGAAGTCCTCTGTTCTAAATTTTCATGGAGATATTACACGATTGAACACTGCAATGTCTGAAGAAAAATTAAAGGCCATCTAGTTGCATACCCACACAAAATTTCATAAAATCTTGTTCTAATAGATAACTTATGGCAACCTAACTATGAAGCTGTGCAAATATAGTTATAACTTATTAATTGGCTTTCTCTTGGGAGATGGGAGGCTTCCCTTATTCCTCTTACCCTCAGTCCCCCATGCCTCCCTTCTCTTTCCTTTCTTGTTTGCAATATTCTGCTCTTTTTTCCCTTTCCAGTATCTAGTTACTCAAATACATTATTTTCCGTGTTCTTGCTATATTCCCTTTGGGTAGTATATATAAAGTAAATATGCATTTTGGAACCAACTTAGTCCCACTACCTGTAGGCACGTATGCACTGATAGAGTGGAGGAAAGGAATCCCTACTGCCAAAAAGATTAACCTAACATACACTGGGCCCAGATATCAAAAAACTGAGGGCTTTTAAGGAAAGCAACCAGTGACAGCCAGAGAGGACAACTTTTAGCAGTGGCTGAATCAAGCCACACAAGCTTTAGATGCATGGGACCTTCCCGAGGCCCAGAAGAAACAGAGTTACTGACAGCTTTATATACACTGCGCATGCGTGAAACTCCACCCGCATCGCCCGCCCCTGATGTTCTTTCTAGAATATTCCCCGCCCCGTCTCTTTCATCGCAGTGGGAGAGGAACATGGTGGAGACACACCAGGTGCATAATAATAGCAGTAACAAGGAGGAGAAAAGCCTGGAACCAGGAACGTTCCGATCCCGGAGGAGATTTAAGGCCACAAATATGTCCTTTGCTGAGATGTTGGAGATGGTCGACATCTTGAGGAGGAACGACTATGATGGGAATTATGGTCCATACCCAAACCCAAATCTGAGAAAGGCCAAGATCATGACTAAAGTTGTGAAGAGTCTCTACAGGAATTTTGGGGTAGGACGATCCAAGGATCAATTGAGGAAACGCTGGTCGGACCTCAAATTAAGGGAGCAGGATCAGTATAGGAAGATCAAGAAAGTTCTTCGAAAAAGTAAGTATTTGTCGTGTGTTCCTATTATTATTAATATTGCATGCTGCGCCATGTGTTTTTCTTTATGATGTTGTACATGTAAAAATGGATACTTTCATGTTCATACGCACAGCAATCAGTCGTAGTAAACATCGTTTGTTTCCCAAATAAATACAATGTTTTCCCAGATACCTGATTAAATACATTTGTTCATGCTAATTTTGAATTTAATAAAATAGGTTTAGGATATTGTTGTCTAGATGTGTTTGAATCTAGAAGGAATATCAAACTAGATTCAGTGTAATGTATGGAGATGACAGTCAGCAGCTGTTTACATATCTGGACTCAGGTGCACTAGTGTGGGACACAAGAACAAACTTTTTAGGGTGTCAAACACAGGTACTCCATTGGATACTCGGGGGTCCAAAAAAGGTAAGTATTCCAGCTTTAATAAGGGCATAAATCATGTCTTCAGCTTGGAATTCTGCCCAAACAGACAATTGTACCCCACTTCCAAGCAATGTTTATCATTCATATTTGTTGCCTCAAACATCTGAGTGCTAAGTATACCTTTTGGTATATATAGGGGAGCAAAAAATCGGGAAATATGAGGTCACCAGGGACCCCCCACCTCAGGAAGAAGGGGAACAGAGGTCACAACCAGAGGATGTAGAGGAAGGAGAGGTGGTCGAGATTGAGACCACAACAGGTGAGTGTCTGACACCCCAGCTTCAGGTAATAAGACAATACATGGTGTGTTTTTTTGATTTGTAGGTGATGTATTTTGTAATTTTGAAGATGCACACAGTATGTCAACATGTGCTATCTGCCATCAGGGGATATCAATGTACGTGTTTTGTGCCTGCAACCCCTTCCTCAAAACTAAAGTAGATGAGAGGAAGGGGTTGCACCCCCAAAACACATCCATTTGTCCCCCATGATGGGAGATAGCACATGTTGACATTAGGCATGGGATCAGAATGAGAATCCCCAGTTTGACTCCCAATTTGTGTGCATCTTTAAAATTAGGCTTTTACAGGGGTGACTTTGAATGTGTACGGAGTAAAAGGATTTTTACTCAACAGTGTGTGGCTTCTTCTTTCAATGATCAATACCATTTTTTGTGTTTAAATTGGTGTTTACAGTGTCAATGGGTGTTAGATAATAATGTACAAACCACTTGGCACTACAAGTGCACTAGGAGACAAAAAGAAAAACAAAAAAAATGAAACACAAGCAGGAAATCAAAATCGATATTTTTGCAAATTAAATCTAAAATGTATTCAATATGTGCTGGCAAAGCAATAGCCCCCCTTCCTGAAAAATATTGCACATAATTTTGTCGCACTTCACAGGCGCTTTGGGGGGGCAAGCCAGGACGGGCCGCTTCCAGGGACGTCACTGTTTGCTGAAGTTTGGCGTGAGGTCCAACTGTGACCACATAATTTGGGTTGTTTCTTTTCAAAAAGTTATGCAGGATGCAACAAGATAAGATGATAGTATTAAGTTTGTATTCCGCCATATTAATGGCCTTTTGAAACAGGCGGAACCGGCTGGCCAGAATCCCAAACGCGTTCTCCACAACTCTTCTGACTCTGTCCAGCCAGTAATTAAAAACCCTATTCTCAGGGGTGAGGGTCCTCTTGGGGATTGGCCTCATGACATGGTTTCCCAGACCGAAAGCCTCATCTGCTACGAAGACAAATGGCAGTCCTTTGACATTCTCCTCCGGGGGTGGCAATCCCAAGCCACCACTCTCGAGACGTTGGTAAAACTCGGTCCAGGTAAATACTCCTCCATCCGGCCATTCCTCCCCATGTCCACATATAGAAACTCACTTTTCGCCGACACCACTGCCCTCAACACGATACTATGAAACTCCTTATAGTTAAAATAGTATGACCCCGAATGGATTGGTGGGACGTGATTCCCATCGATTGCCCCTCCGCAGTTAGCAAAATCCCACTGCTGGGCAAATTGGGAGGCCACAGTCTGCCATTCCTGTGGCGTTGAAGGAAACTGTGGAGTCAAACAAGAAAAATCTAATTAGTAAATTTGCACAGAAACATTACAAGCAGATTATACACAAACATTGTTGGCCAACATCAGTATAACATTTCTTGTAAAGAGTATTTAAAGGCTAAAATATAAGGTCCACTTATCAGATGTATCATCCCCTCAGATGGCCCCTTGAAAATATTTTACACCTCTAGTGTAGCCTATTCCATAGCCAGGCTATTAAAAGTAGTCCAATTGGATTGGGGTGCTGTTACTGACCTTGCCATAGAAGAATTCACCTGATAAGAGACAAAAATCAAACAGAAAATTCCACGGCACCCTGCACCTTGTATCATGAGTCTTTGCATTGGTATCCTGTTGCACCTATCAGAAGCTGCATTTTCAGTGAAGTCTCCCTGAGAAATACTGCTGGAATGCCCCATAGGGCCAATATTGACATAAACAAACCAATAATTGATTTTGCTTCCCTGGCAAGAAGACCAATTTTAACTGACTAAGTGGTTCTCTGCCCACAAAAAGTTTATTTGCAAGATTTAACAAGAAAAGACTTGGTGTCCCTTTGTCAGGCAATGTAGGTTACTAATGTCTTGTTGTCAACCTTACTCAGGCCTCCTCAAAGATCCTGAAAGGCTTGCAATGCTAGAAAAGGCTTCCTTCCATTCAAGATATTTTGGGAGTCTGTGCTTCACCGCTCTCCAATGGTCCTTGCACTTGTTTCTGCAGATCTTGGACTCCCCAGCCCCAGAGACTGACATCTGGCTTCAGAATCATCCTATCTCCTGGGCTGAGAGGCATGCCTCCAAAAGCCCAGTGGCAATGTCCAAAATTCCAGTTCTTGTTGAATTTGTATAGACACAAAGATTTTCTGATCCTTAGATAGCCCAGCTAATAGGCTAAAGAAGGCAAAGTTTAAACTCCCTCATGTACCACCTGGCCCAAGGTACCACCACTGCCAACAAGATCTTTCAAAAAGATTCCTGGGACTGTGCCAATTCTGTAAAAAGCACCTGAACTGGAAGTGACATCTGGCCACTGAAAATCACACATGCCTCTGGTGCACGGCATTTATCAGTACATGAAAATATGAGTCAGCAGGTCGATTGATACCAACTGGTCCTCCAGCTGAACTGTCCCTGTGAATGTCTGCAACCATTTGAACCGATTGGCATATATGAACACATTTGATTCCTTCAAACTAAAACAGGCCAGAAGGCTCCTGCCATAAGTACTAGAAAAAAACTGGGGAGAAAGGCCCCCAGATGATTCCATGTTTTTGGCATCACTGGCATGATGGCCTTGTAGCATTATAAAAATATTGTCAATATCTTCTCTTCTAAGATCTGTTGGACATAGATTACATGGATTCAGTGGTCAGCTTTGGAACTTTGTACACCACCCACCTGTCTTCTGGACCCAATGGCCAGACTGTTGACAGTTGACTGTACTATAATGCGCTGTACTGATGTGAACTATGTAACTGGAATCAAAGTTAAACACTGTCCATGCGTATGCACTGGATGGCATTTGGTGTGAACAAGTCCACTTTCTCATACATAGGATCTCTGAAGGCAATCAAGTTATAAAAAGGCAAAGGCACTTGCTGCACCAGACACTAGAGGGCAGCATCCACCCTGGAAGTGCAGTGCATAAACATAGAGCAGCCATCATATAGATAAAGTTTAGAGAACCTGTTACTGTAAATTGGTCCTCTGACAAGGCATCTGTCATCCTTCATCAACGAGTGTTTTACGCTCTGCCATTATGGGACAATGTCATCCTTCATCAATGAGCACTTTACACTCTATCATTATGGATGTTGCTTGTGGTATGGATATTTGTAGCATCCTTTCTGCAATAGCTGCCTTAATCAGGCTTAGAATTTTGCACAACCACATTCTCGTGAGGCAACCTGGGCAATTTCATCTTTCATGCTTAAGTGGATGGGAACCTAATTCATGGAATTTGAGCTGGGCACATATACCTTCAGTGTTCTGTTATCTCTCTTCAAAGAGATAAGTCATGTAGCTCTCTTCTGACCCTTCCTCTATTATCAGCCAGATAACTCCTGACAATTTCTTGGGCACATCAGAAAAAAAGCAGCCTGACATTTCTATCTGGGGAGGCTGCTATACATAGGTTAGCAAGGAGCTGGCCCTGTTGCAAACAGTGATGAAAGGGGGGGTGTGCCTTTCCTCCAATCAGCAATTTTCATTATCTTGGCTGTATGCCCAAACATCACACTCTGTGTTAAACAGGAAGAGAAAAATTCCTAACACGATCTGAACTTTCTAAACAGTATATAAATGTGAAGACAGCAGATACATGTAAAATTTATGTAGGGAGATTTGGTTCATCTCTGTGTATCATCTGAGGCCGTTCACTTCACTGGGTGTATGGAGGGTTTACATCCACTTTAATGAATGTGACAACCTGTTAGGTGTCATTGTCCCCCGCAAAGACACTTGATCGCATCTATCTATGCCATACTCGCCGGCGACAGGCCTATCGCAGTTTTAAAAAGACTATTTACCTTCAGCATTTAGGGTCTTCCAACTCCATGAGAGGGTGAACATGGAGGGGTAAGTTTGGCAGGGGAGGATGCAGCAAACAACTTACTTACCAACTTACCAACTGCAATCAACAAGTGGCCTGGAGCAGACCAAAAAATAACTATCTTAGTTGGAGAGGAGCTGCCTTTTATTCAGCTATACAGGTGGTAATGTGGAGCTCAAGAGGAGATGTTAACCTATTGTTTGCTGATGGGAGGATGGGCCAGGAAATATATATGTATATATTTTTATGTTCTGCCATTTCATCAGAGTAGGACCTGTTGGGATAGATTTAGCAGCTTGTCTCTGTTTACATTTTAAGTCTTGGGGTGGGCCACCTTGTGAGTTGTTTTTTTGTGTTGTTTTTGCATGGGGCTCCGGTGGTCAGCATCAGTTGCCCCTTGTGTGGGTGATGTCTGTGTTATGGTAAGTTCAATAAAAATAATTTGAAAAAAAAATAAAAAGATTTGTTTGATCACAATAACAGTGGACATGTTTGTCCCAAACCAAAGGTAGCAGTTCAAGAGAAGAACCTCATAACAACTGTGAAGCATGGTAGGGTAAATGTTATGATTTGATGTTGCTTTGCTTCATCAAAGCCTGGGTAACAGTCATCTAGTCAACTATATGTTTTACATAATATAACATATAACAGCGTGCTTGATGAGAATGTGAGGCCTACATGAAGTAATTTCTCCTAAAAGGGGTAATACAAGTCTTATGCCAAGGGGATACTTACTTTTTTTGTAATACACTTTTACATCTATTAATATTTTTGTTGAATAAATGATTGAAAAGGCAAACCGTACTTGTGTTTTTATTCAAATATCTCACCTTTAACTTTAGGCATCGTCTGTATAAAGATATAATATTTGCCTGTTCAAAATATGTTGAACAGGTCAACAATATCCATGGGTTGTAGTTAGTTTTTCACATGAAAACTACAGTGGTGTGAAAAAGTGTTTGCCCCCTTCCTCATTTCCTGTTCCTTTGCATGTTTGTCACACTTAAGTGTTTCGGAACATCAAACCAATTTAAACAATAGTCAAGGACAACACAAGTAAACACAAAATGCAATTTGTAAATGAAGGTGTTTATTATTAAAGGTGAAAAAAAATCCAAACCATCATGGCCCTGTGTGAAAAAGTGATTGCCCCCTAAACCTAATAACTGGTTGGGCCACCCTTAGCAGCAACAACTGCAACCAAGCGTTTGCGATAACGTGCAATGAGGCTTTTACAGCGTCCTGGAGGAATTTTGGCCCACTCATCTTTGCAGAATTGTCCTAATTCCGTTACATTAGAGGGTTTTCGAGCATGAACGGCCTTTTTAAGGTCATACCACAACATCTCAATAGGATTCAGGTCAGGACTTTGGCTAGGCCACTCCAAAGTCTTCATTTTGTTTTTCTTCAGCCATTCGGTGGTGGACTTGCTGGTGTGTTTAGGATCATTGTCCTGCTGCAGAACCCAAGTTCGTTTCAGCTTGAGTACACGAACAGATGGTCGGACATTCTCCTTCAGGATCTCTTGGTAGACAGCAGAATTCATAGTTCCTTTTATCACGGCAAGTCTTCCAGGTCCTAAAGCAGCAAAACAGCCCCAGACCATCACACTACCACCACCATATTTTACTGTTGGTATAATGTTCTTTTTATGAAATGCAGTGTTCCTTCTACGCCAGATATACTTGGACACACACCTTCCAAAGAGTTCCACTTTTGTCTCATCGGTCCACAGAATGTTGTCCCAAAAGTCTTGGGGATCATCAAGATGTGTTGTGGAGAAATTGAGACGAGCTTTGATGTTCTTTTTGCTCAGCAGTGGTTTTCTCCTTGGAACTCTGCCATGCAGGCCACTTTTGCCCAGTCTTTTCCTGATGGTGGAGGCATGAACGCTGACCTTAACTGAGGCAAGTGAGGCCTGCAGTTCCTTGGACGTTGTTGTGGGGTCTTTTGTGACCTCTTGGATGAGTCGTCGCTGCGCTCTTGGGGTAATTTTGGGCGGCCGGCCACTCCTGGGAAGGTTCACCACTGTTCCATGTCTTTGCCATTTGTGGATAATGGCTCTCACTGTGGTTCGCCGGATTCCCAAAGCTTTGGAAATGGCTTTATAACCCTTTCCAGACTGATAGATCTCAATTACTTTCTTTCTCAATTGTTCCTGAATTTCTTTGGGTCTCGGCATAATGTGTAGCTTTTAAGGATCTTCTGGTGGACCTTACTGTGTCAAGCAGCTCCTATTTAAGTGATGCCTTGATTGTGAACAGGTGTGGCAATAATCAGGCCTGGGTGTGGCTAGAGAAATTGAACTCAGGTGTGGACAACCACAGTTATAGTATGTTTTAACAAGGGGGGCAATCACTTTTTCACACAGGGCCATGATGGTTTGGATTTTTTTTCACCTTTAATAATAAACACCTTCATTTACAAATTGCATTTTGTGTTTACTTGTGTTGTCCTTGACTATTGTTTAAATTGGTTTGATGTTCCGAAACACTTAAGTGTGACAAACATGCAAAGGAACAGGAAATGAGGAAGGGGGCAAACACTTTTTCACACCACTGTATATGAACTGTTTATAACATTAGCCCTGAGCAGGGGCGTAACTAGAAATCACAGGGCCCCATAGCAAAATGTTGTATGGGCCCCCCCCCCATCAAAAAAAATAAATAAATGAACTAATGCCATTGAACAACAGACTACCACACCCATGTGGCACAGTACCCAGGCAACAGCTTATATTAATTTTGAACAACAAAGTATGCACTATACTGTATGCAGCCCCTGAAGGGAACACATTGCAGACCTCCAGGCCTTCTAACCAATTTCTGTTCTGTTATATAAAATGAAATAGTTCAACTCACCATAATGCAAAATCAGTGGGATCCCTGAGCGTGTCACTTGCCATCATCGCCTGCCACCAGATGCAGATTGTAACTTGTCACAGGTTGCGGAATGTCACCTACCACATGTTGCAGATTGTCCACTTGCCACATCCCAGATTGTCACTTGCCAAGATAGATAAGTCACACATTATGCCACACATTATGGATTGTCACTTGCCACGTCCTGGATTGTCACTTGCCACGTCACTTGCTAAACATTATGGATTGTCACTTGCCACGTCCTGGATTGTCACTTGCCACATCACTTGCCACACATTATGGATTGTCACTTGCCACGTCCTGGATTGTCACTTGCCACGTCACTTGCCACACATTATGGATTGTCACTTGCCACGTCCTGGATTGTCACTTGCCACATCACTTGCCACACATTATGGATTGTCACTTGCCACGTCCTGGATTGTCACTTGCCACACATTAAGGATTGTCACTTGTCACATCACCTGCTACATGTTGCGGATTGTCCACTTGCCACATCGCCTGCCACCAGATGCAGATTGTCACTTGTCACACGTTGCAGAATGTCACCTGCCACATGTTGTGGATTGTCCACTTGCCACATCCCGGATTGTCACTTGCCACGTTACCTGCCACACATTACGGATTGTCACTTGCCACGTCCTAGATTGTCACTTGCCACGTCCCGGGTTGTCACTTGCCACGTCACCTGCCACACATTACGGATTGTCACTTGCCACATCACCTGCCACACATTACGGAATGTCACTTGCCACGTCACGGATTTTCACTTGCTACGTCCCCTGCCACATGTTACGGATTGTCACTTGCCACATCCAGGTTGTCACTTGCCACGTTACCTGCCACACATTACGGATTGTCACTTGCCACGTCATTACAGATTGTCACTTGCCACATCCTAGATTGTCACTTGCCATACATTATGGATTGTCACTTGCACATCCCGGGTTGTCACTTGCCACGTCACCTGCCACACATTACGGATTGACACTTGTCACGTCACGGATTTTCACTTGCCACGTCACCTGCCACATGTTATGGATTGTCACTTGCCACATCCAGGTTGTCACTTGCCATGTCACCTGCCACACGTTATGGATTGTCACTTGCCACGTCCCGGGTTGTCACTTGCCACGTCGCCTGCCACACATTATGGATTGTCATTTGCCACGTCATGGATTTTCACTTGCCACGTCACCTGCCACACGTTACGGATTGTCACTTGCCACGTCGCCTGCCACACATTATGGATTGTCACTTGCTCTGCCACTTTCCTGCTGTGTCACTGAGTCAGGCAGCAGATTATCAGTCAGACAGCAGAGAGATAATGTCAGCTCTCTGCTTCCTGGCTGCCTGCCCAGTGAGGGGGGAACTGCACTGCAGGGATGCAGGGCGGCCAGAGATTATGTCATCTCTATGCTCCCCGCCTGTCAGCTCCCTGATTGGCCAGCCCCCTCTCTCACCAGCGAACTGGCCACTCTCATCCGCCTCCCACGGATCCTCTGACCGCCCGCTCTCACTCACTGAGCCGCCTGTGGACCACCCGCGGAGCCACGGACTACCCGCGGACCACCCGCGGAGCCGCGGACCACCCGCGGAGCCGCCCGCGGACCACCCGCGGAGCCGCGGACTACCCGCGGAGCCGCCCGCGGACCACCCGCGGAGCCACGGACTACCCGCGGACCTCCCGCGGAGCCGCCGGCTATCTCCCGCGGAGCCGTGGCGCCTGTCCTCACCGGGCCCCACTTGACTACGGGCCCCATAGCGCCCGCATGTGTTGCTATGGCGGTAGTTCCGCCACTGGCCCTGAGATTTACACAACCCTGCCAGACAGTACTGGCAGTAGGAAGATGCTACATGCTCTATTACAGTTAAAGATTACAGTGGCGTGATTTCCTAGCTTCAGGCCTGTATTTGACAGTCAAGAGGCAGCAACACACTGATGAGGTTACCTCTCTTCTCTCTCCTCCAATAAGCTTATACCTTGTCAAGTTGTCAACTAATTGCATGCAACCCATTTGATTAGCTCCCAGGTCTGTGCCTGTCTCTTCTTGAGTGCTGCTGTACAAGAGATTGCAAGAGGCAGATGCTGAGTCAAATTCAGATAACTACACTAGTTGCATTAAAAACGATATTTAATAATTTATTAATGTATATGGAGTTGCGTGAATTTTCATCTGTGTCTTTTAAATTTGACTGGAGTTCAACTTTATTGTAGCCAGTGGCGTATTACTATGGATTGCTTGCTGGGCCTAACCAGTCCTGTTGTTATATAATTAGGCATTACTGTCTTAGGCGGTACTGTATTAAAGGCTGATATTTCTGGTACATGAATATTCAAAGTGCTACATAGAAAATGCATTCTACTGATCATTATATCTGCTATTGTCTCAATACGGTTCATTACTGTTACTAGCATATTATTCAGTATTGCTATTTAACTTCTTCATTTTATAGATATTTTTTATTTATTTTGTGCCTACTGGGCATTACACTTGGTAGATATCTCTTTTATAATGGTATACATGATGATAATGTTATTTCTAAATTATTAGTTACATGTTATTAATATAAAAGAGGAAATTATTTAAAAAAAAGGGTTGGTAAAATGAAGAAATCAAAAGCAAAAAATAATATTTGATGGGAAATGTTTAAAAATATAAGCCTGGCAAGAGTATAAAATGCTGAAAAATACATTTTGATTTGCTCTTTCAAATGTAAGAATATCATATTATATGAGTGAACATAAAGATATGCTGCATCTAATTAAACTATGTTGTATATTAATAGTATATCTACTCAGCTTATACAGAATAATTATAGGTTTGGCAGATTAGAGCCCAATGTTGAGGCAACAGCTATCAAACAGAAGACAGCCAGATTCTCTGAACAGCAACTAAGATTAGAGCCAAGCTCATTAATAACACAAGAGGACCTCAAGCTGTCAAAAGTCACAAACACAAACAAAATGAAGATCCAGTGTAAGCAGAACCCAGAGTTATGTGTTGGGGAGCCTTATAGTCATAATGCCAAATCTAAGATCCTGACATGACCTATAACAGTAATAAATAATGACCAACCTATACTGACACATATGACTTATTACGATCAACATCAATCAGAATCATCATCGTCTGAAAAAAGAACTCCAGGAATTAGTATTTCCCCATGCCGTGGGGCTGTGCTCACACGGCATGGGTTAACTACTCGTTTTTGCCTGGGGGTGAAGGGAGTGCAGATATATTTAACTAATCCGGCGATCCTCTGAGTGCAAAATCAGTCCCTGTTGCTTTTACCCCCCCCCCCCCCAAGTCAGCGGTCTTGTGCATGGACTGTTTCTGAAGCCATCACATCCATAGACCTGCTCTGGATGTGTGGACGGCAGGAATAGTCCACCCCTGGACATGGGGGAGCGCTGTTTTCTGGAGGATCAAAGGATCAGGTAAGTATTGCCTTTCGGTGCACTCCTGAACAAAATGAGCAGTTAACCCATGCAGTGTGGGCACGGCCCCACAGTTCTTTAAAACTTTACTGTATTTACATGCAGACACACATGCTTAGCGTATGTATCCTGACAGCTAGGGATGGGCTTTATGTTTTAAAAATTGATGTTTTTTCGGGAGCAGTGATTTTAATAATGCTTAAAGTGAAACAATAAAGGTGTAATATTCCTTTAAATATCATACCTGGGGGGTATCTATAGTATGCCTTTAAAGAGGTGCATGTTTCCCATGTTTAGTACAGTCTGACAGCAAAATTTAATTTCTAAAGGAAAAAAAGTAATTTAAAACTATTTGCGGCTATAATGAATTGTCGATCGACAATACACATAAAAGTTTATTGATAAAAACGGTATGGAATTTCCCCAGAGGGGAACCCCGAACCAAAATTAAATTAAAAAATGTGTGGGGGTCCCCCTAAATTCAATACCAGACCCTTCAGGTCTGGTATGGATATTAAGAGGAACCCCACGCCAAAATAAAAAAAAAGGCATGGGGGTCTCCCTCAAAATCCATACCAGACCCTTATCCGAGCACGCAACCTGGCAGGCATATTCTTCTTCTCCATCTTCTTCATCTTCTTCTTCTTCCTGTGCTCTTCTCATCCCACATCTTGCTCTGGTTTATTTTCCGCTCCATCCACACGATCCGCCTCAGTGGGAGTCTTCCACCACGTGACGCTTCTGTTCTTCTGACACTTCTTATATAATGGAGGGTGGGGCCACCCGGTGACCCTGCCCCCTCTGATGCACGGGGACTTCCCTATGGCTTTCCCCGTGTTGTCAAAGGAGGTGGAGTCACCCATTTATATAAACGGGGTGACCCCACCCCCTCTGACATCACGGGGGAAAGCCATAGGAAGTCCCTGTGCGTCAGAGGGGGCGGGGTCACGGGTCCTCTGTTATATAAAAAGTTTCAGAAGAACAGAAGCGTCGCATGGCGGAAGACTCCCACTGAGGCTGATCGTGTGGACGGAGCTGAGAAGAAGCCAAATTAAGATGTGGGACGAGATGAGCGGAGGAAGAAGAAGATGAATATGAAGATGGAAAGAAGAAAATGGAGGAAGAAGAAGAACACCGAAGGTCAAAAACCATCTCTTGTGTTTTTTAACCCTTTTGACACTTTTTTTTTTAAATGGTAGGGGTACATGTGTACCTCATTACCAATTCACACGGGGGGGGGCTGGGATCTGGGGGTTCCCTTGTTAAAGGAAGCTTCCAAATTCCGATAAGCCCTCCCGCCCGCAGACCCCCATAACCACCGGGCAAGGGTTGTGGGGATGAGGCCCTTCTCCCCATCAACATGGGGGCAAGGTGCTTTGGGGGTCGCTACCCCAAAGCACCCTACCAATGTTGAGGGGATGTGGCCTGGTACGGTTCAGGAGTGGGGGGCGCTCTCTCGTCCCGCCCTCTTTTCCTGCGGCCTGCCAGGTTGTGTGCTCAGATAAGGGTCTGGTATGGATTTTTGGGGGGAACCCATGCCATTTTTTTTTATTTTGGCATGGGGTTCCCCTTAAAATCCATATCAGACCTGAAGTGTCTGGTATGGATTTCGAGGGGGACCCCCACACCATTTTTTTTTATTTTTTTGGTGGGGTTCCCCTTAGTATCCATACCAGACCTGAAGGGCCTGGTATGGAATTTAGGGGGACCCCCACACATTTTTTTTTAAATTTGGTTCGGGGTTCCCCTGTGGGGAAATTCCATGCCGTTTTTATCAATGAACTTTTATGTGTATTGTCGGACCAACAATTCATTATAGCCACAAATAGTTTTAAATTACTTTTTTTCCTTTAGAAATGTAATTTTGCTGTCAGACTGTTCTAAATATGGGAAACATGCGCTCCTTTACAGGCATACTATAGACACCCCCCAGGTACGAAATTTAAAGGAATATTACACTTTTATTGTTTCACTTTAAGCATTATTAAAATCACTGCTCCCGAAAAAATTGCCATTTTTAAAACTTTTTTTTACATTGATACATGTCCCCTGGGGCAGGACCCGGGTTCCCAAACACTTTTTATGACAATAACTTGCATATAAGCCGTTAAAATTAGCACTTTTGATTATTCATGTTCGTGTCCCATAGACTTTAATGGTGTTCGCGTGTTCAAACACTTTTTTTGCCCGTTCACAAAGTTCTGGAATGCGAACCGAACCGTGTTCAACTCATCCCTACTGACAGCTAGAATGCACATGCCCAACTAAATGATTAAACAAATATGAATATAGCAGCCTCAGAATTCTCACCAATAAAAACAAGTAAGCAATGGTAAGCAATGCAGACTTTTTTTTACGATGCTTTTCTAAGCCAATATCAACATCTCTAGAACTGAAATCTGCATTGTTAGATTGGCAGTAAAGGCTTTTTTTAGTTTCTTTTGGGGTGTTACATTTTGTTTAGCTGTTTCTTGTGTTTTTATCCTTTATATGTAATTTTTTATTTTTTCATTTTAAGGCCTCTTGCACATTGTACTGATGTATGAGCATCGGACATTCCTGGCAAAAAAAACATGAGGATGGGCTGTATGTCACGTGGGAGTATTTGGGCATATTTGCGAGTATTTGTGTGCATTTGTGAGTATACATGTAACTCTGTATTTCTGTATTTTTTTTTTATTTTTTTTTACTGATCATGGAGAGCATGTTCATGGGCCTGTGTGGACAGGCACATTAAAAACAATTGGATGCATTTAGATCAGTAAAAAAAATAGCTTGTATACCTGAAAACTGAGCATTTTCCAAGCAGTGTACAAGAGGCCTTAATCATTTTGTTTTGTTGATTTGTTTTGTTTTGTTGACTTTTTAGTATTACTTTAAACAATATACAGCATTAATAAAAAAACCCTAATTTCAAATATTAATACTTCACCATGTTATGCACCAGAAACATACTTGTAAAATGTAAAATGAGAGGAGTTGTAAAAAGCCTTTCTAGACAGAAAAAAACCCATGACCGTTAGTAAAGACCTGATTCTGTTTAACCCTACTCAAGTGACAAAAATCAAGTCACACTTATTTAAGCCATGCCCACTTTAGATAAGCTACACTCTGATTTTTAGTTGTAGCTCACTATCTATGTTTTTACACTTCACTAAGTGTTATTGTCATCCATTGATTGTTATAATTTGTGTGTGGGATTTACTGCAGCAGCAGTGTGATATATATTTGGGATTATTTTATATGTATTTATATTTTTTATTTAGTATATTAGTTAGATTTGTGATAGAGGGCACTGGCTTAGCAGAGAGTGGGCTTTGATTTTAGAATGTCTGTACCCTGCACTGGTCTTGCACTGTTCATTCATATGTGCAAACTTGATCCTACCACCCTCTGGCATCTTCGCTGTTTGTCACTGACCTAAAGAAAAATTTTCACCATAGGCAGCTATTCATGTTTAGGGATATGAAGAGAGGCACGGGAGGTAAATTACAACCACCAATGGATTTAGCTTATGTAGGGAAAAAGCATATTTTAGCATTTTGTCACAGGGTTCCTGTCCTGCCACTGGCTAACAATCTATCGCACCAGAATGTTAGAGAATCATAATCTATGAAATATATGAGCAACAGGGCCACTAAATATACATTCTGATACAAGGTTTTAATGGTTTATTCAAATACTGTTAGTGAGATTTAAAGGACCATTCCTATGAAAGTTCATTACTAGAACAAAAAGAACATTCTCATGGACAGCCAATATGGAACTTATAATTCCTATATGCTTTGTGTTTTATTACTTTATAGGGAATCTGTAAGAATGGGATTTTTTTTAGTTCTTTAAACATCATTACATTTAACCACAGTATGTTGAAACCTATGTTAGGTTAGGGACAGTGACTTAAAAAGTCTTTATGTTTCTTTAACAGAGTAGATCATCATTTTGTTTTTAGCCAACAAAGTTTCATAAGGCCCTTCATGTATGACCATCCTAATTGAAAAAATTGGAATTTAGATGTGCCATGACACACTTGTATGTTCCAAACAATATTTTTGGTCCATCATACAAGGCACATGAGAACACACCTTTTTCCAGATACATGGATAGCCTTGAAGATATGCTATGCCATAATCTTTCAAGCCTGTGCTTTTTTTCATACATCACAGACTAGGGACAGTGCTGAAACCATTTTTATGCCTCTAGAATTTGTAAGTGTGGCATCTACCCAACTTCCCTCTGCTGGTGGACACAAGCAGCTACATATACAAACATACAATGGAGCATAAATAGAAGAAATCACATCACCAATTAGCATTTTTAATGTTAAGTATCTGGGACAATTGTGTCCTGTCACTAGCTATTAAATAAGATAGCTGCTTCAATAGACATGCCAGATGTCTGCAGCAGAATATGCCAAATAGCAAATTTATTCTAAATAGGGGCTCACATGTAGTATTGCCACACCCTTTAGTGCATGGCTGCTGCGTTGATTTTGATCTGGTAGAAAAGAGTCCCACATGTGGAGTGCCACTGAGGAACCTAGAAGCCACACTATATGGGGAGTTGCTTTAGGCTCAACCCTCCTGCTCTGGAGAAATGCCTTAGCCCAGGTCTCTGAAAGGGACCTGGGCAGTTAAGCTTGGCCTACATATTTTTTTTGTTGAAGGCAATTTCAAGGCATTTGGAAAAGCATATGATTTTCATGAAACACTTTTAAATTGTCTGCAATCAGGCAGACCCTTGTGCTATGTGTTAAAAGATAAATGTCTAAGAAATTAAATTGCCACCTTGGATAATGTACGGCCAACCCAGACACTAGTCCAGTAGTTCATACCACCACCTTGGTTTCTTGGCCTGTCACTAGCTGGAATGATCCCTACTAGAAATTGTTGATGTTAGGGTCCAACTACCAGGCACCCTTTCACCTTCTTTATGACATAATACATGCATGGCTAGATTCAATCTAATAATTCTGGCTTTACATTTTGACATATCTTTATTGTCAAAATAAATACTGGTGAAAGTTTCTAGTGGACTATGCTCATCTGAACTAGTTTTCAAAAAAGCACATTTAAGGATTGTCTTTTCCCCACAACAAAGGTCAGCTTTAGGGTCTTCTCATTGCTAGGGCCCAGACTGGCCTACATTTTGAGAAATCAGATTTTGTATTTAATGTATTTCTCTTGTATCTATTTGGATATGTGTCTATTTAAGATGGACAATGCTCACCCAAATGCCCAGCTCTTTGCCAACACATGGCACCTCTACCTTTGGAAAGAAAAATGTCTCCGGTGTCCATTCCAGGTTATTGTATTCTTTTAAACACAGAAGCAATTACAAAACATAGAGAAGAGGGATGGGAAAATAGCTGTCCTGCTTCCAAACCACCTCTGACACGCCAGGGTGTTTATGCAGGTCCAAGATGCCAGTTCTTGCCTTGTGCCACAACAGATCCACTTTTCACAAATGAAGGTGAGTGAAGGATGTGAAGATGGCTTCCTCCCAACAGAAGGCTTCCACTTAGTGCAAGCTAGTTAGAGTTTGAGAAATAACTTTATCTTAGTTCAGGAGTGAAACAAACATATTTGTTGCAAACACATGCTGATTACCTCAATATCTTTACTTCATATGGGGAATCAGACTCAGGTGAGCCATGTGTGTGCATGCTGGTTTGTGTAGTGTGCTACATCCATAACTGCTGTGCATATTTGTTTTTTGTTGATTTTAGCAAACAATCACCAAGTTAAAATAAATGTTCCTCATTTATGGAATTACAAACAGCTTTGCTTTCTTTGACAGTGAGCTGTGATTGTACTCCAGGTATCACATGGGTACTGGTTAAGGCACACACCTGTGACTCCAGTCAGTCCTTCTGAACAGGTTTTCCAGGGTCCAACTTTGAAGCAAAAAGCTGTGTGCTTATTCCGCTAAAGAACAAAAAAAATACAAACAACAAAAACGTAGCAGAAGTAATTTCATAATATACAGGTTAGCCCTCTCTAAAAGGGGAACACACACAAACACCTGACAGCTGTTCAACTCCCTCTCCAGTCCATGTCAGAAAAGAAACAATGCTTGCCATTTATCTTGGGGTTGTGCTGCCCAGTGGCATCATATTGACGACAGACTCCATATAAGGCCAAGAATAGCTGTCAGATATTTCTTAGTGTCTGGGTCAATGTCATGGAGAGATTTCAATGTGCTTTTTTATTTCAAATTCAAAACTAGGTATGATTACTTACAAGTATCTGCTGATCAGCTCAGCTCGAGTAGCCAATCCTGCCTTAGTACTCTCCCTTCTGGCGACTGCCGGCTGATGGACTTCAGGCTCCCTATCTTCAGAAGGCTCCCAGGATTAATTTCTTACCAAGCAGATGTTGTATAACACACTACAGGCAAGAATGTTCCTGGCAGCCTTCCGAGGATAGTACAGGATTTCTCCCCCAGTCTTGGCCAGGCACATAAATCGGCTCTTGAGAAGGCTAAATGTGGTCTTTACAATGCTTCTTGTTTTTGATGTGCCTTATTGTATAGGCACTATGCCTGGCTCTGTGGGTACCTGACTGGAGCCATCAGCTGCAGGTAACCGGAATCGCCTGTCAAAATAAAATAAAATTGTAAATAGCATTTTTGCAATATACCTTCCCTACTACGTCACCCACAAAAAGTGAACTTCAAGGGTTAGGTTATTTTTCCATAAAGTTCAAAGGTTACACTATACATGTACTGAAGGGTACTCTGTTAAAAAGGTTTGTCACCTTCAGACAAGATTTGATATGCTAGGTTGACCTTAAACATGTAAGCTGATTGGTTTCTATGCAGAAGTGAGACTTATTTTGCAATCTCCAGCTTTGGCAAATTAAGAGGTTCATTTACTAAAGCTGGGGAGTGCAAAATTAGGCTCACTTCTGCATAGAAACCAATCAGCTTCCAGGTTTTATTACTAAAGCTTAATTGAACAAGCTGTGTTGAGAAGCTAATTGGTATCTATGCATAAGTGAGCCTGATTTAGCATTCTGCAGCTTTAGTAAATAAACACGAAAATTAAAATTCCAACTTACAACTTTTGTGTGGGCAGGCCAACTCTGGCTGCAGCTCTGCCCCCTCCCTCTCTTCACCAGAACCATCATCTATAGAAACAAACCCAAAAACCAGTTGCAAGTTTCTGGTTTACTCTCCCCTCCAAGATACAGATGTTTGACTTACCAGGTATGTGAAATGCTTGAGACTTCAAAAAGACCTCAACTACACTTTTTGGAACACCTGTCGGCTCTTCTAACCCCTGTGGGCATTTCTACACGCTTGTTCACAAGGTCAAAAAAATAGTTGACCAGACACTGGACTTGCAGCTAGTGAACAAACCATGCTCATTCCTCACTGGCTGTGTTGTAGGCCATGAGGCGAGCATAAGCAAAGAGAACCATTCCTCTCAAACATTGATTGATCATGCTGACCCTGTGGGGGTTGTTTACTAAAGGCAAATCCACTTTGCACTACAAGTGCACTAGAAAATGCACTGAAAGTGCACTTGGAAGTGCAGTTGCTGTAGAGCTGAGTGGGACATGCAAGGAAAATTATATATATATATATATATATATATATATATATATATATATATATATATATATATATATATATATATACAGTATCTCACAGAAGTGAGTATACCCCTCACATTTTTGAAAATACTTTAGTCTATCTTTCCATGTGACAACACTGAAGAAATTACACTTTACTACAATGTAAAGTAGTGAATGTTAGCATAAACATAAAGATGGCCTAAGCTATAAGAAAATGGCCAAGACACTGAAACTGAGCTGCAGCACGGTGGCCAAGACCATACGGCGGTTTGAAGGGACAGGCCTCACCTTGGTCGATCAAAGAAGTTGAGTGCACGTGCTCAGCGTCATATCCAGAGGTTGTCTTTGGGAAATAGATGTATGAGTGCTGCCAGCATTGCTGCAGAGGTTGAAGAGGTGGGGGGACAGCCTGTCAGTGCTCAGACCATACACCACACACTTCATCAAATTGGTCTGCTTGGCTGTTGTCCCAAAATTAAGCACATCATCCAGCATGCTTTACAGATGTGACAAACACCCCCGGTCCTGGGAGGGGCAAACAAAGAGCCTAGCATGGCCAAAAGTTATACAACAAATACAATTGCAGTCTATGGGAACTGACTTGTTAATTTTGCGAGTCCCCACTTGGCTGGTTTATATTCTAGTTATTGGCCTTAAAATGGGTATGGGGACCCAGGTCCCATCCTGAGGGCCATATATCAATGTCATCAATTTGGACAACCCCAAAAACTAAACAAGAAGTGCCTTTAAAAATGGAAAATTGCTCAAAAGCTAGTAACTTGGGGGGGGGGGGGGGGGGGCGGGTGCGCTTACTCTGCCTGTAAAGTGTAAAGATGTACGGGTTTAGAGAACTTACAAATCTACATTGCAGCTGCAAGATTTTAACACAGAACAAAAAAATAGCCTGTCCCCCAATACATGCAAGGCCATTTGGGTCTGTTAAGGCTTAAAATGAGAACCCCCATGTGAAAAATACCACCCCAAACTAAAAAAAATATTGTGCCCCTCCCCCACACTAACAAACCCCTAGCCAAACACACAGAAAGCCAGTCCATGAAAGGGGGGTGGATGCTGGAGGCACCCCAAAAGTCAACCACCTTGTTCCCATATTCAGGGGGACAATGGCCTTTTCCACACAACCCTAGGCTGGGGTTGTGGGGGCCTGCAGACAGGGGGCTTTATGGAAATTGGAAACCCCTTTAAACTAGTGGGTACAAGGTGCTTTGTGGTTGGTATTGGGCTGAGCCCAACATGCTCCAAAGACAGCCAGCTATGTTGAGTGCATGTGGCCCTGTATGGTTCAGGAGGGGGTTGGGTGATTGCTTTTCTCGCCCCTTTCTTATCTGGCCCTGTTGTATGCTCTGAAAAAGGATGTGGTTTGGATTGGTGAAGGCAACTCACAGCCTTTGAAGAATAGAGTGGAGTGTGGAGTTCCCCTTTAAAAGCAAAAGTTTGCCGATGGAAATCCAAGGGGTTAGAGGGGAGAGACAAGAGCATTGGAGAATGGCATGTGGAGTTCCCCTTTATAAGCAAAAGTTAGCCCATGGAAATCCAAGGGGTTAGAGGGGGTAAAGAAGAGCATTGGAGAATGGAGTGGGGAGTTCCCCTTTAAAAGAAAAAGTTAGCCCTTGAAAATCCGAGGGGTTAGAGGGGGTAGACAAGAGCATTGTAGATTGGAGTGTGGAGTTCCCCTTTAAAAGCAAAAGTTAACCCATGGAATTCCAAGGGGTTAGAGGGGGTAGATAAGAGCATTGGAGAATGGAGTGTGGAGTTCCCCTTTAAAAAAAAAAGCTATCCCAAGGAAACCATATGCATTAGAGGGGAAGGTTAAATGCCCTTTTAGGAGGAGTTAGAGGAGCGAGAGTCTTTTTACATAATTTTAACAAGGTGCATGTCACGTTAGCAACGTAACATGCTAACATGACCTGTGCGCAAATCTCCTTTAAAAAATACATAAAGATGAACCAGTGTAAAAAAAAAAAGTCTCAAGCTTAGAGGTGCTTCCATTCAACCCATGCAATTGCATGTACGTTGCTTAACATTTAATACTATTTTGGCTGCGCAGTGAACAAACACATGTGAATGAGCGCAACAGCCGCTTGCGCATGCGCACTGCTTACATTGATCTCACACAGTTTTAAAAGTACTTGCGAGCACAGCAGGCTTTTTTTGAAAAAGCTACTTTCTCTTTCTATTTTGGGCATATTTGTTACTTGGGCAGTTGTTACTATTGGCACACTAATTGCATTCTCCCATGCGCCGAGATCGCTATCCCGGTGCACCGTTTCGGAAATATGAAAATGTGCGTTGCGCCTCGTAATCAGCCCCATTGTTTCTAAACTGATATAACTTCCGTTTTAATAAAATACGTAAAAGTACTGTTTATAAAGAGATATCTTGTGCAAAAACAGGAACAAGTGATAGATAGCGTAAATGTTTTAAAGACAGATGTTGCCAGATGCACTTCTTTTAATGTGAAAGGAAGTAGGAACTTGGATAGAAGGTTAGCTAGGGATGTAGTATGTTTCAACTTTCTTAAAACATCTGATGCGGTTCCTTACAGGCTGGGGGTGTGTAAATAAAAAATCTGCTGGGAAAACTTAACTTGTAAACAGATACAAAACAAGCTTATGTCAGATCTAAACCCTAACTGCATGAAGTTTTGTTTCTTAAAGCCTAACCCCAGGCAAAAGTTTTTATAACACTGTCTATTACAAACAATTATTTTTAATAAAATACTGTTTTCACATTTTTTCTTTTTTTTTTCTTTGCATCGCAGTGCTATGATTCTTTTTTAGTCTCCTTCAACCACTTCCTGTGTACGTTCCAGTGACAGCTACATGTCATCACTCTGGACCTAATGTTGACTAGGTCAGAAAAATTTCTACATAGCGATTGTGTGAGACAAGGTTAGAAAGCTGTTGTCACCCTAAAACAGAACAAGAAGTGCCTGAATCAGGATCTTCATGACAGAATCATCAGATATTATTTTAGTTAAAAAGCAGCAGGTTTAAAAAAATAAAACCACATTTAAAATGATAATAACATGTTAAATTTAACATGAGATTAGATGTACTTTAAGGAATGTTATTAATACTGTTATGAATATTATTTTATTCTCTGAATTGTTCAAAACGTGCAACTGGTGTACCCCAGGATTCAGCTTTGTGAGCTTCATGCCCCATACATACGGTCGGACATTCCGACTACAAAATCCGTCGGATTTTTGCCGACGGATTTTGGCCCAAAGTTGTCTTATTTATTTTAGTTACTTATATAGCGCCATCAATTTGCGCAGCGCTTTACATATACATTGTACATTCACATCAGTCCCTACCCTCAAGGAGCTTACAATCTAAGGTCCCTAACTCACATTCATACATACTAGGGACAATTTAGACAGGATCCAATTAACCTACCAGCATGTCTTTGGAGTGTGGGAAGAAACCGGAGTACCCAGAGGAAACCTATGCAGGCACAGGGAGAACATGCAAACTCCAGGCAGGTAGTGTTGTGATTCAAACCAGCGACCCTTCTTACTGCTAGGTGAAAGTGTTACCCACTACACCACTGTGCCTTGCATACACATGGTTGCACAAAGTTGTCAGAAAATGCGGTGACGTAGTTTCAGAATGCAGTGGCGTAGAACACGTACGACAGGACTATAAAGAGGCCAGTAGCCAATAGCTTTCGTCTCATAAATTATTCTGAGCATGCGTGGCACTTTGTTGTCGGTAGATCCTGCTCTCAAACTTTGAGTGTCGGAAATTCCAACGGAAAAAGTCAAATGGAGCCCACACACAATCGAATTTTCCGACAACAAGATCTGATCGCACATTTTCCGTCGGAAAGTCCGACCGTGTGTACAGGGCATTACTGTTTAATGTGTAAATATTACTGTTTCTGTGTTTGCAGATAATATAAAGCTATATAGATAAACATGAGTCTGGAAGCTACAAGCTGGTTTAGATATTCTGGTTTACTAGCTATATTGCAAATAAGGTTAATTGTAGATAATTGTAAAGTTTTACTTGGAAGCTTAAAACATGCAACATGGGAAAGAAGAGTAAAATTAGATGCATCCATAATTGAGCGGTAGTGTCTTTAGTTAATTTATGTAAAGTGTAGCTAAATCCAAAACAAAAAGTATATATTGCAATTTATCAATTCTTAGATGCAGTGGCTGCATTTATTTTCTCTGTTTAGTTTTTTTCCCCTTTATTTTCATCTGATAATCCTCCAAAAAACAATCTACCTATCTTTGGGTGGTTATGGTCACTCACTCCATGGTATCTAAAGCTGGCCATAGACGGTTTGAATCTCAGCCAGTTCAGCAGAGACCGGACAAGATTCAAACCATGCATGGGCAGGCTGAATGTACCCAAGTAGATTGATTGATTAACTTGTGTACAACCAGCCTGTTGGAATTTAAATGTGATTATTGCTAGTGGATACCCGAGGGCTTTCACACTGGAGCTGTGCCCTTACAGGGCGGTCAAAAAAGTCCTGCAAGCAGCATCTTTGGAGAGCTGTAGGAACAGTGTATTTACCGCTCCTAAAGCGCCCCTTCCCATTGAAAACAATGGGGCAGCGCTGCAAACCCGCCTGCAATGCGCCTCTGTAGTGGCACTTTGCAGGCGGTTTTAACCCCTTTTCACCTGATAGTGGGGGTTAAAACTTCCCCGCTATCGCCGCATAGCGCCGCTAAAACGATGGTAAAGCACCGTTAAATATAGCGCAATTTAACGCCAGTGCCCGCAATGCCCCAGTGTGAAAGTAGCCTAACACATACATAGTGTAGGATGGCTTCATATAACGGAGGGGCTGGTAGCGATTTTTTTTTTTACTTCAGAAACCACTTTAAGTAATTATAGGCATGGAATACTAAAGCTTGGAAATAAAAATAGGTGAATTCATTACCCCTCATGAGGTGACAATGGAAGTGTTTTATTACTTTATATGGATATACTGTATAATTATATAATAATAATTTAAGGGACCCACAAAAACCATGAGGGCATTACTACTAGTAGCTGTAAAATGCATTCAACCTCTGTATATACAAAGGGTTCTTTAATGTAACAATTGTCACAACAATCGTGCTTATGCCCTGTACACGCGGTCAGACTTTCCTACGGAAAATGTGCGATCGGATCTTGTTGTCAGAAAATCCAATTGTGTGTGGGCTCCATCAGACTTTTTCCGTCGGAATTTCCGGCACACAAAGTTTGAGAGCAGGATCTAAAATTTTCCGACAACAAAATCCGTTTGTTTAAATTCCGATCGTGTGTAGACAATTCCGATGGACAAAGTGCCATGCATGCTCAGAATAAATTACGAGATGAAAGGTATTGGCAACTGCCCCCAACGCGTTCTGAATGATAGGATTTTCCAACAACTTTGTGCGACCATGTGTATGCAAAACAAGTTGTGGCAAAAATCCAGCGGAAAAAATCCGATGGATTTTGCTGTCGAAATGTCCGAACGTGTGTATGGGGCATTAGAAACTGAATAGATTCAATAAACTTTTTAAAAATAGATTTAATACATTTCTAAAAGCACAAAAGTGACTAAAATCTATAACAAAGTAAAAGCCTAATGTTGATTCAGGTAGTTATATGGTTACTTCAAGGATTCAGGAAGGATTTATTTTTATTTGTTAAAGTAAATTGGACAAATAGGACAACAATTATTAAAAGTTATTTATTTTCCTCTGGATCAACTCGAAATTCAGGGTTCTGAGGATGATTTTTTTTTAACTCGATGGACTATGTAACGGTGTAAGCATAGATTTGGTTTACGAATGTAATTTATTGTTTCCTACTGCTTATTATCTGATATCTGAAAATACTAAGCAAAACACCATGCACAGTTAAAGAGAAGAAAAGAAAACACAAATCTAAAACAACATTCAGCTTCCCACAAATAATTGAGACTGCTGTGCAAACATCTCATTATTAACTAAGAATCAGAAAGCTAGCAAATGATATCAAGTGGTTAAGTTATGTCACTGTGACGGAGGATCACAAAACACTGAACTTGTCATCCAGTTATTTTAATTGTTTTCATTTTAGAGCACAGCTGGCTTTGATCCGAGTGTACTTTCCACTCTTCTCAAGTGATCTGCACAAGTGTGCTTTTAAAGGAGTGTATTGATGAGCCAAAACCACCTAAGTAAACAATGAGAATTAAAGGGAGCATATGGAAGAGTTACGGGAAGGAGAGAGAGATGTTTAGAGGCCTGGCTAGAGTCAGGAAGTCTAGACTCCAGATGTGAATACACAACACCAGTAAGTTCTAAACTGGGCCTGATACACGTCTCTGCCAGATGTCACAAGGCCCAAAATAAATCCACACATATGGCAACATAGTTGGCTGAATTTATTTATTAAAAAAAACAACCATGATACTTAAAGCTGAACTGTGAAAATGGAAAACTTCACTTGTGGTGGGGCTCCCCTGCAGTACAAGGGTTAAGTGCTAATTTTTGTGTAGGGTACCATTAAAAAAAATGAACTTACCCTATCCCTCATGCTCCTCTCTTCTTCTTCTCTAAGGACCCTGAGGACCCACCCACAACCCAGTGTTGAAGGGAGGAGGAAAGCGCCATCTGTCAGAGGAGTGAGGGATGGGATAAGAAAAACTGCCTTTTTAATATTTCCCTAGACAGAATGGAACTCTATACCTTGCAGTGCAGAGGAAGCAGTTTTTCCATTTCCCAGGAGTTCAGCTTGAAAGAATAAACTTACATTTCATCAATGACTAATTATTACAGCAAGTTTGCTTCTTTAATGATACAACAATGTTTTAACTAAGCATTGAGCATGTAAATATGACTGATGCGAGCAGAAAGAACTAACATACCATTTGTGTAGGTTCTGAGACTTAATTTTAACAATGCAGAGGTTGGAGGTTGTTGGGACTTCCTCATTGCTCAGTTCTAGGGCAGATGTGAAGACACAATACCCTAACCATACTCCTTCTTTGTAATGCCTAGGTAGTGTCGGTCAGTGAGCCCAACCTTCACTTCCTGCCTTACCAGCATTGAGACTTATAAAATACATCTTCATCTGGCATGGAATTGAAGTTTGTTCTCACTGTACAACTTCAATTACATATTAAAACCTATGAGAGAGTTCTGAATATTGCAAAGGCTACTCTCCTATTTTGTCATTTGTTTTTACTAGGGTAATAGCTTAAAGTTCCCCCGCAGGGGATAGGAGCCCTGTAGTGACCCTGTTAGTCAGTTGGTAATACTTGCAAGTCACATTACTTAAAGATACAGTTTGATGCAATCGTGAAAAGCATGAACAGATATAGTTTCCAATATGCACTTTCAGGTTTTTGCAAACGTCTTCTTTACATTACCGCTATTTTATCAAAACCAATGTTTTGGTGGAGTACAGTGAACCCTTTTCCTTGACAAAAATAGACTGCGTTCCACCAAAACTGCAAGCAATTTTAAAAACAAATTGATGTATTAGAACTCGTTGAGATGTTTTTGAACCTAATGTTTTAAAATGCTTTTCTGATCCATAAAGCTAGGAGGGTGAACAACTATTACCCTGTCTAGAAATGATTCAAAATAAAATAGAAACCTTAAAGTGCTACTAACCCCAGGACCCTGAATTCACTATATCTGGTCTCCCACAGTACACGGTACATAGAAATGCAATAGTTTTAGTAAATATAAACTGCTAAATACCTTTTTCTCATCAGCAGTTAGAGCAGTCTTGTGATGTCTATCAGTGTCTCGTTAAAGCTTGTAGGATGAGTTTTTATTCTGCTCTAACTGTCCTATGAGGCTGCAGGGCCACTGACCCTCTGTCTGGATGGTGCCAATTGGCCCTGTGCTGATCACATGCATTTTACCAAGAAAAAACCCTCTCTAACAATACACACCAAACTGAGCATGTGCAGCTTGTCCCCTAGTCACTGTTCTATCATGAGGTGGTTTGGGGACAGTGGACGAAGGGGAGGAACAAAGAAGACATGATCAAACAGCCTTTTCACACAATGCAGAGAGTTACCACCTACTACAGCGAGTATAAAAAGCATGCTTTTCTGTATATACAGATTGATTTTACTGTTGTAGGTTTAGTAACACCTTAACTTGGTACAACATGGTTGTATTTATTAACACATTATAAAGCATTATAAAGTCAAACTGTAAAGATGAGCAACCATTCGCAATCCACCTTGTAGTGGCCTGGCATTAGTACGTTATGACTGGTTGCTTGAGCTTCTTTGCTTTCCAATCTTTTCATTGCATTATTTATGATGAGAGTCCATAGGGTTTTATTTGGGAAACATTGGTTTGGGTTGTCCCCAAGTAAATTAATGTACATAGACACAAGGTTTTATTTGTGTCTACATTAGTACCAGCATTCATTTCATCTTTTTTTTAATGTTTCTAAGTTTTTTAATTGCTGCTTTATATGTGGCTTTTTTTAGTTTTACCACTCGTCAGTCTCTGAAAAGAGATCTACAGGGGAACGCTGTTCATAGGGTGCCTAAGCAGCTACTATTAAGCATTCAAAATGCAATATTATCACCTCTTGACTTCCTGTTTTTTTTTGTTCTTTGATTTATTTTTGCTGAATGCTCATAATTGTGACTTGAAAACAAAGAAAAGGGGGTCCCCTGGGGGTGGACTTTTAAGGCACGTACAAATTATAATAGTATACAAATTATTTTATTACATAAAACCAAACAAAAGGTAATTGAATATACAGTATAAATTAAAAAGTACACCAACAGGTATATATACAACCAGTATTGATGCTATGTCATATCATTCATTTGAACAGAAAACACCCTACGCGTTTCGGAGCTTGGAAAAGCATGTCCTTTTTCAGGGGTATGTGGATACAATGTTTCTGTAGAATCTAATAGATGGCAAGGAACAGGGTAGCACAGTTATATAGTATCTAAACAGATGGTGACACACGGGTACAAAAAATAGTTAGACACAATTTCAAAATACTTACAATACTGTTAACATATATGACAATAGCCGCTGGGCACCATTTGATAAAAGAACAAACAATTGTACAGGACCATATGGGTATATTTGACTCCGCCAATGCTCGAGGTATATGCCCCAGTCTATCTCTATTCAATAAAGTGTTGTAGAGATCCTGCAGGAGTGGTGTGAAAACAGGTCTGCAGTCCCCTGTTGGGGAAGAAGATTTTTTTCATATGAACAGGGACTTTTATAGTTGTTTTACCCAGAATAACACCTGGATAGAAAAAATGAGAAATAAAAAGTAATGATAGTAATTTGAATGGGGTAAGAATAAATATATATAAATAAAGACTGAAAGTTAAACATTAAACAATGCAAAAAAAATATATATAAAAATAAATTATGAAATAATAAAAAAATAAAAATAAATAATAAATAAATAGAAAATAAATAAAATAAAAATAAAAAGTAAAAAGTTTGACCCTACGGGGTGGGCGGTGCAAGTGGGGAAACACTGGGGCTGACAATTACAGTGCAGGGCAGAAACTAGCGCATCATTTAAAAAGTACAAATAAAAAAATTAATTAAAGTATAGGTTGCATCTGAGTAAATTAAAAGATGACAGCCAGCAATGTAGTAACAAAAGGTTCGGCACTGACAGTGCTGTAAAAGGGGCCTCCCTATATATTGTGTGTATCAGACAAATCTGCTTATTATGTAATGGAGTAAAGAGTATTGGGATATCAGATATCATCTGTGTAAATAAACAAATATACACTGAATAGCACAAGCAGAATTCCTTAGAAGTATAGAACAGGGAAAAACTATACCTGCTGTGATCAATATTACATAGGAGTAAAAAACGCAGGGTGGACCGCACTTTGATAACTTACTTCACCATATGGAGTTATGGGAGAGGATGAGAGGTCCGTCCAGCCGGCGTCCTGCAAATTAGGTCTGCAGACACCGGTCAGGGCGGCTCTGATAATAAAGGCCCCTTTAACTATCAACAGCTGATGCTGATTGCAGTGCATCAGCTGTTGGTGAGCACGTATCTCCCTGCTACAGGTCAGCCCCCTGGGTGGTGTGTGCGGGGCCACGCCCCCCACGCCACCCAGACCAATCCACAATCGGCGCCGGGCCGGGGACCCGCCCCCCGCACCCAGCGCCACTGAAACGCCAATCCCGGGGAGGAGACAAGTCCCCCGGGAGTGGCAAAACGGCGCCGGGCTGAGGACAAGCCCACCACACCCGGCGCCGTCATATATGTTAACAGTATTGTAAGTATTTTGAAATTGTGTCTAACTGTGTCTAACTATTTTTTGTACCCGTGTGTCACCACCTGTTTAGATACTATATAACTGTGCTACCCTGTTCCTTGCCATCTATTAGATTCTACAGAAACATTGTATCCACACACCCCTGAAGAAGGACACGCTTTTCCAAGCTCCGAAACGCGTAGGGTGTTTTCTGTTCAAATGAATGATACGACATAGCATCAATACTGGTTGTATATATACCTGTTGGTGTACTTTTTAATATATACTGTATATTCAATTACCTTTTGTTTGGTTTTATGTAATAAAATAATTTGTATACTATTATAATTTGTACGTGCCTTAAAAGTCCACCCCCAGGGGACCCCCTTTTCTTTGTTGTGATGTTTTAGGATGTGGCACAACAAATTTACGTGACCCTGTCATACCCTCTCTTTTGTTTATAATTGTGACTTGGCCCCATTGACTTGAATGGGTGAGTTTGACAGGCGGTGCTGTCAGACAACTCAACAAGACACGTTAAAGTTGCTGCGATCGTGGCACAGAGCATCGCAGCATGGCTTGAGTACTGCCCTCTCCAGATGTATGGTTGGATTCAGATGGGCAGTTGGGGGATCGGGTGTGGTCACACAATGGCTCAATCACCTGTTTGCCCATGTGAAAAATGGCAAAACCTTTATTTTGCATATATTAATAACATGGGTTCTGTTCTCACTGCACGTGTGCTGCTCAACAGGTACTGTATGAGTATGTACAAATGTACAGCGTCTTATACTGCTAAAGGCATATCAGATGCTGGGTATAAAGTAAGTTCAGTCCTTCCCATTATGCTGGTTGACCAAACATGAATCCAAGATGACTCCTGGCTCCCTCAGATGCTTATTCTCTTCACATGCATCAATATGGAGTCTGTGTTCCTAAATAAGGAATGACGGGAAGATGGAAGCCTTGCAAGGGTCAAAATATTGCTAAAAAATCTTATGCACTTATTTGTATGCACACTATGCTGGAGGCATGACACTCAACATAGTGGAGAAACAGGTCTGTGGAACAGATAGGTTTTACTACCATGATTACCTACTTTCAGTAGGCCATCTTTATCAAACAATGGGTCAGACATTCTCTTGGCACTGTCCCCTGGAATAGATTTTCGATTCCCAATACACCAATACATTGAATCTTCCTGACATAAGGTTCATGCTGTACAGTACTGGCATTCTTTCACTTATCTCTATGAGGTGGCCTCTTGCACAATTGATGACCAAGCATTCCCAGAAACTAAGACAGCACCTGCAAGGGTGAAGGAAGAGGACAAGTGCCTATGTGTGGGAATTGCTGCCTGTTACAAGGGTAGTGTATTTGGATGAGCCTGTAAGGTATTGGGGTATCACATTCACCAATTGTTTTTTCATTCATGAACATCGCCCATAACCAAATGGCCTCTGATAAAATTCCATCATCACACGGGGACAAAAACTTTGGATGTATTTACAGTCAGGGAGAGATTGAAGCAATCTTTTTCCCTCTGGATACTGACAAGGCGTTTGGATCTGACACAGCCACCAATCGATTGAGAGAGATACATAGTTTAAGGAAAAGACAAGTGGATCTCGAACTGCACAGACAGATCCTGTCGGAATATTACAGAACAAGGAAGGTCTCAAGGGGCTACCGGATCAGAAATCAGCCTACGATCAATCAGCACAAACAGGAATTGTGTGAAAAATTGTGTGAGGTATCGACCCAAAATTCACTGAATTACATGTTACTTGTTATTGAAGAAGTCAAGGTCCAGTTGAGCCAAGTCAATAGTGAGCTTGCTGTCGTGGAACTTTCCGTACAAGACAAGAACAAACAGATTACTGCATTGTAGATCGACAAAGAAATTGAAACATACACTGCAAGACAATCCAAATGGGGTAAATCAATCAACAATATTTGGTTAAATTGATCTTATCAGCACCTCATCCTGATAAAGTAGAGAACAACAAAATAGAGAGTGAATGGGATTTTTATAGTGCCGAGAACCCCCCCCCCCCCCCCACAGAAGGAACAGCTCAGCCTTCCTGAAATATCATCCGCCCTTATATACATATATGACAGCATAAAAAGAGTACAAAGCAACAATATAGGCATCAAGAGGGAGAGTGATAGTTAACCCAATGTGTTTCACAGTTGTAGCTTCTGCAGGGGTTCAGGAGATGTAATTGAGCGTAGTTACTAAGAAAGAAAGGAAAACACAGTATAGATATACATAGCGATACAAATGCATTGTTCACAACTATGTTTACAAAACTATATTACTTACAATTACTTTGACAGAAAAATAAATCATCAGAGCTAGAGTAAACTCTGCAGACCCGATCTGCAGTAATGTGACCGGTGATGTTGCTTTAGAGGAATGTGCCCAGTGCCCATACCTGCAACCCTGAGTACCGGGAGACTATACATAAGGGGAGGAGACCATGACCAACTCCTATAAGATAATTAATACCATGGATTGGCACTCATGGAAAATTATAATAAATAAGAGGAAGACTTAAATAGATTGCACATGAGGAAAGAGGGGAGGAGGAATGTGGAAAAACAAAGGGGGAAGAGTGGGAGGGAGGAAAGGAAAGGGGGGCAGGGGGAATGGAGGCAAGACATAAGGAAAAGAGGGGGAGGGGGGAGAAGAAGGGGGGAGATGGAGAGAGAAGAATCTGGGATAGGGGGTGGAGGGAGGAGAAGGCGGGTGTTCATCCACCGAGCACACAGTCAATAGGTTGTTTAGAAGCCAGGCTGGGAAACTGAACAATGAATGAGTCGCTGACAGCTGAATAAAAAAAAAAATTCTGGCAAAAAAATTGGGGAACAAACATGCTGGGTCGGTGATGTTACAAGGGGAGGGAACGACCAGGTGATGTCACCTGCCCCTTACCTATTTAAGTCACTCGGCAGAGCAGGCAATTAGTGGTCAGTCTTCCTCGTAGGCTGAGGTTTTTTTTTTTTGGTCCAGCGGTGTGGCGGGGGTCGTGATTGACGATGGATCTACATCTGAGGACATTATTTTTCATTTTTTTAATAAAGGAATTGTCAAAAACTATGTCTTTAATTATTTTGACACTTTTTTTGGTGAATGAGTAGGGGGACAATGTATACCATACACATTCCCATAAGGAAGGGCTTCCAGATTCTGATAAGCCCCCTGCCTGCAGACCCCCACTACCACCACCCAGGGTTGTTGGGAAGATTCCCTTGTCCCCCTGCCCCAAAGCAACCCCCTATGTTGAGGGCATATGGCCTGGTATGGTTCAGGAGGGGGGAGTGCTTCCTGGCCTGCTGGGCTGCATGCTCAGATAAGGGTCTGGTATGGATTTTGGGGGGACCTCGTGCTGTTTTTATTATTTTGGTATAGGTGTTCCCCTCAAAATCCAAACCAGATCTGCCGGGTTTTTTTTCTTGGTATTTTTTTTTCATTATTTTTAAACTATTTTTTTATTTTTGATACTATCAATGCAACGTTTTTTTTTAATATCGTTTGGAGCAGTAATTATAATAATGTTTAATGTAAGATAATTAAAATGAAAAATTCCTTTAAATATAGTGTCTATGGGGTCCGTTTAGTCTGCCTGTAAAGTGCCAGATCTGTACTGTGTATAGAACCTGCTGCAGCAAAACTGACATTTCTAAAGAAAAAAATTGACCCCTTCGCCTTCCACTGCTCTCTCGGGCTCTCCTGTCCCACTGGGAAACCTGAGCGACCAGCCGTACTTCATATTCCCATCGCACACATTCCTGGATGCGCTTTCAGATCTGGGTGCTGCAGCAACAACCAGCTGGATCCTGGTTCAAGTCACAGTGAAGATACTTGCTATCTTCACTGTGACTTGAACCAGGATCCAGCTGGATCCACAAGGATAGTGCACAAGACTGCTATATACTGCTGATGAGAAAAGGTATTTGGGAGTTTATATTTACTAAAACTATTTAATTTCCATGTTCTATGGTAGACCTAATATAGCAAATGCAATTTAAAAGCCCTCAGTTTAGAGTAAACCTTGAATAATAGCCCTAAAATTATTGCTCTCAAATGTGTGCACTGCAATATAAAATCATTTAAATCCCTATCTGGGTTAAGGGTCTGGTATGGATTTTGGGAGGACCCCATTTTTGTTTGCACCATAACAACTGAGTGATGCAGACAGCAAGCTCACCATAATGCAGACAATGGACACCAGCAACATAACAAACATTGAGTGGGTGCAGATGCACATTTCTGAGTGGAAGGCTCTCACATTTAGTGGTAGTAATACCCCCACAAAATGTATGACTTTCTGCAGCAACCAATGCATCATTTCAGTCAGTGGGTAAACGGTCTATTTAGCTCATACAAACCTCATCCCTAGTGATCAGTAGTCACAAAGTGCCACTGTGTTAGACATCCTCCTCCCCTAATTCTTGGCACTCTGTTGGTAACATAAACATAGCATAGCCTGGTCTTATAGACTTATCTCAGTACTAATTTGCTGTTAGTGTAGAATTCAGTTTTTTTTAGCTCAAAATCTATTTCTGATGTGACAAGTTCAGCTATCTTAATAGCCAAAGCCTGGTACACACGGGCCAAAAATCGGCCAGTATTAGCAGGTTCAACAAGCTGGATGAACAGAAGGCTTTTAATGAATGGGCTTGCTGGAAAACCAGCATCCGATTGGCATCCAATCACCCCTGGCAGCTAATGGCTGCGAGAGCTGACCGGTGTTCTGGTGGGGGGGGGGGGCAGTCCCCCTTTCAGACCACAGTATTGGATGAAGCTCCTCATTTTTTTTATTCAGGCCTCTGCGTTGAATGAAAAAAACTGATAGTGTGTACCAGATAGTGTGGATCCAGTTTTGCTTTGTCCATAACAAATCTAATATGACACTGTGCTTCAATATCCTCAGTTTTAAGAAGACAACATCAGCTATTGTTTTAATCAAAACAACTAAGATAAGATGTGTCCTCAAGACCTCAAAGTAGAAGAAAAAAAATACATTATTATATGCCACGAGGAAACTGTCAAATTGTTTTAACAGAAGCATTAGAAAATATACAGTTTGTGGCTTTATACTTTAACAGAAAAAGTAACTGACTAAATGATCAGAAGGGCAGTTATGTAAACTGAAGTTTACTAAACAGTTGCAGAGTTAAAGCAATATTGCAAAAAAGGTTCAGGATGGCTAAAAGCATGCATACACTGCATAATACCAAACAGAATGCTGCAGAAATGTGGACTATTTACAACAATGTCTCTTGTGGCTCAATCACGGTAGCATGGCTGAATAGCATAATCTCTATAATAACTGGGTCTTCTGGAGAAGCTGCATGCTATTAGGAACCTGTCTGGCTGCACACCGATTCTGACAGTAGAGGGCCTCACACCTGGCTACAGATCACTTGCCCAGCTACCTCTGCTTACCAGATGTGACCTCTCTGGGTTGCTGAAGGTTCAAAGCTGGGGAATGTATCTTACCTGGGCATGTCCGGAAACCCAAGGATTTGTGTAAAATGGAGTTAAAGGAACCTTCTTTATGTGAGCATACTGAGTTAATGGTGATTCCACTAATGTACTTCATTAGAATGTTCAGGAATATATGGGTGTACAGCATGAATATCAGATAAAGCTGTTATGGAATTTCACCACTCAAAGTTACCCTTTCATGAAGTCACGTGACCAGTCATTCTGACCCTAGGGGTCTCCTTTGGAGGTAAGAGGCTGGGGGAAACGTGTGACACTCCATGGATTGCTGCTGATTGGATTGGAAAAATCTGAAATCAATCACTTTCTACACATGCACTTTACATCTTTTATATGAACTGTTTGATGAAGATTCAGTACATTCACGTTTGCACTTTACTGCACTGATTGGACGTTGCACCTTTTCCTTTTTTTACATTGACTTTTATTATTTTGCATTTCATGCGATTTCTTGCACCTTAGCGATTTCTGTGCATTTTATGTGTTTTTTATGTTATTTATGGTGTTGTTTGCACCTTTTTGCACTTTAGACTTTCCTATTCCTATGGGATCCTTCTTGCACTTTATGTGAAGAGTTTGGCACTTTATGCGATTTTATCAGATTTTTTTCACTCTATGCGATTTTTTGGTTAATTGTTCCGTTTTGTAATTGTTATCCACTCCCATGCATTCTATGTGATTGCTATCCATTCCTTGCACTTTATGTGAATACTTTGGCATTATATGAGATTTTATGAGATTTTTTTCTCACTTTATGCGATTTTTGGTTATTTATTTTGCTTTGTGATTGCTATGCACTCCTATGCATTTCTAGAGCTATATTGGTTACGTTATTGGTTTCTTTTATCATATGAATTTAGTCAGTCTGGTGATGTTACACTGCTGATTCTATTGTTTATTTATTTTATTCAGCTTGACCACTCACCTTTCCTTACTGCAGTTAGAGCCAAATATTTATTTTTATTTGATTGCTTTTTTGTGTGGGAACACTCTTTTAAGTTTGGCAGCTTCTATTGGTCTACATGGATTTGTTTTAGCTGTTCACTTTGGTTTTGCGCATTGTCTGCCTTTAGTTTACAATGATAAGTGTTGCCAACTACAACGGCAGCACTGATCATTCGGGAACTTGACAGGCTGGTTGTACATACAACCAGCTAGCCCATACATGGATTGAAATTAAGCTTGTCCCTGCTAAATTTGATCCATATATGTCCAGCTAAGTCTCTTAGCTCATTTGAGTGGTCTTGGGAAGGGAAAGCTTCCTTTACTTCTCTATTGTTGAGATATGAGCAGGCAAGCGTTTCCTAGGCTTGTTTTAGAGAACAGATTACAGACTCATCTGGAGGCATGGATTTGAAAGTCTTTGCTGTTTTTTAAAGGTTTTCTACAAAATTTCTACAAAATTTGAAGTGTGTCTTTGGGAATTTGTGCCAATATAGCCAAAAGAGTTCAGGGAATAGTCCATTATCCTACCTAATAACAGTCCCGGTAAAAGACAAGCAGAGTTCTGGGAATACTAAAAATATCCGATCCAGATCATACACAGGGAAATCCAGACTAGCAAAACTGGGCAGACAAATGGGAGGCTTGAATAAGAACAATGCAGGTATACTGTCGCTATCACAAGCAAGGGGATAGAGTTTTCAGTTTGCCTATAACAGGTGACTGACCATATCAGTCACCTTGTAGGTGAACATTGACAGGGAGAATGCAACAGCCAACACCCAGATGCTGGAATAAGGAGCAGTAGCACAAAAGTGATCCTGACACATACATTTAAAACCCCTCGCCCCAGTGTCCAGTGTGGCCTGGTGTGGTGATTTGGACAGGAGGAAGAGGACCTGAGACTGGTGTTCTAGCATATCTTCGATCGAGGCATGGGGCTGCTGCTGGTGTCAGGCTTGGCAGCTATTGGTCGAAACTCCGGCAGAGAAACAGATGAGAGACGATGGAGACTCGGAAGTGACCGGAGGTCCTCAGTAGAGCTCAGGGGTGCTCAGCTGTTTGGTGGAGTCGGCTGTTCCGGTGGGGAACTTGGAGGTACTTGGGATGGGCTCGGGACTCTGTGGAGTATGGAGGAGGTTCCTGCTGTGGAGCTGATTGGGAACATCAGGCAGAGCAGAGAGCAGAGACATAACCGAGTAGCCCTAGTGCACTAGAGCCCTTTCATACTGTAAAACTGAGAATCTGGATGACATCTATTTGCCTTTTCTGGCACCTCTGGATATCAAATAGATCTCAATAGACCAACAAGATTTTCAGATGATTTGAGCAACAGGAGGGGTGAGTCATAACCCTTATTACCTACCCTATTACCTACAGATGATATTGCCTCTTCCGTATCTGAGTTAAAAAAAACCCAAAAAATCAAAAGATATAAGATTGAACAACACATGACTATGAAGGATTGCAGATTTTATTATCTCTCAGTGTACATTTCTCTTTTCTTTTGTACATACTCATCCTTATTGAGTAAAGAGTAAAGTGTCAAGGACTGCCTATATTAATATCCATTGGGGGTACTTTCATTCCTTTGTCCCATGATGTCTGCCTTTTGTATTTGAGTGGAGTTGAATGAAATAACTGAGTCGTATACAAAGGTCAAGCAGTAAGGGCTGGTATACTGCCATCCCCCAGGCACTCTCTCTTGGGTCTTTCCCTTCCTCTTTTATATATCTTATATATCTATTATATATTTTTCCTCCTGTTTTATATATCCAACCCTAGAATAACAATACCAAATTTAATAAAGGAGCTAAAAAAGTATGGAGACCTCGGAATCTGAAAATCAACCCTGTTAAGTCAGGGAAATTTTAAATATAAGTATGAATAAGGAAGAAGTGACTGTCCTAAAAAGGGAGTTCCCATTTACATGGGGGAAAGAGATTTAAAATGCCTGGTGGGCGTGGCCGGACCGGGGACAGCGATGGACGCTTAACTCCTCTCCTCCGGCGCACAGGGAGCATTTTCGCCGCACACAGGGCTCTAAAAATCCCATCCGAACATGGGAAAGGGAGACAGAAGTAATCCGGGATCCCGGGACGCCGCCGAGTCAGGTCTGTCTCCTCACGCTAGCATCCCGGCGATGTTCCGACCGCCGCAAGGTGAAGGCCCCAAAGCCACGGCCTCGCCTAAACAGTCTGCCCCGCTCGGCACCTCCGGAGGTGCGGCAGGCGGCGCGAGCGGTCCGCAAGGCCCAAATAGGGACATCTTCCCCCCTCCACCCCAGGCTGTATCCCCCCAAGCCTCCCTAGCCCCTCAAGCCCTCAGCCTGGCAGATCTCCAGGCAGTGGCTCTTGACATTAAAGCTACTCTGTCTGCTGCCATCACAGACTTGAAATCTGACATACAGCATGTGGCAGCAAGGATAGGAACTGTGGAACAAACTGCATCTCGCCATTCTGATGCCCTGAAACAAATACAAAGAGCCTCGGATAACCACCTGAGCCACTTAATAGAGATGCATCGCCACATTGAGGACCTCGACAACAGGGGCAGGCGTCATAACATCAGAATCCATGGTGTCCCCGAGACCACAGATCAAATCCCTGTAATACAAACGGCAACCTCCATTTTCAATGAGCTGCTGGAGAGGCCCCCTGACTCCCCAATTGACTTTGAACGGATTCACCGCGCTCTCAGACCAAGGGGAAGGGACACCGACCCACCGAGAGATATAGTCTGCTGCCTGGTAAATTTTCCGCTAAAGGAAGCCATTCTCAAAAAAAACAGAGAAAGAAACAGAGTGCTCTTCAACGGTCATGAAATCAAACTATTCCAAGACCTCTCCAACATTACTTTACAGCAACGCAGGGCCCTTCGTCCATTACTAGACCAACTCCGGACCAGAGGCATCCCCTATAGGTGGAAGTTTCCTTTCTGCCAATCTGCAACATGGAGAGGTCACACAGCTTTTCTGCGCACTCCTGATGACCTGCAATCATTTTGCGAATCGCTCAACCTCCCCGTAACAGATGTACCCGACTGGTACAACTCCTTCCAGATACATGACACATGGGTCAAAGTGGCAAACAATGCGACTCCCAGAACGCAGAGAAACAGAGACCGACGTCGTAGATCTCCGTCAGCACCGCACCATGGAAGAGGAGCAGAGCATGGAAGCTCAGGCATCTCCCCACCCAGAAGGAGAGACCGGGTCGACAGGCAAGATCTAATGAACACCTAGATCGCAGTTCCTCGCCTCCCTCAAATTGTCCTATTTTAACCGCTGTCTTTCTACTCCCGGACTATCTACACCACTTTGCGCTCTATGTACAGTGAGTGAACCTATTCTGTCAACCCTCAACATCTTTTTCTGTAACTGAACGATCCAGATTTACACCGAAAGGTAAGGCCCTTTTGGGGTGCTTTGGAGTCTCATTTTTGTATACACTTGGTTTTTTGGGTCAAACTGATGACAACCCGATGCAAGTGAACTCAGCCAACTCTCGAGCTTGCAAATATGCGGACACTCTGCTACCCTCATCATATACGCCGACTCAGGGCAAGACTGAACTGGGTAATCCATAATACTTTTCCTTATACAAGTGAACTATTAATACAGGGATCCAACCCTGATACTCTTTACACCTCTACGGTGATAATTGTCCTTTAAAGAGAAAAGGTTTAAACTTGTTTTAGGTTTGTCCGTCAGGCCTTGTTCTATATTGTTATGTTTTAGGCCTCTAACCCTTTTTGTCATTTTCTTCTGCACTTTCTATATTAGCGCCCTAATGGGTTAAGGTTCTTTTTGTTTACTAAAGCGGTATCTCTCTCACGAGACCCGAAATCTGAAGTACCTATATAACAGCAACGTCTAAATGGCTCCTTTAATCTGGTTACCGTATATACTCGAGTATAGGCCGACCCGAATATAAGCCGAGGCCCCCAATTTACCCCCAAAAAAACTGGCAAACTTATTGACTCGTGTATAAGCCGAGGGTGAGACATGCCTGTCCATCCCTGTGTGTGTGTCCGTCCATCCCTGTGTGTCCGTCCATCCCTGTGTGTCCGTCCATCCCTGTGTGTCCGTCCATCCCTGTGTGTCCGTCCATCCATCCCTGTGTGTGTGTGTGTCCATCCATCCATCCATCCCTGTGTGTGTGTGTCTCCATCCATCCATCCATCCATCCCTGTGTGTGTGTGTCTCCATCCATCCATCCATCCATCCCTGTGTGTGTGTGTCTCCATCCATCCATCCATCCATCCCTGTGTGTGTCTCCATGTGTGTGTGTGTGTGTGTGTGTGTGTGTGTGTGTGTGTGTGTGTGTGTGTGTGTGTGTGTGTGTGTGTGTGTGTGTCCAGCCTACCTTTGTCCCGAGCCTCCGTCCCGTGCCTTGCCTCCTTGCCTCCGTCCCGTGCCGTGCCTTGCCTCCTTGCATCCGTCCCGTGCCGTGCCTTGCCTCCTTGCATCCGTCCCGTGTCGTGCCTTGCCTTGCCCCCGTCCCGTCCCGTCCCGTGCCGTGCCGTCCCGTGCCCTCTTCGTCGGCGGCCATTGTAAAGTTCAAAAGCTGCGCCGCCGCCTTCGCCTGTGATAGGCGGAACACTGAATTTCCCAGCAGCCTGTGTTCCGCCTATCACAGACGTCGTATCATCCTCGTCCGTAGTACGAGGATGATACGATGTCCGTGATAGGCGGAACACAGGCTGCTGGGAAATTCAGTGTTCCGCCTATCACAGGCGAAGGCGGAGCCGGAGGCGCGGCTTTTGAATAGAATGGCCGCTGTCTGTCTGCTCGACACGCTGATCGAGCGGGCAGACAGCGATGACTCGAGTATAAGCCGAGGGGGGCACTTTCAGCCTCAAAAAAGAGGCTGAAAATCTCGGCTTATACTCGAGTATATACGGTAATATTCCTCAAAATATTGACTTTTTGAAGGTTTCTTTACTTTTCAGGTTTTATTTCTCTCACTGTTAACAAAGTTTATGTCCTTAGTTATCAATGCTGTAAATCAGTTGGGTGTTAGTAAATGGTTATCACTTGGAATCAAAGTCACTGATACCTTTTTAGCACATAAGCTAACCGGGCGTGTGGAGAGTCCTTCCGGTGCACATCTTTCTTGGGATCAGGAAAGCCTTTACCTATACATTTCCTAGAAATATAGCTGCACCCTATTATCTCAGTGAAGCTCATAATACTCCAAATTGGGGGATAACAACTATAGGACGTTCACCCCCAGAGCTGAATCTACCGAGGCCTGGGGGGACTCTTGATACGCCCTTTCTCTTCTTTATATAAGATTTGAATTAATGTTACTGGAATGGTTTCTTACTGGCTTGCTCTATCGCACAAATTTGTCAAATAATGCACCCAATTAGGCAAACCCTCTCATGGGTAAAAGGGTTACATCTGTTAGTAATATTAAAGTACAAAATTTACAAATTGTTATCATGGTTTCTAGCTCAGAGGCCCACATTGTGAGAATTTCTTTTCAGCTTCTCTACAGGAGATCAATCTCTCACGCACCACATCTATATAGCAATAGATCTAGCCTCCAATTCGCAAAAAATGAGATACAGTTACATTATCCCTTTCCCCACGTCTCTGCACCTCAACCCTGTCCTCTTTAAATTTATTATGCCCTCAGGAGCTCCCTGGGCGCCGGCCCCTCCTATCATTTAATAAATACCTTACTTTGTGATACAATTTTTTATCACTGGATTGTCCCTCTTCTGGTTATAGAACCCACACAAGGAGTGATTCCCCTCATCCCTCCTTGACCATACCGGCATATATATATAGGTATTCTCTGTACCTGTTTTAGGTATTACACTAACCCTCCAACACCCCCCCCCCCACCCCATATATATATATTTTTTTTTTTTTACCTTCCCCTTTACTTGATTATATCTACAAATAATCATAGATATGCCTTCTCAAAGACCGCAAACTTCACCCCTCTCCCTTAAGCTATTGTCTATTAATGCTAAAGGACTCAACATCGCATCTAAAAGAACCAAATTCCTCTATGAATTTCACAAATACAAAGCCAACATAGTATGTATTCAAGAGACGCACTTTAAATCCAATAATATACCTAAATTTTCAGATAGCCGATTCCCCACAATTTTTCACTCCACCAACCCTGAAGGGAAGACAAAAGGGGTTTCCATCCTCATTTCGAAGCATACTCCTTTTCAGATAAAAGACACAATGATTGACCCAGAGGGGAGATTTATTTTTCTCAAGGGCGTAGTGTCATCTCATCCGATCACGATTGCCAATATCTACGCCCCCAACTCAAAACAGGTTGCTTTTTTCCGCAAAATCAAGGACCTTTTAACAAATTTCGCTTCAGGCATCCTAATACTTGGGGGTGACTTTAACGTCCCCCTCAATCCTATAGCTGACACCTCAAATGGCTCCTCGAGTCTTCCCTTCAGGGCTCTAAAACAAATAAAACTCCAATTGCAGTCACTAACATTACACGATACCTGGAGAACTCTCAACCCTCAAGCCAGAGATTATACCTACTTCTCAACAATCCATCAAAAGTATTCAAGAATTGACTACTTCTATATTACACAAGCAGACCTGTCACTCCTGACGAACACGACAATAGAGCCTATGACTCTATCGGACCATCACCCAATTACACTATCCTTGACTTTCCCAGAAAAAAACACTATAACTAAAACGTGGAGACTAAACACCACTGTACTGAAGGACCCAATAGACATCAATCGCTTTCGGGACGCACTCAGTGACTACTCGAGGAAAGTCGTATTTGTCGAACGAGGAGATAGCCACCCAATTTGAACAATACTACCAAACACTGTATAATATTCCTCCCAATCCTAAGTCCCCCCTCAACCCGGAGGCCAGATCGAAATTAATACAAAACTACCTGGAGAAACATAGTCCACCGAAAATCGCAAAAAATATTGCCCAGGAACTCGAATCCCCCATTAATGGCGAAGAATTTGATAGGGCCTTGAAAGACATGAAAATAGGCAAAGCCCCTGGTCCAGATGGTCTCCCCTTACAATATTATAAAACTTTTTTCGACATTCTTAAACCCAAATTCTTGCAAACCTTCCAATCACTACATTCAGAAAAAAATCCCCCCAAACAGCTCCTGGAAGCGCATATAACAGTCATTCCCAAGGAAGGAAAAGACCCATCCCTTGTCACAAACTATAGCCCAATTTCTTTAATAAATGTAGATATCAAAATATACGCCAAAATTCTGGCCAATAGATTATTACCCCTACTGACCTCCTTAATTTCCCTAGATCAGGTGGGATTCATCCCCGGTAGAGAAGGTCGAGATAACACCATCAAGGCTCTGAACATACATAATTGGTTGACTTCTAAAAAAAAACAGGGCTTCTTTCTATCTCTTGATGCAGAAAAGGCGTTCGACAGAGTGGCCTGGGACTTCATTGATGCAGTCCTTAAAAATATTGGCATAATGCCCCAGATGAGATCATACATTGCTGCACTGTACTCAAATCCAACTGCGCGTGTACGCACTAATGGCCACCTGTCGAACGCCTTTAACCTTAAAAATGGGACGAGACAAGGTTGTCCCTTGTCCCCGTTGCTTTTTGTCCTTACCTTAGAGCCGCTCTTAAATAAAATCAGATCCAACCCAAATATCAAAGGCATCGAGATTAAAGACCGCTCTTATAAAATTGCCGCCTTCGCGGACGATATGTTACTTTTTCTAACACAACCCTTAGTCTCTATACCCAATCTAGTTAAAGAACTTGAAACATTCCAACTACTATCTAATTTAAAAATTAATCACTCCAAATCGGTAGCACTAAATATATCACTGCCCCCCAAAGATGTAGAATTATGCAAACAAAACTTCCCATTCACTTGGTCTCCCAACCAAATTACCTATCTTGGGATAGAGATACCCTCAACCCTAAAAGACTTATTCAAACTTAACTTTCTACCCTTACTAAGAAACTCACAAGAAGATCTTAAACGTTGGAATTCCCTCAACATTTCGTGGTTTGGAAGGGCCTCTCTATTAAAAATGACCATTCTACCCAGATTCCTTTATGCTATGCAAACGATCCCCATCAGATTACCATCCTCCTTCTTTGCCTCCTTCCGCAAAGCCTGTACCACCTTTATTTGGAGGGGTAAACCTCCCAGAATCAAATATGCCAGACTGATCCTCCCAAAAAACAAAGGAGGAATTGCACTTCCTGATCTGAAAAAATACCATCAAGCAACTGTACTCACGTGAATTGTAGATTGGAACTTACATCAACCTGTTAAAGACTGGGTGTCATTAGAACAGGCCCAATTTCCCTATTCAATCACCCACCTACCATGGATAGACCCCAAATACCTCCAAAAAGTCACACCCTCTTATTGGCCCCACGATAGCAATCTTTCACGACACATACAAGAACAGAGACCCCACCCCTTGGATCAGTCCCTTAACGCCTCTCCGGAACAATCCTGATTTCCCCCCAGGAAACACCCCAAACTCTTTCTTGGATAGCTGGCCCCACAAAGCAGTGCTAATTAAACACTTTCTCCACAAGGGGATACTTTTATCCCTCGAGGAAATCAATAAGGACAGTGACCCTGGACTGATTTCCCCCTGGACATACCTTCAAATTAGACACTATATCTCCAAAGCAGCATTGGCAATCCTTAGGTCCAAATCTCCCACAACTCTCGAGATCTTATGTTCAGACACATCCCCACAGAGACATATTATCTCATGTCTCTACAATTCACTATTCAAAGAGGGTTTAGAGTTCTCCTACCCATCTTGTCTAGCCTGGGAAAATGACCTCAGCCTATCCTTCACCAATGAAAACTGGGAAAATATCTTCACTTATGCTCATAAAGGCTCACTTAACGTTGTCACACAGGAGTGTGGGTTCAAGATTTTAACAAGATGGTATAGAACACCCAGTACCCTTCATAAATTCTACCCCCAGATTTCCAACAAATGCTGGAGATGCAGCGGGGAGGTGGGCTCGCTATTTCACATCTGGTGGTCATGCCCACTTATTCAACCATTCTGGAAAATGGTTCATGAAACCATCATATCAATAACATCAGAAACGTTAGAACTCAACCCAGCCCACTTCCTGCTGCATCACAACACAATCCTCCCCAAAAAATATTTGAAATCCCTAACCATGATCATGACAAACGCCGCGAGACATTGTATCCCTTGCCATTGGAGATCATCCTCACTCCCAACGAAAAAAGAATGGTTCAGAAGGATTAATTTTATTGAAAACATTGAGGAACTTATAAGTATCTCACAAGAAAGAATGTTAAACTTTACTTCAACCTGGTCAAAATGGCTTGCATTCAAAGATACGCAGGAATATATGTCATCCATATAGTAACGAATGCTGTTGAATCTCTATCATCTATGTTACTTCTTCGAGGACCTAACAGCGCTGGCCCGCTGCTTAGGAACTCTCCTTGCCTACTCTTCCCTTCTGCAACTATATTAAGCTAATCTCTTACCCCTTACCTTGCCTTCCCCTCCCCCCCTTTTTTTTTTTTTTTTTTTCTTTCCCCCTCCTTTTTACGTGTGATCCTGTCTTATCATTATATTTGCTTAAGATTTCTATCTTATCCACAACGGAAAGATTAACTGCATAATAAGCATTAAAAGTCTATAGACTATTCTCACTTATATCCTGTTAATTCAAGTTATTGCTTTTGTATCTTTGTAACCACCTGTGATAATGTGTTACTATGCTACTATTACCGTGCGATATATTGTTGATTGTAATTCCCGGCAATTCTTCTATAAAAACTTTTGTGAAATAAAAAAAAAATGCCTGGGACTAAAATTAACATCTTCATTAGGGAACTTATATTAAGCAAACTATATCCCACTACTTAATGAAATAAAAATAGAAATTAAAAAAATATCAACATGACCACTCTCTTGGGTGCGTCGAATAAATATGGTAAAAATGGTGATACTACCAAAAATTCTGTAAAAAAAAAATCAAAATTATGCCAATTGCAATCCCACAGACATTTTTGGAGATTTAAAAAACAATGATTTTGAAGTATATATGTCAGAATAAGAAACCCAGAATTCAATTCTCAACGATAAATAAAAGTGAAGCACATGGAGGATTAGCGGCACCAGATATTAAAAAATATTATAATGCAGTAATTTTAGTATGAATGACAGAATGGACAAATACGCAGATTAATAAAAGATGGGTGAGAATGGAAAAAATATTAAGTAGAGCACAGTTAAGTAAGAATATTTGGGTACCACAAAATATAGAATGTTGGGTGAAAACACCCATGAATTGACAAAGAACGTTTTTAAAATATGGGATATAATTTATAGACAGGCAAAATGGGAATATAACTCATCACTAAATTCACTAGGGGGGACACATTTTTTTCCACCTGGTAATGGGACACAGACAGACAGACATATTAAAAAGGCAAATATGACCATATCACAAATTAAAGCACAGAAGAGAACTAATGATATTGGATTAATGGAGGTATTCGCAGTTAAAAAAAATTGTGGGAAGTCTGTCACAGCCAATAAGAGATAGAGATTCCTGATGACCCATGGTTGCAGGGCTGGACTTACCATTGGGCTTGACTAGGCTCAAGCCCATGAGCCTCGCCCAATAGGCTCTGCCGAAATACATAGCTGTGTGGACTCGGCTCGGCTCCGCTCACAGTCACACCCAGTCCCGCCATATGATGGACATAACACAGGGACTGGGCGCGACTGTGAGATGAACCAAGTACACTCGGCTACTCTCGGCTCCGCTCGGGACTGCAAGAGGACCCAAGAGCCGCCGAGAGGGCCTTAGAGCCGCTGAGAGGACCCGAGAGCCGCCAAGATACAGAGGACTCTGTATCCTGGCGGCGCCATTTTTAAACTTCAAGACTGCAATGTGCAATGACAAGGCTGCAAATGACAAGGCTGCAAATGACACTGACAAGGCTGCAATGACACTGGACAAGGCTGTGGATGGATGGACAAGGCTGCAGATGGACACCGATAAGGTTGCATTGATGGGCATTTAAATGTAAGTTTTTTTTCCTTAAACTTCCCTCCTAGAAGTTTTTTTCCTTAGAATTCCCATCTAAACTTGGGGTGCGTGTTATACGCCAGCGATAAATACGGTAATGTATAGAAGGATAGAATACATATATAATATGGAATATCTGAAAACCAGTTAGAAAGATTTATTAGTAAATGGGAAAATTAGACAGAATCTATGAAAACCAGGAAATATGTTGAAAATATAGTAGAGTAGAGGAGGAAGGAGAGGGGGCGGAGTAAGTAGAAAAATGAGTGGTTATCACAAGGGGGAAAAGAGGGTGGGAAAGGAGTAAATGGAGAAATGTATATATTATTTCATTTTTTTCTAGTTTCTTTACTTTTGTGGTAATGTGTTAAGAAGGTGAATTATATATTTTTTATAAGGAAATTCAAATAAACTTTAAATTAAAAAATTCAATTTGGCATTCTAATTTACCCCAATGGTGTTTAATAGAGTTGAGGCCAGGGCTTTCTGCAGGCTGCTTGAGTTCTTCTACACCAAGCCATGCCTTTATGGACTGAGCTTTGCACAGAGGGAGGCAGTTATGCTGGACAAATGGCTGTTACAAAGTTAGAAGCATACCTTTGTCCTAAAAAATCTTCATGTTAGACTTTATCTTTTTGCATGTGCTTTTCTGTATTTGTGTGTTTTTCAAGTTCCCTCTCTGTACTTGTAACCCACTCTGCAAACTAACATGTTATAAACAATTGTGTGTTTCAATTTTGCTGATGATGGCCTTTAGAACACACAAATAACATTATTTTTGACTAATATTTGTATTACTTTGTTAATGCCTATGATCAATAATCATTTCTTACACTACTGCTACTTAATACTTAATGTTCATACATCACTCTGCTGTTCATAGCTAATGATATCAGTTCAATAGAAACAATTTGATGAAATAATACATTTTGCTAATTTCAAATACCTTAATTTGGTATATATCAACAAACATTTCCTTGATTTGTTTACATAAAAAAAAATCACACGAGATGCAGCATACCTATTTTTATTAAAATGGTCTTTACATCTTGTTATTTGTATGTGAAGAGTTTTTGACAGCATTGTTGCAGTCTTAATTATTTGAAATTGTGTTTTTTGTAAAAAAATAAAAATATTAAACAGAAAAGAAGTGATTACATAATCATTTCCCGCGGAGTGTCCTTGGCATCAGCTGTAAGATTTCTAAGAACTTAATTTACTTGATTGATTTTATTTTTTTCTGTGTTTTAAAGGGTACTATACCCAGCAGCGTATCATTTTAATTTCTATGAAACCGAATACAGACAACTGAAATTTAATTAGCTTTTTTGTATTCCTCCTGCTTTCTTTGAGAAGCTACAGTTTCTATCACAATAAAATTGGCTGTTCTAATAAATATGTTATCTAGAGTTAATGGGCATATTGTTCTGATGGTGACTTGCTTTCCTTTTTGTTCTCTGGTGCAAGGCTACTCTAATTATAAAATACCCCTTTGCCTTAATTGATCAAAGTATTTAGAAACCACGTTCATAATGTTTTGCATTTTCATACTCTGTAGGAAATTCAATGTCTTGTTTAGCTTCTTTAATGCCTAATATTAAAGAGGAAGTAAACCCTGATGGGTTTACTTCCTCTTTCATTCCCTGCAAAGGCAAAGCATAATGGACTAGTATGCATCGCATAGTAGCCCATTATGTGTCACTTACCTCACACAGGAGCCAGCGAAGTCACCGCTGTCCCCTGTAGTCCGCCGCATCCATCTTGCTGGTGGCGTCTCGCAGCTCCGCCCTTGTCATTCGGCGAAGCTGCGATGATGTCACTCCCGCGCATGCGCACGGGAGTCGACACGGGAGTCGACATGCGCGGCAGCTCCATTCTTGGAAATGCCGCGCTCAGTGCGAATGCCAGGATGTGTCAAACATTTGAAAATTACATGTAAATGTATTTAAAAAAATAATAGAATAAAGTGGGACTCTAATTCAGAGGAGTACAAAAAATGGAAAGACAATATAATTATACAAAAATAAACAAATTTTTATTGTCTAAAAAACAAAATTTAAGATACATTACAGTCTTAATGATTCAATTTGAGTTCAGGGATGTGGGTGGGGTCTCGCAGCTCCGCCGCTGTCATTCGGCGAAGCCGCGATGATGTCACTCCCGCGCATGCGCACGGGAGCCGACACGCGTGGCAGCTCCGTCCCGGAGAATGCCGCGCTCAGTGCACCTGCGCGCCCCTGTCTATGGCGCATGCGCCGTAGACAGCGGTGCCCGTTTTCGGGCAAATATCTCCTAAACCATATAGGTTTAGGAGATATTGCTTGGACCTACAGGTAAGCCTTAATCTAGGCTTACCTGTAGGTCAAAGTGGTTTGTAAGGGTTTACAACCACTTTAAATTACAATTTAAATTACTGATGAGAAATGATCCAGCTACAGCAAGAGTCATAAAGATGAGACATCCTCAATTTTGGATCCATATGCAGACTTATGCCGGACATAGATGAATCGAAATTCAGCTGGTTCAGCAAGGACTGACCAAATTTAGATCCCTCTATAAACATGCTGTTTGTGCAAAAGTCAATCTCCTGATTGACTTCTGTACAACCAGTCTCTTGGAAAATGTTCACTCAGTCAGTGCCGACAGCTATAGCTGTATACAATCAGTGAGAGGGATTCCCCCATCCATATCGAAAGTGTGGATGGGGGAATCAATTAATTTTCTTTCATTCAACCCATTGGCTGAATAAAAGAAAATGAATCAGGTATGGTCTGCCTTAAGGGCACCTGTGGGACGAGATATAAAAAAACAACTTCTATGGGTAAATACACATCAAATCAAAAAGTCAAAGCATTTCAGAGATATAGTATCCTTTTTTATTAGTCTTGCAGAAAAGATAAAACATCATACTATAAAATATCGACAAAATTATCCCAAAAATGTTTTATCAAATTGAAATGTGTTTTCAGCTTAACGTTTCATTTTGAATTACTTCTAGAGGCTCAGTCAGTCGAGAGCAGCCAAATAGAGACTTTGTTTATTCAACCATACATAGCCAATTTCACAAACTCTGGGTCTAGTGCTGACCTTTTCTTCATCATCCTTCAATATGAAGTCACTCCAGTCTGCATGTGCATGGTGTTAATTTGCAGGAATGTTAATCATAGACAGAATCAGTTTATGCTAAGGAGAAATGTCTATTGTCTCCCCTTTTCTTTGTGTACATTTAATTTCAGCCCTCTGCTATTTTTTCATTTGAAAAAAATAAATTGCTTAGCAACTAAGGTTATATAAATAAAAGCCAATAAAAATTATCTCTGTTATCCCGACTTCCAAGATTATGCTTATTCAATGAGAGTTACTATTCTCTCCCAATCCAACCATTTGCAAGTGCTATGTAAATTGAATATCTTTAGTATAACAAGGCTGACTTGTGTTCACAGAGTTGTATAATGCAGGGTAAATCATTGTTTAGTTTAGCATACTATTCACTAAAAAGCAGTGTGTATTGCCAAAATTTAAGTTTAATTAAGGAAAAAAATGTTTTCCTTAGATCTGGATAGTGTGTAGGTGTTGAAACCACTGTAACATTTTTGTTGTTGTCTGTGTCCCTGCAGCTGCACTTTAGGAGGCTGACATTGGACCCATTATCCACTGATCATGGGTACAATACTTTGCAGGCTCCTGTGTAAAAAAAACAATAAATGCACATTTATAACACTTACATTTATTATTTTTTCCTGAAAGGGGAAATTAGCCTTTAGCCCTCCGAATCACCAATGTCACTGGAAATGAAAGTAAGGGTAAATCCAAAACTTGAGTTGCCACCAAAACATTAATATAGGAAAATGTTTCCTATGGGGGCACTTACTCACAATTCAGTGGTCAGAAATTTCTATTTCTGTGATCGGAGAGGGTGGACCTTTCAATCACCCGCCTGTCTTCCATTCATAGATCCTGTTTCATTTATAGAAGCTGTAGTATACTTTCTATAGATGGAGCAGCTGGGCAGAAAGGGCAGACATAGTTGGAATCTCTTGAATTAGAACGTGTGACAGCTCCTTAGTTCTATAACCCTGTACAGTGGTGGGGGTAGGGAGGACATAGACAGAAGAAGATTTTACTCAAAAGAAGAGGCATCAGCACAAGGGACATGTCTTACTGATTGTCCTTGCTGATATTTCTAATTTTTTATTTGGCTGCATCTAGGCTTTAAACTGAGTATGTATTAAGAACACATCTCAAAATCACACTACATAGTCACTGCACTGGTTGGTAGTTGATATTTTTGTCATTAGTAGGGATGGTCAGTCCAGATGAACATTTTCTTGTCAGATGTTCAGCCAAATACTCAACTTCTGGAATATAAAGAAAAAGAACAATTTGAGACTTTATATGAGGCGGTGACCTGATCAGGCCCAGTGTCTCCATAAATGAGAATGGGGAAAGGGGCAGTGGGACTTTAAATGAAGCACATAGGTATACTAAAATGATTTACTTGTTAATCCTGGCGCTCCGCTCACACAGGGACCCAGCGGCACAAAGCAGCCCATCCACAGCACCTTTCCGCCCCTTTACAAACAGTGGTTCGGACCAGAACACCACTAGGAACATGCCCAGCAAGCGACGAAATGATAGACGACTGCAACACTTGGCGGACTTCTAATCCCTGAAAGACAGTGGAGGTAGGCAAGATGGCACCTAGGCCTACAATCCTCCGGCAGCCTCAGTCACTAAGAAGACCTTTCAAAAGGGCAATCACCCATCCAAAAGCACCTCACCTAGCAGCCAACACTCTTATCCTCCCTCCCCTGCATCTCATAGCCCAGCCAAATCCAGACCCAGACTGGATGTCACCAGATTGAGTCTGGCAGTGAGCCCAGCACCAGAACTAGGGGATAACACGAGGGACATGCCTGAGTCCATCAAATATTTTCCCACACAGAATCAACCTGTGATTGATACGGTATTAAAAGACATGCTGCTGTTGCTCAGAAGCACGATTCAGGCTGATATGGCATCATGCATGAGCAGACTTAGCAGAGATATCCAAACAATGGGAGATAGAGTGGATCACATTAAGGTTAAGTTGGGGGAGTGTGCGGACACTATTAATGACCTTGACCTTGTAGATGCTTATGATAAAAAGGAAGGGGAAAAAGATGGATCAAGGCAAAAATAACAGATATGGAAGACAGGTCGAGACGAAACAATCTGAAAATAAGAGGGATTCCAGAGTCAGTGCAACCAAACTACCTGGGCCCATATGCAGCAACTTTGTTCAAAACTCTCATACCAAGTCTCACTGATTTAGATGTTACTATTGACAGGATTCATCATCTCCCTAAACCATCTCACCTGTCTGATCACATCCCAAGAGATGTACTCCTACGTTTACATTTCTTCCATGTGAAAGAAAATCTCATGACATACATGAGGAAACAAGATCAAATCCCAGCACAATATCAAAGCCTGCAGTTTTTTACAGGGCTCTGGCAATATACACTTCAAAAAAGGAAAAACTTAAACACAGTGACCAAAATCTTAAGGAATCATAAAATCGCATATAGATAGGGATATCCAACAAAGATCACTGTGACCAAAGAGAATCATACTTATGTGATAACCTCATTGGATAAAGGAATTTCTCTTCTGAAGGAATGGGACATTCTCCCAGAACCAGAGAATATTAATCCCTCCACTAGCACCCTGCTCCAAATTGAACACGAGTGGAAGTAAGTTAAGAATGCTAAATCGCACAAGTAAATAGAACCGGATGGTTTTCTTGTAGCTCCTTAGTCCCTGCGTGGGCGAGACCGGGGACTTTTAGGTTGAACTAATCCCCTAGTTCCACTTAGCAGCATCTGTCTGCCCTTAGGTGCCTTCACCTATTATAATAACCGCACCATGTTAGGTGCCTTACTCATACTTTATCTGTTTTATTGTTTTCATTGTTTTATTTTTTCACCTTTTTTTTCTACATTTCGAGATGATGAAGGAGCCAAGCTTCTAGAAGGAACACTTCAACTTCAAGTGGAAATTACCAACTGGTCTTTACTCCAACTAACTCAAGGAGGTAAGACCACCAAATACATCATTCACACTGGCTATCTCCTCAAAATTACCCAAGCTGGAAATAGTGCACAATTCTCATGGAAGGACTTACATTATTCCTTAGCGTTACACTCCCCATAAAGAATGTCAATTAAGGTTCTTTCCATCAAAGCTAAGGGCCTTAATCACCCGGTAAAGCACAAATCTCTTTGGATGGAAGCTCTTCTGCATAACGGGGATATTTTATGCGCACAGGAAACTCACTTCATTTCCTCTGCTCCATATAAAAAAAACACACAGGAATTTCCCCTTTATCTTTACTGCGAACTCAGATTCCAAAACTAAAGGAGTTCTTATTGCTACCAGAGCAGAGACACAGTAGCATTTAAACTACATGAAGAAGTAAAAGACCCACAGGGCAGATTCTTGCTACTCAAATGTGACATAAACTCAACTACGTACACATTGGTTACGGTGTACTCCCCCAACAAGCATCAGGTTCACTTTTTCAATAACTTAATGAAAAAGGTCCAAACCCACCTCAAAGGCTTATTATTGATCTGTGGAGACTTTAATATCACACCTGACCCGTCACTGGATTCCACATCTCATCCCAAACGTTTAACCTCTACTTTGCTTCCTTCTATTCACAATCATAACCTGTACGATGTATGGTGTTGTTTACATGCTGGGGAAAGAGACTTTACCTATTTTCTCTGCCACATCAAGTATATACTAGGATTGACCTTTTTTTAGTAGATCTACGAGTACTCCTTCAAACCAAATATGCCAATATCAATACGATTACCTGGTCTGATCATGCCTCCATTGTTCTTTCTATAGCAGACTTATCCTCTACTAAACAAAGACCAGGAGCTCAAGGGGCTGAAGAACTACAAGTTGTAGTAAAGGTGAGAGAACTGTTACTTTGAGTTAGGAACTGTTTAAGTACTGTTGCCATAAGGTCGCGTACACACGGGCGGACTGTTCGTCCAACTTTGTCCGCTGAACAGTGTTTCAGCGGACAGTCCGCTCGTGTGTGGGCTTCAGCGGACAGTTTCAGCGGACAGTCTGATGAACAAAGTTTTTCGGAATTTCCGTAAGACTGTCCGCTGAAACTTGGTTTGAGCGGACAGTCCGCTCATGTGTAGGCTTGTTCGTCAAACTAAGTTCCGCGCATGCTCAGAAAGGATTTACACGCCGAAGGTTGCATTGCAGTGTATAGGACTTCGAATCTCTCGTCCCGTCGTACGTGCCGTTCACGTCATCGCGCAAGTTTTCAGCGGACTGTTCGTTCGTCGTGTGTGGTCAAGTCCGCTCATGCAAATTTTGAACGGACTGTTTGTCAAACTGTTTGGCGAACCTAGTTGGGCGAACAGTCCGCCCGTGTGTACACGGCCTAAGAGACAGCAATCCTGCACGTGCAGAAGTGGCGCCTTGCTCCCTGTACGACTATCCTCCTATTAAAGTCTGAGTCTCCCATTTAAAATTGCAACTACTTGGGGGGCGTGGCAGGCAGCCTAGGAGTATGGCCGCGTTGTAAGGGAGCTCCGTCCACCGCACGCTACCGGAGCTTATTACGACATACCTGGGCGGTAGATCTCGGCGGTTTTTCCCTCAACGAGGTCGGGCAGGAGTGGAGAACATGTCCCGCCGCAGAAAGGAAGCTAAACGGCTGAGTAGAATGACGGATTTCTACCGCCAGCCTCACAGCGTGCAGGCCCAAGATGGCGCTGGTAAGAGACGCGACAGGGAGCCTGGCGGGCACACAGAGAGACATTCCCCTATCACCGACCGCAAGTTTCCTCGGTCAGGTTCCTCCCCAGAGAACAAGCTCCTGTCTCCCACAGCGTCCTCCACCTCCAGTCCTGTGAAGGCTAAGCAGCCACATCTGCAAGGGGGAGAGGAGGCAGACCTCAGCCCTGCTTCTCTGAACGATACCAGAGAGCTCCAGGACTCCATTCTGGAATTCCCTACTAGCAACCAGCCAGTGATTGATACTACTCTAAAGGACATGTTGGTGTCCCTCTGCAGCATGCTGCATGCTGATATAATGTCTCTTGCAAACAACTTTAAAGAAGAAGTCAAAGCGGTGAGGGACAGAGTTTCTCATATAGAACATAAAATGAGCGAGTTCGCAGGCACCATTAATGAGGTCATTGATGCGCATAATGAAAGAGACGATGAGGTATCTTTCATGAAAGAAAAATTTGCAGACCTTGAAGACCGCTCACGGAGAAATAATATAAAGATCAGAGGGATTCCAGAATCGGTCAAAACTCAAGATTTACAAGTTTACTTTCAGAAAATCATGCAAGATGCTTTGCCTGACGCCTCTGAAAACGATCTTGCTATCGACCGGATCCATAGACTGCCTAAACCCAGGCACATCCCTGACCATTTGCCGAGAGATACTATAGTGCGGATTCATTTTTTCCAAACCAAAGAAAAGTTCCTTCTCCAGATGAGGAATTCGGAAAACATACCTGAGTCGGCTCATAACTTGTCCTTCTTCCCCGATTTATCGGCATTCACGATGCAAAGGAGAAGGAGCATGGCGACTATTACGAAACCCCTGAGGAATCATCGTATCCCCTACAAGTGGGCATACCCAGCTAAACTTCTGATTTCTAAAGAAGGGAGAACAACCACTATCAAAACAGTGGAAGAAGGTATCCGACTTCTGCGTGACTGGAGAATTCTTGTCGGGGAAGAAAATGCGCACTCTTCGGATTCGTCTCCGCTCCCAGGTTCCCCTACCTGGCCGAGACCCATTTCAGAATGACTGCCCAGGTAATCATTACATTGCTTAATCTTAGAGCTCCGGGACACGGTGGAACTTACATTGCTCTCTTTAAGCCCTCCATTGTTTAAGGGTTACCTCCCTACAGATTCTTTTGAATCGCCTGTTTTTACAATTTTTTATTTTCTTCTTGTTTTGTATTTGTTTCCTGTTTTTGGTTCTCTTTTGGTGCGCACTCCCACGTGCACAGTATTGATCACCACTACGAAGAGCATCGATAGGGGTCGGACAGACTATTCACACAGGTTTATCGGGCACAACCAGTGGAGTCCAGATTAAACGGTTGACTATTTTTTTTTTTGACTTTCTATTTTGTTTTTGTTTGATACCGCATTGGTATTTTCCTGTCCACACTTGCAACGGTGTAAGTAGACTGGTCTCAATATTTCTAGCCTCAAAGCAGATCTATTGGACAGTACTCTATCCTAGTGACCTGTAAAATGGGTTTTAAAATTACCTCATTTAATGTTAGAGGGCTGAATAGCCCGCAGAAACGTGGTCTTCTTTTTAAGGAAGCGAAAAAATTGCAGAGTGATATCTTATGTCTACAAGAAACTCATTTTTGTGCTTCTAAACATCCTCAACTACAGAATAGCCATTTCCCTACAGTTTATTATTCGAACGCACAGAAGAAGCATAGAGGAGTGGCTATTCTGTTCGGGAAGTCGATCTCATTTAAATGCATTCATGTTGAAAATGATCAGGCAGGAAGGTTTATTATTCTGGTAGGGGAAATCAATCATACTGTATACACCTTTGTAAATCTTTACTTGCCTAATACTAAGCAACTTTCTTTTTTGCATAGGGTGTGGAAGAGGGTCGATGCAGTGCGCAAGGGGTACCTGGTATTGTGTGGCGATTTTAACGCCATACCTAATCAATCCTTAGATGTATCTCCGAGTCCTACTGCAACCAGGGACAGGGTCACCCTTGCGCGCTTCATGTCCTCTGAAAATTTGTTTGACGTGTGGAGATGTCAACACTCCACAGAACGTGACTACTCATACTACTCGAAAGTACACAATTCCTACTCGAGAATTGATGTTTTTCTAATTGATAAATTCCTGCTTCAAAAAATCAGCTCTTCAGCTATTCGTAACATAACGTGGTCAGACCATGCACCAATTTCCATCGTGGTGGAGGGGTGGCGCACAGAAACTAGGGCCAATCGATGGAAAAACGACACTTTTCTTTTCTCAAACCCGAAATTTAGTAAAGACGTCGCCTCTGAATTGAAAGGTTTTTTTGAGATTAATGCCCAGTCTGTGTCGGACCCCTTCACCCTTTGGAACTCCCATAAAGCTTTTGTACGAGGTATTCTTATAAAAATGAGTAGCTTTGCCAGAAAACACCTACCTTGAAGATTCAAACGCTTATTTCCCAAATAGAACAGTTAGAGTCAGCGAATAAAACAATACCCAATCCCGCCACGAGTTCTGAGCTTGACAACTTACGCCATGAACTGCGTTTATTACTGATATCACAACAAGATCGAGCACTTAAAAAGTGGAAAGCTCGCTTTTACTACCAGGGGAATCGTGCGGGGAAACTTTTAGCCAGACAAATAAAGGAGAGATCAGTCCAACAGAAAATCCCCTTTATCTATCATCCAATTACGGGCTCTAAATTGTCCAACCTTAGGGATATCGCTAATGCCTTCAGGGATTATTATAGTGCCCTTTACAATTTAAAAGACGACTCAAATATCTCACAACCGTCTCCAGATGCGATTCGCTCATTCTTGGAGAGGATTTCCCTCCCCAGGATCTCCCAAGACCAATTAGACACCTTAAATGATCCTATTTCCTTAAGTGAACTGTCTACAACAATATTGGCCATGCCGTTGAACAAATCTCCTGGTCCTGACAGTTTCTCGGTGGAATATTACCGGGCATTCTACCCAATTCTAGGTCAATACCTTCTTGCAACCTTTAACAAAGCCACAGCGGATTCTTCTTTTCCATCTGAAATGCTAGCTGCCACAATAGTTACGCTACCAAAGCCTGGCAAACCTCTAGACAGACCACAGAACTTCAGGCCTATCTCTCTACTGAATGTAGACCTGAAGGTCTTCGCAAAAATTCTGGCTAACAGACTGTCGAAAGTTATGTCCTCACTGATCGGAAATGATCAAGTGGGATTCATACCGGGGCGCCAAGCGCCTGATGCAACTAGGAGGATTCTAAATCTGATTCATGCGGCAGAGGTATGTGGTGAGCCTTCTCTGCTTCTCACATTAGATGCAGAGAAGGCTTTCGATAGGGTCCATTGGGGATACCTGGATCAGGTGCTTGCCAAATTTGGTCTCTTGGGGACCATTAATTCGGCCATTTCAGCTTTATATTCCAATCCCTCGGCTATGGTTTATACTGACGGTATGTTTTCTGATTCATTTCGCATCACCAATGGCACTCGTCAGGGGTGCCCGATGTCACCCCTGATTTTTGCTCTCCTCATGGAGCCTCTGGCAGAAACGATCCGCACCCACCCTCGTATTTCCGGCATCTCGACGCCCAAACATTCACACTCCATTACACTATTTGCAGACGACGTAATCTTAACCTTAAAAAACCCTGCCTCTTCCTTACAAGCAGTGCATGATACCCTTGGAGAGTTTAATAAAATTTCATACTACAAGATGAATTCATCCAAATCCAACATTTTAGCAATTAAAGTTAGTGACAACATTAGGTCGCTCTTAGCCTCCCGATTTCCTTATCCATGGTCTGACAAACCCATCCAGTATCTAGGAATCTTTTTGACTTCTCCAAGCTCTAATATTTTCAAAATCAACTTTTTGCCCCTTCTCTCCTCACTACAACAGGAACTTAATAGGCTGTCAAAGTTTTACTTGTCTTGGATGGGCAGACTGGCAGCATATAAAATGCTAATCCTTCCAAAGTTGTTATACCACTTTAGGGCCTTACCTATTCATATCCCTATGTCATTTTTTAAATCTGCCCAAGCACAGTTACATAGGTTTGTGTGGGGGGATAAAAAACCCAGATGCTCTCATTCATGTTTATTTAGAAAGAAGGACATAGGTGGTATGGGTCCTCCTATTCTAAAAGACTACTATGTGGCGAGTTTGTTGGATCAAATGAAATATTGGATAAATCCTCCAGTGGAGAAGCAGTGGGCTCTAATTGAGGGCTCTTGGCTTCTGCCTGGTACGCCATTTTCCACCTTATTAGCTGCGACCTTTGTCAATCGGACCTTTAAAACAGATTTTCCTATCATACAGCTCGTAGTAGATACTTGGAGATATTTTATAAATAATGTAGAAGTGTCACGTCACTCTATTGACATAGATATCCCACTTACTTCCATAAGCACTTGTGTTCAGGACCTGGATTTGGAACTTTGGGTAGAGAAGGGAATTTTAACGGTCTCGAGAATATTGGAGAATGGAAGGCTTATTCCATTTGCGTCGATAGTGGACAATTTTGGTGTCCCTAGTTCGGAATACTTTACTTATCTGAGAATTCGATCCTTCTTATCCCAGTATAGGGGTACTTCTGTGGCAATCCCTCAACAAGCATGGGCGTTCTGGTCCGATAACTCGAAAATCAAAGGGGGAATTTCGCTCTTTTACAACCTTTTACAAAGCAAGAATATATTTAAGAAACTTCCCCCCCGCACAAGTGGGAGACTGAACTTTGTATTCGGTTTACAGATGTACAATGGGGAAAGGCCATCAGAAACAACAGTAGATATAACAGATCAGTTACACATTGGGAAGTTTCCCAAAAAATATTACTTAGATGGTACTACACGCCCTTCATCACAGCAAAATTTGCCCACGGTAGTTCTAATACATGCTGGAGAGGTTGTGGAAGAGTTGGGACACTTCTTCACATGTTATGGGAATGGCGGGGGGTATTCGCCCTGACTGCTAGGGTTACTGGCATTCTTAGAACAGGTTCACCTGCAATGGCAATATTAAATTTAGACATAGACCAATACCCGCCTCACCTTAGAATGATAGTGGTTCAGATACTATCCACAGCCAGGCTTTTAGTAGCTAAACACTGGAAATCATCATGTACCCCCAATGTAGGAGAATTAGTCAGAAGAGTTGATGAGATATTCAAATACGAGCAAATTCTGGCCAACATGGAAGGTAAATACTTGCGTTTCTGTGCACAGTGGGCCCCATGGACCGACATCAGGAAAATATTTTAAGCTGTTGTTCAAGTATTTTGTTCTTGTTCTGATACGGTGTAAATGACATCACCGTTAATTATTTGTTTTCGTTTATTATTTTCATTTTTTGCAACTGTATTAATATAGGTAAAATGTGAGGCTTGCAAACCCTCTGGTTCTCAGTGGGTTGTTTTATGTATCCTTACTAACTAGCTGGAGACTATAAGCTGTAAAGGAATTATTTGTGACTGTTGTCTGACTGTCAGTTTCTTTTTTGTAACATGCCAGCCTTTCAATAAAAAAGTATTCAAAAATAAATAAATTGCAACTACTTAAGGGTGTCCAGGCCCTAATGCTCTTTCCCTTGCAATTTTTTTTACCATTTAAACATTTAAGGACCGCCCCACGTACATATACCTGTACGTAATTTCTCTTCTCGGCTCTGGGAGGCACGCAGACTGCCATAACTGCGGCAAACAGTGGATCCGATGGCTGCGATGGTGCCAGCAACCTCTGATCATTCACTGTAGAGGAAGAACTGCAGTCTGCCTATGTAAACAAGGTAGACCTTCATTCCGTCAGAGAGGAAGAGAGAGATCTTGTGTTCCTGCTAATCAGGAACACAGACACAGATGTCTCTCTTCCTCCAGTCAGTCCATCCCCCATACAGTTATAAAGCACTCCCTAGGAGCACACTTAACCCTTTGATCACCCCTGATGTTAACTCCTTCCCTGCCAGTGTCATTAGTACAGTAACGGTGCATTTTATTTAGCAGTGATCACTCTATTAGTGTCACTGGTCCCCAAAAAGTGTCACTTAGTGTCAGGTGTGTCCGCAGTCACGCTAAAAATTGCTGATCGCTGCCATTATTAATAAAAACAATAAAGAAAATTAAAAGTCCATACATTTTTCCACTAAAGCAATTGTCAGTTAAAGCAACGCAGTGCTGTATCAGAAAAAATGGCCTGGTCAGGAAGGGGATAAAATCTTCTGGAGCTGAAGTGGTTAAACTTTGGTGGGAAATAGTTTCCAATGCTGATTACCTTTAAATTGTTTTGTTATTTAAGTTAGGCATAGTTGTACACAAAGTTTTTCTTGTATAATGAGCTCCGTTCAAGATTACCTGATCTAGTAGGCCATCATTTTAGTTGGGGCTTTATAACTGTACCATAAAATTGCCTTGTAATAGATTTGTTTTCTATATGTGTTGGCAGTCTACATTCTAGGGGTGTAAGGATAGATGCTAAACTTCTTTAGTTTGGATTGAGTAATATAGGGTTAATACGGCTGTATTTTTTTTTTTTTTTGCCATCTTTGTCATTGAGGAGATTTCTCTTCCTGTTCTTTGGACTAAACAAGAAGTGGAAAAATAAGAGAAATCCCTCTAACAGAGTTGTTATGGGAACAAATGTCCTTCAAGATTTGCCCTTTAGTTATACCTTAAGCCATCAATAAGTGAACCCAAGAGAATGGACTCTGTACTAAGACATGTTTTATCAGATTTGTTTCTAATAGGGAGCTACATATGTGGATCTAGTTGCATCCTGCCAAAATGAGGTTCGTAGACTGGCCAATAAAATATAACTGTTACAACATATTTAGACTAGTTCTTTCATATGCAAAGGGGTATCCTCTGATTTTCTGAAAATGTTTGTTTGTTAATGAATTGTTTACAGAGCTGTAATCTGCGTGGGCAATATACCATGTTTTCCTAAAACACATCACCCCAAAATCATTTTAACCAGTTATGTTACTCACGCAAGCTTAGTGCAGACCAAAGGATGCCCACACATGTGCACTTCTGTCTCTGAATGAACAGAGACTTAGGCTGGGTTCACACTGATGCAAATTGGATGCAAGTTTCTCCGCATCCAATTCGCATGACGGAAGGCTGTGATCTTCTCGCAATGGAGCCAGTTCACACTGCTCAGAGCGCAGTGGAAAAGGGTCCTGTGCATCTTTGGCTCTGTTTCAGGTCCGAATTCAGGCAAAAATTTGGACCTGATTTGCACGTGAAATGGAGAGCAGGGACGCACCGTGCCCCCTGCTGTGACCTGCAGCTGCAGCTAATGTGAGCCGAGCCTGACTCTCTTTTTTTCCAACATTCTTGTTTGACAGAAGTCAATCATTATGCCCCATACACACGATCAGAAATTACATCAGAAAAAACGTGGATGTTTTTTTCCGACGGAATTCCGCTCAAGCTTGCCTTGCATACACACGGTCACACAAAAGTTCTCTGAACCTTTGACCTTCAAGAACGCAGTGATGTACAACACTATACGAGCCAAGAAAATTAAGTTCAATGCTTCCGAGCATGCGTTGAATTGTTTCAGAGCATGCGTAGTAATTTTGCGCGTCAGAATTTGTACAGACGATCGTAATTTCCGTTCAGAACTTTTTCCAACTGAAAAATAGAGATCCTGCTCTCAATCATTTGCTGGCTGGAATTCTGCCAACAAAAGTCTGAATGGAACTTACACATGGTCGGAATTTCTGACCAAAAGCTCACATCCAACTTTTGCTGGCAGAATTTCTGATCGTGTGTATGGGGCTTTAAAGTGACTTCTGTTGAGCAGGAGTGGCCACACACGGATCAAAATTCATCTGATCCCTGCTGAATTGGCTGAATTTAAATCCATCTATGGGCAGGTTTAATCACTTTTTCTTCAGAATTCCTTAACTCTGCTACATGAAGGATATGGGAAATAATAGCTTTGAAAGGTAAAACCAATATTTCAAACTACAAATTTTGTTCCTAAGCAGGCTTGTGACTTTATACAGTTAACACCACAGAAATTATGACTTTGTAGAATGAACCAGATATGAACGCAACATTGATTGCCTTTTCGTTCCAACATCATTTGTACAAACAAGATCAATGATAACATTTTCACCTTTTTGTTTTTAATTTCATAGCTGAACTTCCAAAAACTCTAATTTAAATATATTATATAAGTAGACAAAAAGGATATAAATCCAATTTGTATACACCAAAGGCCTTTGCAAACCCAGATATTGCCTTCTTAAAGTAGCAGTGATATTAACACTTTGCTGCACATAGCTTGCTCATAGAGAAGTGTGAGAGGGACCTAGCAGACACACTCACTACAGGCTTCCTGCAGAAAACTGCAGGAAGTAGGGTATAAGACCAGTCACCCTACAGAAGAATAGAGCACAGCAGTGATTGGTCTTTATTATAGGAAGCACACACACAAAGGAAATGTTTCATGTAGTGTTACTGCACAGATCTTTAAGGAATACAAAAAGCACACCAAGATTCAAGCAAGAATTAACATGCCTCTTGCACGAAGACAATATTTACTTATCCCAGAGTAGAGATATAACATTTCTGGAATTTTTGAAGCCATTGTAAAAAAAAAAGAAAAGTTTTTCCCTGGTTTTTTTTTACAGAAAAAAATTACATTTTGGAAAAATTTAAAAAACAATTCAGTGTGGAGTAGTTTTACAAATTGAAAGTAATTTTGTTACACTGGGAAGGTAAAATGCAGTTTATATAAAAGTATTATGTTTGAAATAAAAGTACAGCTTATCCAGTAAACAAATTAAACTTGCTTTTTAAAATGTTACTTTTTATGATCAATGGAATAACAAGGACTGTATATGTTAAGAACATTTCACCTATACATGAGAACAGATATCCGCACACACCCCCACCTCCCTTTCCCTCATAATAATATAAAATCTTCTTGCCAATATGCATTTTCAGTTATTGACAATGCTGATCCAGAAGCATATATTGCTCTATGAAGAGCTTGATGAATGTTCTCCTGATTTCTGGTGTAATTTTCTCAGTAAATGAAAAAATTGTGTATTTTTGTGTATGTTTGTAACACTTCCTTACTTAAAGATGCTGCTGGTGAAGAAACACTTTGATGATCCAGAAGCAGCAGAACAGTGAATCTGGAATGAGAACTCTGTGAGGAAAAGCTACTTAGCCTTTCATTCTGGTCTTCATCATTTCATTCCAAAAAATATTTGTTAATGTCGTTAGGGCACCTCTGGAATGCCAGGATGTGTCAAACATTTGAAAATTACATGTAAATATATTTAAAAAAATAATAGAATAAAGTGGGACTCTAATTCAGAGGAGTACAAAAAATGGAAAGACAATATAATTATACAAAAATAAACACATTTTTATTGTCTAAAAAACAAAATTTAAGATACATTACAGTCTTAATGATTCAATTTGAGTTCAGGGATGTGCTAGTTCCCAGCAGGTTATATAGAAAATGGCGGTGATTCCGCTTTGTCAGGGCCTTGAGGATAGAACGGATGTAAACATTGTGTGAATTCTACAAATAGAGTGTTGATGAATGTACCATATATCATATAATTAATGTAAATACATAATGATGCAATCAACATAGATATGTTAATCTATTTGTCTTTACATACACGTATATCAGAAAATATTAACATTACAACAAATATTGATACGATTCCTATACCACATTAAAAGATATTAAATATATAAACAAAGTGTACCTACATTTTTTACATATAGTAACTTAAATGCAAAAGGTCAAAATAGATAAAACCAGATAACATGCAGCAAATGGAGTGCAAAATTTCCATGGCATGCCCCTCAACTCGTCAAAAAAGACTGCAAATGGAGAACACCGGCTCAGTGGGACAGGTGAGGCCTGGGAGCCCGTGGAATACTTCTCCGCACCTGGGCAAACAAAAATGGAGGGGCTCCTATATGTGCAAAATTCAATCAACTGCATTGTGGAACAGTATCCAAACACTAGATGTTGGTCTCACCATTTTACTGAGAAGAGAAAAAGAAAAAACAATTTACTGAGCAGATTATGGGTAAACATTATGCTGTGAGAACATTAATAGTAATCATTTACATGTTATAAAGATAAACAAATTTGTCAGATAAATTCACCCTATCTGTCAATTAATGTCTGAGAGGACAGAAACCATCATCTACTGTACCCCAACAATTACTCAACTATACAAGATGGAGCCCACAAGCAAACTAAACTGGAACCTTTCCATGAAGTGCCCCCTAGTGGCAGAAATGCAAATTTCTCCTGTTTGAGAACTGCATTGAGAAGCATAGAGTCACCTGAATTGTATTGCAGGATTTGCTTGTCTTGAGCTGGGAGAACTTGCAATAATTTAAGACTTTACATAAAGTCTCAGAAATCTTTCATTAAGACCTTCATGTTATATAGTTTGAATACCATGTCACAGATAAGTAGCGATACCCCCCCCGAAGGAGCTGCTTAAGTTGGTTCAGTCCACTACTCTGCCTCTCAACCCCAAATAACTGTCTCAGCCCCTCTGGCATACCTAGCAAACAGTTAACTTGCAAACACAGTAAAATGGACACAAATGTAGTGAATAGGAAGTTTGTTTAGACTTCCCACAATCAAACAAACAGTGATCTGGAGACTCAATTGTCAAAAATGGCAAACTGTGGTCTTTAATAGTGTTAATCAAACCCAAAATGCAGACTTTAAAATAACACAGTCAAACAACTTAAATAGGTCTAGAGGGGCCTATGCACTCAGGCATAAAGGGGAACCGATCTTACTTAACAATGGTCAGCCTGTTTCCCTTAAATCCTGAAATCACAGACCCGGCAATTAGATGAGAGGCAATAGGCCACAAATGTAAATTATCTCTTTAATAATTGACGTGAGAGTTACTTTTTAAAGGTAGTCACTGAAATCCCTAAATTACTGATACTAAAGGAGTAACAGAAAGGGTCCTCATAATGGAGATATCTAGGATCAATGCTAGCCTGGCATTGGTGCACTTGGTGCCCTGTTGAGCAGGATAAACAAAGAGGTACTTGAAAGTATCCCGGTAGGCAAAAATGAGATGTAGGATGCTAGCAGTATCCTGATAGACAAAGTGTAATGTAGTGACTGTTCAGCAGGGTGCAAGTCTTCCTACAAATGTGGGAACTGGTGAGGCATGTTGCCTGACTACCGTGTCTTTAAAGATGGGCAAACGCCCGCTCACCCATCCTGCAACCAAAGGATCAAGCAGCAAGTTCCCTGAAAGTAAAAAAGTAACAGTACAGCGCATAAATAAATAATCTAAGTGAATGAAAAAGTGACACTCTATTAGTGCATCAAAACACAAAAGTCCATAGATTTAAAGAACAACAAGTAGAGATGTCAGAAAAAAGATCCGCTTGTGCAATGTGCCTTCAATCGACAAAAATAAGTGATGATGTGATTCCTTCACCAATAAGCAAGATGGACTCTCACCTCAAAATATGGACCCCTGATTTAACAGACAGGTCAGAAAACGCATGTTCCCATCATGGGTAACTCACAGCATTCAGTAGATATAGCGGTAGTGCTCAAAGATTGAATCCTTTTCAGTATCCTCAATTTAATATGATTCCATAAAAAACATAAAAAACAAAATCTAGTGCTCTCTGTTTCCACAAATTTATTTAAAACAGAAGTAAAAGAGATACACTCACATTCTGGTGCACTGATCTCCAGTGCTGAGTGCTGGGCATGAAAACAAATGTATCAGAGCGTCCATGCATGGATCAGTATAGCAGCTTGTGGATGACAACACAGCTTAGGTCACGTGGTCCGTACGCGTTGCGTCCCCGAAAGTAGGCGGGACTTCATCAGCGGCGACGGCGTGACGTCGGACGGCCGCTTTTAAGCTGGTATACTGATAATGAGCCAATGAAAAAGAAGAGTGCGCAAGGCAATTTCACAGAGATAACACACATCAAGCGTGACTCCGGAAGCCAAATTAACACTTAGATAATTACCAGAAAGAGAGGAAGAGTTATAAAAACTAATAAAACTAATAACACAGAGGAGTGCATATGAATTGAACCACATCAATGGCAACTTACATACGCACCAACCCGGTGCCCTCAAATGGGGCTTATTAGATAACAAAAGAATTCCTAATTACCTTTAAAAGAGCAGTATTATAGCACAAATGCGGGGACACATAAATATATCTCAACCCATCATTGCACCACTGCAAAACATAAAATAAAACCACAATGCCGCCGACGCCATCAGCAAGCAATACTGATCCATGCATGGAAAAAACAATTTAATACAAATGAGTTACATAATAGAAATAAATGCCAAAATAAATAACAAAAAATTAAATATAAATAAAAAATATAATAAATATGAAAATAAAAATAAAAATAAAAATATAAAAATAAAATAAAATAAAAATAAAAATAAAAATAAAAATAAAAATAAATAAAAATAAAAAATAAAAAATAAATAAAAATAAAAATAAATAACACATACATAAGTGAAATTAGCAAAACTATCTATCCGAAATGAAGCAATTTAAATCAAAGTCAACGTTCAAGCCACTTGGGGCAAGAACCTTTGTTTCATGTATCCAATGCGACTCACGTCTGCTCAGTTGGCGTATGAAGTTACCTCCACGCCAATGTTTCGTAACCTTCTCTATCCCCCAGAAACTCAAACTCTTGGGATTCTGAGCATGTACCAATTTAAAATGACGAGACACATTGTGTGTCCTCAGTCCCTTCTTAATATTATTCACATGCTCACCTAGCCTCACATGGAGAGGCCTAGACGTCCTGCCAATATATTGGAGGCCACATCCACATTGTAACATATATACCACCCCTACCGTGGAACAAGTGATCAATTGATCAATCATGTACTCCCTGTTATTACTAGTAGCAACGAAGGATTTCCTCTTTTTTATATTACATCTGGAGTGTTTGCAAGCAGTACACCTACCACACGCATAAAAACCGGACAAAAAAGAAAAAAGCCTGCTTTCAGTTTGTACAGGAGGATCAATGACACTGGGGGCTATCTGATCACGTAACGAGGGAGCCTTTTTATATATAAAAGAGGAACGTGCGGGTAACAGAGGTCCTAATACCCGATCCTGTTTCAGTATAAACCAGTTTTTGGCAACTAATTTTTCGAATTTCTTGTACTGGACATTATAGTCCAGAACCATTCTAAAGTTAGCACCTCCATCTACTGGTTCTTTTATTCTATCTCCTAATAAAAGAGATCTATCTAACTGTTGGACTCGAGCTACTTCATGATCTAGACTAGATCTGTCATAGCTTTTTTCCTGAAATTTGGAGGATAGAATTTGAGCCTGAAGAGCAAAATCGTCCACTTTGGAACAATTACGTCTCAATCTTACATACTGTCCTCTGGGGATGTTGCACAGCCAAGACTTATGGTGGCAGCTCCCCAGAGGAATGTATGAATTACGATCGGCTGGTTTAAAATAATTCTTCAAAGACAACCCATCCACATCATTACTGATCTCCAAATCTCCAAAGTAATGATGTGGATGGGTTGTCTTTGAAGAATTATTTTAAACCAACCGATCGTAATTCATACATTCCTCTGGGGAGCTGCCACCATAAGTCTTGGCTGTGCAACATCCCCAGAGGACAGTATGTAAGATTGAGACGTAATTGTTCCAAAGTGGACGATTTTGCTCTTCAGGCTCAAATTCTATCCTCCAAATTTCAGGAAAAAAGCTATGACAGATCTAGTCTAGATCATGAAGTAGCTCGAGTCCAACAGTTAGATAGATCTCTTTTATTAGGAGATAGAATAAAAGAACCAGTAGATGGAGGTGCTAACTTTAGAATGGTTCTGGACTATAATGTCCAGTACAAGAAATTCGAAAAATTAGTTGCCAAAAACTGGTTTATACTGAAACAGGATCGGGTATTAGGACCTCTGTTACCCGCACGTCCCTCTTTTATATATAAAAAGGCTCCCTCGTTACGTGATCAGATAGCCCCCAGTGTCATTGATCCTCCTGTACAAACTGAAAGCAGGCTTTTTTCTTTTTTGTCCGGTTTTTATGCGTGTGGTAGGTGTACTGCTTGCAAACACTCCAGATGTAATATAAAAAAGAGGAAATCCTTCGTTGCTACTAGTAATAACAGGGAGTACATGATTGATCAATTGATCACTTGTTCCACGGTAGGGGTGGTATATATGTTACAATGTGGATGTGGCCTCCAATATATTGGCAGGACGTCTAGGCCTCTCCATGTGAGGCTAGGTGAGCATGTGAATAATATTAAGAAGGGACTGAGGACACACAATGTGTCTCGTCATTTTAAATTGGTACATGCTCAGAATCCCAAGAGTTTGAGTTTCTGGGGGATAGAGAAGGTTACGAAACATTGGCGTGGAGGTAACTTCATACGCCAACTGAGCAGACGTGAGTCGCATTGGATACATGAAACAAAGGTTCTTGCCCCAAGTGGCTTGAACGTTGACTTTGATTTAAATTGCTTCATTTCGGATTGATAGTTTTGCTAATTTCACTTATGTATGTGTTATTTATTTTTATTTTTATTTTTATTTATATTTTTTATTTTTTATTTTTATTTATTTTTATTTTTATTTTTATTTTTATTTTTATTTTATTTTTATATTTTTATTTTTATTTTTATTTTTATTTTTATTTTCATATTTATTATATTTTTTATTTATATTTAATTTTTTGTTATTTATTTTGGCATTTATTTCTATTATGTAACTCATTTGTATTAAATTGTTTTTTCCATGCATGGATCAGTATTGCTTGCTGATGGCGTCGGCGGCATTGTGGTTTTATTTTATGTTTTGCAGTGGTGCAATGATGGGTTGAGATATATTTATGTGTCCCCGCATTTGTGCTATAATACTGCTCTTTTAAAGGTAATTAGGAATTATTTTGTTATCTAATAAGCCCCATTTGAGGGCACCGGGTTGGTGCGTATGTAAGTTGCCATTGATGTGGTTCAATTCATATGCACTCCTCTGTGTTATTAGTTTTATTAGTTTTTATAACTCTTCCTCTCTTTCTGGTAATTATCTAAGTGTTAATTTGGCTTCCGGAGTCACGCTTGATGTGTGTTATCTCTGTGAAATTGCCTTGCGCACTATCTTCTTTTTCATTGGCTCATTATCAGTATACCAGCTTAAAAGCGGCCGTCCGACGTCATGCCGTCGCCGCTGATGAAGTCCCGCCTACTTTCGGGGACGCAACGCGTACGGACCACGTGACCTAAGCCGTGTTGTCATCCGCAAGCTGCTATACTGATCCATGCATGGACGCTGTGATACATTTGTTTTCATGCCCAGCACTCAGCACTGGAGATCAGTGCACCAGAATGTGAGTGTATCTCTTTTACTTCTGTTTTAAATAAATTTGTGGAAACAGAGAGCACTAGATTTTGTTTTTTATGTTTTTTATGGAATCATATTAAATTGAGGATACTGAAAAGGATTCAATCTTTGAGCACTACCGCTATATCTACTGAATGCTGTGAGTTACCCATGATGGGAACATGCGTTTTCTGACCTGTCTGTTAAATCAGGGGTCCATATTTTGAGGTGAGAGTCCATCTTGCTTATTGGTGAAGGAATCCCATCATCACTTATTTTTGTCGATTGAAGGCACATTGCACAAGCGGATCTTTTTTCTGACATCTCTACTTGTTGTTCTTTAAATCTATGGACTTTTGTGTTTTGATGCACTAATAGAGTGTTACTTTTTCATTCACTTAGATTATTTATTTATGCGCTGTACTGTTACTTTTTTACTTTGTAATGTGGGATTTGGTATTTTGACCTATAGTATTCGAGCTGCCTGTTTTTTAATTAATTGTTAAATTTTTCACTTATTTGTTGTGTTCAGCGCTGATTGATTCGTTTTATAAGTTCCCTGAAAGGCCCGACTGGCCCCCTTGTATCCGGATTGGCCCACGCCCTCAGGACCACCTGGACATATGGCCCGGAATCCCTCTCAGGTGGGATGTCTGTCACCGCCCAACTACTGGAACCGTGGCAGGATTAGCACATTGACCTCTGGAGCTGTGGCAGGATCAACACACCGACCTCTGGAACTGTGGCTGGATGGATCCCCTCCGTGGGTAACAGCAGCCCCTCAGATCACATCTGTGTCTCTCTCACTCCCTCATCGACTGACTTTTACCTCAAGCAACAAAATTGAGTCTTTTACTTTCCTGTCAGCAAAAACTGCTGGGATTTGTATTTCTCCCTGTATACCAGTCTATGTGGCCATTTTGTGTGGGAACTGCGTGTCCCAGAATCCATTGCAGCTCTCCCTGCAGTTCAGTACAGTCTCTCCCATTGGCTGTTGTAATTGTGCCTTTAATTGGTTTTCTTCTTCTTTTCTTCAAATAATTACGTAATTTGACTAGAATTTTTCCTTATTGTAATCATGTCATAAATGGGCAATTCAAGTTGTACAAGTACTTTGCTGTCTTTCCTTCTTTTAGATTCATACTCCTTGTCTGGTGCCCTCTCTTCGGGGTTGATATATCCAAAGGCTTATAGGCTGTTCACCAATTAGACTCCTCCCTTTATAGTGGGTCACATAATTATGATGCATTTCTTGAGTCTTTGATGGCTGCTGTGCTAAGCTAGCTGCTATTTTGAGGATGTTCAAGTGTCTGTTCTTATGTTTATATGAATGTCTGTGGGATGATGCTATGCGGGGGACCACCTTAAGGATTCTCACTTTTTGGGAAAAACATCTAGAGCCGTTTTAAATTATCTTCAATCTGGTTGCCTCTTTTGAGCCCTTTGTGACATGCAGCTGGTAAGCTTTCATTTCTTCCATTGAGGTGGTGGTTTTATGCACACATTTTCTAATTTTGGTGATGGACATTTACTATGTTGATGTGAACCCATAAGCACTTAAGAAGAGGACTCTTGATTCACAAGGACTTTTTTACTCACCTTATTATATTTGATCTATACACGTTGCACATATTTGGTATCTTATTTTTCACGCAGCTCAGTATATTGTGGCTTTGGTATCGCTGTGTTTAATATCTCACGGTAGAGTTGCTGCTTTATATGCATCGTATATTTAACAATTTATTATTGGTTTATGTTGTTTATGTGGTTTCTTGTTGGTTTCCCAATAATAGTCTGTTCACTTTGTAAGAGAATTTTCCTTTAGCTTAATGAATGAGCTGCAGCTCTGTTGAGTTTAATCATCCAATCATGTATAATTAAAAATGCATTTTTTTTTTCATTTTCCTTGCACATAATTGGGTATTCTTTGCAAAATGACTTTAACAAAACTTTACCACCTTCACTAAGATCTGGGGCAAATTTCCATTCAAAGTGCAACTTCATTTAAAAATGAATAGCTTATTTGCCTCTGGTAAATCAACATCATGGTGTTCTTGAAGCCCTGCTTCAGTAAAGGTTCAAAGAAATGACATTATCAAAAAAAAATATCACTTCATGCCTGCCAAGCTCAAAGTCTTGTTTAAAGTGGATGTAAACCCTCACATATACCCAGGGAAGTGAACAGCCTCAGATGATACACTGAGATGAAACAAATCCTCCTACATAAGAAGCTAGGTGATTACCCCATTGTTGCTGAATGCAGTTGTGTCTTTCCACTTGCCATACTGTACTCTAAATGCTGCCAATATACCTGAGCTGGCGGTCTCAAAGTTCCAGTTTCTGATCACAATTTATAATGGCTCTCTGTGACATTCTGTATTTGCTTCTTAAGTCACAGTACCAATTAATTTTTCCAAATCTCTTGATGCAATTACTGCCTTTGTGTGAAGCAGCAATCCGCTTATAGAACTCTAGAGGGGGAAAACACATTTTAATTTATCGTGTACTGCTTTTTTTTATTATTTAAATTTCCACGTTTTCAAAGTAAAACAAAATATATGAATAAAAAAGATAAAAATTTACAATATATATGTAAAGTGTTGCATAAATTGATGCCGCTATACAAATACTTGAAATACATAAATAAATAACTAATAAAAGGTCAAAAATTGTCTGCAATAGATATTACCTTAAATCCAGTAATACATTAAAATGAGTAAATGTTAATTTTTTAGGAAGGCTAAGAAAGGAGTGAAATGTTGTTGAAAATACAACTCAGACAATTAGAATTCAGTTTAATGCAATTAGATCAGTAAAAAAAAATATATATTTCAATGCAGCAGCTGTGGTTACTGTACATTGCAAATCTTCATTCTCCATTGCCCTACTGCAAAAGCCCAAATTAACGGATATGTTTATGTATTCGTAAAATCTTGTATTTATTATCATAGCAAAAATTATTAGCATTAGGGATGAGCTTCAGGTTCTAGTTTGTGAAGAGTTCAACCCAAACTTTAACTGTTCAAGGTTTGCTGAATGGGTGAACCAAATGGCCAGATTTTACTTATTTCCCTGTCTGAACCTCTGGCTAGTGCTGCAGACAGAAGTGATTGATTTAGTGGTGGTATCTAATCATAAGATGATTGTACCTGCATTCAGTTTAGGGTAGATTTGCTAAACATCACTAAAGTTCAAGTGGCGAATCAGAATCCCATTGAATACAAGAGCCGAATGTTAAAAAGGCAGTCATTTTCTAGGCTAATGGGCGAGGTATTGTCAAACAAATGGCATGGGGGATGGGCACTTCCCTGGTGGAACATGTACCATATCAATAAATAAATATTTAATTTGTCAGGAAGCAGCAATTTCAATATTGCTTAAAGAGCAATATTAAAAAAACTAAATTCCTTTAACCTCTTGAAGACCAGCATGTTAAACACCCTCCCTGTCCAAGCTATTTTTCAGCTTTCAGGACTTTCATACTTTGAATGACAATTACACATGCAACACCCAAACCCAAATGAATATTATATAAGTTTTGGAGAAAGAAAAAAAAGCTTTGAAAATATTTAATCTTTATAAATTTAGGTAAAAATTTCATCAATAGACACAAAAAATGACAGCACTCCTGAATGTCCTTTTCTCCCTCCTGGAAATGAGAGCAAGTCTAACCCATTCAGTCTTGCATGTATACAAAAGTCCAAGTTAATTTCTAGAAGCAGTCTCAACTTAGCTCTCCTCTTTGTAGATTTCTCTCTGTTAAACAAATTTGCTGTATTACATGTTGTCAGAAAGCACATACTAGTTCCACAGTAACAATATCAAAAGCCTGCTCACACTGAACTTGTTTAAATTGGTGCAGTCCTATCTCACTGTGCTCCAAGCCTTAGCAATGGTGGACGATACTGTCTCCCCTGACTTCCAAGCCTGCATCCTTTGGAAAGACAGGTTGGTGCAAGCCCAAAGGAAGTAACACTGGAGAAATGCTGACAGTGAGGCTTGGTCCTGTAGCTGGAAGAGAGAGGCTTGAAACTTGGAGGCTTGGTATCATCCATAATTGCTGCAGGGACACACTGGATACCTTCAGCTGCCATTGGGCTCTTGCTAGGTGTCCAATACTTCTCTGTGCCTTTAAGGAGGATTGAGCTACCTCCAGGCAAACCTGCAAACATGCGCCGTAGACAGCGGCGCGGCGGCATTTCCAACAACGGAGCTGTCACGCGTGTCAGCTACCGTGCGCTACCGTGCGCATGCGCGGGAGTGACGTCATCGCGGCTCCGCCGAATGACAGTGGCGGAGTTGCGAGACCCCACCGAAAAGATGGATGCGCCGGACTACAGGGGACATCGGTGACATCGCTGGCTCCTGTGTCAGGTAAGTGACACATAATGGGCTACTATGCGATGCATAGTAGTCCATTATGCTTTGCCTTTGCAGGGAATGAAAGAGGAAGTAAACCCATCAGGGTTTACTTCCTATTTAAAACCTCAGTTTTAACATTAGACAGGGCTAATTTGGTTTTGTTGTCGGATAGCTGGTAAGTGTGCTGAGAAGTTTTCTGTTGTTTGTAATGTGGAAAGCTCCTTCTATGTGCACATTACTGTAAAAGCTATTTATAGATCGGGGTGGTGGCCATTTATCTGTATAACCACCAAAAATAATTGATAGGGGCTCTAATACTTAGGTGCCCCAAGGAACTTAAACAGCAAGGTTGACATTTTTAAGGTAAGTAACCATAGCTTAGCACCAAAACCATATCAGAGAGCAGGGACAAAGAAGCACATCCAAAGTTAGGGAAAGCAGGGTACTAGCAAGGTCAGGTCAAGCAAGTGGTAAGATTCAGGGAGAGAAATACTTGGTCTGCCAGCTCCAGGCTTCTTCTTCTAAAAATGACAGTTACCTGACTGTGTCTGACTTCAGTAGTTCTGAGTCACTGGCCTGGAATATGCTATGCTACAAGTAGAAATCTGAGAATAAACACATGTAACATAAAATGAAATCAAGTGTGCAATACAAGGACATTTCTCCTTAATATTAAGCCTTAGGCCTCATGCACACTGAACGTTTTTGCAGCTGATCCTCGGGGTGTTAATATTTTTTTATTGCTTAAAAATACCTCTCTATGTTATTGGATGTATACACACACACATAGGCTTTTAGGAGCTGTAAGTGGCATAGGCGTTTTCAAGCTGCAAAAAAAAACAGGTCCAGTGCATTCTGGGGCAGCAGCGTTACAGCTGTAAAAATTCCTGACATGGCTAAACGTGTGTTAACGCTGTATACAGCGTTAAGCCGCATCAAACGCTTTTAAGCTGTTGTAATTGGATTTGGGAGTGGAAAATAGAGGGCAGAGATGCGCTGCTAAATGCTAACACAGCTAAATGCACATTTACACCAATGCAAAACGCTTCTAAAATCACATTTTTACAGCCGCTTTTTCCTGGCGTTGGTAGTGGCTTTGCAGCTCCTGCAAATGGCCTTTGTGCATGAGGCCTTAAAGTACAATATGCATACCTTTATTTCTGCTGGACTATGGCGAACTTACAGAGGAGCCCATCTCTGTTTTAAAGAAAAACCTGTACCAAGAAAATTTGACAGCTGCCATTGCTGACTTCCCCTTCTGAAAATATTTGTTCCATAGGTCATCGTGATGTATTGATTTCTGTACATTTTGAGCCACTGACCTGTATGAAGATTATGAGCTTGTAAAGTACTGCAATTGAGTCAGCAATGACAGTACCCACATTTCTCTCAGGACAGCTTTACTAAACTTTTAAATATATACTGCAGTCTGAGGCTCTGTGAAATAGATTTTCCCAAATTTTTTGTTCTAGGGACAAGATCTTAACATACAAGAAGTGAGGGAAACTGCAACAGGGAAACAGACAAGAATACAAAGCTGATAGGGGTTGTAGCATTCCCCTACCTGTCTGTGTTGAATTTGCAAAGTGAATTGAATGCACTAGCAGGGTTCTAATAAGGAAAGTGGTAGGTCTGAATCCCTTTATATAGGATTTCTATTTTTATTTTTATTTATTTATTTTTTGGAGAGGGTGCCCAAAATCTGCCTTGTATCTGGGAAAATCAGTGAGCCAATCACACACAAATATGTATATTTAGTATGCTGTGTGAATTGCAACACTTAAAAAGCATACAGTACAGTGGGGTTATCCCAAATTTTACTGCAACAGTGAAATTCTGCTTTAAGGAACCCTAGTTTCAGCTTTTATGTAGGCAAAAACAGTTTCAGATAAACTTTAGATAAACACATTGTTTTCTATTGTTGTTGCCCTTTTGTATACCAGTTTTGCACCCCAGATGTTTTGGAACTACATTTCCCATGATGCTCATGCACTCTGCAGTGTAGTTGAGCATCATCGGAAATGTAGTTCCAAAACATCTGGGGTGCCAAGATTTGCCATCACTGCCCTATACCTTGTTTTACATTGTTTCTGAAACCCTTGGATTGTCTTTTATCGGCAACTGACTTGCAGACTTGTAGAATATTTCTATGCAGCTACAGAACTTGCCCTTGAGTGGGTTTGGAAAAATACAGTAATTGGGTATATAACAAATAAGGAGGAATCTAATGAGTTTTATGGTCACTTTCTAGGAAGAGGACAAATGCTAGCCAGTTCTTTATCATAGCAGCAAGTGTATTGATTTACTGTATGGTAAACATGTTTATTTGACCACGTTTGTATATTGTTTCTATAGAATAATTAATTCCATGTCCATTTCACTCCATTGTCTCGTTAGAAGTTATAGAGGCTGCTTTATTTACCACTTGCTTACTGGGCACTTAAACCCCCCTCCTGCCCAGACCAATTTTCAGCTTTCAGTGCTGATGCACTTTGAATAACAATTGCGCGGCCATACAATACTGTACCCAAATGACATTTTTATCATTTTTTTTCCCACAAATAGAGCTTTCTTTTGGTGGTATTTAATTACAGCTGGGAGTTTTATTCTTTGCTAAACAAACAAAAAAAAGATGCAAAAAAAAAAAATCATGTTTAATAGTTTGTTATACTATTTTGCAAACAGGTAATTTTTCTCCTTCATTGAAATGCGCTGATGAGGCGGCACTGATGAGCACTGATAGGCGGCGCTGCTAGGCACTGATAGGCGGCGCTGGTGGGCACTGATAGGCACAGTTAAAGCGGCACTAATAGGCACAGATAAGGTGGCACCGATAGGCACAAATAAGGCAGTACTGATGGGCACAGATAAGGCGGCACTGATGGGCAAAGATGGGCACAGATAAGATGGCACGGATGGGTGGCAGAGATGGGTGGCACGGATGGGCACTGATAGGTACCACTGATAGATGGGACTGATGGGCACTGATAGGTGGCACTGATAGGTGGCACTGCTGGGCACTGATGGGTGTCACTGATGGGCACTGATGGGCACTGATGGGCACTGGTACATGACACTGATGGGCACGGATATGTGGCACTGAGGTGCAGCACTGTGTCTGCGAGGCAGATTGTGGGCACTGATAGGTGCCACTGTGTGCACTGATGGGTGGCACTGTGGGCACTGATGGGTGTCACTTTTTGGCATATTTTTGGTGGCACTGGCAGGGGGCAGGTGGGCACTGATGATCTGTCCCCAGCTTACCGTGATCGGGACTGATGTCCCGATCACGGCCGCCGGCGATCTGCTTTTTTTTTTTTTGAGGAGGAAAAATAGCCGATTACAGGCTGTGTTGTGATCACATGATCAGCTGTCATTGGCTGACAGCTGATCACGTGGTAAGGGGTCGGGATCGACCCCTTTCTCCGATCTGTGATCAGGCGAGTCTCATAGACTCACTAATCACAGAACTCGCTGCGTGCGCCTCTCGGGGGGCGAGCAGGGCGCTCGTGCACGGGACGACGTCAATAGACGTCGTCCCGGCAAAGCAGGTCCGCGCTGTAGCTGTCATTCGGCTATAGCGCGGATCTCAAGAAGTTAAAAAAGTTGAGGCCCTTCACGCAGTAAAAGTTGTGATAATTTATTTTATTTATCCAGTCATGTGCAGATAAAATAAGAAAGCTGGAACTTTCATTTCACCTAATTGGATAATTGAAGTAAAAATTCACAAGATTTTCAGTGACTTTAGTAAATCACCCTCATAAAGTTTAAAGGTATAGCAATAGATTTAAAGGAATAATTATCTTTGCTTACAGATGTCAAAATATTTGAGAAAGTTGAAACAGTCATGAAGTCATCCTGGTCAATAAAGTTACTGGTTTTGCAGGCTCAAAAGTGTCTGTTTGTATGGTACTCTTGTGGTTAAATTTAAAAATGTGCCTCAAAGGACTTAGGACTAGACATCCTAGCATTGTAAAAACACACAGGTAATCCTTACTGAATGAATGATACACTGCCATCAATATAACAGATTTCCCCCTCTTAATCCGCTTCATGCTAAAGCAATTATCACAAATCAAAAAATGTACCACTGCAAGGTTTCTATTTGATCACCTCTGCATTTTTTTTATTTGTTGCGATACAAACGAAAAAAGAATGAACATTTTAAAACAAAAAATTATATTTTCAAATTTTTGTTATGAAAAAAAAATACAATAAACTCAATTTTAGTCATGCATTTAGTCATACATTTAGACCAAAGCATTCAGCCATATGTCTTGGGTAAAAAAAATTCAATAAGCGTATATTTATTGGTTTGCACAAGAGTTATAGCATCTACAAACTAGGGTACATTTTCTGGAATTTACGTAGCTTTTAGTTTATGAATTTTTTGATGTGCTAAAATGGCAGAGCAGTACAAAACCCCCTCCAAATGACCCGCTTTGCAAAGTAGACACCCCAAGGAATTTGCTGAGAGGTTTGTTGAGCACATTGAATATTTTTTTTTTGTCACAAGTGATTAAAAAAAAAATTACACAAAGTTGTTACTGAAATGATATATTGCTCAAACATGCCATGGGCATATGTGAAATTACACCCCAAAATACATTCTGCTGCTTCTCCTGAGTACAGGGATATCACATACGTGGTATATGACTTTTTAGCAGTCCAGCCGTATACAGAACCCCAAAGCCAATCTTCTGGCTTTCTAAGGGTAGAAATTCTTGATTTCACTCCTCGCTACCTATTACAGTTTCAGAGGCCATGAAATGCCAAGCTAGCACAACCCCCCCCCCCCCCAAATGACCCAATTTTGGAAAGTAGACACCCCAAGCTATTTGCTGAGAGGCATGTTGAGTATTTTGTCACAAAGTTTTGAAAATTAAAAAAAAATGTTTTTCCTTTTCTTTCTTCATTTTCAAAAACAAATGAGAGCTGTAAAATACTCATCATGCCTCTTAACAAATACCTTTGGGTGTCTACTTTCCAAAATGGGGTAATTTGGATTGGGCTTTTGTGCTACCTTGACATTTCATGGCCTCCAAAACTGTGATAGGTAGTGAGGAGTGAAATCAGCCCATGTCATGTTTGAGCAATATATAATTTAGTGACAACTTTGTGGAGAAAAAAAATGTATTGCCATTTTCCCGAAACTTGTGGCAAAATATAAAATATTCCATGGACTCAACATGCCTCTCAGTAAACAGCTTGGAGTGTCTACTTTCCAAAATGGGGTCATGGGGGGGGGGGAGGAGGTTGTGCTATTTGGCAATTTTATGGCCTCCGAAACTGTGATAGTTAGTGAGGAGTGAAATCAAAAATGTATGCCCTTAGAAAGCCTGGAGGTGGTGCTTGGTTTTCGGGGTCCTGCACATGGCTAGCCTGCCAAAAAGTCCCACACATGTGGTATCCCTGTACTCAGGAGAAGCATGTATATTGGGGTGTAATTTCACATATGCCCATGGCATGTTTGAGCAATATACCATTTAGTGACAACTTTGTGAAAAAAATAAAATAAAAATATTTTAATTTTCCAGAAACTTGTGGCAAAATATAAAATATTTCATGTACTCAACATGCAGAGTTGGTGGAGTGAAAAAAAAGCCGTCCTCATCCTCTGTCACCCAGGCTCAGAGAAGTTTGCCTTCCAACACATCTGCCAAAGCAGCCTATTCCACCGGCTCCTTGTCCACAGTCACTCTTTCCATAGCTCCACCATCATGCACAGAGGAGTCCCCAGAATTATTCAACCAAGTGTCAGGTACATGCTGATGGAGGATGCACAGCGATTTGAAAGCTCTGATGTTGGTTCTCAGGTTGAGGAATAACATGAGCGTGGAGAGATGGGGTACCACAAAAGGACAAGAAACTGGCAGTCATGTTCCCCCAGCTGCAGCATTCTGCCAAGTTTGCTCCAGTGACGAGGAGGGGGGGATGATGAGTTCACTGCCTGTACTTGGGTGCCTGAGAGCAGAGAGAAGGAGAAGGCACAACTCCAACAAGACAGGATGTCCTCTAGGGGGCAGCCTAAGAGCATATTGCATGACACCACATAGCTCCGCAGGTGCAGGGTGCTGATGACTCCCTGCTGACTTTTAAAAGTTCCTTGGTGTGGGCGTTTGACACACCTGCAGCGGATCGCACCATTGCTGTTTGCAACCTATGTCTGAAGTGGATCAAGCGTGGCCAGAACAGCACCCGCTTCAGCACCACATGCTTGACTACACATATGGGGACCTGCCATGCAGTCAGTTGGCAACAGCATTTGAAAGACCCACATCAAAGAAAAAGGCATTCTTCTCCTTGCTTGTCATCTGGGATCTCCAGCCCTACTATACCTCCAGTCCTTTCAAAAACCTGCACTGTGAGGAATGAAGATATAGCAATAGGTGTCCCAAGTACTTGCAGCCAATCTGCTAGCAGTACAATACCAATTGATTTTAGCAGACAAATTTCCATATCCCAGTTGCTGAACCGTAAAAATAAATTAGGTCTCAGTCATCCACATGCGCAACATCTAAATGCTAGCTTGGCCAAATTGCTAGCACTGCAACTGCTGGATTTTCAGCTGGTAGACTCTGCCCCCTTTTGTGAATTTGTAGAATATGCTGAACCTCAGTGGCAGGTTCCAAAAGGCCATTTTCAGCCTTTTCAGCTGGTAGACTCTGCCCTCTTTTGTGAATTTGTGGAATGTGCTGTACCTCAGTGGCAAAAGGCCATTTCTTTTCACAGAAGGCCATTCTGGCTATCTACAGGCATAAGGAAGGCAATGTTTTGGCCATATTGGACAGGGCGATCAGCGGTAAGGTTCATATTACTGCTGACTCATGGTCCAGCAGGCATGGGCAGAGATGCTACCTTTCCTTCACGCTGCACTGGGTAACTCTGCTGGCAGCTGGGGAGGATGCAGGACAGGTTTCAGTGTTGTTGGAGCTTGTTCTGCCACCATGTCTCCAAAATTATAGTGGTGATTCTGCCACAGCTCTCTCCTCCACTCCCTCCTCTTCTTCTTCCTCTATGGCCTCTTCTGCAGAGTTGTCCTCTGAACCAGTGGTGCTCCATAAGCATTCAAGGGGCTACTCAAGCAGTCAGGCTAAAATATGCCATGCTGTGCTTGAGTTGCCTAGGGGACAGGAGCCACACTGGGGCAGAGATTCTGTCAGCTCTGCAGGGGCAGGCTCAGAGGTGGTTGACACCATGCCAGCTTCAGCCAGGAATGGTTGTATGTGACAATGGCACCAACCTTCTCTCTGCCCTCTGGCAGGGACACTTGACCCATGTTCCATGTTTGGCAGTGGCACACGTCCTGAATTTGATGGTGCAGCGCTTCTTGAGCAGGTACCCAGGCTTACAGGATCTCCTGAGGCAGGCCAGAAAAGTCTGTGGTCATTTCTGCCTGTTATACAATGCAAGTGCTCAGCTGGCTGACATTCAAAGGGAATGCAACCTGCCCACCAACCGCCTCATTTGTGACATGCCCACCAGGGGGAACTCAACGTTGGCAATGCTGCAGCAGCTGAACACACAGCAAAGGGCCATCAATGAGTACCTGTGCGAGTATGGCACCAGGACAGGGTCAGGGGAGCTTGGCTTCTTTTCGCCATGCCTGTGGCTACTGATCAAGGATGCATGCACTGTCCTGACACCCTTTGAGGAGGCCACAAGGATGGTGAGCAATGACAATGCATGTATAAGGGACACTGTTATCCTGATCTTCCTGTTGAAGCACACACTTTGTTGAGTCATGGACAGGGCACTTGAGACAGAACAGCGAGGGGAAGAGGAGGACTTTCTTACCTCTCAAGGCCCCCTTTATCCAGATAGCATTTCTTCAGGCCTGCCAAACAGACAGGAAGAAGAGGAGGATTGTGTCAGGGTGGATTTAGAGAATAACACTCAGCAGCAGTCTTCAAGGGATGCTTTTAAGTCCCCAGAAAGCCAAGAAGTTGTACGTGGCTGGGAGGAGGTGATTACGGATCTTGTGATCCTTAGTGACCCAGAGGACTCAGAATCTAATGTAAACTTACGCTGCATAGCCTCCCTGATTCTGCAAAGCCTGCAAAAAGACCCTAGGATTTGTGGTATCAAGGAGAGGGATAATTTCTGACTTGCAACCGTTCTTAATCCACATTATAAGGGTAAGGTTGCAGAACCCATCCTTCAGGAGGATTGAAGAAAGGTTTGTGCAATGTATTTTCAGACCCTGGGAGGTTACAATTTCCTGGTGCTGGACAATGTGTTGCTGAGGCTTCGTTCAGTCAGAGGAAGAGAGATGGAAGGTGGCCGGCTGACCGATGCCTTTAAACAATTTTTCAGTCCCCAGTGTCAAGGCTTGATTGGCTCAAGCAACCATCGCCAGAATCTGCATTAAATGGTGCAGGAATATCTAGTGGCAAGAGCAGACTTGGAGACCTTTCTAACAGAGCATCCACTGGGTTACTGGGTCTTGAGGGTGGACCACTGGCCAGAACTTGCTCAATATGCAGTTGAGCTACTGGCCTGTCCTGCATCCAGTGTGCTTTCTGAACGCACATTCAGTGCTGCTGGAGGGTTTGCAACCGATCAAAGAGTACGCCTTTCCACAGACTCTGTTGATAAGCTCACATTCATAAAAATGTATCTTGGATCAGCATCAATCAAGCCCCTGATGCTGATGTAACTGATTGAATTTGCTACGGATGTGGGAACCCTTGAAGACTATCCTATTCCTTCTCAATCTTGATGATGCTAGCTTCCAACAATATGTTTGGTTTAGGGCACCACTACCACCACCACCCAAGGGCCAATTTTTCTGGCCCTGTATAACAGGGGCATTTAATTACAATTTTTGATACAATATTTCACAGCAGGCCCTGTTACTGTGCCCAACAAGAGTAACTGTGACTGCTTACAGTGTTCTGGTGCCACCAAAACCAAAGGAGCTTGATTTTTCTGCCTCTGTTTTAAAGGGGCATGCAATTACAATCAATTTTTGATACAATATTTCAATGCAGGGCTCGTTCCTGCGCCCAACAAGAGTAACTGTGAGGGCTTACAGTGTTCTGGCGTCACCAAAACCAAAGGCCCATTTTTTCTGCCCCTGTTTAACAGGGACACATAATTATAATTTTATATATCATATTTCACAGCAGGGCATGTTCCTGCACCCAACAAGAGTAACTGTGAGGGCTTACAGTTTTCTGGTACCACTGACACCTAAGGCCCAATTTTCTGCAGAGTATATAGGGCAGGCCATATAGTATATATACTGCTGTTCAGAGTATATAGTGCCCGTTGGCCTGGGGGACCCCTACCCCATTTTTTTTAAATTTTTGTGCAGAGTTCCCCTTAATATCCATACCAGACCTGAAGGATCTGGTATGGAATTTGGGTGGGGGACATTCATGGTGTTTTGTGTTTTTTGGTATTTTTATCTATATGATCCAACAATACATTACAGCTGTGAGCAGTTTTAAATGACATTTTTTCCTTTAAAAACTTAATTTTGCTGTGGTGGTACTATTAAAAACATGGGAAAGATGTGCTACTTTAGAACCATACTTAGGACACCCCACAGGTACGATATTGAAAGGAAAATTTCATTTTTATTGTTTCACTTTAAGCATTAATAAAATCACTGCTCCTGAAAAAACTGACATGTTTAAAACTTTTTTTGCATTGATACATGTCCCCTGAGGGAGGTGCCGGGTCCCCAAACACTTTGCCCTTGACATTGCCTCTTCTTTTTGATATGGTTCCTGCTTGCCCGCCTGGTTCTGACCTCAGCCATCCTTGCACTTGCACCTGCTTGCTGTATCCTGCCATGCCATCTCCATCTGAAGTTTCCATTCATCTGCCTTTCACATGTTGACTCAGTTTTACCATTAAAGCCAGTGCAACATTGTTCATTTCTCTCAAAAACAAAATGCCCTTTCCCTTTCTGACAGCAATTTAAAAAAATATTGCCTTTGATACATTGTATTGTATACTCTTGGTATCTGTAAGCCATTGTACACACGGTCGGACATTCCGACAACAAAATCCGTTAGATTGGTTGGACAAAGTTGTTGGAAAATCCGATCGTTCGTAACGTGATGAGGTTATTTTGTTACGACGGGATTACGTTCAGGCTAGTAGCCAATAGCTTTGATCTAGGAAATTGACCTGAGCATGCGTGGCACTTTGTCCGATCGGAATTCTCTACAAATGATTGGACAAAGTCCGATCAGATCATGTTGTCGGAAAATTTTATAGCCCAGCTCTAAAACTTTGTTGGTCGGATATTCCGACGGAAACAGTCCGATGTAGCCCACACATGGTCTTATTATCCGACAACATGGTCCGATCTGACATTTTCCGTCGGAATGTCTGACCATGTGCACAAGGGCTAAAAGGTAAGCTGAGTGCTGTTTTGATGCCATGTAGTTGCACATGTACAGGAGTTGCATCATCAGTGGCTACCAAATAGTTGAAGAAGAAAGATGATGGTGTTGAAGATATATCACAGAAGATCACAGGAATGGTGACAGAGCAGAGATGGAGATATTCTTGTTGCAGATGTTCAGTCACTTCCTGGCTGGTGAAACCATTGTCACCCTGACAGACAAAAGGGGACATTTCTCTAACAAAGCCTTGAATTGCAGTAAAGACCCAACATTAGTTCTACTCCTTCTGCACTTGGAAACACACTTTAATACAGTTATAACATTGCAATTTTTCCTGTTTTGAAAACAGATATTTAAAAAAAAAATGGAGTCTGACTTTTGCACATCCATGAATTCACATTTACATTTTAAAAAGTCATAATTATGTATGAGCAGAATCAGGTCATGGGCATTGTATAATTAATTATATTTTTAGAACTAGAGATCAACATACACCATGATAAACAAAGCCAGGTTCAGCCTGTCTCTTAATTACTCTAGGTTAGATGTTTTCTAGTGAAGGTAAAGGGCTCAGCATGGTGTGTCCTATATAATATCCCAATATTAATAAAGACGAATTTCTATGATGTTTAAACTATGCCTTCTCTTTGATAGGGGTCTGCCCTGGGACCTAAGTATGCATTAATATTGCATTGTTTAGCCAAAAGCTTTTGCCACTCTCTTTGATCTAGTCTCATCTGTGAAACTCTCCAGAGGCCTCATAATATGGGCATATAACTAAACTAATATAAATGAATGGGAATTCTGCACATTTTTACAATTAATCAACATGATGAGTTTTACCAAGTTATTACAGTTAAAAAAATATTTTTGTGCTAGTGTAATCATTGCATGTAAGTAAACCAATTGTGTCCAAACAGCCATCGAAATAAACACAGCTACAGTATATATGAAACATACAGTATATTGAATTTTCCTATTGATAGATCTAGAAATAAGGTAGATGTAAATCTCAGATGAATGTGTGTATAAATGGTCACTTAAAGATTGACAGATCATCCTAGTAGGTGATTTCAATCCCCCTGTGAACCCGCCCTGTAGCACCAGCCAAAACGAATTTTAAACAGTGAAGACTTATGTAAAATGAAATGTAAAATGTATAATTTAATGCTATTGGATTTTAGGAGAATACTCCATCTGAATGAAAATGCCTCTGAGTTATAGCAGGATAAGTCTAGACAAATGAGAGCTACATGACATTACATGCCCTCTAAGCCCTTGTACACACGGTCGGAGATTCCGTCGAAATATGTCCGATCGGAGAGTTTTGTCAGATATTCCAACTGTGTGTGGTATGCATCGGACTGTTTCCGTCGGAATATCCGTCGGACGAAATTTTCCAATTTGACGGAAATATTTTCCGACAAACTGCTCCGATCGGACATACTCCGATCATGTGTAGAGAATTCCGATCGGACAAAGTGCCACGCATGCTCAGATCAAATTCCTACATCAAAGCTATTGGCTACTAGCCTGAACGTAGTCCCATCGTAACGAAATTACGTCATCACGTTCTGAAAGATCGGATTTTCTGCCAACTTTGTCCGACTGTGTGTAGGCAACAGTTTCGGACAAGATCCGTCGGACAAAATCCAACGGACAAAATCCGACGGATTTGGTTGTCGGAATGTCCGACCGTGTGTACAAGGGCTTAGAGGGACATCAGTAAGTGTGGAAGAATGTGGCAGAGGAGGGAAAATTTCATCACACTGAAGTGGGGGATTAGCATGTCCAGTCGCCAGTCACTGTGTTAGAAAAAAAAAACATACATATTCACCTATGTGGCTGCAGTATAAACCTGATGCTGCAGCTGTGCCCTGCCAGCTCTAAGACTGAGAACTGAGCAAACACATTCATGCTGATCACTCAGTTCTCAGTCTTCACTGAGCAGAGAACTGTGACTGTTAGTCACTGGCTCTCCGCTCTGCCCCTCTAGTGCTCATTGGAGCTCTAGGTTGTGAAAAGAGTGTTGCAGGTCAGGCATCTGGGTGGATCCCGACATTAAAGTTATTGTACACCTAAAACATATTATACTTACCTGCTCTATGCAATAGTTTTGCACAGAGCACCCCAGTCCTCCTCTTTCTAAGTCCTCCACTAACACTTCTGGCTCCTCCCCTCTTGCCATGTGCCCCCATAGCAAGCCACTTGTTATAGGGGCACTCGTGCTGGCTCGATCCTGTATGTCCATTGCCCACCGAGAAAATGGCTTCTCCCTCTGCTGCGCTGAATCAAGATCGGGCTCAGGTAACAATAAGGGGAGACTGGGGTTGAGCAGAAGTTTTTTTTTACCTTAACAGTCAATTTAGGCTTTAGCTGCATTCAGGGTCACAGGAGTGCAGTGATAATTGCACTCCTGGGACCCACATGAGAAGTATCGCCAAAGAAAAAAGCTTTAACCACCCTTCTGTTTTAACCAGAACATACACAAGCTATAAGGCATTAAAGCATATAAACACTGATGCCGTGTGTGAATTTACGACAGAAAAAGTCAGACGGGAGCTTTTCATCGCATATTCCGATCCTGTGTATGCCCCATCGGACTTTTCACTTTAAAATTCTGACGAAGCTAGAAGGAGAACATGTTCTAAATTTTTCCAAGGGAACCAATTCCTATCGGGTAAACCGCTCGTCTGTATGCTGTTCTGACGTGCCAAAAATGACGCATGCTCTGAAGCAAGTACGAGACGGAAGCTATTGGCTACTGTTTATTGAACTTCCCTTTTCTAGTCCCGTCGTACGCGTTGTACATCACTGCATTCTTGGCGGTCGGAATTTGGTGTGATCGTGTGTACGCAAGACAGCTTAAGCTGAATTCAGTTGGAAAAACCTTCCGATGGGAAAACCAGTTATGTGTACAGGGCATTAGAATAATATAGCCAAATCAGTGGTAACAAAGAACTAATTACTTTGCTTGCATGCACACTTTCCATATCTGGATTTATGAATGGAGGGGTGGCATCCACCCTTCCTCCCTTTTTAGATTCTGTTCTATTCCAGGACAGAGAAGAATTACTACTAACAGCAGAGGAATAAACACAAGGGATGTATCCTACTGACTGTATGTTATGTCCCCTGTGCTGATTTTTCTGTGTTTAATATGGAGAGCAGAAATCCCCATAATGGAGGGCAGAAATATAGAACACATAGCAATATCCCTAAAAAAGGGAGCTAGATTTATTAGCCAAATTCCATTTGGTACATTATAGTCTCTTAACATTATGAATCTGAAATTGTAAAATCAAATTACTAAGGCAGTAAGATAGTACCAGGAAGGACCACAAGAGTGGTTTCATTTTAAAACGAGAAACAAATTTTAGGATACCCTGTATGTCTACAAACATTTTGGAAGAGAATTGAGGCTTACTTGACAGTCCAAATGTTGCAACCATTAGTAGATATTAGGTGTTTGCTGAGCCTGATGAAAAGGTATGGTCTGCCATATTTCTCTTGTGTTGAGACCCAGAAAAATAGACATAAAGGACCAATCAGGAAGTTGAATCTAGGGGCGCTAAAAAATCCCTAACAAATTTGACAGGTCTCCCAGTGATCTGAACAATGCAGATTTTTCCAACTTTGAATGCAGTCAATTAAAATGAGTATTCGCATATGTGTTTATTTCTGGTACTTTAATAATGCTAGTAGCAGTCTCAGAGATCGGTATAGCTATAGAAGTTTTTGTGACAGAAAAGTAACTGTATGGGAATGACATTAAAGTGAACCTCAGTTGAAGCTTTGGCTGCTTGCATAATGGGTTCTTTCATTGTGAAGTAATGTATACAACAGATTATAACATTGGGCCTACCTGGGCCTGTGCTTCTTAGTCTTAAAACACTATAAACTCTGTGGATTTCAAGCAGGCTGTCCTATGGCTTCTTCAATAATTGATTAAAACTAGAATGAAGCATGACAGAGATACCAGGGGGTTCAAATATCTCCCAGATCCCATGGATCCTAATTGTTTTTTCACTTTCTATTTTCCTGATAGTCCAGCTGGAGGATCAAGTCTAACATCTGTGAGTAATGTTTTGTGATAGCACTCTAGTAAAAATGTCTTCTTTCATTTTCTCAGCTTTGTCCAGTTACCTCAGATCTGGGTTATGTCTTGTTTAGCAAGCACTATGTCAGACTTACAAGAATGCACAGTTTTAGAGACATAGCCCTCCATGTCCACCCTTGTGGGGAAGGAGCGGATATATGCATGAAGTTCAAGATCTGTCTCTGTGGTCTGGGACATAGGAAATGTTGTAAATTGCTTCTGGTCTAGCCGATCAACTGAAGGTGATGCACGTAGGTTTGGCAACATAAGGTTCCGAGACTGAGAGAGAATCATGCTGGGAAAATATCAGGGCAGCCATATTAGAGTCCACTACCAGTGTTCACGCTTCAGGAGAATGCTGGAAAAAGTCCTGCAGATGTCATGTCCTGTTTTTACTCAGGGTTGGTATTGGTTTGGGGTTAATTTTGTTCCTTATGCTCACCAGATGAAGAGATGGGATGCAAAATGATCAAGCTTCGTGAATACATGCAGGAGGGAGATACAGATCAGCACTCCTTACTTTGCTATAGTCTCTCTAAATCCTGGAAGTTTAATACAGTCTTATTTGGTTTCCTAGCTATAGATAGAGAGGTAATTTTAAAGAATTTCTAAATTTACAACTCATTTAAGCTTATGCAGCACTACTCCCCAATCCATAGGAGCCCCAGTGAGCAGTAGTAAAGTTTAATTTACTGAGTGCTGGAACTATACTGCCAGAGTGCATTTATGGTAGTGATGCTAGTCTTAGACTGACACTATGCACTGTCCAAAATAAAGGGGGATGGTAGGGTAGGATGTGATTGAACAAAGGGAGATTGCAAAATAATTATGGGATGGGCAGTCTTTTGAGATGTTATTCTTCTGGCTATCATTGGGGCCCTTTAAGAGCATTGGTGCACCTAACGACAGTTCCAGTCAACCTGCATGCAGTATAGGTACAGTATAGGTATGGTATAGTCTTTACACTGGTGCAAGGTAGGTGTGGTTCAGATGTGGTATTGGTTCAGTATAATGCAGTATAGGGTTGCAATAAGTGCAGCCTAGGTTTGGAATAAGTGTGGTATAGAGTGTAGTATGGATGCAGTATGGATTGGGTACACTTGATTCCCTGCTCTTACTGGATCATTACCCAATAGCAGTATCAGCAATGGCTGATTAGCCCTCTCGCCATTCACCGGGATGCTGTGATGACCTATCGCTGTAGAAGAGGGCCCCCCTTGGTCTCTCCCTGAGGGCCACCAGTAATCAGTGGTGGGAAACAGAGGGTGAGTGGGCACTCCAGTCTCCCAGCTGCAGTGGTGCCGCTGCTGTGACATGGGCAGTGCTGAGCTGCCCCCTGGGGTCCTCACTCCCAGTTGCAGACTAAGATCTCCACTGGTATGGTCTCCAGCTGGTAGGCGAATATCCAGACAGATGTGCTCTCTTTCTTACTCCCTCAGTGCCAGGAGGAGGAGTTTTTCTGGACAGTTTAATAAAAATCATCTCTTCATTCCTCTTACTTCACACTGACTATTGGGATCTCTAGTGTAAGGAGTCTATTCATCCCATTAAATAGCCACCCTCTCAAATCTACAACTTCCATGATTCTCCGCCCTCTGCATAGAAGTCTGTGGGCTTGCTTGGCTTTAGTTCTCCCCCTGATGTCGGGAGGAGAATGGTGCAGTATAACATCAGTATCTCAGGAGAGGGAGAGAAGAATACAAGACAGTTTATTTACCAAAGCTGGCAAGTGCAAAATCTGGTGCAACTCTGCATAGAAACCAATCCGCTTCCAGATTTTATTGTCAAAGCTTAATTCTACAAGCTGAAGTTAGAAGCTGATTGGCTACCATGCACAGCTGCACCAGATTTTGAGTGCACCAACTTTAGTAAATCTCCCCCAATGTCTCCTTCTTCATATTGATGTAGCACAGCACCTGGCTATACTAAGAAACGATCAGCATTATTTGGTGTACAGCAGCTGGCTAGGAAATATATTATTGGTAATAGGTTTCCAAGCTAGAGCTCCATCATGAAAAATAAAAGTACCAACAACTAGGTGATGTTTTTTTAAACTATATGAACTACTAATCATTGAGTTTCCATTTGGGCCTTAAACCCATTAAACCCACTTTCTGATAAATACTTGGCAGTAGTTTTAAAAAAGTAATATGGATAATGCAAAAAAAAAAAATGCTACAAAGTCGGGCATGCAAAGGAACCCTCACAACTCATAGATGGACAAAAAATTTTAGTAGGCGGGTCTGGCTGTTGGAGTGTGTTAAGCATCAGCCCACCTGGTTCCACTTGTGACTAAAAAATAATTTTGGGTAGTTACACTTTAAACTTGAATACCTGGTAACTTTGCATTTTCTTGTGCAGGATCTGTATGCATATTTGACCCAAGGAATGCATAATTTTTATTCAGTGATCAACTATTTATGTGTTGCATATTTTATATATTTGTGACCATATTGCTACATTTCAAGCAATTGCAAGGTCACCTGACAGATCTGAGATGGCAAATGAGGAAGAATTGAAAATGTATAACTCATTCTACCTTCATTTTAGCTTCCCAAGGAGATGTTTCACCTTTTTGCACTCTCTTTAAAATGTCTCGCAACCAGATGGCTAGTTCCCAATCTCCCAGCATGATTGTGACTGACAGGAGATTTTGATAAACCTCTGAAGAATTAAGTCATCTCACAGTCACCTTCCCTGTCTGACCTTTAACATTGCACGTTTGCCACCATTATATTGCTGAATAGCAAACAAAAGATGTGAGCTGTGACTTTCACTTCTGCCAAGGCATCCATAAGAATCTAAACACAGAAATACAGCAATGCCCTTTGGTTTCATTAGAAAGGTACAAATGTCACCTATTGTGAAAACAAACAGAAGGCACCAGCTGATGACTGGAGATTTGTTTTTAAGACTATGCAATTCAAGTTGAGCTCTGCAGTAAACCCAGCAATTTACAAACTGAAAAATATTGTCCTTTACCTGTCTGGTTGCAGAGGGGGTAATATTATGATATTTCTTCATTTCCATTTATCTGTCTCTCTGCCTGTTTGTACATTAATCTATTCTAAGCTAAGCTTAGCTGTTCTAATGTTTTATGCTAACTGGTTGCTATATGTATCTCTTTACTTTCAGCTTCAGATTTTTTCCCCAATCAATGTCAATTTCTGCCACTGATGGAACTATCCATACATTTAAAGTGAATGCAGTGTGGTGCATAGTCTAGGAACTTGTATTGAAGTAATGCAAAAACAGTTTACAAAAAAACAACTGAAAACACTCATGGATCCCAACAGGTTTCAGCCAAACTGACAGCACCTGTTGGAATGGACAGAATGCAGCCTGAACATTATGTGCCCAAGTGGGAAGATGTTCAGAGAGGTTGCAAACGCTATGCTTTCCCTCCTCGTTAGGAACTTTTTCCTGCCCCTAGCTCTGACCCTAACAGACAGGGTACTTGTCCCTACTCTACCCACTCACAAATGTGCCCCAAGTCTGGGAGCCAGGGACTTAAATAGGCTCTGCCTGACCCAAGTTTGTTGTTAGAGTCACATGGGGCAGCAGTATCAAATTGGAAAAAAAACTTCCCTAATGACCCAGGAAACAATATAAGAAGCATGTCCTCTTGACTTCCTCTCCAATTGCAGCTGTTAACGAGTGCAACCTACAGTGGAAAAAGTAGACTGCACCTGCCTACATGCATGCTTCAAATATATTGAATTACTACAACATGCTATAGGTCATGGGACTTTTGCTGTTAGCCTGAATTTTTTTCTCTCTAGATCCAGTTTATTGGTATTCACAAAGGTGGCTTTACTTCTGAATGTAGCTAGTTAAACACTTGAACAGAAATATTGGTATTCATCAGCGCTATCAGTTTGCCTAAACGGACATCATAACTAACATTTGGGATACAAATAAAGGTTCAGCAATGTGTACTGGGGACACTAAAGTGCCATTTGGTAAGCAGAGAAAAAATTGTCCTCAAATCTAGACTACCAATACTGGGGCAAATTCCTGAAGCCTGCTCACCTCCATCTCTCACCTTGATTATAATGGTAAGCACAAGAGTAAATGCAGTCCTTTAGATTAAGAATGGCATGGTTTGTCCACTAGTTTCTGGGAAAAAATATAATTTTCAGTTTGTAGAAATGGTCCCAAAACATCATATTACTTGTTTTTCAAATGCATCTCAAGGACCAGCACCATTTTCATTTTCTTTCTATCTCTAGATGATTTAACAAGAATGCTCTTATGTGTGCTGAAAGCAATAAGGCACCCTGCTATGCACTTTATACCAGTGCTACTGTGTCCAGCAACAACTTCAAAAGACACGTACTGCACATTACCAAGAAAATGCTTATCTGTAGAGATTGATGGGATTTATCTTAGAAAATGAGTTCCTGTTTGGCATGCGACTCTGGTGCAGATTGCACAGAACAGTCAATGACTTCCGTATCAATAACAGCTCCTCTTGCTGTATAAGGAATATCAAACATAACAGTTGAGCTTGACACCTGGGTCATATGACCTAGCCTTTTAACCAGGGTGCATGCCACCTGGGGGTGCCTTCTGGGCTCTTCAGGGGTGCATTGGCAAAATGCAAAAAATTGCCTCAAATTGCCCAAAATTGTCAGTATGCTGGCAGGTGGATCTCACATTCATTTTTTTTTGTTAAACAAAGCCACAGGTTTTAATTTGTGCAGCATTACAACCTTGGGAACCATGTGAGCCAGGTGCTGGAATTCTACTAAGTGATGATGAAGTTCATAAATGAATAAGAAAGACATTGAGCACCTGAGGATATCCTTGTTTGCCCTTCTCCATCTGCACTGGGGTCACATTAGCTGAATGAAGGAGGGAAAATGAGGGAGAGGAGAAACATTAGAATACTAATCAGTACCGTCAGTAGTGCAAAGGTGTATAAAATAAATAATCTCTAATGTTAGGTGTCCAAAGTGTGTAGATGCCACTGCATTATGTAAAACTTTACTTTTTTTTTTTAACATATTAGAATAGGGTGCCTCGAGAAACACTGCCCTAGGTATACTGTCCAATTCCCTGTACCTCCTAAAAGCATAAGGAATATCAAGTATAACACTAGATCTTGGTACCTGGGTCATGTGCCCTAGGTATTCTGTTAAATTCCCTAAACACAGCCAGCTTGAAAGCAGAGCTTGGAATATTGGTCTTTTGCCTAATGTTGGCTGCATAGTTTCAGCACTGATGTCACTCAATGGAGCCAGAACCTAAGGCATGGAACCAGATGAAACTCTTCATTGACGACCAAAGTAAGGGTCATTTTACCACTGATCACTGAATGTAAAGAGCACTTCTTCAATGACCATCATGCTAACAGAGCACTAGTCTGATCATTGTAAGAGGGCAAATTCACCACTGACCCCCAATGTAAAAGGCAATAAAATGTATGAAATCACTTTACCACTGACAACCATTGTATAGGTGCACTATATTGACCGTCAATGTGAGTGGGAGCTGACCACAAACGTAAGCGGAAAATATACTACTGACCACAAATGTAAAGGGGTCCTTCACCACTGACCAACAATGTAAGTGGGCAACATTCCCCAAACCAGGCTCTATATTGGCTACTCTACACAGGCATACATTGCACACCACTGTGCTCTATAAGCTGAAGTGTATAGTACAAAGGTCTAACTGCTGCACTATTTAAGTTCTGCTATACATTACATATTTCCAAATAATATAATATAATGTTTGTTGTCCTAGAAAATACTGCAAGATATATAGGCTTTAACTATTTTAATGAAGGTGTGAATATTCTCTGTGCAGAAAATTATATCTATCGGAAGGGTTTCATTGTTTAATGTCCAACCCATCCCAACATGTTTTTTTATAGAGTGGGAGGGATAGAACCTATATTTTTTTTGGTCTGGTTTTAATCATGATCTAAGCCACACCAACTGTTCAGCGTAATGTTGCTACCTGCACTGTTTGCCACGGCATAGGTAGTTTTCACTCCTTCCGTAAACCCAAGGGTCTCAGGTCTTTTACAATACTAGCAAAGTCCCTAGGGAGTAAAAGAGCACCCAACCTTATTTCCATAGCCTTTTTACTAATCCTTAGCGTAAAGATCCTGAGATTGTATCATAAAATATTTGATGATGAAACACTGTCAGATATAATTTCTTATTTGCTATCAGTTCTGTGCCTAAAATATTTGCCAAACCGAGTTTTGAAAAGTTCTCTGATCCAATTTAAAAGAGAAAAAATATATAGGTTTCTGCAGGAGCAATTTTAAATGTGACTGCAAAAGGTTTATAGCCAGATTGAAAAATGACACTGTGAAACAAATGGAATGTTTACAGTAAACAGCCACAATAAGAGCAGTATTTTAAAAGTAATTAGAAAAATGTGCATACTGGTTGAAAGCAGCAGCTGTTGACATTTCCCAGTCACACAAGTACAGTGAGTTATTGATAATTGGTTTCGTTATTCACAAGTAGAATAATACTTGGTATGTCATGTAGGCAAGCCGCTCGTAAGTCTCATATGATATACAAAAAACGATATATATATATCCATGAAAACATAGCAAGACATATTTATAATACTTATAGTAGGTAAATACCAAACCAAGTAGATAAAATAATTATTTTTAACAACTGAAATGATCTTTGACTCCTTTATCCAATTTTGGTCCGTCGCTTCTTTCTGTACTTTTATGATTTGACTTCCTGTCATTAAGGTAGGATGGAGGGAAGACCGCTACTAAGAGTTTTTTGGATAGGCCCCATATGAACTTCACATATAGAAGGGTACAGGAGCAACTGTTTGAACAGCAGAGGAATAGTATGTGATGTGTTGGGAATGATGGAATGCATGAGCGAGTTTTTGAAAACCTGCCATGAACTACTTATATACCAAGGTACATTTATAAATGGCATGGTAGACAAGTGGTACTGTAAATCAAGCTCAAAGCTGCAGCACCCTTTAGTAGACTCTATTTCACGTCCAATCTTGGTCACAGCAGGACAAAAAAAATCAGAAGAACTATAAACTGTCACTGCAAAAGGGCAGACACAGACAATAGTAACCTGACAGGGGTTCTAACCCTTCCGTTTTTTTTTAAAGTGTTTTGTTGCAGGTAGTCAGACAGGGAACGAGGAGTAATTTTGAGACAAGTAAGCATGCACCAACATTAACAGCTAAAACATGCGCTTGTATTGTACACGATGATAAAACCCAACAGACATAGGTTTCAAAAACGATCTTCTTATTAATGGCAAAAGATATGCAGTTGAAAGCATAAGGATATCCCAATATTGTGCATCGTATTCAGTCCACACGTTTCACAGTTAGTATGCTTCTTTAGGACTAAGGATGTCCTTTCATACAGACTTTGATAAAAAAAAATCCATCTGCAAGAAGTAAAAATACAATTACAAAAAAATTATGAACAATGGAATGACAATATTCAAAATCTAACATACATTATCCAATACATACATTCCATTTTTTTAAATGTATGTTTTAAATCAAATGTCTACCACAATATAGTTGGGGAGAGGTAACCGCATTCAACCAGACTCTTACCTAAAAACATCACAGCTGCAGAAATCAAATCATCCACCGGTTGGTCATTTTCTCCCACTGGCCTGTGAGGAGGCATGGGAATTGGAAAGAGGCATAAATAAACCTAGTATACATAATGTAAAAATAAACATTTTAAATATTCCATAGCTATTTCACAAATTCAAAGGGAAATAAGTTAAATCTATTCATAAACTTACTAAGATAAGAATCCAAAAAAGTATAGCTCACACAACCAGAAAGGAATGTTGAAGGCTAAATCGATAGACAAAAGTAAGGGAGAAGAATCCCCAATTTTTTTTGAATCACTGAAAAATACAAGTAACATATAAACCATCACTCGGATACAAATTCAAAAAGTTTTTTGGAAACCATTTGAGGAAAAAGAAATAACACAGCATCCTTACCAGCATAATGCCTTCAAGCAGCCAAACACACCATGTGTGACCATGGGGCCAAGAAAGAAGACAGTCCAAACATTTGCTACACCCCCTCCTTTATATTCGGAAGGATCACCCTTTTATCCACTAAAATGATGGGAGAATCACACCAAATAAACGGCCAGGATAAGACCACCAGGTGGAGGGGGAGGTCCCTACCCCACAAGTACTGGGTATACAGCAAAAGCCACCGCCACCTTCCAAATGGAAGGGTTCCAGAAGTGATTTGGCTGCCAGAACAGAAAGTGCGTCACAGGAAATTATGCCATCTGATACCAGAACCAAGTCACAAATAAGACCCGGTCACCATATGCACCACAGAGAGGAGCACAAGCAGAGGCTAATCCTGATGGCATGCTCCAACACAGAAATCTGAGTGAGGGCAAACCAGTGGGCCACACAAATGGGGAGAAGGAGGACCAAACAAACCCTGTCACCCTACAGACACACCTAACTAACACATACTGGACATGCATCCAACCAGACTGCAGAAACAAAAATAAAGTTGAAAATACAACACCCTAACACAAAATAGCAAATAACAGCAACGTACAAAAAATTTAAGACAAAAAAAAGCAAAAGCTAAAAATCAAAACACAAGAAAAAAGAGGAAAATATACTTAGAATTATCATAAAAACAAATAAAACATATACATATACACCCTATTCTCTTCTTTCTATCCTTCCCTTGAGCAAAGTTGTGCTCACAGTCTAAAGGATAACATCCAAAACACCAATAGATGGATATTATATAATAATGAATATCTAATGCTATAACAGAAAACCTATTAATGAATTGTACCATATACAAGCTGCATGTTTCATAATAAGGAGACGACATGTCACTCACTCTATAAATGGAGGGAAACTTATATTGTTATTAAGGCCCAGGGATACTGTGGCCTTGTAAATCCAACTAGGCTCCATTGGGAGTATCTTTCTATCAAAATCCCTTCCCCTCAGAAGAAGATGAATTCTTGTTGGGCAGTGAACCTCAAAGACACACACATTGTAGTTTATGGGGACAAAATGTATGGCAATGGGTCCTCCAGATTCCCACTGTTAGAAAACATTCTTTTTTCTTTCCTATATAAAATGAACTGCATCCAGTGGAAGAGATGCAGTAGGTAGACCACACCTATTGTTTCACAGTTAACAAAATGATGCGGTTCGAACCGAATCTGCAAAAGGAACAATATCCACACTTAAATGTCCACCCTGGACAGGAGCCTTGTGGATCAAAGAAATCTCTAGAAAAGTGTCTGGAAACCAGCAGATCTTTAACTGACTCATGGCAATTCCAAAAGCTTAAACATATTAATGAATTTGCAAAAGGAACAATGTCCACACTTAAATGACCCCTTTGAATGGGAGCCATGTGGATCTAAAGGGCCAGCTCTAGAAAAGCGTCTGGAAACTAGCAGATCTTTAAGTGACTCATATCAATTCCAAAAGCCTAAACATATTAATGAATCTACAAAAGGAACAATGTCCACACTTAAATGTCCCTCTTGAATGATTGGCCATGGAACAAAAGCAAGTCCTGTGGGATACTTTTGGCCTTATGATAAGCCCTCATAAGAGATTTCTTACCGTAACCCAGTCTCCAAAACCAGTCTTTAAGTTTTCTTGCAACTCAAGCTCCAAATTGTCAGTACAATTTCTCCTGACTTGCAGGTATTGACTAATTACACAATGAAGGTGTGCACTGCAGTGATGTAATAAAGCACAACTTACAGCAGGCTTCCAATAGGAACTAGTGGAAATAATCCCATTGTCCTTCTTGAAGATAGTCAAGTCCAAAAAGAGTAACGAGTGATAATCACAACTCACAATCACCATAACCACATTTCATTGTAAATGTCAAATTGAAATTATTTTTGTTCAGTACCTCAACAAACTCAGATAACAAGGTCCATCCAAAAAACAAAATGCTATCTATGTACCTCCATCAGAGAGCAATTTTGGAGGTACATACACAGATGTTCAGAAGAGAAGATAGATTTCTCTCACCCCCAGTTGGCCTAGGCCAGTGATGGTGAACCTTGGCACCCTCATACACTCTTCAGTGTAGTTGAGCATCATTGGAAATGTAGTTCCAAAACATCTGGGGTGCCAAGGTTCGCCATCACTGGCCTAGGCCCACTAAATGAGCTCCCCGACCCAGAAGCCATCATCAGGTCTGGCTCCCATACTGCATAGGTGCGAGAAACCACGATACTGTGCAAGCGTGCCCCGTCTATGTCAATGGTGGTATGAACAGCATGTAATACCGCATGTACTGACAGTTTTAATGATGTGTGTTTAATGACACTTTAAATTGATGCCAATATTTTTTTTACAGCAGGGCCTAGTAAAATAAAATAAAATGTAGTGAGAAATTTATACTTTTAACATTATATATTTTAATTTGTACCTTGTTTAAACTATTTTTTTTTTTATGTTTTTACCTAAGACAGGCATGTTGTGAAGACAGAAAAGGGTAATCAGCCATCACAAAATTGTCTTTGTTCAACAATTTAGCCCGAAAAAGTTACTTTTTATGTATTAGATCAATCTTTATTTGTTAGTCTTTGTTCATGAGAGGTTTTACTTTACCTCTGGGCACCAGTGCAACTCAAAATTATCATTTATTTTTTAACCTTTATCACAGCTGCAGTATTGCCATAATTTTATGGCCAGTTAGAATCTGTTATTATACTGCTGAGGATGCAGTGCAACACCTTAATTTTCTTTGCTTAACGTCTGTAGCTAACCATCTACCTTTAGCAGGGTATAAAGAAATTAGACAATTATTTTTGTGTGCTCAACCTTTTAATGGCATTTTTACATTTGCATGTTGAGAATAGCACTACCTAAATTAGAAAAAACACTGAAGGAGAAATTCTCTTAGGAATTCATAGCAAATCCTGACCAGGGTCCTAAAGAATATTTAACTCTGTTTAAAACATGATTTCTTTTCAGAAGAAATACATTATATTGTTGCTTATTAAACTTTATCGGCTAAACTATATGATGTGGAATGTGTGCCCACTAAGAATTTTCTATATCAATAGACCAATAGACCCTCAGCTTTTTTTACTCCAATGAGCTGGGCATTCATAGAAAGGATGTAGGCAGGTGAAGTAGAGCTGTAGGAGCTATATTAACCTTAACCACACACAAGTCATATACAAACTGTATACAAATGTATACCGCACAATTCATATGCAAACTGTATACAAATGTATAATATATAAATATATAACAGTCCAAGCAACTGATATTTGATTACCAAACACCATGTTTACAAAGTGCTAAGTGCTTAAATCTTTTAACCGATTGCCGACCAAATAATGTATATATACGGCGGCAAAGTGGCTCCTCTGCGCAGGATCATGTACCTGTACATGGTCCAGCACTTCCAGGTCTGCAATGTCTGCCAGGACCCAGCAATCAGTCCTGAGAGAGACAGAAAACCAGGCTGATCACCGTTCTGTGAGAAGGGGAGTTAGTGATCCTGTGTTTCTGCTAAGCAGAATCACGGATCTCTGCCTTCCCACAGCACAAGCACATCCCCCACACAGTTAGCAAGCACTCCCTAGGAACACTTTAAACCCTTTGTTCGCCCCTGATGTTTATCCCTTGCCTGCCAGTGTCATTAGTACAGTGACAGTGCATATTTTTAGCACTGATCACTGTATTAGTGTCACTGGTCCCCAAAAAGTGACATTTAGGGGGTTATTTACTAAAACTGGAGAGTGCAAAATCTGGTGTAGCTCTGGATAGAAACCAACAGACTTCCGGGTAATATTGTCAAAGCTTAACTGAACAACATGAAGTTCGAAGCTGATTGGCTACCATGAAAGACTGCACCAGATTCTGAGTGCACCAGTTTTAGTAAATCTCCTCCGTAGTGTCCAATTTGTCTGTCGCAATGTCGCAGTCCCTCTATAGGTCGCTGATTGCCGCCATTACTAGTAAAAAAAAAAATATTTCATAAATCTATCTCATAGTTTGTAGATGCTATACCTTTTGCTGAAACCAATCAATATACACTTTTTGGGATTTTTTTTTACTAAAAATGTGTAGCAGAATACATATTGGCTTAAATTGATGATGAAATTTGATTTTTTACCATTTTCTTTTTTCAGAATTGTCTGTATTTTTTTGTTTATAGCGCAAAAAAGAAAAACTGCAGAGGTGATCAAATACCACGAAAAGAAAGCTCTATTTGTGGGGGAAAAAAAGGACATGCATTTTATTTGGGTACTGCATCGCACAACTGTAATTGTCAGTCAAAATAATGCAGTGGCGTATCATATAAAATGGCATGAAGGCATTAAAGGGCTCCACCATATACATATACACTCCGCACTCATCAGAGCACTTTGACCAGCAAAGTGGCCATCAGACTATGCAAAACCCAGATCCAAACCATGGGGGGGATTGGAACAGAATCTTCTCCTAAGCGCTCATAATCGCCAGGGTTAACAGCAGGAGGGGACATATATAGCATTGTACATTTTATTGAGCATGAGAAAAAGAATAAAATCTATGTGTACTCACATTCACGTACAGTAAAAGTAAACCACCCCTGACACACAGCTTGACTGTTTGTAGGGGGAAGTCCCTCACCTCCGCAATTTTTTGTCCCACATGTTTTTGATCTGGGTTTTGCATAGCCCAATGGTTCCTTTGCTGGCCAAAGTGTTCTGGCGAATGCAGATTCCCATACTTCTATATATATTCTTTTTATCATGTTTTTAGTTATCCATTTCAAACGAATTAGCTTAATGCAAATAATCTTAAAAATGTTTTTATTTGTATAGTTTACCATGTAAAAAATAGTCAGTATGGTGTAACATAACAAAACAATTTAACTATCAATAATCATAAATACTGTATACTACTAATAAACCCTCCACACGGTAAGACAAGGTGCAGATCAATGCAAGTGTGGGACTGTGGGTAAATCACATGCTTTCCCACACACCCCGCAAAAATGCGCTGCTGTTAGAACATGCATAGGGGTGGCATTAATTCTTAATGGCACCCTCATGCACAGGAAACCAAGGTGGGGTTTTGCATACTGGGAAATGTATAACACTATGGGGGTTATTTATGAAAGGTAAATCCACTTTGCACTGCAAGTGCACTTGGAAGTGCAGTCGCTCTAAATCTATGGAGTAGATCTGCAATGAGTGGAAGCTCTGCTGATTTTATCATCCAACCATGTGCAAGCTAAAATTCTGTTTTTTCTTTTCCTTGCATGTCCCACTCAGATCTACAGTGATTTTACTTCCAAGTGCACTTTCAGTGCAAAGTGGATTTCTCTTTATTAAATAACATCCTATGTGGTTTCCCTGCGACTGCAGTTCTATAAAATGTTCAGATTAATGGGCTGCTGTGCCCAGGCAAATGGAAATTGGCTAAAACCTAGCCTAAAAGAAACTCCTAACGTGAAAAAACGATATCTGTGAAAAATCTAAAATAAACGTAAATCATCCTTCTATATTCTTCAGCCTTTTGAAAACATGCCAAACTTTAACAGTGTGTGTGTCAACCACTTGAGTATAGTCATGCACTCTCCAGAAGTATGTGACCTTACTATTATTTCAGGTCTCATTTGCTTTTAGTGGAGAATCAAATCAGAATTCGATTTTTCCTTCTATTCAGTGCCGTAACTTACACATCACATTGGATCCAGACAGTTAACAAAAAAACTGAAAAAATACAGTGCTCCAGATAGTGTTATACTGTTAAAAACCTTTTAATTAAAATCATAAACAAAAACACTGCTAGCACATGCACCCACTTTTATAGTGCAACAATATATGACATGCCTAATTTTATTCAACCTCTGTACCACCCAACTACTGTATAACAGTTTTATCAAGCATCTCTTTACCCACCTGGTACCGCTGCATAATACTACACCTCTAGCCCTAGAACACACTGCTTGAAAGCTGTCAGAATATCAATACCGGCATGTGCCTCAGCAACACACACACCAAAAAAAAATAGTGGGATGATACCCAACTAAAAGGGCATGAGACCTTAAATAATATTAAGGTCACATACTGTACATCTAGTGAGCGGATAACTATACTCAAATGGTGGACAAACAAGGTGTTTAAGTTTGGCAAATTTTTAAGAAGTTGAAGAATATGGAAAGATTGATGAACAATGTTCAGTGAACAATGAACAATGCACCCAGCAAGTTCTGTCTTTCCCACAATCCACAGTAGTTCTGTTTCCTCTTACTCACTGTGATCCCAGTGGTGGGTGGGGCTTTCCTTCAGCGCTCTGTGGCTGCATACAATCCCTAACATCCTGAGAAGAGGGAGAAGAGATACAGGTCAGCAGCAGCATCAGTAATAGCCTGGTGTCTGCTGCCCCGCCCGGGAATCAGGGATCAGCAAGGTGTGAGATTGGCTCCAGCCCCTCCTTCTGTGTACTGCGTAGAGAAAGCTGCAGATCTGGCTGGCACCGCCCACTCAAGTGGAGTGGTGGTGGAGTCCTGCCTGCATGAGGAAGGATCTGTGAGACTGTCTGGGGGAGGAACTGTGCTGTGTAGCGGTCGCCCTGCTCGGGAGAGAGAATCAGAGAACAGGCAGGCAGCCTGAGCTGAGGAGGAAGAGAAAGCAAGGAGGATATATATATATAAAATATATTCTTTGCAGGGGGAAAGGCTGGAGTTTGGTGCTGCAGGAAAACCTGGGGATACTATTCTATATACAGGTGAAAAAAGGTACGAGTAAGAAGACTAAGTAAAGGGGGATCTATATGGGGGAACCTGGCCTGGCCTGAGCTTTATGTGATAATGACTAAGCCCCTCCCCTTCATGACATTGTCAAAAAGGGGGGGGCATAGGTGACTTCGAAATGATGCCCCCCATGAAATGGTGCTGCGGATGCTCACACACACAGTCAGCTCAGTGATGCTGAGCCTGTTAAAAGTACAAGGTTAGCATCAGTAAGCAGAGTTTCCAGCATGGCTGCTGTTCTTGCCACAGACAGATGCAATGGCTGGCATCACTACGATCCTGAACCTGCACTTTTAACAGGCCTGCATCACTGAAGAGATTTGGCAACTGTGCTTGCCTGTTTGACAGGAGTATCAGCTGGGCAGGGAGCTGAGTAACATTAATGCCACGTACACACGACCGGACTTTGACAGTAAAGGTCTGACGGAACGAATCCATCGGACAATTCGATCATGTGTGGGTTCCATCGAACCTTTGCTGTCCAAAAATCTGACAGACTTTAGAAATACAACATGTTTCAAATTTTTTGGCCAGAACCCCCCCCAGACCCAGTTCCTATCGTGAAATCCGTTTGTGTGTATGCTAGTCCGAAGGACAAAGACCGACACTAGGGCAGCTATTGGCTACTGGCTATGAACTTCCTTATTCTAGTTCGGTCCTACTTCATCACATTTGAATCCATCGGACTTTGGTGTGATTGTGTGTGGCCAAGTCCGTTCATCGGAAAGTCCGTCGGAACTCCGCCGAAAGTCAGTCGGGAAGACCATCAGACTTAGTCTGTCAAAAAGTCCAGTCGTGTGTACGTGGCATTATGTGTGTGGTTTACCAAGGCTCAGTATTACTGAGCTGCATGGACGGAGGACGGAGTGTCCCCTTAACCTGCACCTCCATGAATGACACCTGAGGTTTCTGCCTCAATTGGTCTCATGGGCACCATTGCCCTGAGAAGAAAAATATACTTAAAAGAGAAGTATGGCCAAAGCTGTCAGCTGACGTTATAAAGTCGCTCCAGGCTGTAGAAGGATCCAGACCTATCTCGACCAGGTGCCCGCATGGCAGTTTGCTCAGCCTCTAACACACCACTGAAAGCCAAAGCCAGCTGCTCCTGCCCTCTCCTTAGGTTGGTCCTCTATTGATCACTGGAGGGGCAGAGCAGGGAGCTTTGATTGACTGATGGTCACTGCTCTTCACTCCGAGTAAGTGTTTATCGGCCATGTGATAGCTTAGTTCTTAGGCTTAGAGACAGCAGGGGACAGCTGCAGCATCACATAGATGCTGAAGTATTGAGACAAGTATGTATGTTTATTTTTCTCAAATCCCACACTTCTCTTTTAAGAACATAAAGTGTTTCAACTAAGCAGTATACATGAGTACTGCCTATTGAACATATTAAATCCAGCCCTTTGTACCGCCAACAGTTATACATATTGTGTCTGTTTAAACCGGCAACAGATGTGTATATTGAGCTAGTTTTAATATTGTTTTATTTCTTTCTATAGTTTTTACATATTATAGTGTAGCAGATGAAAAGTTGCTATATATTGTATTTATATATTTATTTATAGATATTTGAAAATGTAATCTGCTTGAATTATATTCTAGTTATTCTAATTATAGTCTAGTCGATCTGAATGCTTAGTAATTTTAACAGTATATGTAAATCGTAAAACAAAGAACTTCTCTTATTTGCTTCCTTTTGGTCAGCTAAATATACAGAACCATTGAAATTTCTAGTTATACCTATTCAATAAGTGTAACCTCTGTGAACTGCAGAACACATCTCCCTATCTTATGGGGATGTTCTTTTGTCATAACCCCTTTTGCTGTCCTGGGTTGACATAGGTTTCCATAGGTAAAGTTAACCACTCGTAGTGTAGCCACCCTAGGACAGAATGCAGCATAATCACCAGGTGAAAATAAAGAAAAAAAAAATAATAGGTAAGGAAAACAAATGCAGCCACCAACCTAAGGACTGGTAAGCTGCTATACATTACATTTTTGTTCCGAGGTTTAAATACACTTTAGATTTTGCAATGGATGAAAGCCTTCAAATTATATGGGGAGCAACTATGTATATGTGCAAGTAGTAAAACATTGTAGTAGTTGTAGAATGTTGCCAAGTTTGGGACTATGCAGTAGTAATGCAGAAATAAATGGCACAATTAGTTTCATTACCATATTTATTGGTTTTGTGTAGAAGTGAAACAAGCATAGCATGTTTTCAAACCAGCTCATCATTTTTCAGAAAATAATGGACCTATATATCAAATGACTTCACACCACAATATTGCTGAGAATTTGACATTAGCAGTGGCATCTAATGTATGCTTCACAAATTTTAATCAAGCCTTTCAGTACTGAAACAAGAACAAAATGTAATGAAAATGAACACTGATAATAATGTAAAGAGGGAAAACATTCTAAATAATTTTGAATAAAATAAAAGCATGTACTCTACTGTTCCCATTTATTGCTCTCTTTAGCAAATATGCATAACTGATTGAAGGGTTTTGTTACCATAAATAAAGATATAAATGAAAAAAAGTATTCAAAGAAAAAAAGCTGTGCAAAATAAATCAGTTTAGGGTACATTCAGCCAAACTCCTAAATGTACATTTGAAAAATGAATATATGTGCCATCTCACTTATCACAAGATGCAAATCCTTTTGTGATTCACCTGCCTCCGTTGTATAATATGTTGCATAACACAAAAAAAATATTATTCATAGCTAGCGACAAGACGACAGAATCTTGCCAGGATATTTGCCCAACCGCTCCTAAATTTGGCAGTCCAATGTTTTAAAATCAATACTGGTAATTTCTGTTTTAATATATATTTTTTTGAATCCAAAGGTTTTATTGAACCAAAAAAAAAAAAAAAAACATTGACAGCCTGGTGTCCACACAAGAAGATCCAGTCATTGCTTGATAGCAGGCACAAAATTTAGACAAAATTGGCTCTTGGTAATGCTGTACAATAAGTGAACAAACATCTACAGCTCAGTCCTTAACGTAACATCCAGACAATGTCTATAGTAGAATTGTATAATAGTATACTCATGCTGTTTTTTTTCCAATCGTGAAAACAAGGCCAAAACAATTAAAAATAGATGTACATAACAACTACAGAAAAAGAGTAGCAACGGTAGGCAATGTTAACAGTGAAAGAGTGCCATCTCTAATGTGAGAATGAGAAAAAAAAAAGGGAAAAGAAGAGAAGCAAGAAATGAAAAAAATCAAGCAAGGGTCAGGGGTGAAAAAGAAAAGAAGAGAGAACCAAACAGATGGGACTGGCACAGTTGTCCCCAGTATGGGTGAACAGAAAGCAAAGTGACTGACCTAGGTCCTCCCCACCTCCCTAACACCAAATAACTTAAAGGATGCCTAAGGTTAGCAGTTTCCATTTCCAGGTGTTATAACAATATCCCTACCAGTGATAACTTTGCGAAAAGCAAAATAAAATAAGTAAGCACTTGCTGTTTTCTAGATAACAGATCGCTTGTATAATGAACCTGACAGGGATCTGCAGGAATGCCCCTGCTGAACAATGTTTTAATGCAATGGAATATCTTTGCCCAGAATGTGGTAGAAAACAGACATGTCCATCAAATATTACAGCAGTGCAGCCCCGGAGAAATTTGTCCAAAAATTCTGAATTTAGGTAAGAAAGTAATAAAGGGACTATATACAATTGCATCACTATTTCTGCATTGGTGGCATTAAAGGAGTAGGAGGCCAGATTTTTTAAGGTCTTCTTCCTGATTAGATTGCCTGTCCCTCTCTCGTTTTCTAACATATGCATGTTGGTTGTATGTCAGAAGTTTATTGAACTGTGCATATAAAAGCATAAACATTTTGATATCCCCTGGAGTATGTAGGCAGGTGTGCTATAACAGGACATGGACTTTGAAATAATTCAGTTGCCGAGCTTGCTTATGTTCTTGAGCACTGGCCTAGGAAATTATGATAAACTGTTGTAAAAAATGACATATATGAGCCCTGAGATTTCCACCAAGCCTACAATCTAGAATCAGAAAATCTGGGCAAAATAAGAGGTTTTGAAAAAAGCCAGCAATTTCCCCCAACTGACTGGTAGGCCAGATATGGCAGCAAACTCAGTAATCATACTGACCAAATTTGGTACTGATACCTGTATATGAGCAACAGATCATCTGCAAATAAGCTTATCTAGATAACCCCCCACCAATTGAAACAAAAACACCAACCTGATGACATGTCCATGTCTGATCAATGATAACAGCAAGCATCAATCCCCTTTGTTTACATTTAGCTGCTGGCCAGGAATCTCCCAGCCAGCAAATGAATGTGGATGGGGATGTACTGCTAAGCTGGCTTTCTAGCAACCAGGAGCTGTGAGCAGGAGGCTGTCACATTTAGCTGAAGTAGTAATACTACTGATAAATGTATGACTTCCTTTTGCAGCCAGAGGTATGGTTTAGCAGGTACAAAAACACCCCATTTAATTTGTTAATTTGCTAAACTCCAAACAACCAATGTTTGGATCTAATCCTACATTGGTCCAAGTGATATTAAACGCTTGCCGACCACGCCTGTATATTTACGTTGACAGAATGGCACAGCTGTGCCAATGGGCGTATCTGTACGTCCCTTTGAATTTGCCGCCATGCCATCACGTGCGCACCGCCAGTGGCACTCCCTGGGTAGGATCGCAGGTCCCACAGACTCAATGTCTGAGGGGATACCCACAATCGTCTCACAGAGAGGAAGAATGGGGAAATGCTAATGTAAACAAGCATTTCCCCATTCTGCCTAGTGACACTGTCACTGCTCCCTGTAATCAGGAGCGGTGATCAGCGATGTGTCACACATGCCCTCTCCCCCACAGTTAGAATCACTCTAGGTCACACTTAACCCCTACACTGCCACCTAGTGGTTAACCCCTTCACTGGCAGTCACCTTTACACAGTAATCAATGCATTTTTAATCGCACTGATCGCTGTATAAATGTGAATGGTCCCAAAAATGTGTCAAAATTGCCCCTTGTGTCCGCCATAATGCCGTAGTCACGATAAAAATTGCTGATCGACACCATTACTAGTAAAAAATTATTAATAAAAATGCCACAAAACTATCCCCTATATTATAGACGCTATAAATTTTGCGCAAACCAATCAATATACGCTTATTGTGTTTTTTTTTTACCAAAAATATATAGAAGAATACGTATCAGCCTAAACTAAGGAAAAAAAAAATGTTATATGTTTTTTGGGGATATTTATTATAGCAAAAAGTAAAAAAATCGTTTTTTTCAAAATTGTCGCTCTTTTATTGTTTATAGCACAAAAAATAAAAACTGTAAAGGTGATCAAATACCACCAAAAGGAAGCTCTATTTGTGGGAAAAAGAGGACATCAGTTTTGTTTTGGAGCCAGGTTGCGCGACTGCGCAATTGTCAGTTAAAGCAACAAATGCCAAATCGCAAATAGTGCTCTAGTCTTTGGTCAGCCAAATCATTCGGGGCTGAAGTGGTTAAAGGCATATTAAAAAAAAAATGTCATACTTACCTACTCTGTGCAGTGGTTTTGCACAAAGAAACCCTGATCCTCCTCTTCTTGGGTCCACTGCTGGTGCTCCTGGCCCCTCCCTCCTGCCGAGTTTTCCCATAGCAAGCAGCTAGCTATAAGGGCACCTGAGCAGGCCAGCATATGAGCTGCTGCTCTAGGTGACCGTTCACATGGAGCGTGGCTCAGCCCAGCTCCTGTTCTCTCCTTATTGGCTCACTGGCTGTAATTGACATTAGTAATAGCCAATGGCTCCCACTGCTGTCTCAGCCAATGAGGAGGAAGAGACCTGGGAGAGCCACATTGCTGGATTGAGATGGGGCTCAGGTAAGTATTGGGGGGACTGTGGGGGCTGCTGAACACAGACTTTTTTTACCTTTATGCATAGAATGCATAAACGTACAAAACGTTGAGTCTTTACAACCCCTTTACCCCTCACCCCTATACATGATTAGGTTTAAAACAATGTACCCAGTCAACTTTCCGTTCCACTGCTAATCCAATTCCAACACTACCATAATATTGACTGCAAATAACAGACTAAACCTGGAATAGATTTAAATGGCCATATTAGCCTTTTGTTATAAAATATGCAAAAACAAGAAATGAAAATACATTTCTTTATACTACAGTACAGCCATTAAGCAGATTAAAAGTTGTTGGTCTCTGACAGCCTTAAAGCGGAGGTCCACCCTAAAGTGGACCTTCCACTCATTGGAATCCTCCCCCCCTCCGGCGCCACAATTGGCACCTTTCAGGGGGGAGGGGGGTGCAGGTACCTGTACAGTACAGGTATCTGCACCCACTTCCGGGATAGCTCTCTGCGGAAAGGGGCGTGAATCTACGCCCCTTTCCGAAAGTCCCCCGCTGCCTGCTGGGAAACACACAGATCCTAGAGGCGCGGGTCCATCCTTATTGCGCAGCGCAACTCGCGCATGCGCAGTAGGGAACCGGGAAGCTAAGCCGAAAGGCTCCCCTTCTTGATTCCCATACCCAGGATGGCAGCGGCAGCACCCGAGAGACGATCGAGAGATCAGCTTCGGGTGCCGACATCGCGGGCACGCTGGGCGGGTAAGTGTCCTTATTTTAAAAGTCAGCAGCTGCAGTATTTGTAGCTGCTGGCTTTAAAAAAAAAAAAAACGGCGGAACTCCGGGCGGACTCCCGCTTTAAGAACCATAACAATTCCTGTGGAACCATTTATATACTGTATATTAATCCGTAGCCACAACACACCACCTTAGAGACAATCTCAAAACTAAATGCAGACACATCCTGAACCATACAATCCCAGAACACTAATGCCACGTACACACGTAGCCAACTATCTGACGGACTTAGACTGGCGGACTTCCCGCCAGACTGTCCGTTGGACTTTCCGAACGGGCTACTTGCCCACACACGGCGCTTTTTCAGCGGACTAATACGGCGTACTAAGTCCGCCGTACTATCCTACTTTTGAAATGAACGGACTCGCCCACACACGCGGAGGAAAGTCCGCTCATTTTGAGCGCGTCTCCAGGTAGGCGGGGCCCGTGAAGGAGACGCCACTGGCCCCGCCACCTGGTATGGACTTAAAGGGGAACCCCAACGCCGAAAAAAATCGGCGTGGGGGTACCCCCCAAAGTCCACAACAGACCCTTGTCCGAGCACGCTACCCGGCCGGCCAGTAAAGGAGGGGCGAGCGAGCGCCCCCCCCTCCTGAGCCGTACCAGGCCGTGTGCCTTCCACATGGGGGGTGCCTTGGGGAAGGGGGGCCGCGTGCCCCCCCACCCCAAATCACCTTGTCCCCATGTTGATGAGGACAAGGGCCTCTTCCCGACAACCCTGGCCGTTGGTTGTCGAGGGTCTGCGGGCGGGGGGCTTATCGGAATCCGGGAGCCCCCTTTAATAAGGGGGCCCCCGGATACCGGCCCCCCACCCTATCTGAATGAGTATGGGGTACAATGCACCCCTACCCATTCACCTGTAAAATAAAGTACAAAAAAAAACACAACACACAAGATAAAATAGTTTATTGCACAGCTCCGGGGGTCTTCCGTCTTCGGGGGTCTTCTCGCCGGACTCCTCCGCTATCTTCTTGTAGCTCTTTTGCTAGCGGAGGAGCCCGGCTTTCTTCCTCGCCGCCGGCCTCTTCTTCCGACTTCGGGGGTCTTGTCCCCCTCTTCGGATTCTTCTGCCGGGCCACCGCGCCTTCTTATAGCTCTTTTACAGGCGGTGGCCGGTCTTCTGTCGCCGTCGCCGCCGCCTTCCGTTCTTCTTCTTCTTCTCCTTCTTCTCCTGGAGATGTTGACACAACGCTCTCTCCGGCCGCAATGCCAGGGACGCGCTGCACAGCGAATTATATAGGGACAAGGGGCGGGGCCATCGGTTGATGACACATGGGTTGATGTCACATGGTGACCCAGCCCCCTTACGATGTCACAGTCCCGGAGGATGCTGGGACTGTTGCCATGTGACATCAACCCATGTGACATCAACCCATGTGACATCAACCCATGTGACATCAACCAATGACCCCACCACTTGTCCCTATATAAGTCGCTGCGCTGCGCGTCCCTGGCATTGCGGCCGGAGAGAGCGTCGTGTCAACATCTCCAGGAGAAGAAGAAGAAGAAGAACGGAAGGCGGCGACGGCGACAGAAGAACCGAAGAGGGGGACAAAACCTCCAAAGTCGGAAGAAGAGGCCGGCGGCGAGGAAGAAAGCCGGGCTCCTCCGCTAGCAAAAGAGCTACAAGAAGATAGCGGAGGAGTCCGGCGAGAAGACCCCCGAAGACGGAAGACCCCCGGAGCTGTGCAATAAACTATTTTATCTTGTGTGTTGTGTTTTTTTTGTACTTTATTTTACAGGTGAATGGGTAGGGGTGCATTGTACCCAATACTCATTCACATAGGGTGGGGGGCCGGTATCCAGGGGCCCCCTTATTAAAGGGGGCTCCCGGATTCCGATAAGCCCCCCGCCCGCAGACCCCGAAACCAACGGCCAGGGTTGTCGGGAAGAGGCCCTTGTCCTCATCAACATGGGGACAAGGTGCTTTGGGGTGGGGGGGCCGCACGGCCCCCCTTCCCCAAGGCACCCCCCATGTTGAGGGCACACGACCTGGTATGGCTCAGGAGGGGGGGCGCTCGCTCGTCCCCCCCTTTCCTGGCCGGCCCGGTAGCGTGCTCGGACAAGGGTCTGTTGTGGACCTGGGGGGACCCCCACGCTGATTTTTTTCGGCGTTGGGGTTCCCCTTTAAGTCCATACCAGGTGGCGGGGCCAGCGACGTATCCTTCGCGGGCCCCGCCTACCTGGAGACCCGCTCGAATGAGCGGACTTTCTCCGGGCGGGAAAAGTCTGCTCATTTCAAAAGTACGGCGGACTGGCATACACACGGCCGAATTGTCCACCGAAATGCGAGTCCGGCGGGAAGATTGGAGTGCAAAACTACTTTCTAAGTTCGCCGTACTTTCGGGTCAAAAAAGTATGCCGGAGGCTACACACGAGGGGATTGTCCGGCGGACTTGAGTTTGCCGGACTTTTCCACCCGATTGTTTGATCGTGTCTACGCGGCATAAGTTAACTTGACTGCATTAAAACAAAGCATTGTTTTTCAACCTTTATTCAGTCAAGGCACCCTTTAGAATCACGCACAATCCCTGGGCACACAAGTCTAGGGCTTGTTCATACCAGGAGGTGCATCTGAGTGCACGCGCTTTTTTGCATATTCCCACATTGCATTTTTTCAATAAGGTGCATGTGTGTGAAAAATGCAAAGGAGGGGGTGGAGCTTGGAGATGGTGGAGGAGTGAGACACACGCTCTGGGAGCCCTGACCCTCCACCTGGTCATTAGACGGTGATTGATTACCTGGAGTGCTAAGCCATGAGGAGGTAGCCTACATGCAGTAACCTGCACGGGGATGAATAGAAGAGAGAGGCAGAGGAGACAGACAGCACAGCCTGAGATTGAATTGTTTTTCCCCCGTACACAAGCCTCACGGAGACAAGCAGAGCCTGATACAGAGAACGCTGAGGGATGAGCGGTGCACGTGACACACCAGGAAGTGAGAGAGCCGGTGTGGTCTTCCTCCACTGTATCAGCAGAGTGTGACATGGAGGAACAACATGCTGAACATGAGGGACAGAAAGGAGGGCGAGTGGGAGAGCTGGACCTGAGAACATTACTACAAGCTCTCCCTACCCATGCAGACCTGCTGGCATTACCAACTCGAACGGACATGGAGGCGATGGTGGCTCGTTTGGAGGAGATGCACCGCAGAGAGCTCAAGGCAGTACAGGCAGAAGTTCAGCAGCTGACAGAGAGACTGGTGAGTGGGGAGACCGCATGGTCCTCCCTGGAAAACCGAGTTTACCATCTAGAACAGGTACAGAATGTACAATCCTCCCAGGTCTCTGCTATGCAATTACGGCTGGAAGAGTTAGAAGACCGTAGTAGACGTCAGAACTTACAGTTTAGGGGGGTCCCGGAGGCTATAGGACGGGATATGCTGCAGGCTACAATTTCTTCAATATGTGAAAAATTAGCTGGTCTCCTCTCCCAACCTTTGGAATTTGAAAGAGTGCATAGAGCCCCGGGTCCCCCGGTGACAAACGCAAATAGACCAAGGGATGTGATATGTCGTTTCTTCCGTTTTGCACAGAAGGAGTTAATAAGCCGTAAGGCTTGGGAAAGTGGAGATTTAGAACAGGACGGGGCCTTGGTGAAAATACTGCCTGATCTCTCACGGGCCACCCTGCAGCGTAGGGCAATGTTGCGCCCACTTTTGGATAAAATCAAGATGATGGGGGTCCTATAGGTGGGGTTACCCCATCGCGTTAATTATAAAAAAAAACTCAAAGACATTTACCTTGCGATACCCGTCGGAACTCCCGGAGTTATTTGCCTTCCTTGAAGTGGAGACGTTTGGGATACAGAACTGGTTGCAGCCAATAGTAAACACCTTAAGAAATAAGGTCGCTAGTAGAGAAGGGAGACCATGTATCCCAGAAAAAGATGGACTGACAAGAGAAAGGACAATCTCACTTTAAATAGAAGGGAAGATATGGGATTCGGACGGGATGCCTCTCTATTATGGTCTCCTTTTTTTAGCTAAAAGGGGTTGCTCCCTCCGGACCCCCCTTTTTTTTTCTTTTTTTTTTTGACTTCCCCTTTTCCCGTTTTTTTTCCCTCCCTTGGGGAAGGCTGGGTGGAGCGGGTGTCTCGGGGGGGGGGGGGGGGGGGAAGGGCGGTTAAGGGGGGGATTTTCTCTCTCCTTTGTCTCCCCCCCCGGGGGGGCACTCGGGGTGTTCACCCGGGCTCTCCCTGAGTGGGGAGATGGATAGTTGACCCGTTAATGCTTTAGACCTTAGAATTCAGATATCACCCCTTTATATACCCGAGATGAAGGAAGGAACCCCTTTTTTTTCCCTTTCCGAGGGGGGAGGGAGGTTAGTCTCTATCTTCCCCCCCCCTTTTTTTTTTTTTGGGGGGGGGGGGTTGGTTTTTTGGTGTGTTTTTTTTTTGGTATGAGGGGTTTGGTTCATTTGGGGCAGGAAAATGGAGGTAGTAGGCGCACAGAGAGTTATAAGAGGGAGGGGTGGGAGGTGGTTACACTGGAAGGGGGAGTATATAGGGTATTTGGGGAAGATAAACAGGGACACATTTTTTATGTTTGTTTGCTGTGAAAAGTAATATTATATTACTGTGGTATCACTGTACAATTCGATGGTGTCTAATAGAAATGGCACCCCTATTTAAAAACACATGCTTTTTTTGGGGTTTTTTTCAGGAGGTGGGGGGGGGGAGAAGGCAATGGGTAAAGAGGGGTGGTGGGTTTTTTTTTTTTTTGATTATTGATGTCAGTGTGTACGCACACACAGATGTGTGTTTATAGGAACGGATAGGTTGGTTTATATACACGGGGAAAGAAAAAATTCCAGAGTGCAATGGAAACTATAAGAGGAGTGGTATTATTGTTTCTATTGTAATTATATTATTAGATTGTAATTATGTTATGAAATAAGGAAACTAGCACTGTATTTTTTTTTTTTGCATAATTTAGGTGGCACTATACAACTTGGTATGTGTATATGGAATACTAGGGGGGAATATTCTGATAAAGTTTTGAAATATATGGAATAAACGGGAAAAACAGGAAAATCTGGAGGGAAGATATAAATAATAAATAAGCGGGGAAGAGGGGAGAACGTACCAGATCTGTTCATACCGACAGCTTAAACAAGATGGGAACTCTGGGGAATCTAAGATGGAACACACGGTAACTGTAATTAGGAGGAAGCAAGAGAGGGTTAGAAAGGGGAAAGGGTAAGAATGAGGAATGTGGGAGAAGATTATCACTACCCCTTGGGGGATGGTGGGGTGTAAGATGCAATGGGAGGAGGGGAAGGAAGGAAGGCATGTAGGTATAGGTAAAAAGGCGAGGTAACATGGAAAGGTAGCCCTAGATGGGGGCTATAGGACCGGGTGGAGGGGACTGGGAACAGAGCTCTCGGTTCTGTGCCAAATCCAGGCCGAACCCCAAATTAGGTCTACACCTACCTGAGCCAGACGGTCGGAGGCTCAGAGGGGGGTGTCTCTCTTAGGCTGCATACACACGGGCGGACTGTCTGTCCAACTTAGTCCGCTGAAACGTGTTTCAGCGGACAGTCCGCTCGTGTGTGGGCTTCAGCAGACTTTTTCAGAGGACAGTCTGGCGGACTAAGTCTTTCGGAATTTCCGTAATATTGTCCGTCCAACTTTGGTTTCAGCGGACAGTCCGCTCGTGAGTAGGCAAGTTGGACGGACTAAGTATGGCGCATGCTCAGAAAGGATTTACACGGCCGAAGGTTGCATTGCAGTGTATTAGACGTCGTATTTCTAGTCCCGTCGTACGTGCTGTACACGTCATCGCACAAGCTTTCAACGGACTGTCTGTTCATCGTGTGTGGTCAAGTCCGTTCATTCAAAAGTAGGACGGACTGTCTGTCGGATTGTCTGACGCACTTAGTTGGCCAGACAGTCCGCCCGTGTGTACGCGGCCTTAGAGGTATTTGGGTTTCCCTTTTTTTTTTTTTCTCTCCCTCTCTCTCCTCCCCTCCCCCTCCCCCAGGATGGAGGGGATAAGGGTGACCTCTATGAATGTTAAGGGACTTAATGTCCCTGAAAAAAGAAGGATGTTATTAAATGATTTGAAACGTCATCGTACAGATGTAGCATTTGTACAGGAAACGCATTTTAGGACGGGTGGACTCCCCTTACTTCAGAACAGATTTTTTCCCTGTGTTTATCATGCACACAATCAAGAAGCAAAATCTAAGGGGGTGTCCATTCTCATATCTAATCGGATATCTTGGTCCCTTTTGGATGTGGATGGGAATGGACGCTTCCTATTTCTTAAAGGCCATATTGATGGAGTAAAAGTAACTTTGGCGACGATATATGCACCAAACATACAACAAGATGCTTTCTTAAATAAAATTTTGAGAAAACTAGCAGAATTTGTAGAAGGAAAGTTGATTCTGGGAGGAGACTTTAATGTCTCCTTGGACCCCGGAATGGATACCTCTATGGGATCATCCTCAACCCCAGACGGTGTTAGGAAGAGAGTCAAACGGGAGATGCAGGAGATGCAGTTGGTAGATGTATGGCGGATTTTTCACGCAGGAGAAAAGGATTATACTTTTTTTTCAAACCTGCATCAACAATACTCCCGTATTGATCTATTTCTTGTGCCACACTATCTACTCACGTCGGTAATAGAGGTGACGATAGGAAATATAACCTGGTCAGACCATGCACCGGTTACATTGCAGATCTCCCTGTCTAGCCCGGCTCGCTCCTCAGGACGTAGTTGGCGTTTGAATGAAAGTCTGCTACAGAAAGCAGATATACAGGAGGATATTATAAAGGAAATGATGGCATACTTTCAGACCAACGACACCCCGGGGAGCGACCCGGGCATGATATGGGAGGCACATAAGGTGGTCATGCGGGGGATTTTGATTAAACATGGCTCCCAAATGAAAAAAGCACGAGAAGCACAGATAATAAAAATATCGGAAGAAATTCAAAAACTTGAAACGCAACATAAGAAAGTACAGACACCACTCCTAGGGAAAGATTTGGCACATTTGAGGAGGCAGATGACAGACCTTCTCCGCTATAAGGCGAAAGCGGTGATACAGGCAGGGAAGAGAACAGGGTATGAACTAGGAGATAAGTGTGGTAGAGTGTTGGCGGGGAAGCTTAAGGAGAAGGGGAGGACAATCTATGTACCCAATATAAAGGGAAGAAATGGACAGCTAATTACAATGCCCAAAGATATAGCGCAGAGGTTCAAAGAATACTATGCGGCCCTCTATAATCTGACATCCCCTTCCTTCCCCATGGCCAAAGTGGAGGACTATTTAGCCTCGGCGGGTCTTCATAGATTGCCCTCTCCGGTCCGTAACAGCTTAGAAATCCCAATAACTGTTGAAGAATTAAGTGTAGCAATAAAATCAGTCAAAAAAGGGAAGACACCAGGTCCGGACGGATATACAATACAATATTATAGGAACTTCTTTTCAATATTAGGCCCACATATGGTAAAGGTTTTCAATGCGCTCGGCCGGACTGCCGCACCCCCTCCGGATATGCTTAGGGCACATATTTCGGTTATTCCAAAGGAAGGGAAGGACCCGGCGGAGTGCGGCAGTTACCGGCCGATCTCATTGCTAAACGTGGATTTAAAACTTTTCACTAAAATATTGGCCTCCCGTCTACAATCGCACTTACATCAGCTGGTACATTTGGACCAAGTAGGGTTTATCCCCTCGCGTGAAGCAAGAGATAACGTAATCAAAGTATTAAACTTGGTACACTTTTCCAACCAAACAAAAACCCAGAGTGTCTTTTTAAGTACGAATGCAGAAAAGGCATTTGACCGAGTCAATTGGAGATTTATGTTCGCGGTATTAAGACACATGGGGGTGGGAGAGGGTATGCTACGGTGGATTGCTGGGATATATGCCTCCCCACAGGCTTTAGTGAAGGTAAATGGAGTTTTTTCAGAACCATTTAAGATCTCAAATGGAACCCGCCAGGGCTGCCCTCTCTCACCCCTATTGTTTGTCTTTTCATTAGAACCACTATTGAATAAAATCCGACAAAACCCGGATATCCAGGGACTCCAAATAGAGGGGCATAACTACAAAATATCAGCATATGCGGATGACCTTTTGTTTTCCCTATCCAGACCACACATCTCCTTACCAAACCTTATGGAGGAAATTGTAAGATATGGGGAGATATCAAATCTAAAAATAAATTATACAAAATCGGAGGCAATGGGGGTAGCTCTGCCTATAGGTGTACAACAGACTATACGGCCTAATTATAGCTTTAAATGGGTGAATGTAGCACTTAAGTATTTAGGTACATATATACCAGATAAGATGGAAAAGACTTTTACAGTAAATTTCCCCCCGTTACTACAGGAAATTCGGGTACTATTCGACAAATAGAAACAGGGATTACACTCGTGGTTTGCCAGATGTAATATTATAAAAATGAACATACTGCCAAAACTGTTATATCTATTTCAGACCTTACCTATACAGTGGTGTGAAAAAGTGTTTGCCCCTTCCTCATTTCCTGTTCCTTTGTATGTTTGTCACACTTAAGTGTTTCGGAACATCAAACCAATTTAAACAATAGTCAAGGACAACACAAGTAAACACAAAATGCAATTTGTAAATGAAGGTGTTTATTATTAAAGGTGAAAAAAAATCCAAACCATCATGGCCCTGTGTGAAAAAGTGATTGCCCCCTAAACCTAATAACTGGTTGGGCCACCCTTAGCAGCAACAACTGCAACCAAGCGTTTGCGATAACGTGCAATGAGGCTTTTACAGCGTCCTGGAGGAATTTTGGCCCACTCATCTTTGCAGAATTGTCCTAATTCAGTTACATTAGAGGGTTTTCGAGCATGAACGGCCTTTTTAAGGTCATACCACAACATCTCAATAGGATTCAGGTCAGGACTTTGGCTAGGCCACTCCAAAGTCTTCATTTTGTTTTTCTTCAGCCATTCGGTGGTGGACTTGCTGGTGTGTTTAGGATCATTGTCCTGCTGCAGAACCCAAGTTCGTTTCAGCTTGAGTACACGAACAGATGGTCGGACATTCTCCTTCAGGATCTCTTGGTAGACAGCAGAATTCATAGTTCCTTTTATCACGGCAAGTCTTCCAGGTCCTGAAGCAGCAAAACAGCCCCAGACCATCACACTACCACCACCATATTTTACGGTTGGTATAATGTTCTTTTTATGAAATGCAGTGTTCCTTCTACGCCAGATATACTTGGACACACACCTTCCAAAGAGTTCCACTTTTGTCTCATCGGTCCACAGAATGTTGTCCCAAAAGTCTTGGGGATCATCAAGATGTGTTGTGGAGAAATTGAGACGAGCTTTGATGTTCTTTTTGCTCAGCAGTGGTTTTCTCCTTGGAACTCTGCCATGCAGGCCATTTTTGCCCAGTCTTTTCCTGATGGTGGAGGCATGAACGCTGACCTTAACTGAGGCAAGTGAGGCCTGCAGTTCCTTGGACGTTGTTGTGGGGTCTTTTGTGACCTCTTGGATGAGTCGTCGCTGCGCTCTTGGGGTAATTTTGGGCGGCCGGCCACTCCTGGGAAGGTTCACCACTGTTCCATGTCTTCGCCATTTGTGGATAATGGCTCTCACTGTGGTTCGCTGGATTCCCAAAGCTTTGGAAATGGCTTTATAACCCTTTCCAGACTGATAGATCTCAATTACTTTCTTTCTCAATTGCTCCTGAATTTCTTTGGGTCTCGGCATGATGTGTAGCTTTTAAGGATCTTCTGGTGGACCTTACTGTGTCAAGCAGCTCCTATTTAAGTGATGCCTTGATTGTGAACAGGTGTGGCAATAATCAGGCCTGGGTGTGGCTAGAGAAATTGAACTCAGGTGTGGACAACCACAGTTATAGTATGTTTTAACAAGGGGGGCAATCACTTTTTCACACATGGCCATGATGGTTTGGATTTTTTTTCACCTTTAATAATAAACACCTTCATTTACAAATTGCATTTTGTGTTTACTTGTGTTGTCCTTGACTATTGTTTAAATTGGTTTGATGTTCCGAAACACTTAAGTGTGACAAACATGCAAAGGAACAGGAAATGAGGAAGGGGGCAAACACTTTTTCACACCACTGTAGATATTCCAACACCTTTTTTCCGCCAAATAGATACTCTTTTCACTAAATTTATATGGGCAAACAAACGACCAAGGATCAATAGAAACATCATGAGAGCTCCTAAACGTTACGGCGGCCTGGCAGTACCAGATATGTTTAACCACTTTCAGACCGGACCATTTTGCTGGTAAATGACCAGAGGTCTTTTTACAATTTGGCACTGCGCTGCTTTAACTGGTAATTGCGCGGTCATGCAATGTTGTACCCAAACAAAATTTGCGTCCTTTTCTTCCCACAAATAGAGCTTTCTTTTGATGGTATTTGATTGCCTCTGCGATTTTTATTTTTTGCGATATAAACGTAAAAAGACCGCAAATTTTGAAAAAAAATGATATTTTCTACTTTTTGTTATTAGAAAAATCCAATAAACTCAATTTTAGTCATACATTTAGGCCAAAATGTATTCAGCCACATGTCTTTGGTAAAAAAAAAGTCAATAATTGTATATTTATTGGTTTGCGCAAAAGTTGTCACATCTACAAACTAAGGTACGTTTTCTGGAATTTACGCAGCTTTTAGTTTACGACTGCCTATCTCATTTCTTGAGGTGCTAAAATGGCAGGGCAGTACAAAACCCCCCCAAATGACCCCATTTTGGAAAGTAGACCCCCTAAGGAAATTGATAAGTGGCATGTTGAGCCCATTGAATATTTTATTTTTTTGCCTCAAGCGATTGAATAATGACAAAAAAAATGTTTTTATTTTTTTTTACACAAAGTTGTCACTAAATGATATATTGCTCACGCATGCCATGGGCATATGTGAAATGACACCCCAAAATAAATTCTGATGCTTCTCCTGAGTACGGGGATACCACATATGTGGGACTTTTTGGGAGCCTAGCCGCGTACGGGGCCCCGAAAACCAAGCACCGCCTTCAGGCTTTCTAAGGGCGTTACAGTTTTGAAGGCCATAAAATGCCAAGATGGCACAAACCCCCCCCAAATGACCCCATTTTGGAAAGTAGAGACCCCTAAATTTAGGGGTACACTAGTGAGACTAGGTAATAAATGGCGGGTGCCCTGAAACTATAAAAAAATAACTAACCAACCAGCGTCACCTGTAAGGCCGCGTACACACGCGCGGACTGTTTGCCCAACCTTGTTCGTCAAACAGTTTCGGCAAACAGTCCGCTCAAAATTTGCATGAGCGGACTTGCCCACACACGAGCGGACTGTTTCAGCGAACTGTTTGCCAAACAGTCCGCTCAACTTTTGAAATGAACGGACTCGCCCACGTAAGGCGGAGGCAAATCCGCCCATTTCGAGCGCGTGTACAGGTAGGCGGGGCCCGCGAAGGAGACGTCGCGGGCTCCGCCGCCTGGAATGGGCTTAAAGGGGAACCCCAACGCCGAAAAAAATCGGCGTGGGGGTTCCCCCAAAGTCCACACCAGACCCTTGTCCGAGCACGCTACCCGGCCGGCCAGGAAAAGGGGGCGAGCGAGCGCGCCCCCCCTCCTGAGCCGTACCAGGCCGCGCGCCCTCAACATGGGGGGTGCCTTGGGGAAGGGGGGGGGCCGCGCGGCCCCCCCACCCCAAAGCACCTTGTCCCCATGTTGATGAGGACAAGGGCCTCTTCCCGACAACCCTGGCCGTTGGTTGTCGGGGTCTGCGGGCGGGGGGCTTATCGGAATCCGGGAGCCCCCTTTAAGAAGGGGGCCCCCGGATACCGGCCCCCCACCCTATGTGAATGAGTATGGGGTACAATGTACCCCTACCCATTCACCTGTGAAATAAAGTACAAAAAAAAACACAACACAGGGGAAAAAATATTTTATTGCACAGCTCCGGGGGTCTTCCGTCTTCGGGGGTCTTCTCGCCGGACTCCTCCGCTATCTGTGTGTAGCTCTTTTACTAGCGGAGGAGTCCGGCTTTCTTCCTCCCCGCCGCCGGCCTCTTCTCCCGACTTCGGGGGTCTTGTCCCCCTCTTCGGTTCTTCTGCCGGGCCACCGCGCCTTCTTGTAGCTCTTTTGCAGGCGGTGGCCCGGTCTTCTGTCGCCGCTGCCTTCCGTTCTTCTGTCGCCGCCTTCGGTTCTTCTGCCGGGCCACCGCGCCTTCTTGTAGCTCTTTTACAGGCGGTGGCCCGGTCTTCTGTCGCCGCTGTCGTCGCCGCCGCCGCCGCCTTCCGTTCTTGTTCTTCTTGTTGTTCTTCTTCTTCTTCTCCTGGAGATGTTGACTCGACGAGCTCTCCGGCCGGAATGCCAGAGCCGCGCTGTGCGGTCACTTATATAGTGACAATGGGGCGGTGTCACATGGTATATGTCACATGGGTTGGTCACATGGGTTGATGTCACATGGGGACTATGACATCGTAAGGGGGCGGGGTCACCATGTGACCAACCCATGTGACATATACCATGTGACACCGCCCCATTGTCACTATATAAGTGACCGCACAGCGCGGCTCTGGCATTCCGGCCGGAGAGCTCGTCGAGTCAACATCTCCAGGAGAAGAAGAAGAAGAACAAGAAGAAGAACAAGAACGGAAGGCGGCGGCGGCGGCGGCGGCGACGACAGCGGCGACAGAAGACCGGGCCACCGCCTGTAAAAGAGCTACAAGAAGGCGCGGTGGCCCGGCAGAAGAACCGAAGGCGGCGACAGAAGAACGGAAGGCAGCGGTGACAGAAGACCGGGCCACCGCCTGTAAAAGAGCTACAAGAAGGCGCGGTGGCCCGGCAGAAGAACCGAAGAGGGGGACAAGACCCCCGAAGTCGGGAGAAGAGGCCGGCGGCGGGGAGGAAGAAAGCCGGACTCCTCCGCTAGTAAAAGAGCTACACACAGATAGCGGAGGAGTCCGGTGAGAAGACCCCCGAAGACGGAAGACCCCCGGAGCTGTGCAATAAAATATTTTTTCCCTGTGTTGTGTTTTTTTTGGGTACTTTTATTTTACAGGTGAATGGGTAGGGGTACATTGTACCCCATACTCATTCACATAGGGTGGGGGGCCGGTATCCGGGGGCCCCCTTCTTAAAGGGGGCTCCCGGATTCCGATAAGCCCCCCGCCCGCAGACCCCGACAACCAACGGCCAGGGTTGTCGGGAAGAGGCCCTTGTCCTCATCAACATGGGGACAAGGTGCTTTGGGGTGGGGGGGCCGCGCGGCCCCCCCCTTCCCCAAGGCACCCCCCATGTTGAGGGCACGCGGCCTGGTACGGCTCAGGAGGGGGGTGCGCTCGCTCGCCCCCCTTTCCTGGCCGGCCGGGTAGCGTGCTCGGACAAGGGTCTGGTGTGGACTTTGGGGGAACCCCCACGCCGATTTTTTTCGGCGTTGGGGTTCCCTTTAAGCCCATTCCAGGCGGCGGAGCCCGCGACGTCTCCTTCGCGGGCCCCGCCTACCTGTACACGCGCTCGAAATGGGCGGACTTTCCGAGCGGGAACAGTCCGCTCATTTCGAAAGTACAGCGGACTGGCCCACACACGGGCGGACTGTTCGCTCAAACACAGTTTCAGCGGACAGTTTTTCGGAATTTCCGAAAGACTTTGTCCGTCCAACTGTCCGCTGAAACTGTCCGCTGAAAGCCCACACACGAGCGGACTGTCCGCCCAAACACTGTTCAGCGGACAAGGTTGGGCGAACAGTCCGCCCGTGTGTACGCGGCCTAACAGTTATATGGTGATCACTGGTGAAAGGGTTAACTAGGGGGCAATCAGGGGGCTTTATGCGGTAGTATATGGGGGTCCCTGGCGCTATAAAAAGCTGCGGCGAACCTAAATACCTACCTGCCTAACTAGCGTCACCTGTGACACTAATACAGCGATCAGAAAAACGATCGCTTATTAGGCTGGGTTCACACTGGAGTGATGCGGGAACGCCACGAATCCGCGGCGGGTTCCCGCACCGCATGCCTCCCGGCGGCAGTTCACACTGCCCTATGCGAACTGCTGGGAGTGTCAATGAAATGTTAATGACACCCCCAGATCAGTTCGCATATCGAAGTGCGATCTGCAAACTCGGATCGCATGGTGTGAACACCCATGCGATCCGATTCTGCTGCGGACCAAAAAAAGGGTCCCGTGCGAATTTGCGGCGGGTGCAGCGGGTGCGGCGAATGGCTGAACTCGAATCGCACAGAGATCGGATGTGATTTGCACTGCAGTGCGGTGCGAATCACATTCGTTCTCATAAACCGCTGCAATGTGAACCCAGTCTTAGTGACACTGGCGACGGGGGGTGATCACGGGGTTAAACCTTTATTGGGGGGGTTAGGGGGGTACATTAGAACTAAAGGGGGCTAACCCTAACTGCCCTAACAGTTATTACAGTCACAAATGACACCAATGCAAAAAAAAAAAATAAAAATAAAAAAATGACATTGGTGTCACTGTGACTGGGGGGGCAGGGGTAATTGGGGGGGTGATCGGGGGGGTGTGAGTGTGCCTGGCATGTTCTACTGTGTAGTGTCGTGTTGGTGCAACTCACCGATCCTCTCTCCTCGGTGTCGGAATGAAAAATACCGACACGGAGGAGAGATTACATCACTTCCTCTCCTGTGTTTACATTACAGGAGAGGAAGTGATGTCACGGAGCATTTTCTTTCGTCGGGAGCGATCGTGAGGGGGTGGCCATGAATGAATGGCCGTCCCCTCGTCCGGGATCGCTCCCGAACGAATACCGACCACCGCGGGCACCGGGCGGGGGCCCGATCGGCCCCCGACCCGCGGGAAGGCAGGGACGTACATGTACGCCAATATGCCTGCCCGTGCCATTCTGTCGACGTACATCGTCGTGCGGCGGTCGGGAAGTGGTTAAATATTACCAGGCAGTACACATTGGCAGAGTGATAGACTGGTGTAGACATACAGAATCTAAATTATGGACAGAAATAGAACAAAAATGCAGTTCAATACCCCTACGCAGAGCAATCTGGTGTTATACAACATTACCAGAATTGCTTAAAAAACACCCACTTATAGGTCCAACGTTGCGGATAGGGGCTAAGATCCGTCTAAATCCTCAATTCTCTACAACAAATTCACCACTATTTCCCATTCTGGGTAACCCTAGTTTTTTACCGGGAATGGAACCAGGAGCATTTCAGGGACTTATAGAAAGGGGCTATACCCAAGCATCGCACTTTCTACAATTGGAAACATGGCCTTCGATCGCCACATTGACGCAACAAGGAGGTCGATATGAAATACATTTTTGGGAGGCATTACAGTTGCGACATTTTTTTCAAACATTAGGACCGGCAACGAACTATCAAAGACAACTGACAAAGTTTGAGATATATTTTGAGGAGAAAGAGCCCCTTTCACGGGTAATCTCTAAGATATATGAATTGCTAAATGCCCCTCCAGAAGGTTTTAAAATGCCTGGAATTGAGAAATGGGAGAAAGACCTGGGAAAGACTTTTTCACCCACACAACGGCAGAAGATTATATATCTGCCATTGAACTCATCGATCTGTTCGCGGACTCAGGAATCTAATTATAAGATATTGACGCAGTGGTATTATACCCCGTCAAAACTCTGTAAGTTCTTTCCAGAGGCTTCTGACCGTTGTTGGCGGTGTAAAAAGGAACGGGGGACTTTGATGCATATATTTTGGCAATGCCCTAAGATAAGACAATATTGGCTAGAAGTACAAAAGATCTCTCAAAAATTTACATCATACCAGATCCCAGAAGACCCGGCCTTTTTTTTTGCTTCACTGCACAGAAATACCTTTACAAACATATAGGAAATCGGTGATATGCCATCTAGTTAATGCAGCTAAGGTAGGAATTGCACTCAGATGGAAAGACCCCAGACCACCTTCAATTGCAATGTGGCTAAATAGAGTAAGAAACGTAGGTGCCATAGAGGACTTAGTTCTCTCTGCCCAAGATAGAAAGGATCAATATGATGAAACTTGGAGATCTTGGAACTCATTTATGAATTCTGAGGAAGGGAAGAATCTGATGGGGAACATAGCAGAGGAGTGAGTCCGCACGTACTTGAATGCGTTTGAACCCCCCTATGGGGGCTGGGAAGTACTTGTCTCTTGTGGGGGGGGGGGGGGGGGTGAGGGGATAGAGGAGAGGGAGAGGAGGAGGGAGGAGGGAGGAGGGAGGGGTGGGGGATGGGGGTAAACAATAATATTTTTATTTTTTTTCGTTAGTTGGGCCAATGGGAAAATAGATAAAAGATGAGGGAAGTTTAGGGGAGTTATAACTGGGGGAAATAAGAATTATAATGGATAAGAATGGAATAGATAGATAATATTATTAATTTGGAATATGCAGTGTGTAAATGAAATAATTTGGTTTTATTTATATAAAAGAAGAGGAAAATGGAATATGCTCTATAGGATATAAGATATATCTATGTGAGAAATGAATGTCTTTGCTCCCCGTAATTGTTGTTCCACCCCTCTGGACTCATGTGATATAAATAAACAAAGTTTAAAAAAGAAAAATGCAAAGGAGCACATAATTTTTAATATTGCGCAGCACCAAAACACATGGTACTATGGTGCCATGTGTTTTAGCAGGCGCAAACATACACACATTTGCTAGATGCATGGGGGTGTTATTACAAATTAATGGCACCTGCGCATGTCTGCAAAAGACAGCACATTTGTGTGCAGTACAGCGATGTAATACCGCCGTCAAAACGCCGCTATTGCGGCATATTGCCGGCGGTTTTAACCCTTTCTCGGCCACTAACGGGGGGTAAAAGCACCCCGCTAGCGGCCGAAATGCACCGCAAAGCCGACGGTAAAACGCAGCTAAAAATAGCGGCGTTTTACCGCCGGCGCTATGGGCGGCGTGGTGTGAAAGGGGTCTAAATGATAAAAACATAACATAATCAAACCCAGCTGGTAAAGATAGTCCCACAAGCTGCCAGAGTCATGGTGTGGTCAGTGCAGGGGGTATCCTGTAACACCCAGCAAACATTACTGTATGTTCCTTCTTCAGGGAGGTTAGTCACATTGCAACACATCATGTCTTTACATAAAAGACAAAAAGCAACAACATATAGTTGTAGAGCAAACTATGGAATGGAAAGGTTCTCAAAAAGGGCTGAATGGATCAGTGCAAGCCCACCATGGGAGCTGACGTGCAGACACTGCGAAACATATGGATGTGCATCCACAAGAAACGCCCCATGGACTACACCAGCAGGGATAGTACAAATATGTATGGCAGTCTGATCAAAAAAAGAGTAAATAAATTCATTTATAATTGAAAGGTAAACTAGATAGGCATAGAGCATGAGCAGGAAGCCCATATAGGCACTATCCTGCCTTCTAAGTAAAAAAATTAAAAAGTTTTTTAATTTTTAAACAGCCTAACATCCACAGGTGTCCACACAGCAAAGATCAGAATGAGACTGACATACAGTGTGTCAGAACTGTCTTTATAGTTCACACTGGGGGAGTCACGCCCCAGTGGGAGGAGTTATGGAGGCCTGACACCATCAGCTGCTAGCAATGCAGCTGATGCCAGGCCTGGCACGCTTCTCAGAGACAACGGCGCATGGCATAGCCATGCCCACTGGGGCGTCATGATGTCACGCGTCGCCACATAACCGGCGAGAGATTCCCCTGGCCACAACAGCAGCAGGGTACAAGAGGAGCTCCTTGCCAAAAGTGGGCCACATAGACACCCAACAGGAAAGGTCGGCGTTAGTGGCCTAGATGGGTGGAGCCCAGTGGATGTATATATATATATATATATATATATATATATATATATATATTTTTTTTATAATAATAATAAAATAGGAATAAAAAATGTAATTAAAAAATGCAATGGTGGATAAATTACTGGGGTAATGACCGAGACTAGAAAAGGATCTGGTGGGGAAACGAGGGGGAAATGTGTAAAAGAATAAAGATGAAGGAGATACAAATTAAATACACAAAAAGGAATTATTTCAAAAAAGTATGAAAACAAGAAAACAATCTATAGATTAAGTTCACATCCTCTTGTCATTGGCATAATGCTTGGGACGAAAAATACAACCGTTGGGTAATTTAATATTTTTGCGTCTATCCATATATTCACAATACATGCAACCTCCACATGGGAAGGTGCCCAACGTTTTAAATGAATCTCCCCTATTGGGTTTAAACTTGCTTGATGTCAGTCTGTGGCCCCCAGAGGGGCCCCCCTGTAGGCAACAGCCGGCATATCGAATGCTGTATTTATTGGCATATAACATGCACTTTTTTCCCCTGAAAATAGGGGGAAAAATCACAGGTGTGTGTTATACGGTGACAGCGTACCTCAGAGGGGATGGAGGAGGACGAACGCCACCGGAATTCACAAAGCGTCATCTCCTGTTTACTCAGCTCTAACTCAGCTTTCACTCAGCTCCCACTTCACACACACAGTCCCTTCTCCGCCACTGGCATTGGACCAGTGTTCTGTCTATCACAGCTGGTCCAATGCCAATGGCGGAGGCGGGACTGTGTGTGTGTGAGTGCCAACTGAGAACTGAGTGAGAGCCGAGTAAACAGGAGATGACGGCTCGTGATTTCCTGCACTGTCCAGGCTGCATCGATGGTGAGGCTGCAGATGAGCATTGAGGCTAAAAAGGGGCATTGATCAGGCTGCATTGATAAGATGTGCTGAAGATGGGCATTGATCAGGCTGCAGTGATGAGATGTGCTGCAGATGGATGGGCATTGATCAGGCTGCACTGAGGCTGCAGATGGGCATTGTTCATATGTTTTTTTCCTGAAATTTCCCTTTTAAAATTAGGGTGGGTGTTATACGCCTGTGCATGTTATACGCTAATAAATACGGTAGTTAGAAAATTCCAGTATTTGTTTAAGATATGCCTAATTTGTTTGTGATGCATAGAATATGTAGTAATGATCCTATTGCTGTCGTCACCCTTCGATTTTTTTATGGGAAAACAGAAAATCATGACGAGGTAGTTTTTATATTATATGCCCTTTTATGTGAGGCCCTGGTATAGACACATTCCAAGAGCCTTGTTCTTAAAATATTGGCCTCTTTTTGAAATCTAGCATCATCAGAGCAGTTGCGTCGAGCCCTAAGATATTGACTAAATTGGATTGATGCTAGCAAAGGTTTGGGGTGGAAACTTGAAGCATGTAGTAGCAAATTCCCCGATTAAGGATTGCAGTAGAGTTCACTGGACAAAGTATCATTAGGTTATTTTTGAATGAGGACACCCAAGAAGGTGATTTAAAAAAAAATTCAAACTATATGTGTCATCGTGAAATGTAGGTTAAATTTGTTTTTGTCAATACGTGTCATAAAATCATGTAGGAGGACATCAGGTACATCCCATAACATAAACACATGATTGATGTAGCCATACCATGCTAGTATAGGGTTCACATACATCAATAATGTGTCGTCAGCCAACAGAGACTTCTCTCACTCCTCCAGGTACAGGTTGGCATAGGAGAGTGTGCAGCAAGTCCCCATAGCTACCCCCTGCACCTGGAGGAAGGTGGAGCCGTTGAAGGAGAAGGTGTTGTGTTGGAGTATAAATTCAAGAACCCTCAAAACAAACTCGTACTGAAGCTTATGTTGTATAGATTGAGAGAGTACACAGCTTACTATCACAAGGCCTTTGTCATGGGCGATTGCACTATAAAGTCCTTCAACATCTATAGCAACAAGTTGTGTACCCTCACCGACATGGATACCCTCGATGATTTGTAGCAAGTGAATAGTAGTGTCACACACATATGATGACATGCACATTACAAATGGTTTTAGATAATTATTCACTACAGGCCTCAGATTTTCCGTTATGCTGCCGCACCCAGATATAATAGATCTGCCAGGGGGGTTGGTTTGATTTTTATATAACTTGGGTAGGGCGTAGAATGCAGCCACAATAGGGAAACTAAACAATTCCCATGTGTTTCTGGAGATAACATTATGGTAGTATGCTTCATCTACCATAAGGTAAAAATCCTTATTAAATCTTTCCATGGTTGATTTATATGTAGAACGGTACCATTCGGGGATGGTAAGTATTTTGGTACACATTATAACATACTGGGCATTAACCACAACATTGCCACCCTTGTCAGAGGGTTTAATGACAATGTTTTGGTTACATATTAGAGTATTCAAGGCCTTCCCCTCATTAAGATTGAGGTTGGGGTCCAAATTGGAGGAATTTCTAAGTTTCCTGATATCACTAGTTACTAGCTTCAAGAAGGTTGCTGTATTGTGATAGGAAGTTGGAAGGGGTAAAGGCTAGAGACTTCTTTTTAAGAGAAGGATTTGAAGTTGATTAAATAGTTGGAGCGGTGGGTGGGTTGTCCACCGCTACCAACAAGGTCTCCAAATCAACTGAATCAATAATATTTTCTAGATCATTCTCTTCTAGGAGTGATATCAAGTGCCTCTTCATTAGGAATGAACAGAACAACCCACCCCCCACCCCCGGTTCGATTTACAACAGAATAGGCAAAAAATTAGTTCGAACATGCGAACACCATTAAAGTCTATGGGACACGAACGTGAAAAATCAAAAGTGATAATTTTAAAGGCTTATATGCAAGCTATTGCAATAAAAAGTGTTTGGGGGCCAAGGTCCTGCCCCAGGAGACATGTATCAATGCAAAAACAGGTTTTAAAAACTGACTTTTTTTTTCGGAAGCAGTGATTTTAATAATGCTTAAAGAGGGATTCCACCAAAAAAAACAATATTAAAAGCCAGCAGCTATAAATACTACAGCTGCTGACTTTTAATAAATGGACACTCACCTGTCCCGGGTTCCAGCGATGCTGGCAGCCGAGGCCGATCGATCGCTCGGCCCTCGGCTGCTGCCGCCACCATTCTAGGTGAGGGAATCAGGAAGTGAAGCGAATCGGCTTCACTTCCCGGTTCCCTAATGCGCATGCGCGAGTTGCGCCGCGCAATAGGAAATCTCTGCGCTGTCACTGGGACCCGTGTGTGTCCCAGCAGACAGCGCGGCAGGGCAGGGTATGGCGTAGACTCCCACGGGAGTCTATGCCCGGAAGTGGGTGTAAATACCTGTCTTTGACAGGTATCTCCACCCCCCTCCCCCCTGAAAGGTGTCAATTGTGACACCGGAGGGGGGGAGGGATCCGATCAGCGGAGGTTCCACTTTAGGGTGGAATCCCGCTTTAAAGTGAAACAATAAAAATGAAATATTCCTTTAAATATCGTGCCTGGGGTGTGTCCTTAGTATTCTGTAAAGTTGAACATTTTCTCCTTGTTTAGAACAATACCACAGGAAAATGACATTAACACCAAAGGTAAAAATGCAATTTAAAACTTAAAATGGCTGTAATGTATTTTGGGCCCCGGCAATATAGATGAACATCATTGAAAAAACAGCACCAGGTGGTACCAGAACACTGGAAGCCCTCACAGTTACTCTTGTTGGATGCAGGAACAGGCCCTGCTATGAAATATTATATCAAGAATTGTAATTACAGGCCCCTGTTAAACAGAGGCATAAAAATTGGGCCTTGGGGGGTGGTGATGGTGCCACAACACTGCAACCCCTCACAGATACTCTTGTTGGGTGCAGGAACAGGCCCTGCATTGAAATATTTTCAAAAATAATTTAATTACATGCCCCTGTTTAACAGTTGCAGAAAAATTGGGCCTTGGGGGTGGTGGTGGTGCCACAACACTGTAAGCTCTCACAGTTACTTTTGTTGGGCACAAGAATGGGCCATGCTTTGAAATATTATATCAAAAATTGTAATTGTATGCCCCTGTTAAACAGGGGCAGAAAAATTGGGCCTTGGGTGGTGGGGGTGGTGGTGCCCTAAACCAAAAATATTGTTGGAAGCTAGCATCATCAAGATTGAGGAGGAATAGGATAGTCAGCATAGGCAGTCTTCAAGGGATCTCACATCCATAGCAAATTCAATCAGTTACATCAGCATCAGGTGCTTGATAGCTGCTGATCCAAGACTGATTCATTTTTATAAATGTCAGCCTATCAACAGAGTTTGTGGACAGGTGCACTCTTTGATCTGTTACAAACCCTCCAGCAGCACTGAATGTGCGTGCAGAAAGCACGCTGGATGCAGGATAGCCCTGTTGCTCAATTGCATATTGAGCAAGTTCTGGCCAGTGGTCCACCCTCAAGACCCAGTAACCCAGTGGATGCTCTGTTAGAAAGGTCTCCAAGTCTGCTCTTGCCACTAGATATTCCTGCACCATTTAATGCAGATGCTGACGATGGTTGCTTGAGCCAATCAAACCTTGACACTGGGGACAAGGCATTGGTCAGCCGGCCAGCTTCTCCATCTCTCTTCCTCTGACTGAACGAAGCCTCAGCAACACATTGTCCAGCACCAGGAAATTGTAACCTCCCAGGGTCTGAAAATACATTGCACAAACCTTTCTTCAATCCTCCTGAAGGATGGGTTCTGCAACCTTACCCTTGTAACGTGGATTAAGAAGGGTTGGCAGCCATAAATTATCCCTCTCCTTGATACCACAAATCCTAGGGTCTTTTTGCAGGCTTTGCAGAATCAGGGAGGCTATGCAGCGTAAGTTTACATTCGATTCTGAGTCCTCTGGGTCACTAAGGATCACAAAATCTGTAATCACCTCCTCCCAGCCACGTACAACTCCTTGGCTTTCTGGGGACTGAAAAGCATCCCTTGAAGACTGCTGCTGTGTCATGAAATGGTCCACCCGTTGGTGGCGCTGTTGATCTCTTGGATTGCAGTACCAGTGTTCACCAACGGGTGTACTCCGGCAGTGTGGAGCAGACAGCACCTGCAGCGATCAGCTGTTACGTGAGGGTAATCAGTAGTCTTATAAAGACCCAGCAAGCCCTAACATGCTTGTCTCAGTATCACACTCTCTCCATGTAACTTGAACCTTTGGACCTGAACCTGAACCTGAACCTGAACCTGAACCTGAACCTGAACCTGAACCTGAACCTGAACCTGAACCTGAACCTGAACCTGAACCTGAACCTGAACCTGAACCTGAACCTGAACCTGAACCTGAACCTGAACCTGAACCTGAACCTGGACTTTGTATTTACCTGACCTGTCCCTTCCTGATTCTTAAGCCCATCCTGGACCCGTCCCTCTTGTCTCCTGCTACCTTGATCCCTGCTCTGCAGCCCATCCATCCGTCCTTACACTTCTACTGTTTCCCCGGTGTTTGACCTCGGCCTGGCTTCCGTTGACGTCACTGGTAGTTTCCATTTATTATATATATATATTACTTGTTCTGGTTGGTAGTGCACTGTTTGTTTTCATTTTCCTTTTTATTTATAATAAACACGTTATTACTTCATTCACATGCGTTTGGGTTCCTTCTGTGCAGTCCACACAGTCTGGTCTAATCACTCCCTGACAGTATACTGAGACCATCCCTGACCAGACGTGGCTGCATTGAGGAACCATCCTGACCTGTTAGCCTGCCAATATGGATTTCAATGAAATAATGTATTATTCTCTGCTGGCAAAAGAGGTTGGTGAATATTGTCGCCAGCTTCTAAAAAGGTGGTCTAGTGACCGGCTGATGGAGACCATCCGATCAGCCCATTCCCTGGTGGATCAGGGCTACATGTTGTTTGGGGATGCTCAGCCCTTAATCCAACTATGTGCAGAGCTAACCCTGACATGTAATTCCAAAGTAAGTGGTGATTTTTCTCCCCCCTTCAATTTGAGCCAAGTTGTATCTTTGGTATGGTTGTTAGAGGATGATCCGGCCTATTTCATGGAATGTTATTCCTCTTGTCCACAGCAGGTGTTGTCTGATTGCATCCATTCAGTGCAATCTCTGGTTAGTCAGGCTGTGTGTGAATCAGCGTTTGTTCAACCTGTGCTACAGGCATGGTCAGATCTCCTGCTTTTAGCTAAGCCACAACCTTCCAGCCCTGTCATTAACCACCTGCCTTCCCAAGTATCTATCTCCCCATTGCCTATGGCAACCTCAGTTACAACCCAGTCTACTCCACTTCCTACCAAATACTACTATCCTGCCTGCAACCCACCTGCCTCTTCTCCTCCACCTGTAACAGTCCCACAAACCCCTCCTCCTGCTACTGTTCCTTGGTCTTCCTTTTGCCCAGATACTTTGTTTTCTCACAGCCCTGCACCTACATACAAAGCTGCAGCGGCTAAGTCAAAAAAGAGACGAAAATTCTTTCCGACCCGCACAATCCTGCCAGTAACCCAACCCGCCTCCGCACTAACCAACCCGGTCCAGCCTGCATGCATGCCAGTTGTATCCGGTGGCCCACCTAAGCCTGATGTCCCAGCTTGCCAGCCCGATGTCCCAGCTTGCCAGCCCGATGTCTCAGCTTGCCAGCCCGATGTCTCAGCTTGCCAGCCCGATGTCTCAGCTTGCCAGCCCGATGTCTCAGCTTGCCAGCCCGATGTCTCAGCTTGCCAGCCCGATGTCTCAGCTTGCCAGCCCGTTGTTCCAGCTTGCCAGCCCGTTGTTCCAGCTTGCCAGCCCGTTGTTCCAGCTTGCCAGCCCGTTGTTCCAGCTTGCCAGCCCGTTGTTCCAGCTTGCCAGCCCGTTGTTCCAGCTTGCCAGCCCGTTGTTCCAGCTTGCCAGCCCGTTGTTCCAGCTTGCCAGCCCGTTGTTCCAGCTTGCCAGCCTGTTGTTCCAGCCTGCCAGTCCGAAGTTCCAGCCTGCCAGTCCGAAGTTCCAGCCTGCCAGTCCGAAGTTTCCCAGCCTGAAGTTTCCCAGCCTGAAGTTTCCCAGCCTGAAGTTTCCCAGCCTGAAGTTTCCCAGCCTGAAGTTTCCCAGCCTGAAGTTTCCCAGCCTGAAGTTTCCCAGCCTGAAGTTTCCCAGCCTGAAGTTTCCCGGCCTGCTACCCAGCCTGAAGTTTCCCGGCCTGCTACCCAGCCTGAAGTTTCCCGGCCTGCTACCCAGCCTGAAGTTTCCCGGCCTGCTACCCAGCCTGAAGTTTTCCGGCCTGCTACCCAGCCTGAAGTTTTCCGGCCTGCTACCCAGCCTGAAGTTTTCCGGCCTGCTACCCAGCCTGAAGTTTTCCGGCCTGCTACCCAGCCTGAAGTTTTCCGGCCTGCTACCCAGCCTGAAGTTTTCCGGCCTGCTACCCAGCCTGAAGTTTTCCGGCCTGCTACCCAGCCTGAAGTTTTCCGGCCTGCTACCCAGCCTGAAGTTTTCCGGCCTGCTACCCAGCCTGAAGTTTTCCGGCCTGCTACCCAGCCTGAAGTTTTCCGGCCTGCTACCCAGCCTGAAGTTTTCCGGCCTGCTACCCAGCCTGAAGTTTTCCGGCCTGCTACCCAGCCTGAAGTTTTCCGGCCTGCTACCCAGCCTGAAGTTTTCCGGCCTGCTACCCAGCCTGAAGTTTTCCGGCCTGCTACCCAGCCTGAAGTTTTCCGGCCTGCTACCCAGCCTGAAGTTTTCCGGCCTGCTACCCAGCCTGAAGTTTTCCGGCCCGCTACCCAGCCTGAAGTTTTCCGGCCCGCTACCCAGCCTGAAGTTTTTCGGCCCGCTACCCAGCCTGCGGAGTCGGGGCCCGCTACCCAGCCTGCGGAGTCGGGGCCCGCTACCCAGCCTGCGGAGTCGGGGCCCGCTACCCAGCCTGCGGAGTCGGGGCCCGCTACCCAGCCTGCGGAGTCGGGGCCCGCTACCCAGCCTGCGGAGTCGGGGCCCGCTACCCAGCCTGCGGAGTCGGGGCCCGCTACCCAGCCTGCGGAGTCGGGGCCCGCTACCCAGCCTGCGGAGTCAGTGTCCATTAATTGGCCTGTTAAGCTTGTGCCCGTTATTTGGCTTGCCGGACCAGTGCCTGGTGTCCAGCTCGCTGAGCCGGGGCCCGTCACCCAGCCTGCTGGGCCGGGGCCCATTACTCAGCTTGCTGAGCCAGTGCCTGTAATCCAGCTTGCCCTTGCAGTACTTGCTGTTTGGCCTAAGGACCCAGAGATCGCTGCCCAGCTCAAAGACCCAGAGCCTTTGCCCGCTGTCTGCCCTGATGTGCCCTGTACCCAGCTTGACGTGCCCTCATCCATGGTGTGGTTTGAGGTCATTAACTATGGACAATTACACCTAGCTGGAGCGTCCGGAGGCCGCTCCTTTGAGGGGGGGTACTGTCATGAAATGGTCCACCCGTTGGTGGCGCTGTTGATCTCTTGGATTGCAGTACCAGTGTTCACCAACGGGTGTACTCCGGCAGTGTGGAGCAGACAGCACCTGCAGCGATCAGCTGTTACGTGAGGGTAATCAGTAGTCTTATAAAGACCCAGCAAGCCCTAACATGCTTGTCTCAGTATCACACTCTCTCCATGTAACTTGAACCTTTGGACCTGAACCTGAACCTGAACCTGAACCTGAACCTGAACCTGAACCTGGACTTTGTATTTACCTGACCTGTCCCTTCCTGATTCTTAAGCCCATCCTGGACCCGTCCCTCTTGTCTCCTGCTACCTTGATCCCTGCTCTGCAGCCCATCCATCCGTCCTTACACTTCTACTGTTTCCCCGGTGTTTGACCTCGGCCTGGCTTCCGTTGACGTCACTGGTAGTTTCCATTTATTATATATATATATTATTTGTTCTGGTTGGTAGTGCACTGTTTGTTTTCATTTTCCTTTTTATTTATAATAAACACGTTATTACTTCATTCACATGCGTTTGGGTTCCTTCTGTGCAGTCCACACAGTCTGGTCTAATCACTCCCTGACATGCTGAGTGTTATTCTCTAAATCCATCCTGACACAATCCTCCTCCTCCTCTTCTTCCTGTGTGTTTGGCAGGCCTGCAGAAATGCTATCTGGATAAAGGGGGCCTTTAGAGGAAAGAAAGTTCTCCTCTTCCTCTCGCTGTTCTGCCTCAAGTGCCCTATCCATGACTCAACAAAGTGTGTGCTTCAAATAGAAGATCAGGGTGACAGTGTCTCTTATACATGCATTGTCATTGCTCACCATCCTTGTGGCCTCCTCAAATGGTGTCAGGACAGTGCATGCATCCTTAATCAGTAGCCACTGGCATGGCGAAAAGAAGCCAAGCTCCCCTGACCCTGTCCTGGTGCCATACTCACACAGGTACTCATTGATGGCCCTCTGCTGTGTCTGCAGAAGCTGCAGAATTGCCAACGTTGAGTTCCACCTGGTGGGCATTACACAAATGAGGCAGTTGGTGGACAGGTTGCATTCCCTTTGAATGTCAGCCAGCTGAGCACTGGCATTGTATGACCGGCAGAAATGACCACAGACTTTTCTGGCCTGCCCCCGGGGATCCTGTAAGCCTGGGTACCTGCTCAAGGACTGCTGCACCACCAAATTCAGGACGTGTGCTAAACATGAAACATGGGTCAAGTGTCCCTGTCGGAGGGCGGAGAGAAGGTTGGTGCCATTGTCGCATACAACCATTCCTGGCTGAAGCTGGCATGGCATCAGCCACCTCTGAGCCTACCTCTGCAGAGTTGACAGAATCTCTGCACCAGTGTGGCTCCTGTCCCCTAAGCAGACCAACTCAAGCACCGCAAGGGATCTTTTTGCCTGACTGCATGAATAGCCCCTTGAATGCTTACGGAGCACCGCTGGTTCAGAGGACAAATCTGCAGAAGAGGCCATAGAGGAAGAAGAAGAGGAGGGGTTGGAGGAGAGAGCTGTTGCAGAATCACCACTAGCATTTTGGAGGCATGGTGGCAGAACAAGCTCCAACAATACTGAACCCTGTCCTGCATCCTTCCCAGGTGCCAGCAGAGTTACCCAGTGTTCCGTGAAGGAAAGGTAATGTCTCTGCCCATGCCTGCTGGACCATGAGTCAGCGGTAATATGCACCTTACTGCTGACCACCCTGTCCAACGAGGCCAAAACATTGCCTTCCACATGCTGGTAGAGAGCCGGATGGCCTTCTGTGGAAAGAAATGGCATTTTGGAACCTGCCACTGAGGTACAGCACATTCCACAAATTCATGAAAGGGGACAGAGTCTACCAGCTAAAAAGGCAGCAGATGCAGTGCTAGCAATTTGGCCAAGCTAGCATGTAGACGCTGAGCATGTGGATGGCTGGGACCTAATTTCTTTTTATGGTTCAGCAACTGGGGTAGGGAAATTTGCCTGCTAAAATCAGATGGTGGTGTATTGCTAGCAGATTGGCTGCAAGTACTTGGGTCACCTACGCCCCTGCCAAAAACAGTTGATAACAGCCTATGTGTGCATGGACACATATGATAAAATGATGGGAAGTTTATTGACTGTAGAAAAAAAACTGCTGCTGTTTTTGGCTTAAGACATTTTTTTCTACAGTCAATAAACTCTCCAGCGTGTCCATGAGCACATAGGCTATTTAGGCTATTATCAACTATTTTTGGCTTGGGCGTTTTTTGGCTGTAAAGAAAACCCCCAAAACTAGTGGGTTCTGAGTGTAGTTTTTCAGCTGTAAAAACGCTGTAAGCCCTTGTACACACGATCGTAGATTCCGACGGAATGTGTCCGATCGGAGCGTTTTGTCGGATATTCCGACTGTGTGTCGTCTGCATCGGACTGTTTCTGTCGGAATATCCGTCGGACTAACTTTTCCAACTTGCCGTAAATATTTTCCGACAAAATGCTCCGATCGGACATACTCCGATCATGTGTAGAGAATTCCGATCGGACAAAGTGCCACGCATGCTCAGATCAAATTCCTTCATCAAAGCTATTGGCTACTAGCCTGAACGTAGTCCCATCGTAACGAAATTACGTCATCACGTTCTGAAAGATCGGATTTTCCGACAACTTTGTCCGACCGTGTGTATGCAACAGTTTCGGACAAGATCCGTCGGAAAAAATCAGACGGACAAAATCCGACGGATTTGGGGCGTGGCTTAAGCATGACGGAGTAAGGCAGCGGGCTTGCTGAGCTCCCGGTCTCGAGCCCTCTCTCGGCTATTAGTTTTTTTTTCCCATAACCACGGTATGCTGCCTAAAAGGCATAGATCTCGCACCGCTCCCCGGGGGATTGCAGTTCCTAAGAACCCTGCTGAAATCCGACGCTTCCTAAGACAATTACCACCTAACACGGAAGGATCCCTAGTCCCAGCCTTACGTGTTGAAGGGCTGGAGCCGCTCTGCCTGCCTGCGGGCTCCTCCTCCTCCTCCTCCTCTGGACCTCCTGATCCTCTCGATCCCCCTCTCAACCCCCTTGGCTCTACTCCGCAGCCCGGTGACAGCGGTGATAGAGGGGAGAGCGGTGCATTCTCGCAGGAGATGGCGTCCGGAAGTCTCGCCGAATCCTCAACAACGAATCAGGACATCCGGACCCTCCTCCAGGCATTACCGACACGAGCAGACATCGAGGCTTTGATTTTACGGCTCGAGGAGACTCACCGCCGTGATCTACTAGAGGTACGGGGGGAGGTTGGTAATCTAGTGGAACGGGTGGCTACAGGAGAAGTTGTGGTCACCTCACTAGAAAATAGGGTGCTGGCGTTGGAGCAGGAGAGAATCCAGCAACGAGAGGTGACCGCTGCTATGCAACTACAAGTGGAGGAGGTTGAGGACCGCAAGCGTCGCTCTAACGTGCGACTCCGGGGCATTCCTGAATCCGTAGGGACGGGAGATCTAGGTGAGGTGGTACTGGGGGTGCTTCGTATAGTGTTGGCTGATTAGAACGTGACCTTTGAATTAGACCGTGTCCATAGAATCCAGGGGACCTGCCTCAACCGACCCATTGAGACCAAGGGACGTGATCCATAGTTCCATAGTTACACCCAGAAAGAACTAGTGTTACATCGTGCATGGGAACATGGAACAGTAGACTTAGAAGGAGCCCAGGTGATTTTGTTGCCAGATCTCTCCAGGGCCACGTTGAAACGCAGAGCCCTGCTGCGGCCCTTACTGGATCTTGCTAAACAGCGTGGTTATTCTTATCGCTGGGGATATCCTCTAGGAAGGAGTCATCTACATTTACACTCCGGGCTCCAACTGATCTCCCAGCCTTGTTTAATTTTTTAGGGGAGGAACCAATCCCGATACCGGATTGGCAACAACTAATACCTCGTATTTTAAGTAGACCGGGTGGTCCCCTACACAATGGGTCATCATCTAGTCACCATCAGCAGTCAGGAAGACGACGACGTTCTGTACCAGGTGAACCACCGCATGAATAACCTAGGGTTAGGTCGTGGTAGGTCGGGGTTCCCCCTGTGGTCCCCCTCCCACGACAGTCCCACGGCGGTCTCCTCCCCCACGACGGCTACTTATATAGGACACTAAAGAGATATTCTCGATATTCTCGATGGAAGATGGAGGTACTCTGGTATTGGGGTAACGATTATTCTTCACCACTTCAGGGGGGGTAATTTTGGGGAGATTGTGGGGGGGGGGGGTCGTGGGGTTATGGGGTAAGATGTATAGGATAGGATAGGTTATGTGAGAGACTGTGAGAGATTTGCCTCCCTAGCCCCTAGTCCCTAGCCCCACCCGCTTACCCCGCTTAGATTTAGACTGCTACCTTACGGGGCCTATTGATCCTATGACTTTGCCCGTTGGGAGGGGGGTTTATGGCCGCGTACACACGGGCGGACTGTTCGTCCAACTTTGTCCGCTGAACAGTGTTTGGGCGGACAGTCTGCTCGTGTGTGGGCTTTCAGCGGACAGTTTCAGCGGACAGTTGGACGGACAAGGTTTTTCGGAAATTCCGTAAAACTGTCCGCTGAAACCTTGTTTCAGCGAACAGTCCGTTCGTGTGTAGGCTTGTTCGTCAAACAAAGTTGCGCGCATGCTCAGAAAGGATTTTCACGCCGAAAGCTATAATGCAGTGTATAGGACGTCGTATTTTTCGTCCCGTCGTACGTGCCGTTCACGTCATCGCGCACGGTTTCAGCAAACTGTTCGTCCGTCGTGTGTGGCCATGTCCGTCCATGCTAAGTTTGAGCGGACTGTTTGCCGAAACTGTTGGACGGACAAAGTTGGGCGAACAGTCCGCGCGTGTGTACGCGGCCTATGAGAAGGACCAAGAAGGAACAAGACGAACCCACGAACGTATTAAGCCCTCTACAGGATTTTATGGAGGAGCCTAATTCCCAATAAGCTTGAACGTTTCTTTTTTGGTTCCTGAACATTCTTGAGGACTTAGGCCGCGTACACACGGGCGGACTGTTCGCCCAACTTTGTCCGCTGAACAGTGTTTGGGCAGACAGTCCGCTCGTGTGTGGGCTTTCAGCGGACAGTTTCAGCGGACAGTTGGACGGACAAGGTTTTTCGGAATTTCCGAAAAACTGTCCGCTGAAACCTTGTTTCAGCGAACAGCCCGCTCGTGTGTAGGCTTGTTCGTCAAACAAAGTTGCGCGCATGCTCAGAAAGGATTTTCACGCCGAAAGCTATAATGCAGTGTATAGGACGTCGTATTTTTCGTCCCGTCGTACGTGCCGTTCACGTCATCGCGCACGGTTTCAGCAAACTGTTCGTCCGTCGTGTGTGGCCATGTCCGTCCATGCTAAGTTTGAGCGGACTGTTTGCCGAAACTGTTGGACGGACAAAGTTGGGCGAACAGTCCGCGCGTGTGTACGCGGCCTTACTGTGATGCTGTGATGTTGCTGTGATGTTGGGTATGGGATAGTGGATTTAGTAATAAGGATATAGATGGGTTTTCTTTTTTGTTTTTTCCCTTTTTTTTATTTATTTATTTTTTGAATATATGAAGGGACTTGGGTATTGGATTGAAGGGTTGAAGGGTAGGGGTGGTGTGGTAATTAGAGGAGACCAGGAGTTGAGTGGAGGGAAGGTAGAGATATTTTTGGTATGCTTTTTATATAGGTTTCCCCCCCCCCTTTTTTTTTTTTTTTTTTACGGTCCCTACCCTGATCCCTTTCCCCTGCCCTCTCCCCTGCCCTACGCCCTCCTTTTTGTCCCCGCCCACGCCCAAACCCCTTTTTTTTCTTTTTTTTTTCCCTCCCGCTCTCTTTCGCTGGTTGCCGCTTATTATCATTGGTCTCTGGGAGCGAGTACAAGATTTAGTGGTTAAAATCGGGATAGAGAATATATAAGTAACCCAGGAAACCGATGATTCACTCCGGAGTTATATGCATGCTATATGCATGTATGCATGTGGTATTAGGAGGAGGGGAGTGGGGGGTGTTTTTTTTTTTTTCTCCTCTGTTTCCCTGTTATGATCACTGCGGACCTGACGGGTTCCCCTGTGCGTTCCCGGTTTTTGGATGCGTCGGGGGACCCCCTCTAGGTTTTGCTGAGTAAAGAGATGGATATTGATATGTTCTAAAGTTTTCTGATTGGTGGTACAGATACGTTGCCTAACGGTTATTTACATATGCATATCGATATTGGATATATTATATTTTTCTTTCTTTTTGCTGAGCCTGGGGGGCTTGAGATCCGGGGACTCCCTCTCTGGATTGCTTACCCACTTACCCAATTAGGACGGCGCTTTAAATCCAGCATAACGCTGGTAAGTGCTTTAGCATAATTGTGCTATTTTAGTATAATATTCCTGGATTAGTAAATCCAGGATAACTTTTTTTTTTTTTCCCTTTTTTTTCCCTTTTTTTTTTTTCTCCTTTCTTTTCTTCCTTTTATTTTATTTTTTTTGTGTGCTGCTTCTTGGGTTTCTACCGGGGACGCGATGGCAAGCTCTTTGAAAGTTATCTCTTTGAATGTCAAGGGACTGAATTCCCCTGAAAAAAGGCGAGTGCTCCAGCGGGAGTTGAGGACATCTCATATGGATGTAGCATTCCTTCAAGAAACTCATTTTAAAACTACTAGCCTCCCGATACTACGTTTGCGAGCTTTTACCCATGTTTACCACTCTACCAATTTATTGTCTAAAACTAAGGGGGGTTCCATTATGATTTCTAGTGGCCTCCCATGGGTCATGCAGGATTTACTGGATGACCCTGAGGGGCGCTTTTTGTTTATCAAAGGTAAAATAGGAGAACTTATCTTTACTTCAGCTACAGTGTATGCCCCCAATGAACGTCAGGATGTGTTCCTTAGTACGATTTTACACAAACTACGTGATTTCCGTGAAGGTCAGATGATATTGGGAGGGGACTTTAATGTTCCCCTCTCTCCGTCAGTTGATACCTCTAACTCCTGTTCCTCGGTCTCTGCTGCGTTAAGAAAACGGATATCTAAATGTCTATTGGCCGATCAGTTAATGGATGTTTGGCGCTTACAGCATTCAGGGGAACGGGACTATTCTTTTTATTCTCCCCCTCATAGATCATATTCAAGGATAGACTTTTTCTTGATACCACACGATCAGCTGCATTTAGTAATTGCCTCTTCCATTGGCCATATTACATGGTCTGACCATGCTCCTGTAATTATTACATACGAGCTTTCTATGCAGTTCTCGCCCAGATCTACTAAATGAGAGCCTCCTACAGACGCCAGAAGTTCTGGCGGATGTAACAAAGGAATTGGGCCTTTACTTTCAAGAAAATGATACACAGGATTGCGATCAAGGTATAATTTGGGAGGCTCACAAATCGGTGCTCCGTGGAATACTTATTAAGCATGGGGCACACATTAAGAGATTACGTAACGAACAACTGACCAAACTCTATCAAGACCTGGCCCATGTGGAGGCGCAACATAAACATGCCCCTTCACGGGATTTGGGGATTGAATTGGGGATGCTTCACACCCAGATTACAGATTTACTCCATTATAAAGCAAAGGCAGCACTTCAATTTTGTCGTAAATTGACCTATGAGTCAGGAGACAAGTGTGGGAAATTATTGGCAAAATCGGTCAAGGAATTGAAATTAGCTTCCTTTATACCACAGATGACGACTGACAAGGGTCAAAGGGTCTCGACCCCGACACAAATAGCGGAAGTTTTTGGGAAATTCTATGCTAATCTTTATAATATACCAGACTCAGAAGTAAAGCAAGCCGATATAGATAGCTATGTAGCTAGCACTGGCTTAACGACCCTTTCATCAGAGTCAAAGGAATCCTTAGAAAACCCGATCACGTTAGAAGAAGTCCAAACCGCAGTGGGCTCATTGAAGTTGGGTAAAGCTCCGGGCCCAGATGGATATACGGCGCAATACTATAAGATCTTTCTCCCTATTCTTGGCCCGCAGTTAGTGAACTTATTTAATGCTCTGAGCTCGAACGTGGATTTTCCATTAGATACTCTTAGAGCCCATATTTCGTTGATCCCTAAGGAAGAAAAAGACCCAGGACTCTGCGGGAGCTATAGGCCTATCTCCCTACTCAATTTAGACTTGAAATTATTTTCTAAAATTCTGGCAACCCGAATGGCCCAACACATGCAGTCCCTTATTCATGCTGATCAGGTGGGGTTTATCCCCGCCAGAGAAGCCAGGGACAATACTATCAAGGTGCTTGCTTTGGTACATAAAGCAAAATCTACAAAGACTCCGTGTCTCCTTGTAAATACGGACGCTGAGAAAGCCTTCGATAGGGTTAATTGGAATTTTATGTTTTCGGTCCTTCATTATATAGGACTGGGAGACCGGATGTTGACATGGATTAGGAAGATATAATCACGACCCTCAGCTCAAGTTAAGGTGAATGGGGTGCTTACATCTCCGATATGCATAAGAAATGGGACTAGACAAGGTTGCCCATTGTCCCATCTCTTGTTTGTACTGTCCCTGGAGCCTCAATTAGCTTCTATCCACCGGAATTCAGACATTATGGGCCTTCATATGGGTACCACTGAATGTAAAATATCTGCTTTTGCAGATGATATGATGTTTTCACTTACAAACCCCAGAATTTCTTTGCCAAACTTATTTCGAGAATTTAAGTTTTACGGGAAGCTCTCACATCTGAAAATAAATTTCTTAAAGTCTGAAGCTATGGTGGTAGCTATCTCTTCGAATGTGTTGCAGGATTTGCAATCGGGTTTTCAGCTTAAGTGGACAGACTCAGCTCATAAATATTTAGGTACTTATATTCCGGCAGATATTGCGCATACGTTTAAGTTGAACTTTCCCATTCTTATGGTTAAGACTCGCAACCTGCTGCATAAGTGGCACTCGGGCCTTCATTCTTGGTTCGGGAGATGTAACTTAATTAAAATGAGTATACTTCCTAAATTTATATATCTTTTCCGAGCTCTTCCGATCCGGATCCCGGCTCCATTTTTCAAACAAATTCAAACTTTGATCACTCAATTTATATGGGCACACAAAAAACCCAGACTTAAGCATTCCCAATTAACCCTATCTAAACAACAGGGGGGGTTGGCCTTACCTGACTTACGACGTTACTATATGGCTTCCCATTTGGAGCGCATTTTAGACTGGAATCGTAACAACCTCACTAAGCTTTGGGTTCGACTAGAGCAATCCCAATCTAGTTTTCCTTTGAGAAGTGCCATTTGGTGCTATCAAGCACTACCGGCAGAGATAAAATCACATCCTACTATTGGGGCGACATTGAAAACTGGTTACTTAATTGTTTCCCAGAATAAGCTTACATCTCTGACATCCCCTTTGTACCCTATATTAGGCCATCCACATTTTGAGCCGGGGAATTATTCCCAAGATTACAAAGGTCTCAAGGATTCAGCATTAGACCATGCATCGAAATTTGTTATCAATGGGCAGTGGCCATCTATGCCCTCCTTAACTGATCCGATGGGGTTATACCGTTTAACATTTTGGAGGGCGGCGCAACTACACCATTTCTTGCATTTCTATTCCTAACCCCCTAGCTTTCACTAGTCCTTTAACAGGATTTGAGGTATTATGTAGGAGTGAAGGACCCTTGGCTCATAGTCTCTCTCAGATTTATGCTCTCTTGAACAAGCCAGATGACCACCTCCACTTGTCTTGTTTATTAAGATGGGAGAGAGATCTTGGCTGTGTTTTCTCCCCAATGCAGAAACAACGTATTATCACTTTGACTCTTAAATCCTCGTGTACTAGGATACAAGAGATGAACTTTAAAATTCTCACCAGGTGGTATTTGACCCCGTCGAAAGTGCGTAAATGTTTTCCATCTGCCTCTGACAGGTGTTGGAGATGCGGTGAAAATGAGGGTACGTTGCTCCACATTTTTTGGTCATGCCCTAGTTTGCTGGATTTTTGGAAGGAAGTCCGCCGTATAACGCAAATGTTTACAGATTTTTCCATTCCAGAAGAGGCTGTTTTTTTTCTTCTGCACCACTCTCAGATTCCAATTAAGTAGTATAAAAAATCTATTTTGCGACATTTATTGAATGCGGCGAAATCCTGCATCCCCCTTTATTGGAAACAGAGCTCTCCTCCCTCTATTGCACATTGGATCAGGAAAATAGAGGATATAAAGAAAATGGAAGATTTGATTCTGACGGCTCAGAATAAACAAGAAACTTTTAAACAGACATGGGATCCTTGGAATGTCTTTTTACTCTCGCTGGAAGGACGTAGCCTACAGGTGTCTTAAAGCTTAGTAGTTTCCCCGGTCCGGTCCATGTGTTATGATTTGCCATCGCGCCCTGTTCGGCCCTGCCTAGTTCCATTCTATCCCCTGGGACTTTAAGGGTGCGGCAGGAAGAATACAATTAAGAGCAGTCATTTGCCCTTAGTATACGATCCGATCTACTTTACCTATTATTTTTTATTTTTTTTCCCTTCTTTTTTATTATCCCTGTGGAAAGAGTGAACATGGGAAAGACGGTTCCCCCCCCCCCACCCCCAGAGAGGGGCTGGGATAGGGGGGTTTGGTACTAGGGAGACCCTGGATCTTGGCATTGTTCCTCCTTTTTTTCTTTTTCTTTTTTTTTTTTTTTGATACCTCTTAAAGGTGGAAAGCCTGATTGTTATTGTTTGTATATTCTTAATAAGGTTTATGTATTTGCCTTATGTTTTGTACCTATTTGTCTATATCGTACCTTGGGGACTGTTTTCCCTTGTTTGGAGCTTAATAAAACTATATTTGAAAAAAAAAAAAAATCAGACGGATTTGGTTGTCGGAATCTCCGACCGTGTGTACAAGGGCTAAGGCCTAAAAATGCAGATAAACGGTCAAAAACGTGACTCACCAATTTTTTTTTACTTTTTTGATACCATTAAAAAAAATATGCTAAAAACGCTAAAAAACCTTATTGTAAAAACTTTGAAAAACTTTGAAAAACTCACTGCAATGCTACTGCCATTTTTATAACATCCAATGTGTTGGTAAATTGATGGCCACCTTAAAAATGTCATCTCTGAAAGACTTACCCCCCTTTCTGATCAGGCCATTTTTTGTGATACGGCACTGCATTATTTTAACTGACAATTGTATGGTCGTGCAATGCTGTACCCAAATAAAATGTATGTCCTTTTTTCCCCACAAATAGAGCTCTCTTTTGGTGGTATTTGATCACCTCTGGAGTTTTTATTTGTTGTGCTATATATATTTGAAAACAAAAAAAAACAATATTTTTTACTTTCTTCTATAGAACATATCCAATAAAAAAAAATCTAACATCTTCATCAATTTAGGCCACTATGTATTCTGCTTTATATTTTTAGCACCGATCACTGCAATATTGTCACTGGTCCCAAAGAAAGTGTCAAATGTGTCAGCGTCCCATTTGTACGCCGCAATATCGCAGTCCCACTATAAGTTGCTGATTGCCATCATTGCTAGTAAAATAAATAAATAAATAAATAAAAGTTCCATAAATATATTGCATAGTTTGTAGACACTATAAATTTTGTTCAAACCAATCAATATACGCTTAATAGGATTGTTTTACCAAAAATATGTAGCAGAATACTTATTGGCCTAAATTGATGAAGAAATTACATTTTTTTTTTAATTTTTACTGTGTGTTTATAGCTATTTACTGGCATGCTGACAGCCAATGGATTTCCGTCAGCATGTGCTGATCGGCAAGGAGACACAAAGAACAGAGCTCTGCCTATATAAACAAGGCAGAGCTCAGTTATGTCAGCAGGAATGTGATGGATTTTGTTTACCTGCAGAGGGAATAAAACCCAGCACATCACTTAGTAAAAGCAGCACATAGTAAACACAAAAACACTGGTTAGGCACACATTTAACCCTTTGATTAGTACATTAGTGCATATTTTTAGCACTGATCACTGCATTAGTATCACTGTTTCTTATGAAGTGTCAAAAGTGTCAGTTAAGCCCCGTACACACGAGTGGACTTTTCGACATCCAAAGTCTGACGGAATGATTCCGTCAGACTTTTCGATCGTGTGTGGGCTGCAACGGACTTTTGATTCGCAAAAGTCTGACGGACTTTAGAAAATGGAACATGCTTCAAATTTTTCAGACGGAACTCCGCCGGACCCGGTCCCTCCGAAAAATTTGCTCGTGTGTATGCTATTCCGTCGGACTAAAATCGACGCTAGGGCAGCTATTGGCTACTGGCTATGAACTTCCTTATTCGAGTCCAGTCGTACGTCATCACGTTCGAATCCGTCGGAGTTTGGTGTGATTGCGTGTGGCCAAGTCCGCTCAGTCGAAAACTCCGTCAGCACTCTGTCGGAACTCCGGCAGAACTCCGGCAGAACTCCTTCGGAAGTCTGTCGGACATAAGTTCTCTCGTGTGTACGGGGCTTTAGTGTCAGATTATTTGCTGCAATATCACAATCCCTCTATAAGTTGCTGATCATTACTAGAATAATACTAGAAAAATAAATAGGATCAGTGCCCATCTGCAGTCTTGCCCATCATTGCAGCCTGATTAGTGCCCATCTGCAGCCTTGCCAATTATTGCAGTCGGATCAGTGCCCATCTGCAGGCTTGCCAATCATTGCAGTATGATCAGTGTGCATCTGCAGCCTTGTTAAGTATATATACCACAGTTTGTAGACGCTATAACTTTTGTGAAAACCAATCAGTATATGCTCATTGAGATTTTTTTTTACCAAAAATATGTAGCAGAATACATATTGGCCTAAATTTATGAAGAAATTAGATGTTTTGAATTTTTTTATTGGATATGTTTTATAGAGTATAAAGTAAAAAATGTTTTTTCAAAATTGTCAGGTTTTTTTGTTTATAGCGCAGAAAATAAAAATCCCAGAGGTGGTCAAATACCACCAAAGGAAAGCTCTATTTGTAGGGAAATAAATGGCATGCAGTTGTGCTCATACGTTTACATGCCCTGGCAGAAATTATGATTTCTTGAATATTTTTCAGAGAATATGAATGATAACATAAAACCGTTCACTCATGGTTAGGGTTTGGCTGAAGCCATTTATTATCAATCAACTGTATTTACTCTTTTTAAATCATAATCACAACAGAAACTATCCAAATGTCCCTGATCAAAAGTTTACCTACCCCAGTTCTTAATACCGTGTATTGCCCCTTTTAACATCAATGACAGCTTGAAGTCCTTTGTGGTATGTATGGATGAGGCTCTTTATATTCTCGGATGGTAAGGCTGCCCATTCCTCTTGGCAAAAAGCCTCCAGTTCCTGTAAATTCTTGGGCTGTCTTGCATGAACTGCACGTTTAATATCTCCCCAGAGTGGCTCAATAATATTACGGTCACTGCAGACCTTTTATTTTGTTTCTAATGATATTACGGTCAGGAGACTGAGATGGCCACTCCAGAACCTTCACATTATTTTGCTGTAGCCAATGACAAGTCGACTTGGCCTTGTGTTTTGGATCAAATCTTCCTCCAGTATTTTCTGATAACATACTGCATTCATCCTATTATCAATTTTGGCCAAATTTATTGTGCCTTTGTAGCTCACACATCCCCAAAACGTCAGTGATCCACCTCCGAGTTTTACAGTAGGTATGGTGTACCTTTCATCATAGGCCGTTTTGACTCCTCTCCAAATTAAGCATTTATGGTTGTGGCCAAAAAGCTTGATTTTGGTCTCATCAACCAAAATGACTTTATGCCAGAAGGTTTGAGGCTTGTCTCTGTGCTGTTTGGTGTATTGTAAGCAGGATACTTTGTAGAATTTGCATAGTAATGTCTTTCTTCTGACGACTCGACCATGCAGCCCATCTTTTTTCAAGTGCCGTCTTATCGTGCATCTTGAAACAGCCACACTACATGTTTTCAGAGAGTCCTGTATTTCACTTGAAGTTATTTGTGGGTTTTTCTTTGCATCCCAAACAATTTTCCTGGCAGTTGTGGCAGAAATGTTAGTTGGTCTACCTGACTGTGTTTTGGTTTTAACAGAACCCCTAATTTTCCACTTCTTGATTAAAGTTTGAACACTGCTGATTGCCATTCTCAATTCCTTGGATATCTTTTTATATCCCTTTCCTGTTTTACACAGTTCAACTAACTTTTCTCGCAAATCCTTTGAAAATTCCTTTGCTCAATTGTCAGTTAAAATAATGCAGTGCTAAAAAGCAAAAAAAATGCCTGGTCCTGAAGGGGGTAAATCTTCAGGAGGGCAAGTGGATATACATTTGTGTCAAATTAAGTAAATTCAGCATCAATCCTGATGAATGGCACTGACCCCCCATCCCAAAAAAAACGGGCTCTGCACTTGTCACTTGCCTCCCAGCGTCTGATATCTCTGGTTCCCACCAATGCTAAATAAACAAAGGGTGTGGGTCATCTATTATCAAAATAATTGAATAATTTGTTTCAGTCCGATGCTTTTAACATCCAAATGAAATTAATGAATTTAGTTATTTTGTTAATGTTTATTTCAGATTAGTTGAAATTCTTTACTGCTGTATTCAGAAATTCAGATACATCCAAATCTCAATTTTGAAGGAAACAAACCGCCCATCTATTATTGTGTTGTGCCTTAAAAGTCCCATCATTCTTGCTATTGTTTTAAACATTTTGTATAGGGACGTGGTACCTTTATTAGACCCAGAACACTACTCATGGCTAAATCCATAGTTACTATATGTAGATGTACTTAACTGCCGAAAGATTTTTGATTCAGTCTTGCCAGCCCTGCCAGCCAGCATATCCAGGTTAATGACCTTACTTTTTGCAACTCTGTTTAGTCAGTACACCTTGGTTACCTCTCTGTTGCTGATTGTACAAGGAGAGAGCATAACTGTATTATTAACCACTTCAAGGTCGCCCCTTTAGCAGTTTTACTGTTATAAGTGGCTGCTGTGCACCAGATCATATTTATATACGTTATCTCACACTAGTGGGCGTGAATGCGCACCACCGGTGGCTCACTCGCACTGTGATTGTACAAAGCAGGAGCTAATCAGCAGGTTCTGTGGACTCACTGTCTGCCAGCATTTGCTAATCATTTGTTACAGAGGCAGTCTGCCTATGTAATCAAGGCAGATTGCCGTTCTGTCAGTAGGGAAGGCGTGGATCCTGTGTTCCTGCAAATTAGGGACAAGGATCCATGTCTTTCCTTAGTAAAAGCACCTCCCCCACAGTACACAAACACTAGCTAGGCTAGGAACACAGTTAATCCTTTGATTGCCCAAGATGTTAACCACTTCCACTGTATTGGTGTCACTGGTTCCCAAAAAGTGTCAAAATCTGACACAGTTAGTGTCAGATTTTTCTGCCGCAATATCGCAGTCTTGCTATAAGTTGCTGATCACCGCCATTACTAGTAAAATTAAAAAATTAAAAATAATAAAATTCCATAAATATATCCCATAGTTTGTAAACACTATAACTTTTGCACAAACCAATCAATATATGCTTACTGGGATTTGTTTTACCAAAAATATGTAGCAGAATACATATTGGTCTAAATTGATAAATAAATTCGATTTTTTATTGGAATTTTTATTTTATTTTTAATTGTCAGTCTTTTTTTGTTTATAGCGCAAAAAATAATTTTATTTGGGTACAACGTCACACGACCATGCAATTGTCAGTTAAAGTAATGCAGTGTTGTATCATATAAAATGGCCGGGTCATGAAGGGGGGTAAATCTTCCAGAGCTGAAGTGGTTAAACTCATTACTGTCCCAAATGAAAACTGCCGCAACTAGATTAGATATACTGTGTAGTGAGTGCAGTCTTACTTGGTTCACAATGCCTGCCCTACCTCGCCTTGTCATATTAAAAGAACATTTAATAATTTTTTACTGAATGCAAAACTAGATTAACTAGCATATTTTCTATCTGCCTAGAGTTCAGCTTTAAACCAACCCCTAAGTGTTTGCTCAGTTTTGAACATGAATGAAAATTTCATTTTACATTATTAAAATATTCCTACAAATTGCTACATCTTCAGATGTGGAGAAAAGTGAAGTCCTCCTCCTGATGTTAATAAGCACTAAAGTATGCTATAAACTGAACAACAGTGATGGACATATAAATGCTTTACACATCCTAAGGGCTGTATAAACTTTAAAAATATTAATTCATACATAATGTATTTATATTGCATTGCTTGATTTTTATAGTAAATGTTGGGACTGCATTTTTCAACTGTGCATCAAAATAGCCTTTCATTTCAAGCCTACACAGACTTGAATATTAATAATAAAATATACCTATAAAATATTTAAAAGCTAATGAAATGTGTGCGCTTTTGGTTCAAAGAAGATTATAGAATGACATATTTTGTTTTAAATAAAACATGTTTTACGCAGCATGTAATGCTTTGTGCCGTCTTTGTTTCCAGCTTCATTTTCCAGAGCATGGAATGCTGCCAGCTTTGGTCAGACTACTTCTTAGAGAAATTAGGACACAGAAAAGTATTTTGTCCTAAAATGATAGATACTTGTAGCTCTCAGACGTTGATGCACCTCTAATTGCAACAAATGGAAATTCGATCAATGCCTGCTGGGCCTTTTCCTGCATTTTGGTCTTCATTAGTCTCCATGTGCAGGGTTCTTCAAAAAAATTGATATAATAAAAAATAATAACCCAATCAGGTGAAATCTCTGTGGTGCTGGTGACCTAGTGTCCCCTTGTTAGATTCCAAATGTTGTCTCCTGATCCATGAGTAAACTCCAACAAGACTAACCTAAGGTTTACACTTTTTCCAGTGGATGAATGGGATGGTAAATTAGCAAATTAAAGGTAAGTAGAAGCAGCAAGAGGTACTTGGTTAATAAGTGAACCTGTAAACTCGCAGAGGAAAAAATAAATTGGATTTTTAAGGCACCACATAAGAGTCATTTCATAGGAACAATACTTCCATAAAAGGTGGTCTTATTGTTACAACATATTAACACCAATAAAATGAACAATAGTATTCCTATATAGTATATACAGTACATATAGTACTCCAGTGTTTTCATGGCATGATAATGCTGGAAATTAAACATCAATACAAGGTATAACACATATGTACTGCTATACCTTCAGAATGTGATCCACAGCCACTCATGGCAGGTGTGACTCTACGCATTTCACAGCAGGACACTGCTTCCTCAAGACTACGGTATAAGCAAAAGAGCACAAAAAAGGCACTTTACAATGTTAATAGTTATACTGGATGCAGCCTAGTCACCATCAGTGAGCTCACCATACATACCAAGGCAACCACATCTCCTCCCTATCGTCAATACACTCAAGTACAACCAGGTAACAGGAACCACCGCAGCCAGCAGACACCCCAAAAAGGAAGCATAAAGAAAAAAAGTAAAAATCACTGTGTCATCACCTCAGCTGTAGATATAGAGGGGAGTATCCTATAAGGAATCAGATACCTCAAACTCTATCTCATGCACCATCGCCCCATACAAAGTCAAATCATCCCCATGCAATTAATACAGGGAGTGGATGGTAGAGTGATCCTCTAGATATACAAGCCTATATTTAGGGAGGACTAAAGGTCCAAAAAGAAATCGTCATAGAGGATCAATCGTTCAATTATAAATAGCTTTATTACAGTATATTTGGTAAGAATTGAACATGAAAAATTGCAAAAACCTCAGAAAACCTCTCTGAGGTTTTTGCTATTTTTCATGTTCTATTTATACCAAATATACTTTAATAAAGCTGTTTATAATTGACCGATTGATCCTCCCTGAGGATTTATTTTTGGACCTTTAGTCCTTAAATATACCCCAAAAAGGAAGGCTTGGCTGAAGATACAAAAATAGAATCCTCATAAGGCAGTACCTCAAAGACTAAGCAGCAAGGGCAGCAGTAAACCCTTTGATCACCCTTGAAGTTTAACCCCTTCCCAGTCAGTGTCATTAGTAAAGTAGCAGTGCATATTATTAGTACTGATCACAATAATAGTGTCACTGGTTCCCACAAAGTGTCAAAAGTGTCAGTTAGTGTCTGACCACCCACTGCAATATCACAGTCTTACTACAGATGATCACCAGCATTACTAGTGTAACAAAAAAAAATACAAATTCCAGTATATATACCATAGTTTGTAGACGCTATAACTTTTGCACAAATCAATATACACTTATTGGGATTTTTTATCAAAAATATGTAGCAGAATACATATTGGCCTAAATTAATGAAGAAATTCAATTTTTTTTTCAATTTTTTATCAATCATGTTTAATAGCACAAAGTAAAAAATATTGTTGTTTTTTCAAAATTGGCGCTATTTTTTATTTATAAAAAAAAGTACAGAGGTGATCAAATACCATTTAAAAAAAAAAAATTATATAAATGTATTTGGGTACAGCGCTGCATCTTCTAAATCTGCCGGAGGTCAAGTGGTTAAAAGTGTTCCAGTACAGGGGAATTTGAAAGAGGGAAAAAATGGGTTATTGGGAGGGGAATCTGAAAAATGCTCAAAGAAGCAGCAAAGGGAATGAACCAGTTATTTTGCCAGGATTGGGGCCATCTTTTCCGCGGCCAGGGTTTTCAATTGTCATGATATAATTTAAAATGTGGGCCCATTCCACCAGGTGGGGCGTAGAGGTGGATCTCCAATGTTGAGAAATGGCCACTCTGGCTGTTAGTAAATAATGCTGTAGGATAACCTCTTTATTTTTGGAGATGGATCCAGGGATCATCGACAATAGGGCAATGGCTGGGTGGGCTAGATATTGGAGATGCCATTTATTATAAAGTTTGTTTGATTTTTTTTTTTTTTTAATGGGATGGAACTAGCTATAAAATATTTCACATTATATGTGCATTAAATAGTTTTTATTCTAAATGTAGGCTTCCCAGGCTTAGCAATGCTGAAGTTACACTCACATTCTTTTCAAATTGAAAGTAGTGCAGGAAATGACTTTATTTATGGGGATGGATAGCTATTTGATTGTCTGTAAAAGCAGTAAGTTACTGCAGTGGAAATCGTATTACACACTTGAATAAGATAATTTAACAGTTCATGCACAAGCAAAGCAAGCCTAAGACAAAGCTAATTTAACTTACTAGATATTGGATATGCTGCTGACGCTTGTCATTTAATACAAAAAAGAAATAAATCAATTTTTAATCTTAGGGGGCAGCCCAAAACTTGCCAGGTGTGCATTGCTTTGACAATGCGGATAAGAGATTTTAATAAACTGTGTTGCAGACATCAGTGTATTGTCTCTGTATTCACATGTCTGTGCTCCATAAAGAAATAAGCGGCCCTGGCAAAAACGCTAGTCCCCCCCCCCCCCCATTTTTTGGCCATTCCACCTTCCCCCTATTTTAGAGTATGTACTGTGCATTATAGAAGACCTCCCTTGCATCTGTCACCCAACTGTATTTTTTAATACATATTTGCTTCTGTTTTTCTTCCTTTCTTGCATCTTAGAGCTGCTGATCACATTCGGTCCATTTGTAGCCACTTACTGCCTACATACAGTACATGCACCCCAGTGATCATGGCATCAATACTTTAAGAAATGTCTCAATTTGGGTCTCCCGATTGGGAAAATAGGGGCTATGCCTACAGAATGTGTGCTGTAACAGCCACTTGTAGTATCCATTGGAAGTAGAGTGACATCACAGAACCAAGGTGAGAGACACTTCATTGTGACACTATGCTAGGAAGCGCCTGCACAAAGATGTTCATAGGAGGGTCACCAAATTTAAAGATACTAAAAAAATACTTTTCACATTATATTAGCATGTTAATCCTTATATGAGGTTTTAGTGATACAAATAATGATAGTTGAGAACACACTTATCTGTACTGACAGTACTAATCCTTTAAAGCAGAATTGCAGATTTTGCACAAACCATCCTCCAGTTCCAAGGACTTCTACACTATATAATTAATATACTTTTACCCCAGCAAGATCAGAGGTCCTCTCTCTTTTCCTCTGGCAGAGGTGATGGGTGGTCTTTACTACTGCATTGAATGGGGTTCATGTAATGAGGTGTTCAGGCTGTTGAGTGCAATAGTACTTTCTCATCAGGTTGGTGAGATGGCATCCCCTGGGGGGTGTATCTAGGACAGTCTGATCAATGCATTTTAGTAAGATATTGGAAAAAAAAACATCTAAATCCCCCCCCCCCCCACACAAAAAAAAGACCTACATCAATATTCATAATTTTCAAATTTTATAATAAATAGTTTTACAATAAGTTAGTTAGACAATTTACCTTCAAAATGCTTATTAAAGTTTATAAATATATAGGTAAACACGCTCCCCAGGGTGAGCAAACTTGCAGGCACAGATACCAGTTCATTGAGGAAGTGTCCAAAAAGTGCAGTTTTTATTGGTGCTAATTACAGGTGCTGTACAGATTTCAATCAAAATCCTACCTGTGTCCTGGCACTAACTACAGAAATAGCAGTCCTAACTATCGGGCTCTCTCTGGGACGCTTTGCCACAATATAGACCAAGGATAAGCAATTAGCAGACCTCCAGCTGTTGTAAAGCTAATTGTATATCCCTGATATAGACAGTTTATACTGTGTATACAGTATATATATACATATATATATATATATATATATATATATATATATATATATATACATATATATATATATACATATATATATATATATATATATATATATAAATATATATATATATACACAAAAACTTTCTGGTAACAACTGTCTCAGTCCTCTCTTGGCTATACATAAACTTTAATATGAAACCTAAGAAGTCAGCAGGTTGTAATGGAAATGCGACCACCTTTAGATATACCGCGTGTCCTGAATATAGTATTATTATGAATTGGGAATGGATGAGATTCAGATACATTGCCACCATGGATTTGAAGGAAACCATGCATGTTTGAGGCCAATCCACCGAGTTCAAGAGTAGCAATTCCCGGCAAATATATGCAGTGAATGATGCTGTCAGACTGCATAGGGAGATATTAGTGTAGGTCTTGTAGGCACTGGCAGGTGTGTTAAAGTAGTGTAAAAATATATACTGCGCTATCTGTAGAGGTAACTAGCTGCGGCTCAAAATGTTATACAACACCAAAAGAATAAACAAAAAAAGGAGCTGAGCTAAATAAGTGACGACACTCTAATCAAACCAAAAATGGTAAAGTGCTGCTAAAAAATATGATAATAGGTAGAATATCAATAAATTAAATAACTTATTAATACTTAGTAAAAAATAAAAAATAAAAATGTTAAAATTGATGTGAACACATGATTGAAAAAATCCACACATGATAGGGATACCGTGAAGTGTTGTGCTAAAAGTACATAGCATAAACTAAATGTAAATGTAAACAAGTGACAACAAAAAAAAAGAATCCACATATAAAAATAATCCAGTCATGTGATGTAATAATCTGTAAAAAAAATGTTTGTGTGTTTTGATTTATGCAACTAGCACAAAGTAAGACTTATTAGATAGATTGAGTGAATTATTTTTCACACAGCACTAGGGCTACGAGGTACTATTTATTTGGAAATTACGATTAACAGATTTTTATGCACCTACAATTTTTGTATGATTATATATTTAAGTAGCAGCTAAAGGTTTAGGGTGTTTGATGTTAGTGCAGTGATGATACACTAAGTAGGCAGATTGAACTGTGTGTATCCATTTAAAATATATAATTGATGTAATAAATTGATAATGAATAGTCCTTATAAAGTTCCGTGATTCTTTAACGTTAATATGACACCCAGATTTTCTCACAGGAAAACTTGTTCAATACCTCCACCACGTAAACACACTGCCGCTTACCGGAACTAGGTGGTCCTTTATTACAGGGGGCCACACTGCGTGAATGGCTATAACCCCAGCCAGGAATGGTTATGGCACCCAAAAAGATTCCTCAACTCGATAGAATAATCCACATTTGAAACACCACGATTTATGACTGACTGGTATCAATAGAATTTCCCAGCTCCAAAGGGTTAATCCGTAATGTCAAGCATGCTGCAAATTTCCCAAAAGATCAAACAAACTTGCATAGCGTAAAACCCTTATCAAATTTATTAATATAAAGACAAATAAACACTTACAAGAAAGGGGATATGATCAATGAAAAAAATGCGAGCCGGCCGGCCTTGCTAACAGCCCGTAGCTTCCGGGGCTAAGCGTATAGCGGTGACATCAGTACATCGCTCCTCTTTCCTACGCGTTTCATCATCAATAGGATGTCGTCACGGGGCACCGGCGGCAATAAATACACAGAGAGAAACCAAGCCTCAGTCTGAGTCCTAGGCCATGGATAGCAAAACGCCATCTTGGTCGCCATCCTCCTCTTCTTCTGTGCAGTAGCGTTGCTATGGGGAGGTTGGGGTGCAGCCCTGTGTTCCCCGTCCAGTCCGCCAGTAAACATAAGCGACTGCGCTGTGACAAGGGAGAGGTGAGCTGCGGGATGTCAGTGTATCTTCCCTGGTCATCCCCCCTTTCTCCTGTCAGCAGTGGAGAAGAGAGAGTGGCTCTCATATTGTTTGCCACCAAGCTTGGTGCCTGGTTTGCTTCCCTCCACATTGACAACAGCAGAGGGCCAATCAAAAGAGGCTAGGGGAGCATCATGGGTCATGTAGTCCCAGAAGATTGTCAGCCCCATTGTTGTCCACAGGCAACAGACTTCAGCCCCAAGCATGCACTCTGCTGGTGGAAAGATTGAGAGCCTGGAACCCACAAATAAGCTGAGTGACTGCTACAGGAAAAAGAAAGGACTGTGCTGAGGAAAGCTAGAGAGAGAGCCACATTGTACTCGCACCACCAGAGAGAGAGCTCCATGCTGTACCCACACCACCAGAGAGAGAAAGAGAGTGCCCAATGCTGTACCCGCACCACCAGAGAGCAAGCCACACTGCTGCTAGCACCACCAGAGACGGAGCCACACTGCACAGCATGACCAGAGAGCCACACTGTACCAGCACCACCAGAGAGAGGGCCATGCTGCTGCCCAGCACCAACTGAGAGAGGGCCATGCTGCACAGCACGACTAGAGAGCCACACTGTACGAGCACCATCAGAGAGAGAGCCACACTGGGAGAGAGAGAGATACGCTGCTGCCCAGTGCCACCAGAGAGGGAGCCATGCTGCTGCCCAGTGCCACCAGAGAGGGAGTCACACTGCCCAGCACCACCAGAGAGAGAGTCACGCTGATGCCCAGCACCCCCAGAGAGAGGGCCATGCTGCTGCCCAGCACCAACTGAGAGCGGGCCACGCTGCTCCCCAGCACCCCCACAGAGAGGGCCACACTGCTGGCCAGTACCACTAGAGAGAGAGCCACGCTGCTGTCCAGCACCACCAGAGAAAGAAAGACTGAGCCACTGCCAGGGTACAGACATGATACACTACTGGCCACAGCCTCCCTGGGCAACCCAGAGTGAGTGAACGTCCAGCTGGAAGGATCAATGCTGCAGTTTTTCTGGGTCTGTTAAGAGGGCCTGTTGGCCATTACCCATTACTGATCCTAGGGACTAAGCAATTGGAAAGTGCCTAACCTGCTATCCTCTAGGCCTTCTTGACTGCTGCAACATGCTCCAACAAGCTCCAATACTGGGCTGCTGGCCCAAAAATAGGGGGTAACACCATGTTTTACTGTACCAGGTGACACCAACCCTAGTGGTGCCACTGATTGTGTGTGTCTCACACACACCACACAAGTTTTGGTCTGAAATGCCCGGTGGCTCTGTAACAAAGTCCCGCCTCCTGTGAGACAGACGGAACACTGATCCAATGCAGTGAAATTAAATCAGTGTGATGTGTATTTGGGATCAAATCAGTGTGATGTGGAACTTTGTTACAGTGGCCGCCCGGGAGATTCAAATCCAAGCTCTGTGACAGCAGGAGATCATCGCCGCTCTGTGAGAGCCAGGTGCACTGGTAGGCTGTAATTGGTGGGCTCTGACAGGCTGCAATTGGTGGCCACTGGTAGGTGGCGATTGGTGGGCACTGACAGGCTGCAATTGGTGGGCACTGGTAGAGTGCATTTTATGGGCACTGATAAGGCTGCATTTGGTGGGCACTGGTAGGCTGCATTTGATGGGCATTGGTGGGCTGCAAATGGTGGACACTGGTAGGCTAAAATTGGTGGGCAATGGTAGGCTCCATTTTATGGGCACTGATGAGGCTGCATCTGATGGGCACTGATAAGCTGTATTTGGGGTACACTGATAAGGCTGTATTTGGTGGGGACTGGTAGACTGCAATTGGTGGGCACTGTTAGGCTGCAAATGATGGGCACTTATGAGGCTGCATTTGATGGGCATTGATAAGGCTACATTTTATGGACACTGATGAGGTTGCATTTGGTGGGCACTGGTGAGGCTGCATTTGATGGGCACTGATAGGCTGAATTTGATGGGCACTGATGAGGCTGCATTTGGTGGGCACTGATAAGGCTGCATTTGATGCACTAATCTCTCATCATTTCTGTAGTCTCTGACCATCTCTTGTATCATGTCCGCAGTCTCTGATCATATTTTATATCCTGTCTGCAGTCTCTGACCATCTCTTGTATCATGTCCGCAGTCTCTGACCATCTCTTGTATCATGACTGCAGTTTCTGACCATCTTTTGTATCATGTCTGCAGTCTCTGATCACCTCCTGTAGTATATCTGCAGTCTCTGACCATCTCTTGTATCGTGTCTGCAGTCTCTGATTATCTCCTGTAGTATGTCTGCAGTCTCTGACCATCTCTTGTATAATGTATGCAGTCCCTGGCCATCTCCTGTAGTATGTCTGCAGTCTCTGACCATCTCTTGTATCATGTCTGCAGTCTCGGACCATCTCTTGTATCATGTCTGCAGTCTCGGACCATCTCTTGTATCATGTCTGCAGTCTCTGACCCTCTCTTGTATCATGTTTGAAGTATGTTTGGGGGCTCTTTCTAACAGACTCTCTAACAGAAGTCCTCTCTTTGTCCATTAGAGAGACCCCCATCCAGCTCCCATTAGTGTACTCTCTTCCTGTATTTTTGTTTATAGACATCATGGGAGGATCCCATGGTAATGAAGATTCCTTAGCGGGGCATCTCTGTGTTTAAGTCGTTGCCATAGAAACATGTGTAAGGGGGAGGAGTTAGTAAGATGACCACGCCCATGTGGGGCGCCATAAATATTTCTGCACCAGGGCGTTATCACAAAAGCAGAAAAGGGGTTCTTTTATAAAAAAATTCCCACTGACTCCCCAAGTTTACCATATTCCAAAGCTGCACAATTATATGAAGGTCTTGCCCAGGAAAACCACAATTTTAGGCATTGGAAGCCTCCAATAGCCAAGGGTAGAATGTCAAATAATTAAAGGATAACTCCACTTTCATGGGGGAAAATACAAAAATAATATGGCATATACAATTGCTACACAAGCCATATTGTAAGTACTGTAAATGCTATTAAACATTTCCTTTACAATCAGCAACACTGTCATTTCCTGTAAACATTTTTATGCAATGTGACAACCTGGAGGTGTTATACACAGCTAGTGTACAAATCACAATCAGAAATGTAGCTTCCTGCTTGTGTGATTGGCTCATTGATTTTCACAGATGTCTGCACTAAAATACAAGTTAGATTTTAGCCATCGTTTGCAGTAAAATTTTTATTTTTGGGGAGATAATCTCAAAGGGTTAATCACTTCTAAAAGGATACAGACCCTACAAGGTTCCTCATTAGAACACTGCAAGTGCATCAGCTGATTATTATTGGAAAAGTCACTCTCTTTCAGATTTACTTCGCACATTGACATAGACAAACACACAGCATTCTTCAGAGCAGAAACAGGTGAGAATCTGCAACAACATTTGTTAAAATCCTTGCAATGTACATTGATCACCCAGAGAAGAGTGTTTTCTCAACAAAAGTAGAGTCACTCTTTGACAAAGAAACTGACAGTTCAAGCACCAGTTTTGATAAACAACCCCACTTACCCATGCAATACAATACAGCATTAAGGTGATTATGGAGATAAACTAGCTAGACTTTTTAAGTTATATATTGCTGTAATTTTGAAGGGGAATTTTAAAAAGGGTCTGTCACTTTTAACAAATAGTAAACAGCCAACTTAATTGTTATTTAGTAGTAATAGATTTTTTTTTCTAAATGTCACTTTTATGAAAGTAGATTGTACAGATATGCAGTTTCACTTGCAGGTTTAAGGCATTATAAAGCATGTTATTTAAAGGAATATATTTCTAATGTTGGCACTTTTTATTTATTTTTATTTGCGTTGGTTCATGTTCCCCTATACATAGATATGTGCTACCATAGGTTTAGTTGAGCTAACACATGTTTTTATTTCAAGTTTGTCATGTTCCCCTATAGCAGTGCCCATCTATTCATGTTCTTTAATAATAAAAAAAAAAATTGAATTGAAATGACAAGATTTAAATCCTACAGACTTCAGTGGGGTTTGAGTGCTGGGTTCAGAAAATGTCCAGTGAACTGAAATTTGCTCATCCCTACCTGTAGGTTGCATAAGGTACAACATTTTATTTACATTCAATTTTACACATATGGGTTAAACTTTTATTATAAAGGTACATCAAAGTGGTTGTAAACCCGTTTAAAAAATCTTAAAAAAACAAAGGCATAATAAGCTAGTATGCATAGCATATTAGCTCATTATGAATTACTGAGTTTAAAGCCCCTCGATCACATCTCCCAGGGGGGTTACTTCCGGGTATCGTGACTCCGAAGCTGTGATTGGCCACTTTCACAAAGACCAAATAATATCCACTAATTTGGGTTATTTTTACCAAAGATATGTAGCAGTATAAATTGTGGCCAAAATTTATGAAGAAAAATTTATAATTTGCATAATTCTGTCACAGAAACAAAGAAATATGCGTTTTTTTTTCAATTTTTTTTTCATTTATAGTGCAAAAAATAAAAACCCCAGAGGTGATCAAATACCACCAAAAGAAAGCTCTATTTGTGGGAAAAAAAGGACAAAAAATTCATTTGGGTACAGTGTTGCATGACTGAGTAATTGTCATTCAAAGTGTGAGAGCACCGAAAGCTGAAAATTGGTCTGGGCAGGAAGGGTGTTTAAGTGCCCAGTGAGCAAGTGGTTAAAGCCTTTATACACAACGTTTATTATGATTTCCTCTTATGTATCTAATTAGAAACCTACATGGTCAATTCATTTTTACAACCAATATATTTTATAAACTTCAAACTGGGTTTATTCCTTTGTAATACTTTTTATGTTGTATGCTGGCATTTTTAATGTTAAAGCACACAAGAACGCACACAAATATCATTTAAAAACATAAAACCAACCAGAGGTCATGGCATAATGTAGTAATCTACTTTACAGCGGATATTTAGCATTTTACTTGTTTTTATTATAGACAGCCAAAGCAGCCAGAAGCCAGAGTGATTGGCAAACTTCCCAAAGTACTCAGCTGCATGTGGGAATAGCAAGTAACAAGTGTTAGCACATGCCAAACAGATAGGTGTAAATGTCTTTGTTAACAACAGACATTGCTGGTAGCAGTCATCAGAGTAAAAATGCAAATCTGTTTCTACTCTACCACTACATAGCAGCTGATGTCCACGCTGCCCTAATTAATTAATCTATTGCAGAAATTAATGATCATTACTGAATGACATCTTTGTGTTCCCATAGTAGAAAATATTTTGGCCTTTAAAGTAAAATAAAAAACATCCAATAGAAACCAAGGACAATAGAAAATGCACAACCATCATAAAGTATATAAACTCAAGAATTTCTGAGAATAAATATGAAAAATGTGTACATCAATGCAATCAGGTACATATCTTGTAAATATGTATATACTCTATGTATGTGTAATTAATGGATGACTGCATGTATTAGTTATTTTGTGCCTTACATATACAAATAAGTTTCACTTCACTGCCAAAGTTCAATGTAATAAAAGGGGGATGAGGCACACCATTTTAAATATGCAATTTGAATTTATCCATTTCACCCTTCTGCAGAACAAGGAAAATCCATGAACAACAATGGTTTTGAACATTCTGGACTTTTTTTTATTGGAAGGCTGTGAGTGTATGCCCATCATCCGTCATGTTGTCCTGCATTGACAGAGCCATCGCCTGAAGCCTCGCAGGGGACTGTCCACCGATGCGCAGGTGTCTGTCCTGGGATGCTGTCTTTGCCTTGCTGCCTGCCAGAGTCACCCTAAACAACCTTAGCGAGTGGAGGCCTGATCAGAAGGGCAACTAACACAGTGCTACCGGGACTGGTGAGCGGGCCTTGCAGACACTACTTGCTAAATGTAATTGTGTAGCATGCGCAGAGTGTGGATATATTGTTTACAATGAAATCTAATCTCTACTCCTACACAACTGTTTCTGTTTCAGTTAATGGCTGTGTTTCAACCTACATATTGATAATCACTAGCACCCGCTATGTATAATTGGTTAATCATGCACCTGACGTTAATCCTACAAAATCCCTGACTTTGCACAAGTGTACAATGTGTGCAAGTGTAAGTATTGATGCTTGTTTGACGCCAAAGTGTTGTCACACCAAATATTGGTTTGATTTCAATTTTTCTGTTCGTTAACTTTGCGTTTTGAAAATTGATAAAAATAAACAATTTAAATATATATTTTTGAAAGAATTCTTACTTTACAACATTTCTTCACATCTGCCTAAAATGTCTGCACAGTACTGTATATCTTAGGAAGCTGTCATACTTATGATATGTAGCCATATGTGGAGTTCTTGGCTACCTTTTACAAGGTAACTGTGCTAATCGCAACTGTTTTCCTGAAAAAAGGCCTGTTAGTAAATGAGCTCTGTAGCTAAAGACCAGATTGCACACATAATTAAATTATCAAAAGTCATTACAATTACATGGAGGTCACAGATCTTTTAGCTTATCTTAGCTAACAAACTGATTTTATTTATTAAATTCACTAGACCTTGATTTCCTGAAGTCCATGGATCTCCACTCTGGGAATGCCATCCATATCATTGATGCGTATCTCTGGTGAATAGTATGCCTTACCATAAATAATTAACAGATGCAGAGGTGTTTTTCAGCCATTCCTTGGAAAGGATGTCACTTCTGCAATTGTAAAATAATAGTATCATAACTTTACATATGGGAGTCTTGAAATCAGCAGAGTGCAAAAAGCACTATTGTTGTTTTATTTTTTTATATATATATTGGGAGTGTGCGCCGACTAGAGATTAATTAATAAGCCAGCATCTGGTGTATACCCATAATTATATATTATATTCCCTTTTGTTGCTTGGTTTTATTTGTTTTTGTGTATGATGTATCTTGAACTATGTAACATACAGTAAATGCCAGTGTGTTAATATAAAATGCAGATTCTGGGGCTCTATGTGAGGGTCCAATCCACAAGTTACTCTTTTCTAGTATAACAAAATATATTGATTACTTGAACCGAATATTTTGGTGCGTTACATGTTTCCAGAGTACACTTTCAATATCTGCAACACACGCAGAAATTGATGTTGCATCTGTGTTTCATTTGTGAACTTAGATGCAGTTTAAATTTATCAGATCTTCTTGTAGAAGTCAACGATTTGTATGGGAAATGGGGATAATGACTGATATGGCCTTAAGAAAATGTGTAGTTTGCCACCACTTACAGGGTAAGCACATTTGTAAAGCACAATTCTGTGATTTATAAATTATATTTTCTTTAAACTGTTGGCCATGGCACTGCTTTTTTAAATGGTTGGCCATGGCACTGCTTTTTTTAAATGAACCCCTAGTTCTCTTTATTACAGATATTCTTAAGGCTACATGTTCACTAGCCTATCCTGACTGTGGCCATGGGAAAACAAAAACAGCTCCTAAACTCTGCTAAAAGTATATGTGTACATGGGCACATAGGGGGTTATTTACTAAAGCTTGAGACTGCAAAATCTGGTGCAACACTGCATAGAAGCCAACTAGCTTTAGGTTTTATTACCAAAGTCTAATTTAACAAGTTGAAGTAAGAAGCTGATTGGCTACCATGCACAGCTGCACCAGATTGTGAGTGCTCCAGTTTTAGTAAATCTCCCTCAGAGGCTTTTATGGAGTTGAGTTTAAAGCAGAGTTCCACCCAAAAATAGAACTTTCGCTTTAAGTACTGGTGACCCCCTGACATGCCATATTTGGCATGTAATTTTTTTGGGGAGGGGTGGGTACCCTGTTTTGACAGGCACCCAGCTCCCACTTCCTCCCCTGTCACTGTGGCGCCGGACAGGAAGTTCACCTCTCCCCCCTCCCTTCCTCCAATCTTCTGGGACATGTCACAGGTCCCAGAAGATTGTTCGGCCATTCACAATGCGCAGTGTGCGCCCTGCTGTGAAGCCACAGCTGGGCGCCCACAGTTACAATTCTGGCGCCGCAGAGAGGAGAGATGAGCGGGGCTTCGGCACTTCGCTGGACCCTGGGACAGGTAAAGCCGCGTACACACGTAGCCGTCTGTCCGACGTACTTAGTCTGGCGGACTTCCGCCAGACTGTCCGTCGGAATTTCCGAACGGGCTACTTGCCCACACACGGCACTTTTTCAGCGGACTAATACGGCGTACTAAGTCCGTCGTACTATCCGCCGTACTTTCAAAATGAACGGACTCGCCCACACACGCGGAGGAAAGTCCGCTCATTCCGAGCGCGTCTCCAGGTAGGCGGGGCCCGCGAAGGAGACGTGGCTGGCCCCGCCGCCTGGTATGGACTTAAAGGGGAACCCCAACGCCGAAAAAAATCGGCGTGGGGGTCCCCCCCAAGTCCACAACAGCCCCTTGTCCGAGCACGCTACCCGGCCGGCCAGGAAAGGGGGGCGAGCGAGCGCCCCCCTCCTGAGCCGTACCAGGCCGCGTGCCCTCAACATGGGGGGTGCCTTGGGGAAGGGGGGCCGCGCGGCCTCCCCACCCCAAAGCACCTTGTCCCCATGTTGATGTGGACAAGGGCCTCTTCCCGACAACCCTGGCCGTTGGTTGTCGGGGTCTGCGGGCGGGGGGCTTATCGGAATCCGGGAGCCCCCTTTAATAAGGGGGCCCCCGGATACCGGCCCCCCACCCTATGTGAATGAGTATGGGGTACAATGTACCCCTACCCATTCACCTGTAAAATAAAAGTACAAAAAAAAACACAACACACGAGATAAAATACTTTATTGCACAGCTCCGGGGGTCTTCCGTCTTCGGGGGTCTTCTCCTTGGACTCCTCCACTATCTTCTTGTAGCTCTTTTGCTAGCGGAGGAGTCCGGCTTTCTTCCTCGCCGCCGGCCTCTTCTTCCGACTTCGGGGGTCTTGTCCCCCTCTTCGGTTCTTCTGCCGGGCCACCGCGCCTTCTTATAGCTCTTTTACAGGTGGTGGCCCGGTCTTCTGTCGCCGCCACCTTCCGTTCTTCTTCTTCTTCTTCTTCTTCTTCTCCAGGAGATGTTGACTCGACGATCTCTCCGGCCGCAATGCCAGGGACGCGCTGCGCGGCCAGTTATATAGGGACAAGGGGCGGTGTCACATGGCTTTATGTCACATGGGTTGGTGTCACATGGTGACCCCGCCCCCTTACGATGTCACAGTCCCCATGTGACATCAACCCATGTGACCAACCCATGTGACATAAAGCCATGTGACACCACCCCTTGTCCCTATATAAGTGGCAGCGCAGCGCTTCCCTGGCATTGCGGCCGGAGAGATCGTCGATTCAACATCTCCTGGAGAAGAAGAAGAAGAAGAAAGGAAGGAAGGCGGCGGCGACGGCGGCGACAGAAGACCGGGCCACCGCCTGTAAAAGAGCTATAAGAAGGAGCGGTGGCCCGGCAAAAGAACCGAAGAGGGGGACAAGACCCCCGAAGTCGGAAGAAGAGGCCGGCGGCGAGGAAGAAAGCAGGACTCCTCCGCTAGCAAAAGAGCTACAAGAAGATAGCGAAGGAGTCCGGCGAGAAGACCCCCGAAGACGGAAGACCCCCGGAGCTGTGCAATAAAGTATTTTATCTCGTGGGTTGTGTTTTTTTTGTACTTTTATTTTACAGGTGAATGGGTAGGGGTACATTGTACCCCATACTCATTCACATAGGGTGGGGGGCCAGTATCCGGGGGCCCCCTTATTAAAGGGGGCTCCCGGATTCCGATAAGCCCCCCGCCCGCAGACCCCGACAACCAACGGCCAGGGTTGTCGGGAAGAGGCCCTTGTCCTCATCAACATGGGGACAAGGTGCTTTGGGGTGGGGGGGCCGCGCGGCCCCCCTTCCCCAAGGCACCCCCCATGTTGAGGGCACGCGGCCTGGTATGGCTCAGGAGGGGGGGCGCTCGCCTGCCCCCCTTTCCTGGCCGGCCGGGTAGCGTGCTCGGACAAGGGTCTGTTGTGGACTTGGGGGGGACCCCCACGCCGATTTTTTTCGGTGTTGGGGTTCCCCTTTAAGTCCATACCAGGCGGCGGGGCCAGCGACGTCTCCTTCGCGGGCCCCGCCTATCTGGAGACCCGCTCGAAATTAGCGGACTTTTCTCCGGGCGGGAAAAGTCCGCTCATTTCAAAAGTACAGCGGACTGGCACACACACGGCCGGATTGTTCGCCGAAATGCGAGTCCGACGGATAGATTGGTGTGCAACACGGCATTCTAAGTCCGCCGTACTTTCGGGTCAAAAAAGTATGCCGGAGGCTACACACGGGGGGGATTGTTTGGCGGACTTGAGTTTGCCGGACTTTTCCACCGGATTGTTTGATCGTGTGTACGCGGCATAAGTGTCCGATTATTAAAAGTCAGCAGCTACACTTTTTGTATTTGCTGACTTTTAAATGGGTGGAACTCCGCTTTAAGAGCTTTGGCACAAAAAGCCAAAAGCTCCTAAACTCCAGTTTGGGAGCTGCCAGTGTACATGAAGCGTAAAGACCTTTTGGGGATTAGCCTTACTCTCCCTAACAACTCATTGCTCATTCAGAGTTTTTGTTGTATTCTTTGTATATTTAAAATTATGCAAGTGTTTCTTCAAATATTTAATGGCTATTTCATGTTGTTCCTAGTTTTATAGCACCAGAGGTAAGGCATTTTTTGTATTCTTTAACTAGGACATTTATATGAAGTAGGGAATGGGACATTCAGCAAACATTCACTGCATGATTATTTATTCGGTGCACTTGTTTTGAATTGCAGCACTTGATTCACCTGCTATAAATGTTTGGAGAATGTCATATTCACTGCTTTATAAATTCGCCTCTTGAAGTAAACCACATATGTTTTAATTTATTTTGTTTTTTTCTTTTCTTTTTTGTTGTCATTATTTTCTTCCAATCTATTTTTTTTGTTTATCTTAGTTCAAAAGAACTGTGTCTTTGCATTACACGTCTGTTGTTCACAATTTTAATTAAACAAAAATAAAAATGTGTTTACAGTCACCTAGGGTTTCCCTAGGGTTTCCCCCTGATGAACATTGCTGATAAGGTCTCAAGTTCAAAAAATGCAACAGAGCATCATTAGCAGTTGTACTTCTAAAAACTGTTTCATCAGTGCCATAAATCCAGCAACTTTAAGGTTAAATAAAATCTCCCATTATACCATTGTACCTTTCTATATCTTATACACTGATTCTCTACTCCTCTAGTCTGTAGGATACTCCAATATTTAACTTAGTAGCATGCACACTCACATGATTCCACCGTTAATTCCTTAGCACCATCCTAGTCTGCATCAACAAGATTACTTTACAGTATATGTGTATATAAACGTCTTTTTTAAAATATTTTTATTTTATTTTTACGAATTAGGGAAGGGTTAGATCCTTATCAAGTTATTATATGTTGCCTGTGCCCCTGCTAGGTAGATTTCCCATACCTGTTTGGTAAATGCAACAAGAAGTGAAAGGAAAATCCTCAAATCAAGAATTCCAATCTAAGACAGTTGTCACCAGAACATTTGTTCTCATTGGAAGATTTCCCCTCACTTCTTGCTCTTACGTTGTATCGCAATTGGTTGAGCAGGAACTGGACAAATTTCGATCCATGTATGGGCACCCTGGTTGTACACAAGTCATTCTATCTACTGATAAATTTGTGTTCAACTTGTTTTCCGGAATGATTAGTGCTACGGGCTATAGCTGGCAACAGTAATCATTATGTTCTGACAGCAGGGAGCGTTCCCTACAATAGCACTGTGGGAATGATTGGGTGTGTTGATGGGTAACTCAAGCAATTTTATTTTCTTACAACCGTGAGAGAAAATTGCATAATCTATGGCCTGCCCTAGGCATTTAAAGTGTTTGTAAAATCTTACATATACCCAGTGAAGTGACTAGCCTCAGGTGATACACAGAGATGAAACAAATCCTCCTAGATAAGTTGTACCTGTTTAGTGGCAATCTTCTCTAAATCTATTCAAAGTGCCCCTGTGCCTTTAAGGAGGAGTGGACTACCTCTAGGCTCACCTGCCATCTATCTATCCATTAGAATGCATGTGCTCCCACTGTTGAAGACTCTCATAAATTTACAAGGGTTATCACTGCAGGTAATACAGGGTGCTATGAAGGGGCACTGCAGCTTATGTGTGTGTGCAATTTGTGCTAGCTAAACTCATGTTTTAACGTCTACTGTTAGACAGGTTAATTTGGTTGGTAAGCAGACTGGTTGGTGAGTTGAGCTGGGAATTTTACTGGTTTTGTCTTGCATGCATTGCCCCTCCATGTGCTCCTTGCTGTGAAGGCCAGTAATAGATGGGGGCAGGGACCATTTGTTTGTTACTGATGTAATATTGGTGAGGGGACATACTGGGCACCTTTGCTGCCATTGTGGTATGTGCTGGGTGCCCAGTGTGCCCCTGTGTGTTTAAGGAGGACTGGGATACCTCCGGGCCACCTGCCCTCTATCTATCCATTAGAATGCATGTGCTCTCCTGTTGGAGACTCTCATAAGTTTACAAGGCTTAGGACTGAAGGTAATACAGGGTGCTGTGAAGGGGCCTGCAGCATAAGCATGTATTTGCAAATGTGTGCTAACTAAACCCCTGTTTTTAATGCATACTGTCAGATCAATTAATTTGGTTGGTAAGCTGACTGGTTGGTGAGTTGAGCTTTGAATTTTCTCTGGTTTTGTCTTGCATGTGTTGCCACTCCATGTGCTCCTTGTTGTGAAAGCCAGGTATAGATGAGGGCAGGGGTCATTTGTTTGTTACTAGTGTTTGATGCACTAGTATATTTATATTAACCTGACTATGAATTTAATGTGATCTGAGCTGCACATGCGCAGCTCAGAACAAATGTATAGTCTGCTCTGTGTGCCGATGTGACTCCTGTGCATGCATGGTGGTGACGTTCCCTCGGCTCAGCCATTCAAGCAGCCAAAGATATGAAACCTGGAAGGAAGGCTGGATGAAGATGGAAGCTCCAGGGACTAGAGCAGCGCAGAAGGGCTGCTGTTAGAAATCACGAGGCCCCATACAGCCTACCTGACAGTCCCCTGCCAAAAGTGACTGGGGACATAGATTTATTAGTCCCTTTCTCTACAGCCTCTGCTGCACAAATGAATGAATAAGAAGCTCTGAGGCTTCCTGCTCATTCACAAATGCAAACATAGTAAACACAGTTTACTGTGCTTCAGTGATGAATTGATGGAGGAGTGATTGGTATCAATCCCTCACTGTGTTTATTCAGGAAAAGAAGGGGCCAGTACATGACATCCACCTGTGTGCCCACAGCAGTTACTGGTGGGAGAGGAGGGAAGCCGGGAGCACTGTAGGGGCACACAGGGGGACCCGGACAGCAGATCGAAGTAGCTCATGTGCTAGAGCCAATCCCTTTGCAGTGCAGCAGGATGGAGGGAGAGGAGGAGAATCTTTAATGGGAGACAGAAGAGGATCAGTGTCTGCAATAAGACAGTACAGCTGTCCCTCCTGCTCAACAGGTCCCTGGGCCCCCCTTTTTGAACTGGTGGGGCCAGGGAGGAGGGCTGGCTGTACTGCCTTATTAGCAGCCCTGAGCACAGCCTAGTATGTTGTGACCTAAACCTGCAGGGAGGGACATTTTTTACATTATTAAAAAGTCTTTACTACTGCTATAACACTTTTTAAGCAGTTACAGCAGCAGGTTTTCCACTCTGGGATAAAAGATTTACATAAATGAATAAAGAAGCTGACTATTGTAGCACCCCTTTCAGTGGAAAATGGTTTATCTCACCCCCTAATTTCTACTTTTGTTGTACAGCTTGTTCTGTTGCAATTTAACAGACTTACTTGCTGCAAAGACAACAAATGGGGAAGGTTTAAAGACCTAGTGCATTATACAAAAAACATTTTATTAGAAGACAATAAACCAATAAAATGCATACTCACAAAAGTGCAGTGATAAACAACACGCAAGCCGGAAGATGCCATGCAGTGCAAGGTACCAATGCTCCAACAATTTCCTGTGTCCTAGCAAGCTGATGCATTTCAGGGGCATACCCCCTTTCTCAGAGCTGTGCTAACAGTCGTAGAGTCAGTTTATTGGAAGTTGCTGTATAGAAACAAACGTATGAGCAATCAACTTATTTGCTGTTTTTTTTTTTTCTTCTTTTATTATTTGGAATTTTTTAAGTCTTTAGTTTCATTATGTGTTTGATTTAAGACCAGCAGTACCTTTAACTGTTGTCTCATCCATAACAAACTTGTGCTTTGTGCTTTTCTTTCAGGCAGGTGGTATTTTAGGGTTTTCATTTATTTTAGGGACCTAAAACAGTTCCCAGTGCCACAAAACCAACACAAGCAATGCAGGATTAGTAAGAGAAGGAATGCAGTTGAAGACACCCAGTGGACCCTGAAACAGATTAACAATGAATAACATAACAACAGCGCAAAACACATTTCACTAAAACATATCTCAATAAAAAAAGGTTGGTAATCAAAACACATTAATAGCAATAAATGGGTTCGAAAACCATGAAAAAGCACAGTGAGTTCATGTAAAACAATCCATATAAAAATCACAGAGTCCCAAGGTATCACTGGTAGCTGTCACACGCCCAAGTAATCTGCCTCAATCAAAATCACTACTATGGAACACTGAAGGTAAAGCCCGGTAATTCATATGTAGCTGACAGAGAGACAGAGGAACTCCAATGAATAGAACGCCATATGCTTTGTAAAAACAATTGTGCACCCACATAGAAAAACCATTGTGCGTGAAGCAAATTCCAGGAAGTGAGGCGAGAGAAGAGCTGCAGCAGGGTACAGTGCTTGATCGAATGAGGACTCAGTAAGTAAAAGGGATAGAGGGGGTGAGGGGGACACTGATGCCTAGACATTTTTTACCTAATGCAAGAAATGCATTAACTTAAGGTAAAACATGTTAAGGTTTTATAACCACTTTAATTCTCAAGGATCGTTTGATTGAAGTTGGCCAATGGCAGGATAATTTTGCATCAGCAAGAACAGGGACAGCCTCAGAAAACTACTGATCATTTTTTATTTACAGTCAATGCGGGCCTTTTACTGATTGATGAAAAAGCATGTGTTGCTGTTAAAACTACAGGAAAAAAAAGCCTTTTTTTCAAAAACAAAATTTCAGTACAAAATGCACTAATGTTAATTTTAAGGCAGACAACCACAAGAAATTACCCAGTTTTTTGGTAAAATATAAAAGACGAGTAAATAGATACCCAATATGTAAAATCTTAAAATTGTGTGCGTCCGTGAAATAGCAACAATCTTCAGTACCCTATATTTATCATAGGCGATGCTTTAAAAGCCTCTACTGGTCATCAGTTTAGTGTTACACAAGAGCTCTGGTGCCAAAATGATTGCTTTCACTCCAGAATGCATGGCAATATATAACATGCGTATCACAATCAAAGTTTTCCTGCGTAGGCGACCGACATGTATGTTTAAGATCGTATGTGTGTGACTGTGGGAGTGGGGGCCTTGAAACATTTTTTTTTGGGAGTGATTTTATGTGCTTGGGTGTAACTTAATTTGTTTTACTTTTTTTTTTTTTACCTACCGTATATACTCGAGTATAAGCCGAGATTTTCAGCCTCTTTTTTGAGGCTGAAAGTGCCCCCTCGGCTTATACTCGAGTCGCCGCTGTCTGACTGCTCGATCAGCGTATCGAGCAGACAGACGGCGGACATTAATTTTCAAAAGCCGCGCCTCCTTCTCCGCCTCCGCCTGTGATAGGCGGAACACTGAATTTCCCAGCAGTCAGTGTTCCGCCTATCACGGACATCCGCTCATTCTCATACTACGGACGAGTATGAGAGGATGTCTGTGATAGGCGGAACACAGGCTGCTGGGAAATTGAGTGTTCCGCCTATCACAGGCGGAGGCGGAATTTTGAATTGTAGAATGGCCGCCGAGAAGAGCGGCGATCCATCGGCACGGGACGGAGGAGGCACGGCACGGCACGGGACGGAGGAGACACGGGACGGAGGAGGCACGGCACGGGGGAGGCACGGCACGGGACGGAGGAGGCACGGCACGGGACGGAGGAGGCACGGCACGGGACGGAGGAGGCTCGGGACGACGGCGGCTCGGGACGGAGGCTTGGGACACAGGTAGGCTGGACACACACACAAGGCTGCACGGACACACACACACACACACACACACACACACACACACACACACACACACACACACACGGATGGATGGATGGATGGATACACACACACACACACACACACACACAGGGATGGATGGATGGATGGATGGATACACACACACACACACACACACACAGGGATGGATGGATGGATGGATGGATACACACACACACACACACACAGGGATGGATGGATGGATGGATGGATACACACACACACACACACACACACACACACAGGGATGGATGGATGGATGGATACACACACAGGGATGGATGGATGGATGGACACACACACAGGGATGGATGGACGGACACACACACAGGGATGGACGGACACACAGGGATGGACAGCCATGTCTCACCCTCGGCTTATACACGAGTCAATAAGTTTTCCAGTTTTTTGGGGGTAAATTGGGGGCCTCGGCTTATACTCGGGTCGGCCTATACTCGAGTATATACGGTAACTTTTTTTTCATATTTTCTTTCCTTTTTTTAGTGACGGGCTATTGTTAATGACACTTCCAGGTCAGCAAGTAGAAGGGAAGTCCCCTCAGCTCCCTCCTCTCTACCCAGCGTCACCTGCCATGCCAGTCGGGGACCTGCAAGCAAAGCCCTAAATACATAGCGGGGACACGCACGCGAGAAGAGCAGTCATTACCGGGGTGTTTGGAAGCGATCAGGCAGCTGGATTGATTCCATCTGAAAGCCAGCAAGCGGTTTGTTTATATACACACACTTCCATACAATGTATGGACCTGGCAACGAAAGGGTTAAAGTTTTTTTTTGTTTTTCAATGTTGTCCTCAAATCTGCATGAAACAAACCTCTCTTTACTGTACAATTCTTTTAAACTTTTTTTTTTGATATGTCCAGGTCTCCATACTTTTTTTTCTCGAATAGGTTGCCTATTAGCCCTGACAATGGGCAGAACTTACAGTACAAGAAAGATTTGCCTCCTACTATAGCCTGCAATGGGATTTGCCGCTAAGTTTGAGTTTGCAGAAATTAAAACCAGATTCAGCAAAACCTCAATGAATCAACTCAGTCATATTCACTCATCCCCAATTACAACTCGCATTTTCCATTACCCTCTCTATACCTTATAGTTTAATTTCCATTAATTGACATTGCTGTCCCTCCTTCATACCTGTTGTCCAACCTTCCCATAAAATTAGCATAAGGGACCATTCTGCTGCAAAGTTCATTAAACATATGGGTTGTACCCTGATAAAAAAGGATACCAGTGCTCAAGAAACCCAAACATCAAGACTTAAAGTGGATGTAAACCCTCACATATACCCAGTGAAGTGAACAGCCTCAGTTGAAACAAATCCCCCTACATAAGTTTTACACGAAAATCTGCAGTCTTCAGCTGTATATCCTTTAGAAAGTACTCTTCATATTACAGATTTTCTCTTTCTGTTCACCACTGGGAGTAGATTATTGGCATAAAGCTAAGACAGCTGATTGGAGAAAAGGCGCACACCCCGACTCCACATTGGCAAAGGAAAAAAGGAATGTGCAGAGCTCTACTCTGAGATGGCAAGCTGTGTGCTAATCTATTTATAGCAACCTCCCATGACACAAACTTCAGGCTGCAGTCTCAGAGAACTTGTCAAAAGTTATCAGGCTGATAACAGAGGAACTGAGCAGGAGAAAACTATGGGACATAGTGCTTTGAATAGAGATAAGAAAACACTACAGATAATTGTGCCCAGCTCAAATTTCATAAATCAGGTTTACATCCACTTTAAGTGCTGTGTTTAGCTCTGTAAGCTTCTGTTGTCATTTCTGTGTTCTGTGTCTGGAACCAGCATTATTCTACAAAATGAAACCTTGGAGACAATTCCATTCAACTGATACCTAGTTTTCTAAACTTATTTAGACGGATCCGTGTATTCTGTATCCAACATCCATGTATTCTGTCATTGGTCTTAACATGGATTCAGGACAACTGGGTCATACCCAGTCTTTCCAGTGATTTCTCTACTAGATGTCAATTTCTGTTACCAAGGAGAAAGCAAATCATTCAGTTGGGGAGTTCTTATTGGCAACTTATTCTATCTGTCTTCTTGGTGATACAATTTGCCATCACTAACATCTGTACAATTCACACCCAGACTAGATGGGCTAATGTTAGGGGGGATTAACATCCGAGGCTGCCACATCTTGGTTTGCAACCTTCACAACTTCAGTCAAATTGAATAATATTTTTGTGTGCTTGACCATGGGATCACAGGACTGGCCTTCCTTTTAAGAGACCTTCTATAACTCCCTCTAAGTTTTTATACTACTTTGCTTCATAAACCCAAAGTAAATCAAATGTCTTTAACCATTCGTTGAAAGCAAAAATAGACTGGCATATAGAATATCATTTACATAATCTACCAATCTACTCAAAAGCACTACACATTTTCAAATGGTGGATTGACCGAGGCATGAAGGGTGAACCCATAGATGGCCTTGTTGTTTTACTGTTGACAGGCGGAGACCTCTGAATAGCTTTGCTGCATGTATCCCTATTAAAATGATGTCTTTCTATTCTCATCCTGCTCACAGTTTTCACTGGGAAACAAAGTAAGGGTAATTTCTCCAATATAAATATATATAGCAATAAAATCATCTACTCCTCCAGAGCAGGGAAGTGCTACGTTTTCATTAGGTTTATATAGCTGTTGAGGTCTCCTTCGGAGAGTTTTTATTTATCTTTCTTCTTGTTCCTTCTTGACCACTGTCCCAACAAAGGCAATTATTCAGACAGCACAAACACTCTAGCAATGTACAGATATACAGTAATTTACAAAAAGTGTCATAGTTACTTAATAAGGGGGAGAACATGTGGAGAACAATATTAATCATCATCAAAGCAACAAAAAAAAAAGAAGAGAAATCATCCACACTGTATGCATTTAACCAATAATGATATGCAAATTACATTTAAGCTAATGTAATATTCCTCAATAAATGGTTATTTGGTTACACTGCATATGTAATGAATATTTATATGAATGAAAAAGACGACATGCTATTTCAAAATGTTTATTTTTTTATTTTTTTTATTATACATTCCAGTTTTGCTATATCTTTATTAAATTGGTGCGCTAGAAAGCCCAAAAGTGTAATTTCTACACAAAGACATAAAGATTAAGGCATTCTGATCATTACAACTTAACACATACTAAATAGTTAAGTGTTTATATGTAACTTTTTAGTTATGATATTTACATTATTTTGAATTTCTAACATTCAGTGGACTGCATTTAATAATAGAACTTTTAAGCTTAATGATGACATGACCTGGTAGAAATTGGGAAACCTTTTGCTGTGTAAAAGGAATAGTAAAACATAATATTGCTTGTCATTTAGTACACTTCTGGTTTTGCATCAAAGAAAGACCATTACCCTTTCTTCAATGCACAACCCTGGGGCTGCATAAATTAGTTTATTCCAAACAGTACAAAGAGATGTGCATAATAATGGACAATATACAAACAGCTAAGAGGAAAGAGAAAATAAGTGCCTCCACTGGGGACTGACCCAGGCTGTGCAGACAGACTTTTCAAATAAACTATCTTCTTATATATTTTTTTTCCTGTACACCTCAGTGCTCTACTGATCATTTTACTGCTCTAGCTATAAGAAAGGGATGTGCCACATATTAAAAAGCATATGTAAACAAACAAAATAAAGGCTAACTGTGCTATGATCAAGTGTTGTATAGGATAAAAATAACTGTAAATGTAAAACTTTGTAATCTCATATTATGCAATTATAAATTTAACATTTAACTTAAAATTGTATATGCTGCAGAGAAGAACGGTTATATATTTGTTTCTTGCACTTTTTAATAAAGTTTACTGTCTAGAATTAAAAAAATGACAGTCATTGTGGCCAATAGCCACCATAAAACCATAAATCCTGTGCAGTTATCATGGATTTTTTTTTTCATATCCTCTTAAGATCTATTTTTCAGTATGTTAATAGTAATAGGTCATGCAGCTATACAAATAAATAAATGGTAAATTAAATTATATTATTACTATATACAGTATCTCACAAAATTGAGTACACCCCTCACATTTTTGTAAATATTTTATTATATCTTTTCATTTGACAACACTGAAGAAATTACACTTTGCTACAATGTAAAGTAGTGAGTGTACAGCTTGTATAACAGTGTAAATTTGCTGTCCCCTCAAAATACCTCAACACACAGCCATTAATGTATAAACCGCTCACAACAAAGTGAAAATGTCCATATTGGGGACAATTAGCCATTTTCCCTCCCAGTGTAATGTGACTCGTTGTTACAAGCTCTCATATGTGAATGGGGAGCAAATGTGTTAAATTTGGTGTTATCGTTCTCACTCTCTCATACTGGTCACTGGAAGTTTAACATGGCACCTCTTGGCAAAGAACTCTCTGAGTATCTGAAAAAAAGAATTGTTGCTCTACATAAAGATGGCCTAGGCTATAAGAAGATTGCCAAAATCCTGAAACTGAGCTGGTGGTCAAGACCATACAGCGGTTTAACAGGACAGGTTCCACTCAGAACAGGCCTCGCCATGGTCTACCAAAGAAGTTGAGTGCACATGCTCAGCATCATATCCAGAGGTTGTCTTTGGAAAATAGACGTATGAGTGCTGACAGCATTGCTGCAGAGGTTGAAGGGTAGGGGTTCAGCCTGTCAGTGATCAGACCATACAGTGCACACTGCATCAAATTGGTCTGAATGGCTGTCTTCCCAGAAGGAAGTCTCTTCTAAAGATAATACACAAGAAAGCCCGCAAACAGTTTGCTGAAGACAAGCAGACCAAGGACATGGATTACTGGAACCATGTCCTGTGGTCTGATGAGACCAAGATAAACTTATTTGGTACAACCAGTGCTCAATAGGTTAAAATTAAGGAAAGTTTCTCAATAGCAGTGATGCAATAATATGAACAGTTTATTCGATAAGGATCATTTAGAAACAGTAATCCAAATGTTAAAGCACTTATAATATTGAGAAGGATAGGAGATAAAGGCTTACAGTGACGCTGGAAGGTCCCCAGTGCAAGGAGGAGCTGACGGCATACATGGATGGAAAGAACCTGGCAGTGGGGGTAGTGCCAATGTCCCCACTCTGCTGAGCCAAACTAGGGACTTGCTCACCCACAGGCTGTAGGCAGCTAGGTGTGCTGGTAATGGAGGAGGAGAAGGCAGCGGTCTGGGGGAGCTCTGTGCTCCATGTGTCAGAGTACCGGGTCAGTCGCAATGCTGTCAGGGAATGGAGTTGAGCCGTGGTCCGTGGATGGATGTTGCAATGCTCTCTCCATCTGAGCCCAAGCTGGCATGTGGCTGCTCCCAGATGTAGGTGGGGGTGCCCTGGTCCAAGTGTGGAAGCCGGGAAGAGGGAACCGGAGCAGGGTCGGCTGGCATGGATAGCATGCAGTGCTGGTGGAGGCTGTGGTGGATTGTCAGGCTCGGGGACCAGCGTGAACCGCAAGCTACAGGGTTGCCGCTGTTATACAAGCTGTACACTTCACTACTTTACATTGTAGCAAAGTGTAATTTCTTTAGTGTTGTCACATGTAAAATATTTACAAAAATTTAAGGAGCGTACTCACTTTTGTGAGATACTGTATGATACTTTTAAAACTGAATTGGAAGTGGATAAATTCTCAAGTCAAGCCCAAGTGCTTTCACCAACTACACTCTCACACCCCAAGGATGCCAGTGGCATATCCCACCATTTTTAGGACTTAAGTCTGAGATCTACTGTAACCACACGATGATGAATCTGAAATATCCAACAAAGATAGTTTTCATTCCTACATAACCAAACTAAAAGCGCAATCCTAGAAATTCAATAGATCTCTCCACAAAAATCCTCAAGACACTGCTACAACCTAAAATGCATTTATTATCCTTTCACATGCCTATGACTGCTGAAAGATGCTGTTAAATAAAATAATGAATAGATATGCTTTAACCACTCCAGAAGAATTTACCCCCTTGATGACCAGGTGATTTTTTGCCATTTAGCATCCAACACTGTACCCTAATGAAATTTATTTTATATAATTTTTCACACAAATAAAGCTTTCTTTTGGTGGTATTTGATCACCACTGTGTTTTTATTATGTTTGCAATGTAACCAAAATGGACCAAAAATGTGAAAAAAAAACAGTTATTTTCTAATTTCTGTTATAAAACATATCCAATAAAATCAAATTTCTTCATAAATTTAGGCCAAAATGCATTCTGCTACATGTCTTTGGGAAAAAAAAGCCCAATATGTGTATATTGATTAGTTTGTGTGAAAGTTATAGAGTCTACAAACTATGGGCTATATATACTGGAATTTTTATTTACTTTTTCATTATACTAGTAATGGCGGTGATCAGCGACTTGTAGTGAGACTGTGCGGCAGACAATTTGACACTGACGATTGGGGAAACTGACTAACTGCCACTGACATCTCCAGTGATACTAATACAGTTATCAGTGCTAATACTAAACACTGTCACTGTACTAATGACACTGGCTGGGAAGGGGTTAACATCTAGGGGCAATCAGGGGGTAATTGTGTGCCTAACAATGTGTTATGTGTGTAAGATTTTTACTACAAATTGATTTGTTTCGATTTGTGTTTACTTGATTGTTTACTTGATTATCAACACATGGCTCTGGGCTGCGATTGGACACAGCTGATCAGCAGTTCCCAGCCACAAATCATTGGGTGGGATCTGCTGACAAACTCCTGCTGTGTCAAAACACAGGGGAATAGGCAGGCAGGGGCGCCCGCACGTGTCTGAAACCAGGAAGCGATGTAAGTCGCTGTTACTATAGGAACTATCCCCTCACAGTATATGTAGTGCGGCGCATCGCCAAATTCACAAATTATAAGCGCACAGTATATAAATGGCTACTATTATTGAAGGTCAGATCATCGAAGAATGCTAATTAGGGAGTTATTCAACATCAGTCATCAGAAAAAAAAATATTTTGCTAGTGAGAACAAATTGGACAAGCTTTATATGTTTTTTTTTAATCTTCCTCTGGATTAATGGTGGGAATGGGGATTTGAGGAGGCAGGGTGCTTTTTTTTCCATTTGTTTCTTTTTATTGGGTTGAACTTGATAGACATTTATTTTTTTAACCTAGTTATGTAGCTATGCAACACAGCTTGTTTGAAGTAGAGCCTATGACAGATATTACCAATATAGCTGTTAGAATTCAGTCATTTGATAAAAAGAAAATCAGGTTCTTTCCTGATGTACACATATGCTTATGCAATTTTTTTGTTCAACCAATAATGTGCTTTGAAAAAAAAAAAACAACACACAAAAAAACCCAATAAGATCAATGCTTTTGAGCCCCGACTAGGTTTGCTGCATATGGGCACACAAGTCTTTTTCTCTTCTTACCACGTTGAGGCAGTACAGCTAGTTGTAAAGATTATAGATTTCAGATGCTAAGGTGTTTTTTACAATAAACATTATTTTTAAGAAGTTGATATTTTCGCTCTATGTTTTCTTGCTATGCTTTAATATTCTCCCTCAATTCAAAAAGTTTATTGGCTAATCTGTCACTGCACCAATTGATCTATGTGTGTGCTTTTTCTGATTTCAGTATGGACAGTATACTATAAATTCCTCTGGGGCAAGGACTGATGTCTGGGCATATTTGTAAAAAGGGAATCTGTAAGTGCTTTGTACGAGAATGAAATAAATAAATGGGTAATTATTACTTTGATGGATGTTTTTATATTTGACTTTACAAATAGACCATAGCTTTTGACCTATTTTTTTTTTTTTTTTGTGATTCTGGCAGCATGCAGATCTCTGATTTACATTGTTCTGTGTCATTATTTGGAAATAGCATCTTAGCATAAATTACCTCTTTTCCAATATCTGCATGCTTACAGTTGTCTTTTATTCAAACACAAAGGAAGAAAGAGAACAGAGCTCAATAAAATAGGCACAGTATGAATAATTACAAGGTAAGTGCACGTAGGCTATAAAGAATGGGTTCATTTTAACAAGAGGTTGCAGGACTGTGTTCAGCCTGGGGCAGCACTAAAAGATTCTGTGATAAGTTGCATAGGCTTCTCATGCCATTAGCTCTGCTATTCATGAAAAATAGGTTGTTGCCTTAGCAACCCAGTTACATATTATGCATTATTTTAGCTGTAAGAGTCCGTACAGATTTCAAAAGAAAAAAAAATTACTTGCTAATTTTTCTAATGTGTTTTTTTTTTTTTATATTAACAGCCTGCTTTAGAACAGTAATTTGTTATGGAAATCATGGTTTCTTTGAGCTCTTTATGATCCTGGACAAATATTATGAGCAATCGCTTTTGTCTTATTTGTGTTGGAAGTTTTCTCCTGAGCACAATGGGAAACTGAGAGCTTTTTCTGGCAAACCAGGCTAAGTTTCGTTCATTATTTTTAGTTGATATTAAGGAACAAGGGTGGTAGTAAGAAACCAAATAAGGTGATTTTTTGTGTCAAGACCTATGTTCCCAGTGATCTCCTTTTGAATATGCATAATCTAAAGTATGTGATTTGTCAGACTGAAAGACATGTACTGTATGTGCATTAGTGACCTGATATTGTTTGGATATACTGAATATACAAGCACATACACACACATATAGATATATATAGTTTATGATGCAAGTCAATCTAAAACTCTAATATTAAAATGATTTTCTACTCTGACTGTAATCTTCATTTTTACTATCTGCTATGTCCTAGGCTTGAGCAAGTCATTTCGTAACAAATTGAAATTCGGCCAAATTTTTCTTCTTTCAGACATTCGGATGCATCTGAATAAAAAAATAATGAGTTTCAACTAATACAAAAGAAATTATAGCGGATATAACGAATGAATTTGACATAATTTGGTAATTCGTTAAAGATCTAATGAAAAAAAAGGTCAACTCAAAGTAAATCTTACAGTCCAATCAGCTGATTAATTTTGTGCTGGAGGTTGGATTACTGGCAAAGTGCATTCCTGAGAAGGGTGAGAAGGGTGTTGTATTGTATTTGAGCAGAGGAGAAGAGATATTGTCATTGTGTGTGTTAATAGATTCAATAAACAAACAACTTTCCAAACTTCGAATCGTTATCCTGAATCTATATATACATACATAAATAATGAATTTCAACTAATACAAAAGAAATTATAGCGGATGCAAATCAATTCGGCATGATTCGGTAATTCGTTAAGGATCTAATTAAACAAAAGTTCAACTCAAAGTAAATCTTACAGTTCAGTCAACTTTGAGCTGGAAGTTGGATTACTGGCAAAGTGGATTCCTGAGAACTGAGTGAGAAGGGTGTTGTATTGTATTTGAGCAGAGGAGAAGACATATTGTCATTGTGTGTGTTAAAAGATTCAATAACCGGTTTCCGACCGGCGCACGCCGATGTATGTCAGCAGAATGGCACGGTCAGGCAAATGGGCATACAGGTACGTCCCTTTAAATTTGCCGCGTTCAATCACAAGCACGCCGCCCGGGACCTCCGTGAGTCAGGTTGCGGGTCCCATGGACTCGATTTCCGTGGGGATACCCGCGATCATCTCACGTGGAGGAAGAACAGGGAGATGCTATAGTAAACAAGCAACTCCCCGTTCTGCCTAGAGACAGTGTCACTGATCTCTGCTCCCTGTGATTGGGAGCAGAGATCAGTGACATGTCACATGTAGCCACGCCCCCCCACAGTTAGAAACACGTCCCAGGTACACATTTAACCCTTACCATGACCCCTAGTGGTTAAACCCTTCACTGCCAGTGTCATTTACACAGGAATCAGCGCATTTGCATAGCAGTGATTGCTGTATAAATGACAATGGTCCCAAAAATGTGTCAAAAATATCAGACCTGTCTGCCATAATGTTGCAGTCATGATAAAAATTGCAGATCGCCACCATTACTAGTTAAAATATAAATAAACAAAAATGCCATAAAACGATCCCCTATTTTGTAAATGCTATAACCTTTGCGCAAACTAATCAATAAACGCTTATTGCTAATTTTTTTTTACCAAAAATATGTAGAAGAATACGCATTGGCCTAAACTGAGGAAAAAAATGTTTTTTATCTATTTTTGGGGGATATTTATTATAGCAAAATGTAAAAAATAATGCGTTTTTTTTCAAAATTGGCGCTCTTTTTTTGTTTATAGCGCAAAAAATAAAAACTGCAGGGGTGATCAAATACCACCAAAAGAAAGCTCTATTTGTGGAAAAAAAGGATGTCAATTTTGTTTGGGAGCCATGTTGCACGACTGCGCAATTGTCAGTTAAAGTGACGCAGTGCCAAATCGCAAAAAGTGCTCTGGTCAGGAATGGGGTAAAATCTTCCGGGGCTGAAGCGGATAAACAAACAATTTTCCAAACTACAAATCATTATCACGAATATATATACATGCATAAATATTGAATTTCAATGAATGCAAACGAAATATGGGGAAAAGGTGTCTCCACTGATGCTTTATCACCAATCCTTGCTTCTACAACAACCAAAACTTTTCAAAATCCAGTTCTCATTGGGACAGAAAGTGAGGTGAAATCTTTTGAACAGTGGCACAGACAGCAAAACAAATGTTACAGGGGGGATGATAACCCTTCCCTATGTTATCCAAAAAGCTTAAAAATAGATTTTTTGGCTGGAGCTACAATTAGAAAATGTACCTGTTCCAAATCACAATCAGATTCAGCTTAAGAACAAAACTACAGTTCCTATCTTGTTTGTAACCCGGGGACCGCCTGTATATTGCTGCTGTTCAGAGTATATAGGGCCTGGGGGCCCCATGCCTTTTTTTTTATTTGGGTGTGGGGTTCACCTTAATATCCATACCAGACCCAAAGGGCTGGGTAATGGGCTGGGGGGGCAACATTACATTACAGCCGCAAGCAGTTTTAAATGACTTTTATTCCTTTAGAAATGTAATTTTGTGCAGGGACTGTTCTAAAAAAATGCATCACTTTACAGACATACTATAGACACTCCCCCCTGCCACGATATTTAAAGGAATATTTCACTTTTATAGTTTCACTTTAAGCATTATTAAAATCACTGCTTTCGAAAATAATTGCTATTTTTAAAACTTTTTTTGCATTGATTCATGTGCTCTGGGGCAGGACCCAGGTCCCAAACACTTTTTATGACAATAACTTGAATATTAGCCTTTTAAAATTAGCACTTTTGATATTTCACGTTCGAGTCCCAAAGACTTTAACAGGGTTCGCGTGTTCACACAAATTTCTGGTGTGTTCTCATGTTCTGCCGCAAACCGGGGGTGTTCGGCTCAACCCTACCTATGACCAGGTAGAACCTCCCTGGGCATAATGGGCATGAGAATCTGCTTGGAGCTCTAGAAAACAAATTACAGGGACTTAACAGCATAACAAACCTGCTCAAAATAACCTATCCCTGATATAAATTTGAGTACTTAAAACTTCACAATGACTGATATCTAATAGGAAAATCAGTCTGGTACCTGGACAATAGGAACAGGGGAGATGCCCACATTCGTGTCCTTATGCTTCCTTAAAAGAACTAGCCAACTTTTTGTCCATGTATACTGCTGTTTGTTCAACAGAAGCTGGTCTAACAATCGGCTTTTGTTGAATGGTCATGCTAGAAAACTAGCATTTGATCAGTGCTTGCAGCCAATGGCCTATGGTAAAACATATTAACATAAACCTCTCTACCTTAAAATTTTTTCCTATCTTTAAGAAATAGGGAATTCACTATATATATATATATATATATATATATATATATATATATATATATATATATATATATATATATATATATATATATATATATATATATATATATATATATATATATGCTTTGTGCAATCAGATATTTTCCAGTCCAATAGGACCCATTTGTGCAATTGTCAATTTTACATCATTTTCCCTCTACTTACATTAGTATAAACTTGAGTCCCTTCACAGTACCTTTCTATGCTTCATAATTTAAGCAGGCTCTGGAATCTTATTATGCCATGTATGTTTACTTAACTTTTCTTCAGGGAATTTAAAACTGATTCATTATTTTCACTTTTTAATTGTACACACTGACTACTTGCATACTTTTACTTGTTATCCTGACACCTCTCATGTGCTAGAAACACATCAATGGTGTGTATGTCAGTACTTACATCTTTATTCATTTAATTGGAGTCACACTGTTTAAAAAAGTAATACATTTACAGTTCTCATGATCCCATTCTTAATAAAATTAGAAATGTTTGCTATACCAATTACAATATGGGAAGGAGAATTTTTGCACAGTAAGTAACACAGTATCACTTCAACTGACAGATACACATTCGTGCACAACAAACAATGTATTATGACTTTCTACATTTTTAATGTATAATGAGTTAATTCTAATACTCTTGTACAGAATTGGCTCAAATAGAGCTTCTAAAGTCCAAATTAACTCTCAGTTTAAATAAGCTAAATGTATTTTAAGTGCATAAAAAATGTTTTTAAAGACTTAGCCCTGTTCACATCGGTGTGATTTGACATGTCAAATCACAGCCTATTGCCAGCAACGGCACAGTGCTAATCAGTGCGACACAGACTTTGCGACACCACACCAATTTCCAAAAGTAGTTCCTGTACTACTTTTGGTGACGTTGGAGGGTGATTTCAATAGACATCTGAGCATGAACCCACACAGATGTCTTCCAAATCGCCACCAAATTCTCACTGAAATTAGGGTTTGAAATCTTGCGAGTTCAGCTGAACTTGCGCAATTTTAAACCCGCGTTCAGTATGAACGTACACTTAGAGTTTTTTATCTTAACAAAGCAGCCAGCCTTAAAAAAGCATGGCTCCTGTCAGTATGCTACAGTGAAGGATCCTTGCTCCCTGTATGAAGATAGTGGTCTCTCTGTCATGCTCCCTGTTGAACTAGAGCTCTACATTCAGCAGAGCGCATGAGCTTGAGCGGGTTGCAAGAGAGACCACAGCTTCCATGAACAGAGCAAGGGCCTTTCTCTGCAGCATGCTGGTAGGGTACAGACTTTCTATTCAGGCCAAGGATGCTTTCTGATGACTTTAAACACTTTAAACACTTTTTGTTTTGATGCACCTGGAAAATATTTAGCTTGATTTAAACTGAAAGGTTATTTGAGCTTTAGGCCAAAAGGTAAATAAATAACAAATATCTGACACTGGCAGGGATTCTAACCCTACCTTACTCTATCCAAAAATAGAACAAAACATTTTAACTTTAGGTGAAATTTAAGGTGAAATTCAAGGTCAATTTACTGATTTAAAGTGGTTGTATACTCTTTTTTTTACTTGTACCTACAGGAAAGCCTATAATAAGGCTTACCTGTAGGTAAAAAAAATATCTCCTAAACCTGTACGGTTTAGGAGATATTCCCCTCGGTATCCGCCGCTGCCTGCAGCGGCGCATGCGCACAAGGGGATTCTCGGCTGAAAATCCGGCAGTGGCCGACCGGCCACGCGCGGAGTGACGATATCGCGGCTCCAGCCACTCACAGCGCCAGAGCCGCGATACCAGGAAGAAACGCCGAGGGAGCATGTCAGCTCCCTCGGCGTAGATCGGGCCAGATGTCGGGGCCTCGTTCTAAGGTAAGTATTTCATAATGAGCTAGTATGCGGTGGATACTAGCTCATTATGCCTTTTGCTTTGCAGGTGGTAAAAAAAAAAAACATTAGCGGGTTTACTACAGCTTTAAAGGTTCATTTATTCAGTGCTTGGATCAAACAGTCTGACTTGTGAATTTCCCTAAAGCTAGCGCTGCACAGGCAACTTATAACTAATCTTACTTACATTTTTAATACCCAATATTTTGTGCACGTACACTATATTGCCAAAAGTATTGGGACACCTGCCTTAAAGTGGATGTAAACTCACTCTCATCTAGAAGGATATACATGCCTCCTGCATGTATACTTATCTGTCAAATGTCTCCCCTCTGTCTGCTATCAGACCCGAAAAACTGCAGATTTTGAGGGTGGGTCTGTTTTCCAGGGCTCAGTGGGTGGAGTCATGATGTCAGTAGACTCCCCGCCCACCTCTACACTCCTCTTATCAACATGCATTTTCTCCTGTGTATTTCTTAGCCCTTGTACACAAGATCGGAGATTCCGATGACCAAATCCGTCGGATTTTGTCCGTCGGATTTTGTCTGACGGATTTTGTCTGAAACTATTGTATACACACGGTCGGATGAAGTTGTCAGAAAATCCCATCATTCAGAACGTGATGACGTTATTTCGTTACGACGGGACTATGTTCAGGCTAGTAGCCAATAGCTTTGATGTAGGAATTTGATCTGAGCATGCCTGGCACTTTGTCTGATCGGAATTCTCTACACATGATCGGAGTATGTCCGATCGGAGCATTTTGTCAGAAAATATTTCCGGCAAGTTGGAAAAATTTGGTCCGACGGATATTCAGACATAAACAGTCCGATGCATACCACACACAGTCGGAATATCCGACAAAACGCTCCGATCGGACACATTCCGACGGAATCTCTGATCGTGTGTCCAGTCATCCAGAAAAGTCCCCTCATGACTTCAGCATGCTAAATCATGCTGAGGTGAGGAACAGCCAATCCTTGCAGAGCAGCAGAAGAAAGGAGTGGGGGGGGAATTAAAAAAATAATGCATGTCTCTTAGGCTAGTGCACAAGATATGTAAATCACCTGTCACTCACAGCAAGGGGGAGGATTTGACAATGTTTTTCTCTGTCAAGATGTATCTCACTGAACAATAAAAGAGGATTGCTCAGAGCTGGATTAACTCTTTGTGGCAAGACTGGGCTCAAATGATAGGAAATTGTATACTCTACATTATGACATCAAAATAAATAAATAAATACATTTCGGGTTTACATCCACTTTAACACGAACATGAACTTTAAGGGCATCCCTTTCTTAGGCCCTAGGGTTCAATACTGAGTTGGCCCACTGAGCTACAACTCTTCTAGGAAGGCTGTCCACAAGGTTTAGGAGTGTGAGGATAAAACACACAGGTGCCACTCTAAGTGCAGTATAACAGTAAATTTAATGCACAAAATGGATATAAGTACTCACAAGAGTAGGAAAATAAAGGCATTTTAATCACAAATTGTTGAGTGTCTGAGAAGGGGGTGCATCTGTGGAGCTGCTTGCTGGTGAATCAGAGCTAGTTGCACTGGTGGTCGCCGGCGCTTCCTGGATCTGGAACACACAGGGAGCTGATGGATGGCATCACTTCCAGATTGTGAAGAACCAATAGGCGACCCAAAACCAATTGGCTTAGGTAGAAGAGGGAAAAAAAGAATCCTGCGATCGTCACAGATTTACATGCTAATACTTGGTAGTGCTCTGTAAATAAATATGGTAGTTCCAGTATACACATCTCATTGGGGATTATTTGTTTCAGTTACTACCCATAGTTCATATATAGTAATAACCTATCTAGTATGATTGTGAAGTCACTTATACAGATCGTGAAGCTACCCTGTAATCACTTGCCATCAAAGGAGATCTCTGTACATCCTTTAGTTGCAGTGGTTATACTGCAATGAAGCCTGCAGCATCATCCTGGTATCTTTTTTTTTTGGCTGGCAATTCTTTTTTTTGTAAAAGCAATCCCAGTGGCAAATTAGCCACTGGATCACCTTTACAGGTGGTGGGAGGAGATCTGCATGCCACCTTCTGCTGCTTTCCCTGGCTTGCTTGTCCCACCGGGAAACCTGGCATTGCAGCCTCCATAGAGATCATCTATGTTCTAAGAAACTGGAAGCGACAAGTATTTTGTTACTTCCAGTTTTGTGTTTACTTGCCGGTGCTAGCCAGTAAAGCAGCTGATCAGACTGATCTGTGTCTGCTCAGCTGCTTTGGAACCCAGATTTCTCCATAAGGAGGACCTGTCACATCTCATGCTCTCGTAAGGGATGTTGTTTTCATTTTCCTCTGATCCTCTGTCTGGACAGTGCTGATTGGCCTTTGTGCTGATCACTGATTTGTTCTATAAGAAGATTGGTTGGAGTCAGTTAAAGAAGAGGAAGATCAGATAGACAGGACCATGCAGTCTTTACACACAATGCAGAGGATTAACCCCTTAAGGCCCTTTCACGCTGAATACGTGGGGGGCATCAGCAGTAAAGCGCCGCTAGTTTTAGCAACGCTTTACCGTCATTTTGGAGGTGCTTTTCGGCGGTTAAGGGAGGAGCTTTTAACCTCTGCTAGTGACCGAATAAAGGGTTAAAAGTGCCCACAAAGCGCTGCTGCTGAGTTGTTTTGGTGGCATTGCCCATTGATTTCAATGGGCATTGGTGCTTTGGGGCGCTAAGGTGCCTCAAAGAAGCTGCTTGCAGGACTTTTTTTGACATCCTTCCAGCGCAGCGCCCCAGTGTGAAAGCACTCAGACTGGGATTGCAGATGAGTCCTTTTTCAGGTGCTTTACAGGAGCTATTCTTAGTGCTAAAGTACCTGAAAAATGCCTCCAGTGTGAAAGGGGTCTTAGGTTTCACAGTTAGTATAACAAGCATACTTTACTGCATATACACACACAGATTTTACCATTATGGGTTTAGTAACACTTCAAGAAAGTTGTAGCTCAGTTGTAAATGTCAATATAAATAAATAAAATGTCCATTTTACCAACTTCACCCCTACTCCCGGGGCTCAAGTCCTGCGGGAATGCATGGAACAGAGTTCCTGTTCTTTTTCCACAAAAGGAACTCAGTTCCTGTTAGCAGCCGTGTCCTGCAAGACTTTGAAGTATGCGAGCTGTGTGGCAGGTGCTACACCAGCAGCCGCTGACACAGCTTGCAATAGTAGCTGCCACACACCTGACCAGGTGTGCCAGTAGGGGGCCCCATGACAGCTTCCGCTTCGATCTACCTGTCAATCACAGCTAGCTGATGGGTAGATCAGGTCCCTGCTGCTAAGAGATTGTATTTAGTCAGACCTCTCGTGATGTGCTCCATTGCGCCGGCCGCTCCTGATTTTCTGTCTCCTCATCCCCCCCCCCCCCCAGTCTCCTGCATACTTGCTCTGTGTGTCCTGCTGAATCTCCCCGTCCTCTATCTTCAGTGTCATATGATGAGAGAACCCAGAGGAGGAGCACAGCTATTCTGCTCACAGGACATGCAGGGAGAGAGGTGAGCTGAGGGAGGAACATCAGTTTGGGGTGGTAAGCTGAGCACAATACCTGGCAAAGTTTAATGCCAGGTGGGAAGTTTATGTGGAAATATGTAAAGGGTTGGAATAGAAGTGAGTGTGTGTTGGAGCCCTGCAGAGTCTGCAGCCCCCCAAGCTAACATACATCTCCTAAGCAGGAACACATCACTATCTCCCCAAGCATTCTGTCCAGATAATGTGCAGTTAATTTATGACCTTTCAGTTTAACCCTGTGTTATCCAAACTCTGTTCAATAAAAAGTGAAAACTCACCACATAAACACTCTTTATAAAAAATAAAATTCCCCAATAAAGATCAGAACATGATGTTCACATTTGCATGGAAGCTCAATTGAATGAATGCTAATTATGCAGAGAATAACCGTATTTATGTTTATTGAGGATCTTTTTTTTATCTACTAGGTTATGCTTCATACACACGGTTTATGTACGGTTAGGCTTCATACACACAATAAGAAAATTGGATGAAAAATACCACTTTTGAAGCGTTCGTGCATATGAGCGTATAATTATTTTTTTTGGTGGGGGAGTGGATCTTGGGTGGGAGTTTCCACACTTTTTTCCCCAGGACTTGAACCCTGCCTACTCCTCAATTAATACATCTGATCAGTGGGATATATATGAAAAATAGTCAAAGGATAAGAATCATAAGGACATTCACCCCAAATACAATCTACATGCCACAGCAAATGCCCCAAATACATCCTACATGCACCCCAAACACACTCCAGACCCCACAGCATGCACCACAAATATTGCTTGCACACTGTACCATGCACCCAAAATATATTGTACACGATAAAGACACCTGCACATTTCATCATGTACCCCTATTTCACTCGGAACAGGAATTAATGGGAAAACTAAACAGGGACACAGATAAAATCGAAAACACATTTTTAGTAAGAGGAAGGGTTAGAACTTTAGAGAATGTTTTTATTACAGCCCTGTCTTAATGTACTACTGACCTCCAGTCGCCATTTCATGCTTGAGCTTCAAAGACACAGGAAGTGAAGGAAAATCTCCTCAATGGGAAGGGAGACGTACAGTAAATAAAAACTTGACAGAAATGTTACCTCTTCCTCACGCTCTTTAAAACTAAATCAAAGTTGTTAATGTATTGATCATGTACACATGGGTCTGATATAAAGCTATAGATATACAGTATATGTCTGATATGGGTATTTTTTAATTTAAATAGAATTATAATGTTTTAGCACCTGCAGTGTTTACAGTACTTTAAATTTCCAGAAGAAATGCTGCTTGATCTCCAGTATAACATAGCCCTTTCCTCATAACAGCAGAGAAAGTATATAGTAATATAATTATGTGAAGTTAATTAGAAATAAATCCCAAGAGTTAGTATTTAAGATTATATTTGTAACAAGCAACCAACTGTGACGAGTGGCATGGAGCATCCCAATTCACAGATGAATAATTTGGAGCCACACTGTAACCACTCCTTGTGGATTTTCGATATAAACAAGTTTTTGCTTGTCTGTGTTGCCTTGCAGATTTTCACTTTTAAGAGGGTAGTTTATGGTGTATGTATACAGTTTGAATGTGCAGTAGTGCAATTCAGTATTTTCATCAACAGGGATCACAAAATAAATTGTTGCTGGTAACCACTTTAGTAGCAGACACTTTAAACTCCTTCCTACTCAGGCCAATTTTCAGATTTTAGCTCTGTCACACTTTGAATGACAATTACTCTGTCATGCAACACTGTACCCAAATTTAATTTTTATAATTGTTTGTAGATACTAAGATTGGGTTGATCAGACTCAAGCGGTAGGTGCGTTTTCAGTGAGTACGTCCAAAACTGTATTTTTAAGGACCTGGTAGCCCACTTTTATTTAAAAGCAAAGAAAAGTTCACAAAGACATCAATAGCTCATGCAGGAGGGTTCCACCATTCCTGTATCTTGCACACTGAATACTTTAGCCTCCTGGCTTACATTCTTTCCGTATGGCTGATTCAGACCTTTAGCTTAGGCCTTAGGTCTGCTCTTTAGAACAAAAGAGTCATCATGTTTATCTATGTTTTTTGCTCCTCTCTAGTGATGGACGAACTTCTGACGGGACGTTTCGCGAACGCGGACCGCCAACGCGGCCGATAGTTTGCGAACCGGAACGTTCGCGGTGGGCCCTATTGACTTCAATGGGAGGCGAACTTCGCAAACCTACAGGTCAAATTTTCAACCACAAAATAATTAATAGCTGTGCAAACATAGTCCCACCACATGGCCAATGACATAACACATGTATGAGGTGAATCTGGGATCGACAACTACAAGCATTCTTTTTTTATATGGGAAATTGTTGTGACAATTCAGGACTGTGGAGCGCATGAAGGCAATGGAGGAGAGGGAAGGTCAGGGTAGGCAAAGAGGGTGCAGAAGATGATCACCAGCAGCGTGACATACAGCAATGACACCTGCACCGTGATAGAGTCATCTAACAACAGCACCGTGATAGAGAGCACTGACATCAGCAGCGTGACATAAAGCACTAACACCAGCACCGTGACATACAGCACTGACAGCAGCACCGTGATAGAGAGCACTGACATCAGCAGCGTGACATAAAGCACTAACACCAGCACCGTGATATACAGCACTGACAGCAGCACCGTGATAGAGAGTACTGACATCAGCACCGTGATATACAGCACTGACACCTGCACCGTAAGCAGCCCCAGGAGGAAGTCAGCATAGCACAGGGATGGTGGGAGCCCCTCATAATGAGCATAACACAGGGATGGTGGGAGCCCCTCATAATGAGCATAGCACAGGGATGGTGGGAGCCCCTCATAATGAGCATAGCACAGGCATGGTGGGAGCCCCTCATAATAAGCAGCCCCAGGAGGATGTCAGCATAGCACAGGGATGGTGGGAGCCCCTCATAATAAGCAGCCCCAGGAGGAAGTCAGCACAGCACAGGGATGGTGGGAGCCCCTCATAATGAGCATAGCACAGGGATGGTGGGAGCACCTCAAAATATGCACAGCAGAGGTACAGCCCCAGGAGGAAGTCAGCACAGCACAGGGATGGTGGGAGCCCCTCATAATATGCACAGCAGAGGTACAGCCCCAGGAGGATGTCAGCACAGCACAGGGATGGTGGGAGCCCCTCATAATAAGCAGCCCCAGTAGAAATATGACACCGCTCAACCTCTTCAAAGAGGAGGGTACGGGCATATAGTACGGTGTGCTTTTTTTGGACAAGGAAGTGAGCCAAATGAAGAAAGAAGGTCTCTGTGCTCGATAAAAAAAATTGTTTATAGACATATACATGGTCTACTGGTCCCATGTGTTGAATTCCTCCGAGATCCATGCCTCATTCATTTTTAGAAATGTGAGGTAGTTAACACTGTCGTGAGCTAGGCGAGTACGCTTTTCGGTCACGATCCCCCCTGCTGCGCTGAACGTCCTTTCGGACAGGACACTGGACGAGGGGCAAGCCAACAGTTCGATTGCAAATTGAGCAAGCTCTGGCCAGAGGTCAAGCCTGCCCACCCAGTAGTCCAGGGGTTCATCACTCCTCAGAGCGTCCACATCGGCCGTTAACCCGATGTAGTCGGACACCTGACGGTCTAGGCGTTCCTTGATGCTGGATCCGGATGACACCTGTCGATGGGTCAGCTGAAAGAATGACCTCATATCCGAAGTCACCAACACATCTTCAAACCGGCCTCTTCTTGCAGGCGCTGTTGGATTGGTACCCGCAACTCCTTCTCTGAGAGTGGGAATTGCTCCTCTGCCAGCGCACGCAAAAGCAGAATGCAGCATTTCCTGCAAGGCCTGGAAGTGCTCCATTCTGCCAGCCCTCTGTGACGGCGGTAACATTTCCGCCATTTTATGTTTGTACCGGGGGTCTAACTACGTTGCCACCCAGTACTGGTCCTTGACCCTTATGCTTTTTATACGGGGGTCCCTATTAAAACACTGCAGCATAAAGGCCCCCATTTGCCCTAAAGTGGAAGCGGTGTGGTGGCCTGGCTCCTGCTCATCATCCAGGATAATGTCGTCCTCTTCATTCTCCTCTCCCCATCCACGCACAACAGGGATCCCAGAAAGGTTTAAAGCATGCTATTCTTGCTCCTCTTCATCCGCCCCGGCACCATCCTCCTCTGACTCCTCTTCAGACTCCTGTTGTTCACTTGTCTAAGATAGAGTAGCCCCCCCTGGGAATTCATCCAGCATTGCGACTTCCTCATCTTCCCGCTCCTGCTCCTCCACACGCTTGATCAATGACACGACGCAATGCACGCTCCATAAAGAAGGCATAAGGTACCATGTCACTGATGGCACCATGGCTGCGACTGACCAGTTTGGTGATCTCCTCAAATGGGCGCAGAAGTCTGCATGCGTCGCGCATGAGCAGCCACTGGTGCGGTGAAAAGAACCCCAGCTCCCCAGAACCTGTTCTGCCGCATAGTTCATACAGGTAGACGTTAACTGCATGTTTCTGCTGGAGCAGCCTATCAAGCATATAGAAGGTTGAGTTCCATCACGTCGGGCAATGGCAAATAAGACGTCTGACCGGCAGATTGTGTCGCCGCTGAATGTCAGCAAGGCGAGCCATGGCCGTGTAAGATCTTCTGAAATGGGCCGAGATGTTCCTTGCCTGCCGCAAGATGTCCTGGACCCCAGGGTATTTGACAAGGAATCGCTGCACGACCAAGTTTAAGACGTGTGCCATGCATGGCACGTGCGTGATTTTGCCCCGTTTCAATGCGCTAAGCAGATTGGCACCGTTGTCACACACCACTTTACCAACTGTCAAATTGAGCGGTGTTAGCCACTGATCTGCCTGTGAATGCAAAGCTGAAAGGAGTGCCGGGCCAGGGTGGCTCTTGGCTTCCAGGCACAATAGACGCAGCACGGCAGGGAAACGTCTCACCTGGCATGTCGAATAGGTTCTGGGGAGCTTGGGCGGCGCAGCGGAAGAGACGCTAGCAGCGGAAAAGGAGGAGTCAGCCGAGGAGGAGAGGGAGGAGGATGGAGTAGGAGGAGGAGGAGAAGAAGAGTCAGGCCTGCATGCAATCCGTGGCGGTAAAACCAAATCTACACGGGTGCCACGGGTTACATGCTTGACGGCCATCAGAAGGTTCACCCAGTGGGCAGTAAAAGTGATATACCTTCCCTGCCGTGTTTGCTAGACCACGTGTCTGTGGTCAGATGTATCTTGGCACCGACACTGTGTGCCAGAGATACATTCACTTGCCGCTGAACATGGCCATATAGCTCTGGGATGCCCTTCTCTGAGAAATACTTCCTTCCTGGGACCTTCCATTGTGGTGTTCCAATGGCCACAAATTTGCGAAAGACCTCCGAGTCCACCAGTTTATATGGCAGTAGTTGGCGGGCTATGAGTTCTGACAAGCCAGCCGTCAACCGCTGGGCAAGAGGGTTATCCGGCGTCATCATTTTTTTACGCTCAAACATTAGGCCCACGGAAGCCTGCCTTTTTGCAGAAAAAAGTGAGCTTGGCGTGATGGAAGGTGGAGTGGAGGACAATTGTGAGGAGAGAGGAGAAGGAGAAGTAGAAGACGAGGCTGGATGGTGAGAGCCTGGAGTGTGGCTTTGTGTGTTCCGTTGCTCCCACTGGACTCGGTGATGGCTGCTCATGTGCCTTCTTAAGGCGGTCGTCCCTAGGTGAGTGTTGGACTTACTGCGACTAATGCGTTGACTGCAAAGATTGCAGATGGCAACGCTATTGTCAGCAGCGGACACGTTAAAAAAAAGCCCACACTGCGGAGCCATGTGCCGGTGTCCTGGGAGCGCCAGATGTGACCGTACATGGTCGATGACTCGCTCCTGATACATTTGCAGTCTGCTTTGTCCCTCCTGTGCAATGTAAGTTATTCCTGCTTCTCCTCCCTATCTGCTGGTCCATATCTCCCTCTGAACTCCCCTCCTCTTTCTCTCTTGTGGGCACCCACGTGACATCACTATACACGTCATCATCGACGTCGCCTTCCCCACCGCTATAAGTAGAGATCTCGGAGTAGGCAGTAACACCGGGGACCAACCTCCTCCTTGGGCTGATCTGGGTACTGTCGTCAGACTGCTGAGTAGCGGTTGTTGCTACCTCCTCTTCCTAATCCAATACTAAGAGTGGCTGCGCATCAGAAATGTCTTGATATGGATTGGAAAATAATTCCTGTGACTCAAGCGGAAGGCATGTGGTGGTAGTGGTGGTTGTGGTGTTGTTGGTGGTAGTGTCTTTGGGGGTGCACATAGCAGAGAGTGAAGAAGAGGGTGCAGATCGAGAGGATGAGGAGTGTGCAGAAGAGTAAGGCTGAGTGAGCCACTCAACCAAGTCTGGTGCGTCCTTTAAAGTAATTGAACGCACCTTCTGCAACTTCCCACTTTGGCTCAAGCCTATTGCTCCTGCCCTACCCCTACCTCCCCTGCAGAAGGGCCTGCCTCTTCCTCTGCCTGTCATTTTTTAAATGGCCCTGTGACAAAACTCTCAGTCCCTATACCGATGAAGGACTGCTGCAGTATAGGGCAGCGGTCAGCAGTAGTGCACCTCAACCCTATGTATTGTGGACCTATACCAGTCCTTATAGAATAGCAGACTGTACCTCACTCAACCCTATGTACTGTAGTACCCTATACCTTACCAGTCCTTATAAGGACCTTTGTGGAACAAGTAGGTTGTGTGTGAGTGATTAGCAGACTGTACGTCAGTCCCTATACCGATGAAGGACTGCTGCAGTATAGGGCAGCGGTCAGCAGTAGTGCACCTCAACCCTATGTATTGTGGACCTATACCAGTCCTTATAGAATAGCAGACTGTACCTCACTCAACCCTATGTACTATAGCACCCTACACCAGGTTATTACCAGTCCTTATAAGGAGCTTTGTGGAACAAGTAGGTTGTGAATGATTAGCAGACTGCAGCAGAAGGGCAGCAGTCAAGTATAATATTCTTTCTATATTTGGAAGAAAGAATATTATACGTGTACAAGTCTATTACCATACCACTGATACCAGTCCTGAAAAGAACCTTTGTGGACCTAATATAGTAACAGCTACTGATTAAACTGACCCTCACTGCCTCACACACTGCTCCCTGCCTGTCCCTATATAAACTGACAAAACAGAGGCTACTGGAACAATAACTGGAAAAGCACTTTTGTGGACCTGATAGTAACAGCTAATGACTAAACTGACTGTCCCTACAGCAGACACACCGTCCTGTCCCTTTCTCTAAACTGACAAAAGACACTCAGGCTGCTGCAACAATCAGTAGCACAGCAAACCTATATCCTGAACTACACCTAACACCTATACCAGTCCTGAAAATAACTTTTGTGTACCAAATAGCTAGCGATTTGGGTCACTGCAATCTCTCCCTGCTCCACACAGCAACCTCTCCCTATAGTGACAGAAGAAAGAATGTAAAATGGCCGCCGGATCGGGTCTATTTATAAGTTAGGGGGAATGTCCAAGTGTCCATGTGCTGTAATGTCTCAATTGGCTGTCCTGTACCCCATGATGGATGTGTCATCATAGGTCAACGTTTTTTTACACAGTAAACACGGAAGTCCGCCGGGCGAACGGCGCCAATAGCCTGCCGAACGGGCAGATCGCGAACAGCCGAAATTCGCCACGAAACGACCGCCGGGTGAACCGTTCGGCCATCACTACTCCTCTCCTCAATGCAGCAACGGTGCTCCCCATGGTCCTACCACAAGGTCCTACCAATATAAAGGAGACCTCACAGACAACTGAGACACACAACAAACTCTGAGGAGCAATTATGAAATGCTTTGATGTCATACACTTGCCTTTCGCTAAAAAACTATTTCTGACCATGTTGGATGTACTGGCACTGATAAATCCTTTTGAGAGAAAAGAAAGGAGCAATTATGAAATGCTTTCATGTCATACACTTTGCCTTTTGCTAAAAAACTGTTTCTGACCATGCTGGATGTACTGGCATTTATAAAAATCCTTTTGAGAGAAAAGAAAAAAAATAAAAGAAAAAAAAATAATACTACAGACAGATGCATATTGAAAACCTAGAACCTGCTCTCTCAAAAAAATATTTTCACTTCAAAACCATAATTTTGGCATACTGGAATCAAGCTACCCTCTCACCACCATCATAAATTCAAGTTTAAAATCACTCTATAATGGTACTTCTATAAGTACAATGATGTATAAGTTTACACATGTGAAAATAAAAGCGATATACTCCACTACAATCAAAGTATACATGTAAAACTAATAAAAAAAAATAAAAAATAAATAAATAATGAATTAATAAATGATATGAACAAGTGAAATAAATAAGTCCTAATAAAAATCATGTGTTCTTGCTCTTTTTGGGCAGAACCAGGACACACGCTACTGACTTGCTTATTGTCAAATGTAAGTGCGTAGACCTAATAAATCCTTTGTATCATACGATTTTTGCGCTATAGACAGTCTTTCTTTTCACCCATGATGCCATCCAATCTGGTAAGCCCCCCCCCCCCCCCCATCTGTTGCACTAGGGTGGTGTGTGTGTGTTGTGCTGTCTTCTTTACAACCTGAAGGCTTCTGGGACACACATTTATCTCTCCACTATTTATTACCAATAAATAGACAATTTGTAAGCGAAACCAGCATTGTAAGAATTTTGAGGAATATTTCTTATGGCAATGTATAGGCTTTATATAAGGGAGTAGCAGCCGGACATAGCCATGTATGGTATATTGCTTCTAAAACATTGATGTTATCTCTTGGGTGTAGAAGCAGGTGCGATCTTTCTTTAACTCTTTGCAGTTCAGTTCCACGGTAAGGGAGGGGTGAGCTTTGCAGATATCTACTGAATATGTTTTAAGGCTGATAAGAAGAAGCTGAAATATGTACTTATATATGAGGAATGTACTTATATATTGAAATAGGCATTTCATCATGATATTTTAATCATATCCCCCCTTGAAAGTGTCTATTTCAATCTGTCCCTTATACTAAAATTCCTACTCACCTGGCCCATTCTTCTTCAGAAACTCTTTTGGGCTGTATATAGAGAAGAGCAGTGACAAACTCACTACAGTTTACAACTACAACCCTGCATTTCGGGGATTCCATGATTCCTTCAACTTCTGTGGCTCCTTTCTTGATCCACACTTCTTCTTCTTCTTTGTTAGCTGCCCCCTGTTGTTTCTTGAGGTGGGTCCTGTCCAGAGGAGAGTTTTGTAGAATCATGGTGGTTTGTGCAGTTTCTTCAGGGGTATCCCCTGGATCATCCAGGATGGGTGCATTCACTCTGCTGACCACGTCTCATGTTCCATTTGCAGCTTGTTTTGCAGTGGTATCTGCCAGGGGATTGCCCCATGCTTCTTGGGATACCAACTTGCTGTGTGCCTTCACCTTAAGTATAGCCATTTGTGCTGGGAGGAGTAAGGCCGCGTACACACGGGCGGACTGTTGGCTCAACTTTGTCCGCTGAACAGTGTTTCAGCGGACAGTCCGCTCGTGTGTGGGGCTTCAGCGGACAGTTTCAGCGGACAGTTTGACGAACAAAGTTTTTCGGAAATTCCGAAAAACTGTCCGCTGAAACCTGGTTTGAGCGAACAGTCCGCCGGTGTGTAGGCTACTTTCGAAATGAGCAAACTATTCCCGCTCGGAGGGAAGTCTGCTCATTTCGAGTGCGTGTGCAGGTAGGCGGGGCCCGCGACGGAGACGTCGCGGGCTCCGCCGCCTGGAATGGACTTAAAGGGGAACCCCAACGCCGAAAAAAATCGGCGTGGGGGTCCCCCCAAAGTCCACAACAGACCCTTGTCTGAGCACGCTACCCGGCCGGCCAGGAAAGGGGGGCGAGCGAGCGCGCCCCCCCTCCTGAGCCGTACCAGGCCGCGTGCCCTCAACATGGGGGGTGCCTTGGGGAAGGGGGGCCGCGCGGCCCCCCCACCCCAAAGCACCTTGTCCCCATGTTGATGAGGACAAGGGCCTCTTCCCGACAACCCTGGCCATTAAGTGGCCGCACAGCGCGGCTCTGGCATTCCGGCCGGAGAGAGCGACGTGTCAACATCTCCTGGAGAAGAACAAGAAGAACAAGAAGAAGAACAAGAACGGAAGGCGGCGGCGACAGCGGCGGCAGAAGAACCGAAGAGGGGGACAAGACCCCCGAAGTCGGGAGAAGAGGCCGGCGGCGGGGAGGAAGAAAGCCGGACTCCTCCGCTAGCAAAAGAGCTACGAGAAGATAGCGGAGGAGTCCGGCGAGAAGACCCCCGAAGACGGAAGACCCCCGGAGCTGTGCAATAAAATATTTTATCTCGTGTGTTGTGTTTTTTTTTGGGTACTTTTATTTTACAGGTGAATGGGTAGGGGTACATTGTACCCCATACTCATTCACATAGGGTGGGGGGCCGGTATCCGGGGGCCCCCTTATTAAAGGGGGCTCCCGGATTCCGATAAGCCCCCCGCCCGCAGACCCCGACAACCAACGGCCAGGGTTGTCGGGAAGAGGCCCTTGTCCTCATCAACATGGGGACAAGGTGCTTTGGGGTGGGGGGGCCGCGCGGCCCCCCTTCCCCAAGGCACCCCCCATGTTGAGGGCACGCGGCCTGGTACGGCTCAGGAGGGGGGGCACGCTCGCTCGCCCCCCTTTCCTGGCCGGCCGGGTAGCGTGCTCGGACAAGGGTCTGTTGTGGACTTTGGGGGGACCCCCACGCCGATTTTTTTCGGCGTTGGGGTTCCCCTTTAAGTCCATTCCAGGCGGTGGAGCCCGCGATGTCTCCGTCGCGGGCCCCGCCTACCTGCACACGCGCTCGAAATGAGCGGACTGTTGCCTCGTGTGTGGGCGAGTCCGCTCATTTCAAAAGTTGCGCGGACTTAGTACGACGAACAAAGTTTGCCATATTTGTCCGCTCAAAAAGTGCCGTGTGTGGGCGTGTTCGTTCATTCAAAAGTTTGAGCGGACTGTTTGACTAACTTAGTTTCGGCAGACAGTCCCCGCGTGTGTACGCCGCCTCAGGCATCCAGTAAGTCCTTGATAGCTGAACCATGTTTTACAGGTGTACCTGCTGCTGTTAGGAACCCTCTGGTTTTCCAGATGATAACAAAATCGCAGGCAACGCCAAGAGCATATCTTGAATCTGTATAAATGTTGGCTCTTTTTCCTTCTGCCAATTTGCATGCCATAGTTAGGGCCTGGAGTTCTGCTTCCTGGGCAGACATGGAGGAGGGTAATGCTGAAGCCTGAAGAACTGTATCTTCAGTGGTGACTGCGTATCCTGTGTGGTACCGTCCAGCATTCTCTGCATACCTGGAACCATCCACAAAAATTGTCAAGTCAGGATTTTCAAGGGTTGTTTCACTGACTGTCGGTAAGTGTGTTGTTTACATTTTCATCACCTCAAAACAATCATGAGCAGTGAGATGAGAATCATTCTCCAAAGAGGTTCCCACCTCCAGAAGAGGAAGCGGAATGGAAAAATACCAGACCTTGGTTCCAGTCCAAAACATCTGGCCCCATGTTGGGCGCCAGATGTTTTGGCCCAGAAACAAGGTCCCGTATTTTCATATCTGCCCCTGGTCAAATTGATAAATTGTTAATGTCTCTTGGGTGTAGAAGCAGGTACGTTCCTTCTTTAACTTGTTGCAGTTCAGTTCCATGGTAAGGGAGGGGTGAGCTTTGCAGATATCAACTGAATATGTTTAAGGCTGAAAAGCAGAATCTGAAATATGTAGTTATATATGAGGCATGTACTTATATATTGAAATAGACATTTCATCATGATAGTCTAATTATATCCATCACAGCAGCACTACTGGGGACTTACATGGGGGAGACTGTTCTCCCTGAAGACAATATTGTGCCAAGTCTCCATCCCTTCTCTGGGAGAGCTCCTGCAGAGTCAGCGGGGTGGGCTGGTGTGAGTCAGTCTGGAGGACTATGAAGGATTTTGACAGATACCGCTCCCACTTCATCTCCAACCTTCTAGGCGATCGGAGCAGAAGATCTCCTCCTGACCTCTCTGCAGTCTTCTGGGACACGTGAGAGGTCCCAGAAGACTGCATCCACCGTTCACGATGCGCATTGCTGTTCATACTTGCACAGTGGGCACCCGGCTGTGAAGCTGTCACAGCCAGGTGCCCATAGTGAAGATGCTGGTGCCAAGGAAAGAAGACAGCGGGTGAAACCGACTAGGGTGAGCACACCGCTGGATTGTGGGACATGTGAGTGGCTGTTTTTTAAAAGTCAGCAGCTTCAGTTTTGGGAGATGTTGACTTTTATTTTTTTTCACAGGAGACTGGAACTGTACTTTAATGTTATAGACACGAAACATGAAAATGAACATAGAGATGGGAAAATATACATAGAACTTGCAAATGATTATAGCAGATTTTATTTTGAGGATGTTTTTCCTTTAGAGTGTCTTACTAAATCTTCGTTTTATTGGAATATATTACTAAAATGTTTTCTATTGCTCATGTTTAAATGTAATATGCTTAATTAGTTTTATTAAAATAATCTAAAATAAACACTCTGAAAGCTTTAGAGTGTGTAGTTAATTTTTGATTTGTAAATTATAATTATATACAATTACCATATCAGAATAAATGTGCATACTGATATTTAGTTGTTTTGTATATGTTTTTCTCTGCTGTTATTCTGATCTAAAGCACTAATTATATGCCAACACTATCACAAACATTACTTCCTGCCCATATTCATGCTTGGCCACAACATTTTTACAACATTTTTACATTAAATTTAGAAATAAAAAAAAGATTTTAGTGATCAATGGTTAAATATTAATATTTTCTTGTTGTTGTGCTGTTTAGGTTTAGGATGGCATTATCTTGATAAAATATATTTATTGCATGCAGCTTAAAACGCCGCAATAAAATCTTTGTATATTAAAGGAAAGGTACCTTCGAAATTTAATAAATATACTTTCCATAAAAATTAATTTGGCTGTAATTAAAATTACTAATTGAACTCTCAAAGTAATTTTCGCTGCATGTTTTAATCTCTTGAATTATTATTTTTTTCTGTACAAATCCTCCTGATGTCCTTGGTGTAATTATAATGGTATTGGAGTTAAAAGTATTTAAGAAATGAACTCTGCAAAATTTCATAAAAAGCTGAATAGTTTCACAAAACAAGCATACTGTATACAATATGTGAAAATTTCCATTAATGAAATGCATTTACCTCTACCCAGTAAAATGGGAGTTAATCCAACAGCATGGAACTGAGGTAACAAGCGTTAAGTCATAAGCACATTTCACAATATTTAAGGGTTCAAAAAATACAAAAATACATAGGAAAAAAAATAAAATATATATAATCCAGGGTATAATCGGATAAGAATGTTACTACATAATACAGAAATATTTCCATAGACAACTGAAAATAACTGAAACTGCAATTAACATGTATAAACCCACAACATAAAAATCCCTTTAAACAGTCCCTTTCTAAAGTGACATTTATCATACCAAGATTTTGATCACACATGTCTAATAATAATCTAATGAGTGTGGCGGACTCCTTTTACTGTGCTAGTGTCAGCACTCCATATCTATGCAGTTCTAAAGCCATGCAGATGCTGCTAGCACTAACTGGACATTCCCCTTTCACTGACAAGCAGTTGTGGGAGTTATAGGTTTTGGGAGGTACAGATAGGGCAGTCACATGACCACTGAATTATAATCAGATGTTTGTAATTTTTCAGAGTTTCCTGCTAAAATAAATTGTGCAGTTTGATTTGTAGTGGTTGCAATTACAGACAAGGGGGGTTATTTACAAAGGGAAAATCCCCTTTGCACTATAAGTGCACTTGGAAGTGCAGTCACTGTAGATCCAAGGGGGGACATACAAAGAAAATAAAAAACAGCATTTTAGCTTGCACATGATTGAATGATAAAATCAGCAGAGCTTCCCCTCATTTCAGAGCTTCTCCTCAGATTTACAGTGACTGCACTTCAAAATGCACTCTCAGTGCACTTGTAGTGCAAAGTGGATTTGCCTTTTGTAAATAACCCCCCCATGTTTTGGCAAGTCTTGGCTTCACATCTACTTTATATTGTACTTACAGCTAAGGAAAGGTGGGTTCGGATAGAAGCTTGGGCAATTTGTTTGAACTCCATATAGTAGTATAGAAGTCTCCCATTATCAATATTTGACAGCTTACTTCATCTGGAATGGTTGGTAAGGAAGCAGTAGGCCCCATTCACTTGGTGGTCTGGAATCCTCAGCCATGACAGTCCCCCTTCTGCTATAAGCTTATGGCCACTTCAGTGACTATAACGTATAGAAAAACTGTTCCACAAATTCTGCTGAATAAAAGAATGATTGCAGCTATTCACCTAAAATTTGACCTCTCCCTGCCGCTGCTGCTCTGCCCTATCTCCACTCCCCAATCCCACACCACTCTGCCTGTCACTGCAAGCTCTCTAAGTGCCCCTGTCACTCTTTTCTGCCCCCATGCTCCTATCCCCTTGCAGCATTGATCCCTCTGTGGCCCCAGGGGAGCTGTAGGGGATCAAATTCTGTAAACTGGTCTTCCCCTGTTACTTCACATCCCTAATGCTGGAACGCCTCTTCCTGCAGCACTGATCCCCCAGAACCCCTTTCCCACAGCGCTGCTGGCCAGCTTCTCCTCCTCCTGCTGGCTTTTAGTGAAAATATAGTAAAAAATCAGTAGCACTTTCTTTTACTTCTACTGGCCCTACGCTTTCAGAAAATGGTCTGGGGTCTTTTACCAAATTTGGAAGCTGTAATGAAAAATGAGAACCTTCAGGTTTTTAGAGTAAGATGCTTTTTTACAGTTATGCAAACAGAACCTTCAATTTTCCCCATTTTGCAGAGGTTTAAAATGTACACAATGTGTTATTTATTAACTCAGAACAGTTTTAGCCTTTATATTTAGTAAGACTCAAGAATTTTTGTAATTTTTGCTGTGTTTGTGTCTGCTAGTAATGATGTTAGTATATTTTTTAACAAAAATATAGTTTTGATAAACATTTGCGCAAATATCACTGGCCCTAAAAAATCAGTAGCAAATTCTTTTTATTTGACTGGTCCTTTCTTTTTATTCAACTGGTCCTATTCATCAGAAAATGTAGGGTATGAGAGGTCAGTGTATGAGATCATTATAAAAGGCATACATTATCTCAGTTATATTTTGTTTATTGTAATACTGTATGTGAGTTTTTCTCAGCACATAAGGATAAACTGATTCATACTTTAAAACTGATTCTTCAAAATTCCTTTTAAGGATAGTTAGCCTAAATTCTGTTCTACATGTTATTACTAAAGTGATAAACTATATAGTGTCATACAGTATATGAATAATATATAGTTATTGCTTATGCACACACATACTAGATATAAAAACCATAGTTGTAGTCTCAAAAAATATCTAAATATATGTGCAGGTCAGTGTGTGTCTGCATGTGTGTTCTCATGTGTATATACATACTGTATGTGTATAGTAATATCACTTTCCAGCATCAAATCAAAATGAGGAATGCTTTTAACCTGCAAAATAGAGTTGCTTTATTAATATGTGTCTGTTCTTTTATTTGCATCTTGATTAATTGCTGTGTCCTATATTTTTATATTTTGCACCCTCAGATATCTATCATTTATTTTTAAATTAGTTAATTAATCTCTCCTGGAAAGATTTATAAAACTTTAATTCACTTAGACAACACTTTGTCAATCATCACTCTGTTGAAAACAGTCTACTTGTCCATTCTCATTAACATTAATAAAGTGTTATGAAATGAATTTCTAACCAATTTAAATTTGCTATAATTCAATACCTTAAATTGAACATCCGTGTGACTGTCTAGAAATAATACGTTTGGAGAGTAATCCATTTAAATGTATATTACTATGCATAAAAGGTTATGTCTCACTTTCTCTGGAAATTTCTATAGAAAACATAACCGTTTTGAATCTTTAGGACTTCCGTTATTATGACAGTTATTTTGTACCTAATGTAGCCCCACTTTATCTCTAATGCCTTGTACACATGGTCGGACTTTCCGACCACAAAATCCGTCTGATTTTTTCTGATGGATTTTGTCAGAAACTTGTGTTGCATACACACAGTTGCACAAAGTTGTCGGAAAATCCGATCGTTCTGAACGAGGTGACATCAAACACATATGTCTGGACTATAAACAGGCCAGTAGCCAATAGCTTTTGTCTCTTAGTTTATTCTGAGCATGCATGGCACTTTGTCTGTCGGAATTGTCTACACACGATTGGAATTTATGCAATCAGCTTTTGTTGTTGGAAAATTTTAGATCCTGCTCTCAAACTTTGTGCGTCGGAAAATCCAACAGAAAAAGTCCGATAGAGCCCACACACGATCAGATTTTCTGACAACATAATCTGATCTGACTCTTTCCATCGGAATTTCCGACCGTGTGTACAGGGCATAAGAGGTGGATAAGGACCCTCAGACGACTTGGTGGGCTAGCATCTCAAATCTCAGGAAAGAGTCCTTGATTCTTTGTGGGGTGAAGAAAAATATTTTTTTTTTTAGGCAAAATAAACTTAGGAAAGAGGGTTAAGGAATAGGATACCCAAAACGTGTTTATAAGTGACTCCAGGTCTCTCTACTAGCAACAGTCAATACAGAATTAAGAACATTTAACCACTTGCTTACTGGGCACTTAAACCCCCCTCCTTCCCAGACCAATTTTCAGCTTTCAGCGCTGATGCACTTTGAATGACAATTGCGCGGCCATACAACACTGTACCCAAATTAAATTTTTATCATTTTTTTCCCACAAATAGAGCTTTCTTTTGGTGGTATTTAATTACAGCTGGGAGTTTTATTTTTTGCTAAACAAACAAAAAAAGATGCAAAAAAAAAAAAATCATGTTTAATAGTTTGTTATAAAATTTTGCAAACAAGTAATTTTTCTCCTTCATTTAAATGCGCTGATGATGCGGCACTGGTGGGCACTGATAGGCGGCACTGGTGGGCACTGATAGGCTGCACTGGTGGGCACTGATAGGCACAGTTAAGGCGACACTAATAGGCACAGATAAGGTGGCACCGATAGGCACAGATAAGGCAGTATTGATGGGCACAGATAAGGCGGCACTGATGGGCAAAGATGGGCACAGATAAGATGGCACTGATAGGTGGCACTGATGGGTGGCACGGATGTGTGGCACGGATGTGTGGCACTAAGGGGCACTGATAGGTACCACTGATAGATGGGACTGATGGGCACTGATAGGTGGCACTGATAGATGGCTCTAATAAGTGGCACTGCTGGGCACTGATGGGCGGCACTGATGGGCACTGATGGGCACTGGTAGATGACACTGATGGGCACGGATATGTGGCACTGAGGTGCCACACTGTTGTTGAGGCAGATTGTGGGCACTGATAGGTGGCACTGTGGGTGCTGATAGGTGGCACTGTGGGTACTGATGTATGGCACTGTGGGCACTCATGTATGGCACTGTGGGCACTCATGTATGGCACTGATGTATGGCACTATGGGCACTGATGGGCGGCACTGCTGGGTGGCACTTTTTTATATCTGGGTGGTACTGGCAGGGGGCAGGTGGGCACTGATAAGCTGGCCGTGATTGGGACTGATGTCCCGATCTCGGCCGCCGGTGATCGGCTTTTTTTTTCTCTTCTCGCGCTGTCAGCGCGAGGAGGAAAAATAGCCGATTACCGGCTCTATTTTGTCACATGATCAGCTGTCATTGGCTGACAGCTGATCACGTGGTAAGGGGTCGGGATCGACCCCTTGCTCGGATCCGTGATCAGGCGAGTCTAATTGATCAGGGGGCGCGCAGGCCGCTTGTGCACGGGACAACGTCAATAGACGTAGTCCCGGCAAAGCAGGTCCGCGCTGTAGCTGTCATTCAGCTATAGCGTGGATCTCGAGTGGTTAAGCTAAGACCATCAATTTGTACTTTTCACACTGTGAAGCAGCTTCAGCAGGAACATATACTGTAACTTTTCAGTTGAACCTCCATATTTCTTGCAATGTCCACTATAAGCTTTTACCCAGATCCCCAGGACTCTCTTTAGCAGCTATGTTCCTTTCCCTAGTGCTCTATGAAAGGCTTCAGCTTCACTCTTCTTCAGCCAGGAAATGTAAGCTTTTCAGGCCCCATAGGCAGGTCCCTCTTTCAACAACAATCTCCCCATAGCAGCAGGCTTGGGAGGCAAAAGGCCTCCAGCACAATTTCCTCCTCAGGCAAAGACCCACATTTTTAATATACTTCTCCAGCATTAACCACTGGCAATAACCTCCGGGGGAAAAAAAACATATAGAAACATATATTCATACATAAGCAACATTGTATCTTTCTGTGTCATTGAGCCAATATCCAACAGCACACAGAAGCAAACAATAAACTAAATTTAGGGGAAACCCAACAAAAGCAGAATTCTAATAATTCAGAGCTTAGGCTGACTACAGCCTAACTGCAATGCGTTAGGAATATTCCTACTTAGGGCAGGGTCCCTACACTATAAATGTAGCGCTGACTCTCCTGTATATTAATGTATGTTAGCATGTTATAACAGAAGTCTATGGACGTTTCTATGGCTTAGTATTTGGCGCCATCTAGCGGCCAAATACTGGTGCTGAACTTAAATGTTTATTGCTTTGAAGAAAGCACAAAAGACATATACAGGAAGTGACTGTTGTTTTGATCAGAAGGTTGACCCTTTTACCCAGGAGGCTTGATGACCTACCCATGAACACTTTCTCTAGCAGCGCATGCTGGATAGGACATAAAAGGACCCTGAGTGGCCATTTTAGCTCTCTTGGGATTGCATGGCCTGCCTGTGAGGAATGGTGCAGGGGCCTCCCAGAGGAAGTGACCTATTGCCTGTGCCAAGCGCAACCCTGCTCAGTTGTGTGAGTGACCTGAAGTGCCAGTGACTCAGAGATTGTATTGAAAGGATCCAGAGACACTCATTTGAGCATCGGAAGACCAGGTCCACCTGTTGGAATGGGATGGAGTGACAAAGCCGGCTGATGCAGAAGCAAACTGCAAATACCGGACCAAGGTTACCATACCAAGGTTCCGATCCAGGTGGTGAGCGGGTTACTACCCACCATTTTCGAATCCATTGCACCTAGTCAGACTTGTATACAGGCCTCGCTGGGATACTTAGTCCCATGGAGGAGGAATATAGCAACTGATGCTAGGCAGGCATAAGGCCTACTTACTACCACACTTCAAGCACTGTATTGTATTTGCAGAAGCAACATTAGAATCATCCTTAATTCAACTTTAACTGCTTTAACCTTGGATTACAAATTTATAAGGAGTTACCATTGCTAGTGACGATCAGAAGATAAAGGCTGAGTACTTTAAGTGAGATCTCACGCATAGCTATAAAAGTTGGGGGAGCTCCCACACACACACACACATATATATAGTAAAATATATTTTGGTTAAGTACCTTATTGTGTGGAGTATTGCTTTCCCCCAGCTGGTGGAGCCAGTGAATCCTGAGAGGACAATACAGGTATATTGTGATATATTATATTGTACTGTATTGTATTGCACCACAGCTGTGTCAAGGGGACTGAGCCAAGTTAGTAGGGTTTATTAGCAGAGTGCAGGCCCGACTCAAATCAGCAGCTCCTTCGGGGGGTCAGTGATACATAAATGAGCAAAAATGTTTTACCTAGGAGTTTTATAATATTTTTCTTGCACATTTTTCTCATTGTGGAGTCTCATTCTTGTTATATAACCACTTCCCACCCGGCCAATGCACATATACGGCCGGGTGGGAGCCGTCTACTTCTGATAGGACGTTCAGGAACGTCCATCAAAAGGAGCGGGATCGCGCGCGCGCGTGCCCGTGCAGCGGCGCGATCCCAATGCACCCGTGTCACCCGGACACAGCGCATCTCAGATCGGCAGGAGGGCTCTCTGATTGGCCCTCCTGATCACATGACGGCCATGTCCAATCACGGCCGTCATGTGATGTAAACAAACACCCGGTTGCTAGGCAATCGGCTCCTCCTCTCCTCACACAGAAGTCATCGCTGAGGAGAGGAGAGCAGATCGCTGCAGCCGGCTGATGATCAGTGAGTATGAGCTGTTTTTACAGCTTTTTACTCACTGATCATCAGTCTAGTGTAATACACAACACACCACACAGTGTAAACACAGTCCCCACATATGTCCCCATAACACACATGTCCTCAAAACATACATGTCCCCAAATAATAAAAACACATGTCCCTAATAATAAAAACACATGTCCCCCACATATGTCCCACTAAAATCACATGTTCCAATGATTATCTGCACACATATATACGTGATCACCTGCACACATATGTACATGATCATTTGCGTACATATGTCCGTGATCACACAAACCAATTATTATACACTTAACGGAATTTTTTTTACCAAAAACATGTAGCAGAATACATTTTGGCTTAAATTTATGACAAAATTAGATTTTATTGGATTTCTTTTAAAATAGAAAAAAGAAAATATTGTTTTTTTTCCAAATTTCCGCTTTTTTGCACTTATATCGCAAAAAATAAAAAACGGAGTCGTGAATAAATACCACCAAAATAAAGCTCTATTTGTGCGAACAAAATGATAAAAATTTAATTTGGGTACAGTGTAGCATGACCGCGCAATTGTCACTGAAAGCGCTAGAGCGATGAAAGCTGAAAATTGGGCTGGGAAGGAAGGGGGCGAAAGTGCCCTGTATTGAAGTGGATAATCTATGTCATTAAATTAAATGGTTTACATTTTCAAATGAAAATTTAAATTTGTATTATTTAAGAAAAAAATATATATATTTTAAATTCTGCCTTTGTTTATGGCATTTTTAAGCACAATTAGATAGAGAAAAGCAACACAATGAAGTAATCTCAGTGTATAATCTCAACAACATTGAATTATACAAAACTGTATAGGGACACTAACTACATACAATCAAAAAGGTTATGGATTAAAACTTACAGGACAACTGGCAGCAAAAGGATCAACCATAGTCAGTTGAAGTGTGCTTGTAGGCATTAGGGCACTGGTACTGGTAATGTTACATTTTATATAGGTTGAAAATCTATCCTTTCTATCACCTACTTGTGGTCGGAAAGAAATTATGTAATACGGATAGAGCGGAAAATCTTGGTGAATGGTGAAAAGGGAGAGGGACATACAGAAGTGGAGGAGTATCAAAGAAATAGGTGAAAACAAGGGAGAAAAAGCTTTAAAAAACGGTGGGGTCTTTCCAGTGAGAGACATGCACTATAAAGAATGGGAAAGTGGGGCAAGAGATGAAAATGAGGCAAAAGATGCAAGGAGTTGAGGTGTGGATCACCCTGTGCACCTGTCTCTTGTTTAGCATGGGAATGGCAGTTCAGTCAGTATTGAGAATCTCCTGATTTCTTGTCATTGATAAGAATCTTATGCCTGGATTTTAAGATGGCAAGAGACTATTTTGGCAGTGAAATGATGCCATACAGACCATGTTAAGTTGTCATTTGAAACTGCTCTTGCTTCTTCCATCTGGGCTAGGAATATCACCCTACACATATAATCCTTTAGTGTGGGGGGGCACCTTGGATCTCTAGTGGGCAAGAATCAAAAACTTGGGCAGCATTCAGAAGGTCGAAAATGGATGAGAAGTGGAGACAGTATTGTTTGGAGTTGAAAGGTAACCATGCGCCTAAAATCCAAAAAAAAATAGAAAGGTGGACTGCTGTTGATTGTCTTTACAATTCCCCCATATGTGAAAGATGGAGCCGAATTCCCTATTACACCACATACATCTATCCAAAACCTGTGTGAACCAACTGTTGTGTTTATAAAAAATGTTCTGTACCAATGGGATGAGAGTTTATAAGATGCTTCCTGGAGTTTTTCATTAATTGAGCCTGTGCTAACGTGCTCCTAAAGTGTGGTGAGTCTTTGTTAGAGAGATTGCCCAACAGGTTGTATAGTAACGTTATAATGTGGAGAAGTAGACTATCTGAGGTACAAATATTTTTTAAAGGATTATACTTTTTCCTGAAGAGTTACCTAATTATTTCCCCATAAAGGAAGATGTTGCTTGAGATTGAAGAAATATCCAGTTTATCTGCTGCTCTTCAAAAAACTGATAATGTGATCAATGAGCAGTACAATCTACTAAGTTGCCAAGACTGGGGCCCAGGGAGCCATACAAAATATTCCAATCTTAAAAAGAATGGCTCATTCCGGGCTTGAACATTAGATTTGTTTTTGTATGAGGAGAAAGTTTACCATAAATAGGTCATATGGATTAGAAAAGATTTATTCCCCAGGTAGGTTAGAGGGGATAGAACATTTCATGGTGTCAAGCATCGTGTGGGAAAATGTAAGTTTAAGATGGCAGGCTTGAGAAAGTGTACAGTATTTGTAAGTTTCATATACTGAACATTAATAGTAAGTGTCAGGGTGCACATGCCAGCAGACAAGTTCGCACCCCTAGAAGAACTCTGAAGTGCAGAAGAACACTTTTTTCCTTTGCTCGTAGGAATCGGGCATTGGTGCATAGAAGTGCGCATGCTCGAACTGGCCCGCAAACAGAAGCCGTCGCGCATACCCGTGCGTGCCAATGATTGTGCGCACCTGCGTGTACCCACGCACACCCATGATTGACGCTGGCGCCAAATAAGACTATTTAAAGCGGGAGTCCACCGGGACTCCGCGTTTTTTTTTTTTTTAAAAGCCAGCAGCTACAAATACTGCAGCTGCTGACTTTTAAAATAGTGACACTTACCTGTCCAGCGCGCCCGCGATGTCGGCACCCGAAGCCGATCGCTAGGTCGTCTGTCGGGTCCTGCCGCCGCCATCTTGGGTATGGGAATCAGGAAATGGAGCCTTTCGGCTTCATTTCCCGGTTCCCTACTGCGCATGCGCGAGCCGCGCGGCGCAATCCGGACGGTCCCCGCTGCCTCTGGGAACTGTGTGTTTCCCAGCAGGCAGCGGGGCACTTGCGCAAAGGGGCGGGCAGTTGCGGAAAGGGGCGCAATCTACGCCCCTTTCCGCAGACAGCTATCCCGGAAGTGGGTGCAGTTACCTGGATTATCCAGGTAACTGCACCCCCCCTGAAAGGTGCCAATTGTGGCGCTGGAGGGGGGGGATTCCGATGAGCGGAGGTCCATTTTAGGGTGGACCTCCGCTTTAAACCTAGCCAGTGCCTAGCCCCAGTGCTGCTTTGTCTTCAGCTCCTGTGCATACTGTTACCTGTGAAACCTGTATCCTGATGTCTGTTATCTACCCGGCTTGTCTTGACCATTCCTTGAACTCCACCTGCATTGACCTTGGCTTGCCTTGTGACCTTCTGCCTTCTCCTTTGGCTCCTGTTTCACTGATCTGGTTCCAGACCCGGCTTGCCTCCTGACTACATTCCTGCCTGTACCCTGCATCTGATTATCCCTGCCTGTTGTGTATGACCCAGCCTGCCTGACTTTGCTATCCGTTGATGTCAGCTGCCTGTCTGCCGAGACCTTCTGCTGACTTTGCCAGCCTACCAAAGACATCTGTCCTGCTGCCTGCAAGATTCCTTGGCACTTGTGCGACTCTGCACTAGGAATTAAAGGTAAGTTAGGACTTTAAATTTGAGGTTTGTAAAGAAAAAGGAGATGATCGTGTGTGAAAGCAGCTACCCAGAACTCCTTCCACCAGACCATTATGCCTTTAAAGGACTGGGTGGCGTTGACTGTCATAATAAAAGGCTCCATTGTTAGTATACTGTAAATATAAGGGGTGATAGGGGGCATCCTTGGTGTGTCCATTTAAATACAGTGCCTTGAAAAAGTATTCACACCCCTTGAAATTTTTCACATTTCAACATGTTACAACCAAAAACATAAATGTTGTTTATTGGGATTTTATGTGATAGACCAACACAAAGTGGTACATAAATAAAAAAGAAAAGCTGTGCTGCAAATTTGAACAATTCATATAGTGCATTTGAAATATATATAGAAAAACGACTCAAAAAAACAGTGAGTTAAACCAATATAGTGCTGAATATATATATATATATATATATATATATATAATTTTCAAACATCGGTGTAACCGTATAGAAACCAAAATCCAGAAATTAGAAACTGAATAGTCCACACTGTAAGTCAAACGATGGTTCTTCAGCCCTCCAAGGTGATATTACACATGACACCTATGAAAATGTGCCAGAGTACAGCAAAAAAGATCCCCCACCACTTACCAGCAGTTAGATCTCTTGTTTAGGGAGATCTAATATGCCTGTGGCTTATCCCCCAACCAGGGTCTCTGTGTCAGGGTGAAAAAAAACATTTCACAATGCTCCACTCAAATTGACATTAGATGTCGTAAAAAGACTTATTCTTTTTACAACAAATGTACGTCAGGTGGCAGACGTGCTGACGTCATCGCTATACAGCGTAGGTTGGATGGGCGATTGCATGCCGGCTGGGATTTTTAATGGGTGTTTTTACTGCTTTCTATGTAAGTGTATTTCTTTACTTTTATTAAATTTGTTATACGAAATTATGTTATGGTGAGTCTTCTTTTCATTTCCATGGGATCCTGAGTACTGCCTTTTTGCTTCACGTACTGCAGTTGATGGTCCCGGCCTGTTTTATTCAATAAGGGAGCCTACTGTGATCATGGTCTGAGGAGGTGCTGTGGAGATTGACTATGGGCATGAAATCGCTTGCCTTTTGGTAAGCGCATATTTTGTGTGGTGGTGGTCACCATCCTTGATGTTTTTCGGTTGCACAGAAGAGTGAAAAATTTTTTATTTTATTATTTTTTTATTTTTACACTCATTGTTACCACTAATACTAATTTTTTTTATTATTATCACTAATATATATTTTTTACAATTGTATTTTTATAGTTACTATTAACTTAATATTTTCAATGTTTTCATGAATTCTTATGAATTTTTATTTTTTTATAAATTTAAATATTAAGTTCTCACTGGACTATTTTTCATTTACTGGACTTTTTTATCACTTAACTGGGATTTTTCGAACTTAATTATTAACACTTGTTATTTATAATTCTTTTTATAAATTATGTTATGTTTGATTTATTAGAGGGGTGGATCAATTTGTCTCACTATAATTGCAATCAATTAATGTATCACTCATAGGTGTTTATATTTAATTTATTTATAGTATTTATGTATGTGCGCAGCTTTTTTCTTTTGTTATCTTATTGTGTTTACATGTATCTTGTAAAACTGAGCTGCAGTGATTTTTAGTTGTATTAGTGTAGATTTAGGTTTAGCACGGTATCTATTTTTCTTTTTTTACCATAGCGTAATACTGTAAAATCTTTAATAAATATAACAAGCAACAATATTGCAGGTACATATTGCAGTATATAAAAAGCATGTTCGATACAATGTTCAAGCCGGCCGGCTTTCTATCGCTGCCCGTTGCTTCAGGGACTAGCGTGTATTTGTGGTTACGTCAGCACGGTGCCATCAAACTCTGTGAATCCCCCACCAGCCAGCCAAACCGCTCACCTTAAAGCATAAACCCCTAATTGAACAGATAGTTCAAATATAAATTTCACCACTACCAGTGGTCATAAACCAGGGTCCAGGTAGGCCAGATGAGTGAACAACGGCTTCTTGATTGTTTGACGCTGTCATCAATGGTAGCTCTCATTCCCAAAATAGGATATCATAGAATGGAAAGAGATATATAGTGCAGACCGTATAGTTAAAAAACTAAATTTATTTCAAAAGGACAGGTACTCACATACAAAGCACTAAAGCCTAGTGCTGGGTTACAAGCATGAACAAACGTTCCAAAAGGTATGATACAGTAAGGTGGTTGCAGAGACATTCCAGGGTCCTCCCGCACACGTATCGTCTTAAGCGGGACTTCATCAGCGCTGATGAAGTACCTTACAACGGGGCTGGTTGTACTGCCCTATCAGCGGCCCTGACTACTGCTATCAAAGTTTCCGTTAAAATTTGTTATGCTTCTTACTTTTGAGAGACTTTTTAAAATAATAGAGGTTATTTTAGAACTGCACTACCATGTTTATTATGTCTATTTGAGGTTTATGTTATATTTGCCTTATTGTTCAGCAGCTGTGTTATATAATTTTTAAAAATAAGTCATTATTTTGCGCTGACTGATTTCACATTTTTTTAGCAGATTAATTACCTTAAAGTGAAACTTTACTCTCTCAATCAACACTGACTATTTTAAATCCTAATGCTGCTAGCATTTTTAAATAGATAGGAGAGTATTTCATATTTATTTGTTTTAAACTTTTTTTTACATTTCTTTAGTTACTCCTTGGTTTTCAGGCCACGGCAAATGATGTTCTACATCCCAGGAGACTTCATGAGGGAAGGAGGATTTTTCTCAGTTAACACACCCTCCTGCAAGCATACCTGAGCTAAGGGCAAGTGAAGAAGGAAGTAAATGCTACAAGAATCATCTGCACTTACTCTGCCAACCAAGAAGCGGACCTGATTTAAGCCTACCAACCTTATTTTTGCAAACATTTTTAAATCAATATTGGCCTGGAGTTAGCTTGTGATGTAGGGTCTTTACGCTCCTTATGTTTTACCAAAATGTGTGCTTCTAGCAGTTGGGGGTTGTGACTTGGTGTTTAAACAATTGTGAGACAAACATTTTATAATATTATATGGTTAATCCTTCAGGACCAGGGCTTTTGCCCAGTTTAATCTGTTTAATTGCATATAAGAAGGCCTTTAGTAACAGGGGTCTCATGATCTTTGTAAGTTCTATAGGACAGAAGCAAACCACTTTCCTCAAGGAATTTTGAATTATAGTATGCCTGTTGTCTTTCAAAGATGGAGACAAATGGCAAAGTGGAAGTTTTACTAATGCCTCGTAAACACGATCAAACAATCCGGTGGAAAAGTCTGTGTGTGGGCTCCGGCGGACTTTTTTTTACCCAAAAGTCCGGCGGACTAAGAAAGTATTTTTGCACTCCAATCTGTCCGCCGGACTCGCATTTCGGCAGACAATCCGGCCATGTGTGTGCCAGTCCGCCGTACTTATGAAATGAACGGACTTTTCCCGCTCTGAGAAAAGTCCACTCATTTTGAGCGCGTCTCCAGGTAGCCGAGGCCAGCGAATGAGGCATCGCTGGCCCCGTCACCTGGTATGGACTTAAAGGGGAACCCCTACGCCGAAAAATCGGTGTGGGGGTCCCCCCTAGGTCCATATCAGACCCTTATCCGAGCATGCTACCTGGCCGGCCAGGAAAGGGGGTGGGGACAAGCGGGCGCCCCCCCCCCCGAGCCGTACCAGGCCGCGTGCCCTCAACATGGGGGGTGCCTTAGGGAAGGGGGGAGCGCGCGGCCCCCCACCCCAAAGCACCTTGTCCCCATGTTGATGAGGACAAGGGCCTCTTCCCGACAACCCTGGCCGTTGGTTGTCGGGGTCTGCGGGTGGGGGGCTTATCAGAATCTGGAATCCTTAATAAGGGGGCCCCCGGATACCGGCTCCCCACCCTATGTGAATGAGTATGGGGTACCCACCCCTACCCATTCACCTGTGAAAAAAAGTAAAAAAAAACACAACACACAAGGGTTACAATAGTTTATTGCACAGCTCCGGGGGTCTTCTGTCCGTCTTCAGGGGTCTTCTCGCCGGACTCCTCCGCTATCTTCTGATAGTTCTTTTACTAGCGGAGGAGCCCGGCTTTCTTCTTCGCCGCCGCCCTCTTCTTCCGACTTCGGGGGTCTTGTCCCCCTCTTCGGGGGTCTTGTTCCCCTCTTCGGTTCTTCTTGCCGGGCCACCGCGCCTTCTTCTAGCTCTTTTACAACCGGTGGCCCGGTCTTCTGTCGCTGCTGTCACCGTCTTCTGTTCTTCTGTTCTCTTCTTCTCTTCTTTTCTTCTCTTCAGATGTTGCCTCGTTGCTGCCTCCACTCACAATGGCAGGGACGCGGCACTCGGCGACTTATATAGGGACATCACCGGATGATGATGTCCCCGCCCATTATGATGTCACAGTCCCAGGGGATGCTGGGACTGTAACATCATAATGGGCGGGGACATCATCCGGCGATGTCCCTATATAAGTCGCCGTGTCCCTGTCATTGTGAGCAGAGACAGTGACGAGGCAACATCTGAAGAGAAGAAGAGAAGAACAGAAAATGGCAAAAGAAGACCGGGCCACCGCCTGTAAAAGAGCTAGAAAAAGGCACGGTGGCCTGGCAAGAAGAACTGAAGAGGGGGACAAGACCCCCGAAGAGGGGGACAAGACCCCCGAAGTCGGAAGAAGAGGGCAGCGGCGAAGAAGAAAGCTGAGCTCCTCCACTAGTGAAAGAGCTAGCAAAAGAGCAGAAGATAGCGGAGGAGTCCGGCGAGAAGACCCCCGAAGACGGACAGAAGACCCCCGGAGCTGTACAATAAACTATTTTAACCCTTGTGTGTTGTGTTTTTTTTTTACTTTTTTTCACAAGTGAATGGGTAGGGGTACATTGTACCCCATACTCATTCACATAGGGTGGGGGGCCTGGATCCGGGGCCCCCTTACTAAAGGGGCTCCCAGATTCTAATAAGCCCTCCACCTGCAGACCCTGACAACCAACGGCCAGGGTTGTCGGGAAGAGGCCCTTGTCCTCATCAACATGGCGATAAGGTGCTTTGGGGTGGGGGGCCGCGTGGCCCCCCTTCCCCAAGGCACCCCCCATGTTAAGGGCACGTGGCCTGGTACGGCTCAGGAGGGGGGTGCTCGCTTGTCCCCACCCCCTTTCCTGACTGGCCGGGTAGCGTGCTCGGATAAGGGTCTGATATGGACCTAGGGGGGACCCCCACACCGATTTTTCGGCGTAGGGGTTCCCCTTTAAGTCCATACCAGGTGACGTGGCCAGCGACGCCTCCTTCGCTGGCCCTGGCTACCCATCATTGGGTAGCCAGGGCCCATCATTGCAGCCTATCAGTGCAGCCTATCAGCGCCCATCAGGGAAGGAGAAAAATTACCTATTCGCAAAATTTCACAAACTATAAAAAAGTTTTTGTTTTTTTTTCAAATCGTTCGGTCTTTTTTTTATTTGTCTAGCAAAAAATAAAAAACCCAGTGGTGATTAAATATCACCAAAAGAAAGCTCTAGTTGTGTGAAAAAAAATATCAAAATTTAATTTACCTGCAGAGTTGCATGACCGCGCAATTGTCATTCAAATTGTGACAGCGCTGAAAGCTGAAAATTGGCCTGGGTAGAAAGGGAGTGAAAGTGCCCAGTAAATACTGTAAGTGGTTAATTTCTTCAATCAGGGAAGTGCCCCCCCCCCCTCCAATCCAGTGTCTCACAATGTATTTCTTTCTCTGCAACTTACACTGGACTTTGTCTATAATGTGTTCAGGCTGCTACTGACAACCCCCACCCCCCACAATCACTACCAAGAGTTAATGCTCCACCTCTCTAAGCCCCTTAAGCCAAGAACATAGGTCGTGTGATCACACAGTATTTTGCCTTGCATTTTTATTTGAAACAGAATAGATTGTTTTACAAAGTAAAAGCTCACATATACATTAAGTCCCATAAAGGACATGTTTCTGTGTTTCTTAGATGATGTTGTCATTTTTAGTCTTGACTAGGATTCCCACCTACGGAAGGTTAAGATCATTTTAGATTTAGATTGACTGTTAACCCAGCCTTACCAATCAAAAAATAAAAATAAAAAGATTGGCCTGGAAGAAGCCCAGTATTTGGGCTACAGCATTGCACAGGGGGTCTTAGGGCCTCAAATGGACAAGATTGAAGCAAATAAAAAACTGGATTAAAAAAAAAAAAAAACAGGCCAGAATTTTTCAAATAAATGTAGGATACTTACCTTTTTAAATTATACATTCAGAAATTGTGGACAACCTTCTTATACTAGAATCTTAATCTATGTAAATAACAGTGCTCCATATAAATAAGTGAAAATAAATTAGTGATAAAGGAAAGTCCAACAAAATGTGAATAACACCACACTTCAAAGTATGAATTCTCCATGCAAACAGTCCATCATGCATGAATCACAAATTAAGTGTACACTGTTTAACACATGTTCTTACATATAACGCATGTGTGTATATCATGAACTCTTAAAATAATATAAATGTGCTTGAAAAAATACTACACATATAAGAAATATATCTTTATTTGACCATTCTTCCAGAAGCGCATTTGGGAGGTCACGCACTGATGACGACGAGAAGGCCTGGCTTGCAGTCTCCGCTCTACATTCATCCCAAAGGTGTTCTATCGGGTTAGGGTCAGGACTATGTGCAGGCCAGTCAAGTTTCTCCACCCCAAACTCACTCATCCATGTCTTTATAGATTACGGGGACTACTACCTCCAGAAATGCGGGGCCTCTATGGGAGCCAAGTTCTCCCCTTCCTTTGCCAATCTCTATATGAGATGGTGGGAAAGGTCCTACATTTTTGGATGTGGTAGTCCCTGCAGAAAAGACACTATGTTCTACTGTCGCTACATAGACAATTTTTTCTTTGTGGCCGCTAGGGATGAGCCGAACACCCCCCGGTTCGGTTCGCACCAGAACTTTCGAACGAACGTTAGAACCCAATTAAAGTCTATGGGACTCGAACGTTCGAAATGAAAAGTGCTAATTTTAACGGCTAATGTGCAAGATACTGTCCTAAAAAGGGTTTGGGGACCTGACTCCTGCCTCAGGGGACATGGGTCAATGCAAAAAAAAGTTTTAAAAACGGCCGTTTTGGCGGGAGCACTGATTTTAATGACGATTAAAGTGAAAAAAAAAAAGTGAAATATTCTTTTAAATATCGTGCCTGGGGGGTGTCTGTAGTATGCCTGTGAAGTGCCACGTCTTTCCCGTGTTTAGAACAGTCCCTGCACAAAATGACATTAAACGGAAATAACACCATTTAAAACTGCTTGCGGTTTTAATGTTATATCTGGTTCCTGCAATATGGTTGAAAATCATTGAGAAAAATGGCATGGGTAGCCCTCCCTGCCCATTACCAGCCTATTTGGGTCTTGTACGCATATTAAGGGGAACCCTGTACCCATATTAAAAAAAGGAAATGCGTGTGGCCCCCAGGCCCTATATACTCAGAACAGCAGTATACAGGCGGTGCAAACAAGACAGGGACTGTGTAGGTTTGTTGTGTTAAGTTGAATCTGTTTGTGTGACTTTAGCAAATTAATATTTGCTAATGTCTTCCTGCTTCTCCTCCTGGACAATAAGGAAGCGGGTCCTGAGACCTACTTCCTGTTCGGTCAGGAGGAGAAGCAATGGCACTTCCCTCAGCAAGCTGAAGTGAGGAGCAGAAGGTGGATGGGCAGCAACCGACTCTTTAAGCTTCCAGGAACCCTACCGTGGATCCAGCACCACCTCGTCATTGTGTACATATGACCCCAGATGATGCTTTTTCAAGCAAAACGCGTCGGGACTGTATGCTGATCTGCTCATTACCGCTGTATTGTCTTTCTTAAAGCACTTGTTGTCACTTGGAGTATGTAAGTGCAATGCTTCTACCACTATTTTAATAAAACTTTCCATACGGAAAGTTTTCCTTCTCCTTTGTCTTCCTGGTGGGGTTGATCCCTCTTTAATTTGGCGTACCTTACACTTATGAGAACGATTGCCTGGAGGTTTCATCTTTATAAGAGAATTTTGGACCCATTGCATCATCTTACAGGGCATGCTAGACTCACCAGGTATATACTTGTGTGGGTCCACGTCCTTTGGTAAGCAATTAGTGCTGTCAGTGGTGGATCACTTTTGTCACTTACTTAATTGGACACTTATGGAAATACTTTCCTGTTTGATATTCACCTATCAATTTGATGTCACATATTTATTTGGACACTCACAGAATTTTTTTTTTTGTCATTTGATAACCACTTACCCATTTGAAGTCACTAGTTGGACTTTTCTTCATCACTATTATAGAAAATTCCTTTTTCTTTTTTATGGTTTATACTGGACTGTATAATTTATATTATTATATGTCACTATTTATGTATATTTTATTTTGAGTTATTGGATCACTCTACAACTTGTAACCGACTTTTTTAGCGCTGCACTTTCTCCTATGTACATGTTTTATATATTTAATCCTTTTTGTGCTGGCTGCTAACATTGGGATAGCGCTTTATATACATACATTTTATTTCCACCTCATCATCGGCCTCCTAAGGTAAGTCCACTGATCACCACCTTTCCGTCCATCCCATGCCCCCCAAAAATATTAAGCACCAGCTGCCACTGGTCGAGCCCCTCATCTACTCAGTATCTACCAGGTTCACTATAGTTACTATTTTGGCCAACAGATCGGATTTATTACAGAACATTGTCCACCAAAATGGATGGCTTACAATAAAGGGAAACATGCACGTGTCACAAGGTGGTTTCTGACTTAAAATTTTATGTAGAAGACAGGTCACAAACCGAACAAGAGAATGCTGATAGACTGTCCCGCAACCACTGTATGTTGGCAAAATGTGCTCCTTCCCCATGACATCTAATCCAACCAATCCGGTTCCCTGAAGTAACGTGCTGTGACGTAACACATAGGGCATTGCCAGACCAGAAGTGATGTTGGAAGCCTGTATACTACCTTGTATCTGCATATACCAAGCATTTTTCACCAAACTGAATGTAAGAGTTACTATTTTTTTCAATAAATATTGTGATTTTAAATGACTACACATTGGGAGGTCATGTTGCTTTACATTAATATATGCATGCTGGTGGATGGAGCCTTAAAGGGACCATAACAAGGGAATATCTTAACACCTCTAAATGCATTAGAAACACCAGGAACCAGGCCAGGACTGGTGGACCATTGCCCTAAGAATTAATAGGATTGGTGGAACATCACCCTGATATTCTTTGTAATCAAAAAACGCATTTGATTACCCACTAAGGTGAGAGTTTTGTGAGCACAGAGGTGTCACAAGGAGGGAAAACACACCACAAAGTTTTTATATGTTCACTTGAGAAGCACTGTATTTGGGAATAAGTGATCATTCAGACACATCACCGCTGGAATATGAACTCTCACATATTTTTAAAGTTATTCACTTGCACTTGTAGATAGACTACACTATAGATATGCACTTTATATGTTATGGTATATACACATACACATTACATTATCATTTTTTACTACTACTTTGTCTATACTTGTGGGAACACAGTGGGAGGTTGCAGCAACTCGCCTTTACATTTAATGTTTTTTGTGGCTTTATTTGAAATCTCATTTTTCTTCTTCACTTGTACACAGTTTACTTGAATCATTATGTTATCACACAGGTAGTGCAGAGGTACACATTCACCTTTTATCACTACGCATTTCTCCCTTTGCCATGTTGATCCTGCATTTTAAAACGTAGAGAGGTGTTTTTTACTTCAAAAAATAATATGCTGTACCTGCACTCTAATAGATAGACACATATATAAAGAAGACAGTGATTATCTGTACAAAATAAATAAATGCATCATTTTCAATCATGCCTTATTACGGTACATACGTTCTTTGTAACAAAAATGTTTGTAGTCTAGCCAACACTTGAATACAGATAAAGTTAAAAGGTGCAAAGTATTGCTTTGTCTGAGCTTGCACATCGAGCAGTCTTGATAAAAGTGTGTCTACAGCAAGAGTATGAATGCATCACACTGATATTTGTGCCAGAAATTGAACAAAACACAGCACCTGCACAAACTATTTCAACAACTGCTTTTTCAGTTTCCCTTTCTTTTCATTAGTTGGGATTATTTTGTTTTAATGATTTTGTTTGTTGAATAAAAGTCAGTATCTTTATTACGTGGAGGTGGAGACGTTTAATGATATGACATGTGTGTCAATAGAGTTCTCAATAAACATAAAATCTAAATAGACTGAACAAAATGTCTAAATCCAAGGGAGTGACTGCTCAATATTTAGGAACGCAACCTTTACGTATAAAATGTAAACCCCCAGACATGGAGAATACTGGTTAAGCAAATGTACAGCACGTAATGCTGCTGGTAGTGATGAAGTTATACAACAGTTAGGTCATTTGAAGGTCATGTATACCTGCAAAAATAAGAAATCATTGTAGTTTGGTGTATATCTATGATACCAAGGGGCTTATGAGCGTTCAAGGAACCATTCGCACAAAGAAAAGGAAGCCTGTAAGTGTCACACAGGAGTGGTGCGCTGGCAGGGCGCTAAAAAAATTCCTACAAGCAGTATCTTTGAGACACTTTAGGAGTGGTGTATACGCCGCTCCTAAAGTGCACCTGCCCATTGAAATCAATCGGCAGCGCCACCGAAGTGGCTCTTTGCGAGCGCTTTTAACCCTTTTTCGGCAATTAGCAGGGGTTAAAAGCGCCCCGCTAGTGGGCAAAAAGCAATGCAAAAACTACAAACGCCGTATGAAAGTGCTCTAAGAGCGAAGGATAAAGTAAATAAAACTGCTTTTTAATGGTTCCCTAGACAAAAATTTGTATTAAATCTCACAGTGGGGGGACTCCACTTAGCAGAGTTCCAATTTCCCCAAATTCCATCTTTAAATCTAGAAAAAATCTAGCACAGAATTTTAGTTGTTGCAACTAGCAACCTGCCAGTCTAGTAAAGGGGGTGACTGCAGCAACTGGGGTTCCTAAGCAACCAATCTATAACTAGTGGACTGCTCAGTGATGCCCCATAGGTTTCAGACACAGAATACATGACTATCATAGTGTTTTACTATAGAATACCAAAGAATATAATAATAATAATATAAATTCCCATGCTTTGATTAGTTCATGGAAATCTTTGCTGATAAAATGCAGAGACTGTCATTATTGAACTCCCTCTTCAGTAAGCTATGGACCTTTACACATTTATCCCATTGTAGCACCCTGTAGTGTGTGCTAGAAGTAGTGCGGTGTGTTAGATTAGGTAAAATCTAGTTTAACACATGGCTAAGCCTGAGCTGTGGAATCTGGGTCAGATGGAAAAGGATTCATTTGAGTCAGGGCTGGCTGACAGCCCCTTTGGTGCCTTCCCCTGTTTCTGAGACATTGGAGGACTAGTGGTCAGGAGGCTAGGAGAAGCTGCCTGGAATATTTACGAGGCCTCGGCCAATCCCGAGTAGTGGGTTGGTGGGGGGCAGAGCTTACCCTATAAATAGACATGAGCTATGCCAACAGGGGCAGTTGGGTAGAAGATGGAGATTCAGTGCTGAGGAGGCATTCGGTGGCCCTCTGGGGTGTGCCCTAGACTGGGGGGTGCCCTGCCTTGGGCAGGGGCCCAGGGGCAGCAAGGATCCTGCCACAACACACAGGAGGAAGCCCTTTCTGGAGGGGGTGTAAAAAAAGCTGACACTCAACACACTGCTGACCGGCTTGCTTGACTGGTCTCCTTACAAGGAAATTCTTAGCAGGAACCCTTTTTGATGCATTATATTGAAAAGAAACACAGGGCTGCATAAATACATGCCTCAACAATATGTTTTGCTTGAACAACAGCTTTAAAATAATTGTCCAACACTAAACATTGGGGTTGATATACTAAAGCTAAAGAATGCAAAATCTGGTGCAGCTCTGCATAGAAACCAATCAGCTTCCATTTTTTTTTTGGTCAAAGCTTATTAGAACAAGCTGAAGTTAGAATTGGATTGGCTACCATGCACAGCTGCACCAGATTTTGCACTCTCCAATCTTACTAAATCAACCCCATTGGGTAAAATACCAAAACTTTCTAAATATTTGACATGTATCAGATTTAGCATGATAAAATCCACTAACATGATGTTCTGTGAAATGTCAGACATCTACAAGTAAATGCATCTTCAAACTTTTTATTATTATGAAATAATTCATCATTTCTGTTGAGTCTTGAAAAAAGTATACTGTATTTATTGGCGTAAAACACGCACCTTTTGACCCTGAAAATTGGGTGCAAATAGTGTGTGAGTGTTATACACCGATACTGCAATTTGGGCTGCCTAGGAGGGAACCGGAAGAGGGGTGGGACGAGCGCCGTCATATTACATACAGCGAGAATCTCCTGTTTACTCAGAGGCCTCTGTAATAGGAAATTCCATCTCCTGGGTCGGCATTGGACCACTGTTCTGTATATCATAGAAGCTGGTACAGGAGGCGGGACTTTGTATTAAAGAGGCTGCCGAGTAAACAGGAGATTCTCACTGTATGTAATCTGACAGCACTCGTCCCACCCCCCTCCCTGTCCCCTCCGAGGCAGCAATAATCTGAGTTGAGGCCGCAGATGGGCATTGATCAGACTGCATTCATGGCAATGGTGAAGCTGCATATGGGCATTGATCAAGCTGCATTGATGGGCATTTGTGGAGCTGTAGATGGGCATTGATCAGGTTGCATTGATGGGCAATAATGAGGCTGCAGATGGGCATTGATCAAGTTGCATTGATGGGCAATTGTGAGGCTGCAGATGGACATTAATCAGGCTACAGATGGGCAATGGTGAGTCTGCATGAAGGTGCGTGTTATAAGCCTGTGTGTGTTATATGCTGATAAATACGGTACATATAACAGATTATTAGCTTTATTGTCACTGCATTTAGCAGTACACAAGTATCAATAAATACATAAAATGTGAATAAATTTATAAAGAACAATTATTCTTTAAGCAAAGGTGTTCCTAATCACTAAAATTAACTACATGGGTGCCCAAATATGATCCTGTTAATATACTTAGAAAAATAACTGCCATTTTGTCTTAACATTTTAATATGAATGTATTTATCTCTCAGAAGTTTTTTTTTTTTAAAGGGATTATGATTATGCATTGATGTCTTACTTTTCCCCAGCACAAATAAAGCCTTATGTGTCTTCTAAAAATCACACGTGTCCATGAAAAATTAATCTTGTTTGTGCATTTTTCTGAAATGGCTCTTTCTTTTAAGAAGCATATATCCTACTTTTCTTTTACTTTGGTCCTTCGTCATGGCATTTCAAATCATGGATACAATCATTTACTGGAATTATCTGCACACAGACTTTAAAAGAGAAACTACCATCTGTCATCATTTGACTGCTCACATGGCAGGAACTGTAATGAACACATATATTGTCATCTTTGTAATTTTCTCTCAAGCCTGTCTGCATATGGTTTGCATGTTACAGTCATCTGAGAAAGATGAATATGCTTTAGTTTCAATAATAAAAAAAAAAAAGCTTGGAAGTCAGGTCAATAAAACATGTGACTGTTACCACACAGAAGCCCTTGTTTAACACAGACATAAAGTTAAGATGCATTGCAATGAATTTACATGACATCATGGTCACAGTGATGAAAGGAATACGTTGATATATAGTATGGAGACCATCTTTAAGCCAGATAGATTGCTTTATTCAAGCCAATTTTTCCCCTAATGGCACGCTGTACTTTTCTCCTGCTAATACTCTTATGGAATTAACCAATTTCTGAGACTGAAAAGTGTGTGAGGATGGAGTAATTTATTGTCCTCAATTTCTTACAATAAGCTGTTAATGAATGTGCTGTCCAATGGAGAAATACAATATTTTAACACTTTCAAAAACAATTTATACCTGCCATTTTCACCCTGGCACATGCAGTATATTCCTTCATATGTAAATTTAGACCATATACAGTGCCTATTCACACCCCTTGAAATTTTCCAAATTTGTCATGTTACAACTAAAAACATAAATGTATTTTATTGGGATTGTATTTGATAGACCAACACATAATTGTGAAGTGAAAGGAAAATGATAAATGGTTTTCAAAATGTTTTACACATAAATATGTGAAAAGCATGGCATGCATTTGTATTCAATACTGAGTCAATACTTTGTAGAACCAACTTTCAATGCAAGTGAAATGTTTGCCAATTCTTCTTTGCATAATAGCTCTGTCAGATTGGATAGAGAGTGTCTGTGAACAGAAATTTTCAAGTCTTGCCACAGATTCTCAATTGGATTTAGGTCTGGACTTTGACGGGGCCATTCTAACACATGAATATGCTTTGATCTAAACCATTCCATTGTAGCTCTGGCTGTATGTTTAGGGTCATTGTCCTGCTTGAAAGTGAGCCTCCACCCCAGTCCTGAAGTCTTTTGCAGACTCTAACAGGTTTTCTTCTAAGATTACCCTGTATTTGGCTCCATCCATCTTCCCATCAACTCTGACCAGCTTCCCTGTCCCTGCTGAAGAAAGCCATCCCCACAACATGATGCTGCTACTACCATGTTTCACATTGGTGTGTGTTCAGGGCGATGTGCAGTGTTAGCTTCACAGAACTGCTGTATTTATACTGAGATTAAATTACACACAGGTGGACTCTATTTACTAATTAGGTGACTTCTAAAGGCAGTTGGGTCCACTAGATTTTAGTTGGGGGTATCCGAGTAAAGGGGATGAATACAAATGCATGGCACACTTTTCAGATATTTATTTGTAAAAAAAATTGAAACCCATTTATCATTTCCCTTCCACTTCACAATTATGTACCACTTTGTGTTTGTCTATAACATAAAATCTCAATAAAATACATTTACGTTTTTAGTTGTAGCATGACAAAATGTGGAAAATTTCAAGGGATATGAATACTTTTTCAAGGGACTATATGTGAAGTGGGTCCGATATTAGACCAGCGATGGAGAACCTTGGCACCTCAGATGTTTTGGAACTACATTTCCCATGATGCTCATACACTCAAATACGTATTTGTATAAAAATTTTAAAACAATTTATCATTTTCCTTTGAATTCACATTATGTGTTGGTCTATCACATAAAATCCCAATAAAATACAATTTTTGGTTGTAACATGACAAAATGTGAAAAATTCCAAGGGGTAAGAATACTTTTTCAAAGCACATAGGTGGTCCACGTGCACACATAGTCAGATACATGCTCTCACATATTGAAACACAAGCTCAGATGCAAAATACAATGTACTAAGAATGTTTTTTTTTATATTTTTTATTGTTTTTAATGAAAAGGCAAACAAAAACACATAGGTTAGAAGTAGAAAGATATAGTTTTAAAACTTGCCCTAGACTTACTGGTAGAATCCTCAGCATCCAACACACCTGGACATGTAAGATTTTTCTGCTATCTGCTGCAGGCCCTTTCTGAAGCCACTATATTAGTAGCATCTCCCATCAGACTTGCAGGGACACACTAGTGATGTTATGTCTGGGAGAGGTAGTCATGGTTTTTGATACTGAAGAGTCAACCAATGTTCTAGCTCTAGAGAGTAAGGATTGATTGAGAGACAGTTCTACAGGTACTTGTTATTTAGGTACCTAAATATATTTAAAAGAAATGTTAAGGCACAAAAGCTACATCCAGCCTCCAATGTTTAACCACCTCACACCCACCAGCCAAATTACGGTTAGGCAGCATGGCTATCGTTCTGGGTGGACGTCATATGACGGCCTCCCAGAACGACCGCTCTTGCATGCCCGTGGGGGCGCGCATCGTGGCTATTGGTGTCAGTCAGATACACCACTACACCGATCTTAGGCAGATGCTCTTTACCACATGATCAGCTGTGTCCAATCACGGCTGATCACGATGTAAACAGGAAGAGCTGTTGATTGGCTTTTCCTCACGCGCATCTGACAGACATGAGTAGAGGAGAGCCGATCGGTGATTTGTGGTGAGGAGCTACGCACATGAACATAGGAAGATTTGATAGGGGAATTGCACCCCAGTTTACAAGCACATTTTTTGGAATTGAGAATATATATGGACTTGGGTTTTTTTTTTTGGTATTGGTTTTTTTATGAACATACTTATATTTTTTTAATTACTTGTTTATGAGTATTTGCTTTATAAAGTTTTGGGAATTGGAGTTCAATAATGTCATGAAAATCGCATGAAAAAACTGACCCCCAGGTCTTCTGGTTTACGGCCGCGGGCGTCACCGCGGGTGTGCGCGCGCGTGCGTGTGTTCATGCGCGGGCACGTGCGAATTGTATTTCCAACCATGGACCTTTTCTTTGGAGGCCACCAAGGTGGGTTTTGTGGTATCTTTATTCTCTGGAGACCCCCAGACCTGGGCTCACCACCTTTTAGAACAGAAGGACGCAGCTTTGGCCAATCTTACTACCTTCTTTGATGCAATGGCTCAATTATACGAAGACTCCCAACTTTCAGTGACTGCAGAAACCGCCTTGCGGACCCTCCAGCAGGGACGAAGGGCGGTAGAAGATTATGTGGCCGAGTTCAAGCGATGGGGTGCGGATACGAACTGGAATGATGCTGCCCTTCGTCATCAGCTCCGCATGGAACTCTCTGATTCCTTGAAAGACGAGCTCGCTAGACCTTAAACGCATTAATCGACTTGGCGATACAGATCAATCGTCGTCTGAGAGAAAGGAGAGCCGAGAGGGCCACAGGTTTCTCTCGCCCAACTTGGATGCTTCCAAAGGCCCCAAGCCATTTACATCTAGCACCTGCCGCCCGACCAGGGGCCACGTCTGACACACCTGAGCCTATGCAACTTGGGGTCTTGCGACCATCTCTTACCCCCGAAGAACGTCAACGATGGCGGAATAATAATCTATGTCTCTATTGCGGGGAATCTGGACATTACGTCAGGAACTGCCCTATTAAGCTCCGTAAGTGTCCATCTATGCCTCCTGGTCTCCCAGACTCTTTAATAAAGTTCTCATCTCACCTTACCATTTCTGTCTCCTTTCAGTTCCCAGGAAGGACTTTACAGACGTCCGCCATTATTGATTCCGGGACACGCAGCTGTTTTATGGATTCATCCTTTGCTGCCCAACATCAGATTCCTCTCCTGCCTAAAACCCGTGGACTCTCTATCCATTTGGCCGATGGCTCCGCTATCAAATCAGGTCCTGTAATTCAAGAAACTGCCTCTCTATCTACTGTTATCTCTGGTTCGCATCGGGAACTCCTCCGTATGGACATTATCTCCTCTCCACTCTTTCCTGTAATACTTGGGATGCCCTGGCTACAGGCCCACAATCCAACCATGAATTGGGCCACAGGGAAAACTACTTTCTCTTCACCTTACTGCCAGAAGTTCTGTGGTTCCTCTGATTTCCTGAGACCAGCAACCTTATTATGTATCGACCCAGAGATCGAATTACGTCAGGCCATTCCTGAAGTGTACTATGAATTCCTAGACGTGTTCAGTAAACAAAAGGTAGAGGTGCTCCCGCCCCACCGAGCTTATGACTGCCCCATTGAGTTACTTCCTGGAGCCAAAATTCAGTTCGGAAGGGTTTTCCCCTTAACAGCGGTGGAGCAGGAGAAACTCAAAGAATACCTCGATGAAAATTTGAAGAAGGGCTTCATTCGCACGTCTACGTCCCCAGCAGGTGCGGGTATTTTTTTTGTTGAGAAGAAGGACCACACTCTCCGTCCCTGTGTAGACTACCACGAATTAAACAACATTACAATAAAGAATCGGTACCCTCTTCCTTTATTTCCGGAGTTATTCCAAAGACTGGGTATTGCTATCGTTTTCACTAAACTCGATCTCCGCGACGCTTACAATTTAATCCGTATCAAGGCCAGAGATGAGTGGAAGACCGCTTTCCGTACCCGATTCGGACACTTTGAGTATTTGATGATGCCCTTCGGTTTGTGTAATGCCCCGCCACTTTCCAATACTTTATCAATGACGTGCTCCGGGACTTTCTGGACTTATTCGCTGTCGTGTACTTAGATGATATTTTAATTTTTTCCTCCTCCCTTGAAACCCATCGCAAGCACATCAAAAGCGCGTTGGGCCGGCTCCGCCAACATGGACTATATGCAAAAGCAGATAAGTGTTTGTTTCGAACAGGAAAGTATACCATTCTTGGGGCTGATTATTTCTAGTAAAGGTATAAAAATGGACCCCCAGAAGATCGCTGCGATTTTGGACTGGCCAACTCCTGTAGACAGGAAAGGAATCCAACGTTTTATTGGATTCGCCAACTTCTATCGCAGATTTATCAAGGGTTTCTTGGCTATTGTCGCACCCATCACACAACTAACTAGACAAGGAACCCGTTTTCATTGGACCCCTGAAGCTCAAAAAGCGTTCGAGACTCTCAAAGGACTTTTCACCTCTGCACCTATTTTAAGACATCCAGATTCCTCCCTGCCATTCGTTTTAGAAGTGGATGCATCCGAAATCGCCGTAGTGGCTATATTATCCCAAAGACAAGGAACTAGGGCCCTGCTCCATCCTGTGGCTTTCTTTTCACGCAAACTATCAGCAGCTGAGAAAAATTACGATGTCAGAGACCGGGAGCTGTTAGCAATTAAATCTGCTTTAGAAGAATGGCGCTATTTGTTAGAAGGAGCTTCTCATCCAATTTTAATATTCACCGACCATAAGAACCTAGAGTACTTAAGATCTGCAAAAAGACTAAAACCAAGACAAGCCAGGTGGGCACTCTTCTTCTCCCGGTTCACTTTTTATGTAACTTATCGCCCAGGGTCTAAGAACATAAAGCCAGATGCCTTGTCACGGATGTTCCACAAGTCACAGAAATTTCTCCTCCAGATACCATTCTCGCTCCTGGGAATTCCCTTCTGCTTCAGGAAGATCTTCTCTCCCGACTTAGGCAAGCCTCCTTGGGACAAAGACCTTTTTCAGAACCAGAACTACAAGCCAGAGGTGGGTTACTGTGGTACAAAGACAAGATCTACATTCCCGAAGCTCTGCGGGTATCCGTCTTAGAGCTGTGTCACGACCACGCACTCGCCGGGCATTTTGGTATCACTAGAACCATTGACTTGGTACAACGTACTTTTTGGTGACCTCAGTTACGGGAGGAAGAAATATGTGAACACCTGCACTATGTGCATCATAAGTAAGAGCTGTAGGACCAAGGCCTGGGGCCTACTTAAACCTCTGTCTGTTCCAGACAGGCCATGGAAAATGCTGTCCCTAGATTTCATTGTTGAGTTGCCTCCGGCAGACGATCATACCACCATCTTTGTGGTAGTTCATCGTCTGTCAAAAATGGCACATTTTATTCCCATGAAGGGTACCCCCTCAGCCTCTGAAACTGCACAAGTATTAATCAAGGAAATCATTAGGCTCCATGGGGTACCAGCCAATATAGTTTAGGATCGAGGGGTACAGTTCACCTCTCGATTCTGGAGGTCCCTCTGCAAGGCTTTGAATATTGAACTGTCTTTCTCATCCGCCTATCATCCTCAGTCCAATAGGCAGACTGAGAGGACGAACCAAACCCTCGAACAATATTTACACTGTTTTTCCTCTTTTGCACAAAATTATTGGATCTCCCTGCTTCCAGTAGCTGAGTTCGCGTACAACAATTCTCTCCATTCCGACACTAAACAGATGCCCTTTTTTGCCAATTACGGCTTCCATCCTTCATTTCTACCCAACTCCCTTCCTGAATGCTCAGTGCCAGCAGTCCAGGAAAAGATTATTTTTTTTCTCAACCAACAACAAACTTCTGCAAGAAACAATGACTAGAACTCAAGAGCACAACAAGACAACCTGTGACAAAAAGAGACTAGGGGAGTTAGTACTAGTACCTGGTGATTTGGTGTGGCTATCCACAGTAAACTTGAAGATGGCGTGCCCTTCAAGGAAACTAGGTCCCAAATTTTTAGGACCTTTTCCAGTTAAAAGGAAGATTAACAAAGTTGCTTTCGAACTAGAACTTCCAGACTCACTAAAGGTCCATCCAGTATTCCATGTGTCCTTGTTGAAACGTTTCACTCCCAATCCATTTCCTAACTGAAATACCACTCCTCCTGATCCGATCTTGGTAGATGGTGAAGAAGAATTTGAAGAATTTGAAATAGAAGCCTAAATTTCAGAAGAAGAGGAAACCAGAACCAGTTTTTAATCAAATGGAATGGATATGGTCCCGAAGAGAACTCCTGGGAGCCCGAGGACAACATTCATGAAAAAAATCTGATTCAATCCTTCAAAAGGGCCCATCCGGAAAAATTTGCCCGAAGGGGCATCCGAAGGCATGAAAAAACTGACCCCCAGTTCTTCTGGTTTACGGCCGCGGGCATCACCGCGGATGCGCGTGCGCACGTCCATGTTGGCGCCAAACAGGCTATTTACATTTTTGTCTATTACTAATGGTCTCCGCTGTCTGCTCTACAGCGTTATACCTGTGAACCTGATCCGTAGCATTCTTTTCTGATTGACCCGGCCTGCCTGTGACCCATCTGTTATCTGCCTGCACCCGACCCCGGCTTTTTGTGACGATTCTCCTGCCTGTTCCCTTGTACTTCGCTTCCAGTCTGATATCTGACCCGGGCTGCTTCGACAATCCATCTGCTAAGGTGAACCTGCTTTACTGAATTGTTTCATCTGCTGCAAGTTGCCTGCTTGTTTGAACTATTTAATCTGCTGCAAGTTACCTGCTTTATTGAACTGTTTCATCTGCTGCAAGTTACCTTCTTTATTGAATTGTTTCATCTGCTGCAAGTTACCTGCTTTATTGAACTGTTTCTTCTGCTGCAAGTTACCTGCTTTACTGAGCTGATCCATCCGCTGTGGTTACTTGCTTTACTGAACTGTGTCATCTGCTATAAGTCACCTGCTGATCCTTCCGCTGTGATTACCTGCTCCACTTGACTTTTCCCCCTGCTGTTGTGCTCCAGTCTGCAAAACGTCACCAATTCATCCCTTTCATCTGCTGATCCTGCAGGCACCAGTACCCCTCCTTACTCCTGTGTTCCCTGTTACATTACCAGGAGACCGGTAGTGGGAGTCGTAAGGGAAGCCTCTCTCCGCAACCTGGGCTCGCTACTATAAGGTACGTGACAAATACACGTAGATGGTATTGTAAAGATTTGCATGTGGTATATGTTTAAACATAATATTGAGCACAATATATTCACATTTATTTATTTTTTGTTTTGAAATGCTTAGGTTAGGGGGCGCAAATTACTTGCCTTGCCCCAGGTGCTGACAACCCATGCTACGCCACTGACTGTACTGTTTACCCTAACGTAAAGCACTGCACAACCTGTTGGTGCTATAATAATAATAATACTCTGACAATTATAAAGCATGACTAAGCTTATCTCCACTTTTCCACATGATCTACATGTCACTAGCAGAATAAAGGATTCAAAGTAGCTGCATTGATAAGTGTTATCCACTTTTTCTCAAAAAGTTGAAGGATACAAACACCTTTGGGGGATCTTATATTAGGATAGAAGCCCAATTCTGACAAGAGAAGACCCATGTTATAGACATGGATGTTTGAAATCCTGGCCAACACAGCAGAATTTCCCTTGCCTTGTGAATTTATCTACGCGGATGAGTCAGTTTTGCTTTACTATGACACTCTCCACTACCACTATTACATCTCATTTAAACTGCATAAGTTGTTTCAATACTAGTCCTAAATTCTTTATTCATTTAATTTATCCTTAAAGTGATATTAAACCCTTGGCTTTTTTTAAATTTACTGGACAATATCAAGCAATGCATCATTACCCAGCACATCGTCTTAAGATCTGTGTCAAAATATATGTTACCTTTCCAGTTCAGTGCCGACAGCTTAAGGTCCTCAGTGCCATTTCCCCCAAAATTCTGAGTAGTATAGCGCACTATTTCTGCCCTTTCTATGTACAGTACAGCAAGGTCTTCAGCCTCTGTCAATCAGCAGTTAGAGGGAAGAGCAGGGGAGTGGTTTACCCTTGGAGCTATCAGTTTCAAAGGATGTAGGGAGACTTGTCCATGTAGCCAGGTGGAAACATGCATTTAAAAGTGATTCTATAGGTCCCTGTAAAGGGACTTGGTTGCTCTCAGGTCCAAGGTATTTTCCTGGCACATCATGGCAGCATACAACCGTATAGGACTGGTTAACTAAAAATCAAAGATAGATCCAGCTCGCAGCATTCTCCTTTTTATCCTCACCTAATCAGGGCTGATGTCGTATCCCTTACCGCTTGTTGCCCCAGCCAAGTTCAACCTTTTCTGGGCCAAAGTCCTTCCTGTACAGGGGCTCAGGAAGGAAATTTTTCCCCTACTTTAGCAAATTGGATCATGCTCTTCTGGGGGGTTTTTTTTGCCTTCCTCTGGATCAACTGTGGGTATAGAATTGGGTATATGGGATTGTATGATATTATTATTTTTTATTTTTTAAATTTTTTTTTGTGGTTGAACTGGATGGACTTGTGTCTTTTTTCAACCTAACTAACTATGTAACTATGTAACAGCTTATAAATGAGCTCTATCATTGGAGCCCCATTCTGGTGGCGCAAGACTGTCAAAGACAACTATAAATAAACTTTAACATACATGGCAGTGTTTTCCCTTTGCTTTCCATATGATTTTTCCCTTCTTTTCTCTGTTTGCCAGTACTTTCCTGCACCTGTATGTGTTGTGGACATTTGCCATTTCCAAGATGGCTGCAGCAGTGCAAGTACATTCTGAACATGGATGGCAGGAAGTGATGCAGCCACTATGGACAGTTTCATAGCTGCCTTTTTTCCAAGATGGAGCTGGAAGCCTCAGACTGCAATCTGAGTAAGTTCAGGTGCTGATATCATCACTATTGGCCAAGGATACCACTTTTAAAAGGCAACATGTAGCGATGTTCTCTACTCATGCATATTGGATGCTTAGGTGCTCATTGTTTGTAGGTATGTTTTGCCTTTTTATGGCATTTATCTGGGCTTCTCAGTGTTGTTCTGGGCTTTTTCTATCTCCTTCCCAGTGTTTCTCTGGGATAACTGTGCGCTTTATGGCATTTAACTGTGCTTTTCCTATCCCCTTCTCAATGCTTGCTCTGGGATCACTGTGTCATGCTTTTTTTCATTTCAGGCTGCTGCTTTGCTCTGTTTCTATGGAGATCACTGTCCAGTCAGACCATTCATTGCTTGTAAGATAAGGGGATTAGGTATGTAGTGAAGATATTGAGAAAAAGAGAGCCAATACTACCATAATATCCACAGCCCTGTAAGGACCTTGAGACAGAGGGAGCCCTATAAAGGGACTCAAGACAAGTCAATATCTAAGAGCAGTGCTAGCATGTTAAGTCTGTCTAGAGCAAGCAGCATACAGTCCTGCGAGGGCCTCAAGTTTGAGGGAGCCCTCTTGAGACCAGAAAAGTCCCCATTTAGGTGCAGAAATCTAAGCCATGGTTTCTCAACTCCAGTCCTCAAGGCACCCCAACAGGTCAAGTTTTCAGGCTTTCCATTATTTTGCACAGGTGATTTAACAGTTTCACTGCCTTAGTAATTACCACAGCCATTTCATCTAAGGGAAATCCTGAAAACATAACCTGTTGGGGGGCCTTGAGGACTGGAGTTGAGAAACACTGATCTAAGTAATGTTTAACAAGGTCATCATCTCGCCTCTCCTTATTATTTATACCATCTACAAACACCACAGGTTACCAGCCCTAATGGTTGCTGCATCTGTGGTGGAAAGTCATTGTTTGAGAAGCTAGTCCGCTTGGAGGAAGTGGCTACTGAAAAAGAAGGGGATGTCAGGGAATTAGGCGTCTTGTTTAAAGAATCATCCAAGTAGTCGATACATGAAGCCCTTACTTCTCAGTCTGCAGTTGAATTGCCTAGCACTTCCAACTAGAGCCAGCAGGTGGTGTCCGAATTGCAAAGCTTTTTGGAGGACAAAGAACTTAAAGGGGCCACAGGCTTTGACTTTTGCCTAATAGAGCCCTTTGCAAGGGCAGTTAAGGAGGCAATTACCTGGGGTGGACTGGAGGAAATGCCACAAGGTTAAAAAGTACAAATTTCCTTTCACTGAAGGCCGGAAGTGTTAATCCAGGAAGAATGGTAGGGGCCAGAGAAAAAGGGCTGTGTAAACAACAGGTTGTAAAAACTGTATCCCCTGAAAGAGCCAAAGGTCAATCTGCTGCTGTCGCCTCTATTGGTTCATGCATCATTATTGCGACTTCAGACCAGCAATAATATTTGCAGCAGTAGGCAGGGCAATATTGAGTTGAACGGTTAATATTATTGAAGTCCTTCTGGAGGAAGGGGAGAGAGACAAGGTGTTAACAGCTTTGGAAGAGCTAAAATTGGCAGAAGACTGTGGCAGAGGCATCAGTAGACCTAATTTGATGTTCTTGAAGAGCGATGTTGCCCATGGTCATGGCAAGGAGGGCAATATGGCTTAAGCTATGGTGCATGGCTTCAATCTCTTTGAGAGTAGACTGGATACAGCCATCTCAAGGGTGACCACTGGCAGGTCAGGGCAGATATCATCTGACAAAAAAAATCAGAAAGGTCTAGCATACAGGTAGATACAAGGAGGCAAAATCGGGAAAAGATTACAAAGGTAACTGGAGAAGTATCCAATCTTCATAGATTAAGCCTTAAAATTCTAAGGCCTCCTGTCTTAAGAGAACAGCAAAAATCCTTTTAAGGGTGAGCTATATTATAATATTTAGGATCAGTGGGCCATATCAGCTATATTGGTGTGACATTGGTGTCACTTCCAGCCAACCATGTTACTGGATTTGATGGAGAAGCAAAAAATTCTGGTCCAGTTTGTAGCCGAATGAAATAAAAAAATGAGCAATTGTGAAGGTTCCAAACACCCAGAGGAGATGAGGATTCAATTCACCTAAACTTGAAAAAACACAACAAGCACAAAAAGTTGGAGTGGTGCAAGATAGAAAACCTCCAATCTGTCTTTGATTTATAGTTATATGCTGCAATGAAGATGCACCAGGAAAGGAAAATTATGGAAAGGTGAGTATACAATTTTCAGTTATCCCACTATGCTGGATAAGGTATCGTCAATCCTCATGAAGCAAGTCAGGGACAAAAATTTGTGCATGCTGTCACACTGGGGTTCATTTTTACAGTATTAATCTCTACTGCTGTAGATCAGTTACATACAAGCATTATTGTTAATAGACCAGAAGAGAGGGGGGTCATGTGTAATACTGCAGAGAGGGAAAATATTTTGTAGCACATTTCTTTATTTTGTAAAAGTATGTGTTAATCAGTTATTGCCGCATAACTACGTGTTAAAAACCAGATGCTGAGCTACAAGCATGTTAATTTAATTCTACAGTATTCAGTCATAATGCTTTAAAGCAGTCAACACTTTAAATTTAGCCCTTAGATTATCCAATATATGCTTACTTACGCTATTTGTCACATCTTTATAAAGCACAATGTACTTTCATGCATCAGTTTTAAAATAGCACTTCAGAACCCTGTCATTGCCATACTCCAATCTGTTCTTAGGGGGGCAACATATGGAAGAGAAAACCTAACAGAAGTGTATTATTATCTTGTGATAACTTCACTGTAATGAGTAATGGCCTTTTATAGTCAGACAAAGGCTATTTTGTTTTTCCTATAAGCCACTGCTTGCTATTGGCTGTTCACTATAAAAGATCTAGAAATAAGCATTCCAGCCAAGTTCAGGATCCATTAATCACGCGCAACTTTCCAATAACAAAAAAATCATAAAAATAGATTAAGTTAAAAGCATTTCTTGTTTAAGCGTCAAAAGACTGCAGATGGCTGAAATCTGAAATGATTTCAAACTAGAAATAAAAAAAAGGAAGCAAAGTAATTAAATATATTTAATTTAGAATATTGTAAGTCTGTGGGAAAATATGTACTGACGTAAGATTGATTTAATACATTATTTAAGTGAATCATCTGCAGTTGTTTTGCTTGTGTGGACATTCCTCTTTTGTTGGATTTAGAGTAGGCTGACAGAATGAAAGCCTTTTTCTAAGTCCCATCCTTGAGCAATTACTTTATATTAAATTATCTCCCAGCTGCATACGTTTAATGAATAGATAACTTTTATTTGCAATCGTTTCTCTTCTCCATTGAATCCTGTTCATTTCTGTATCTGTGTTTACACAAGACCTAAACTGGGAACATGAAGTAAGTATATTTATTTTTCGATATAAAAAAAGAACTGTTCATTTAAAGTGACAGTGGCACTGTAAAAAACAAGTGCTCTCCTTGAAATAACTTGGGATGATGTTAAATGTATCCAAGCGGAGCCCCTGATGCCCCCCCCCCGCACTTGCTGTACCATCTGCCCACAGACTGGATAGGATAAATGCTTGTTTGTCTAGCTGGAAAGAAATAATTACAAATACTTACCATATTCCTTGCTCCTGGAGGCTTTCTCCTCTCTGTGTGGACTGGTCCCGCATTTGCATCCTGGCCAGTTGAATCTTTCTGATGTCATCATGTACAATGCAAGAATAGAAGTCTTCGGATTCAGACTCAGATTCTGAATACCTTATTAATCCTGAAGGGAAATTCTTAAGATACAATTATACTCAACAAAGAACAAAAGTATTGCAATAAACACAAGGACAGCAAGACCTACCCACATCCTGGGAGTGTCAGAGATAGTGGAGAGCACTGGCTGCTAGGGGGGCAAATAATAAGTTAAGTATTTGTACTTATTCCTTGGCTGTCAGGGCATGGTCAAACCTATTGTTTGAATGCAACAAACAAAAGTTGTTTCTATGGTGCAAAACGTCTCTCCACATCACTGGTTTTGTAATAAGTAAAATATCAGATGGCCTACAAGCAGGTAAAAGATTAACTAGCAAAGCAACAAGGAGCAGGGCAGTTTTGTCTGTTTCGGTATGAGAGTAAGAGACAAACATAAATACTCAGCTGGGTGGAAAAAAACATCCCTTTTATCAACTCCAAATAAGGATCACATAAACAGTTATTAGTTAATGGTGCTGGGGAAAGGAGGGAGACAATTCTGTAAGCTGAACTTCATTTAATTTAATTATGACCATTGCACATTTTTCTCTTTATTGAAGGCCATACACTGTGTAAATTTCTAAAAATATGCATGGTTTCCCAATCAACACAAACAGTGCTGACATGGCTCCTCCGAGCCAGTGAGTATTGCTACCAGCTATAGCCTCCATTAGTGATAATCATAAAATAATCCGGCAGGCTGGTTGTACCCAAGTTGACCTGGGCACATTCAGCATGCCCATTAACAGTTCCAATTTCGGCCAGTTCCTGCTGAACCCACCGAGATTCAAACTGTATATGGTCTAAGGGAAAGTGGATGGGTGGTCAGCTTGATAATTGATTTCTCAAAGTACTTGTCTACTGTGGGCTTTTAGGCAAAATAGGCATAGCACCTATAGCATCAGCACTAAAAGGTTAGTGTTATAAAGCAATACTACTTTATAAATAGCAATTATAAGTTGGCTAATTGGCTCAGACATCATATAATAACAATGGTGTGATCAATATGATAGGCAACCTCTCTAGGAAGACTAGGAAGACACTGTGCCAGGGTAGGTTGCTATACTGTCAAGTATATGGAGTACATTATAAATAGCACTATGACCTACCATCAAAAGATTAGAAAAAACATTTCCACAAAACAGTCTGGACAATTTCCGTAAAATATCTGTGTGTAGCTGGGCTAAATAGACAGTTTCCCTAAGATCACTGGTCCAGGCAAAAATTGGGGGGTCTAAAGTCTTCAGACCTGGGAGTAGAGGGAGCCTCCATACTCAAGTTGTTTCTAGTCCCAAGAAAGCTACTATTGAGATAAACACTAAGCTTTGGGGTGCTCAGACCTTTAAAATCAGTGTCTCTTTAAGGATAGCTGCTGTGTACAGGTGAGTAGACTGCCCTGATAAATCTGTAGTATAAAGCTGACCATAGACGGTTTGAATCCTAGCCAATTCAGCAGAGACTTGCCGAGATTCGAACATGTATACGCAGGCTTATGGTACCCAAGTTGATCAACCAATCAACTTAGGTACACCAGCCTGAAAAATTGTGAGTGCCCATCAGTGAGGCCTACGAGTGCCCACCAGTGTGGCCTTTTAGTGTGGTCTATTAGTGCCACCTATCAGTGCCCATCAGTACCACCTATCAGTGCAGCCTCATCAGTGGCCATCAGTGCAGCCTATCAGTGCCCAACAATGCCCATTAGTGAAAAATTAGCTGAAAATTGGCCTGGGCAGAAAGGGGTTACAACTGCCCGGTAGACAAGTGGTTAAAGGGGTTTTCCTACATTTTGGTAGCAATTGCAAGCATGTGAATAAATATGTGGTACTTTTGCTACACACTACTTAATCACACAAGTATGCAGTAACATGCTTCAAAGTGCTGCTTTGCCTTCTGTCAGCAACAAGTGTATTTTCCAAGTTGAACTGAAGCAGACAGTCCATTATGGTTATAAAGAATTCATCCCAGAAAAACTCACCATGAATTAACCAGGATTGCAAACCTCATATATGCAGGGTTTGTCTTGAACCCATAGTAACAGCAAACCTAAACCTCATTCCTAGCAACCATTAAACCACTGAAATCCATTTGATATATTAACTGTCCAGGCCTTAAATCATTCAGTGGACATCTTTTAGCCATTGTGACCAATTTTGCTACATTTATTGTAGTGCATACTTTAATATATTTTCTGCTGTTTTGCATTCTAAAACTGATACATATGAATGCTTGTATGTAAGGCAGATCCCATGCTTTTCGACAGCAAATCCAATTTTGTGTCTTCAAATGATGATCAAGCACCATATAGAAACAGAACTCAATTCAATCAAATTATAATGACTTTTTTAGCATTTTGATGTACCACAGTATGGTTATAATACAATTGAATGATCGCCCCTCCCTGCTCTTAAATGATGGGAGGAAGGTATTCTCATTAAAGTCTGTGTTTACCTCTTGCATGTCAGCAGTAGGGATCGGTGAACAGTTCGGCCTGAGCATAAGTTCGGGCCAAACTTTGGTTATTCAGATGTTCTGAAAACACCGAACAATATGTGGTTTTCGGGCCAAATTCGAAAGCCACCGGAAACCGTTAATGGCCCCTTGATCAGTAATCATCCGCCCAGTGATGATCTGCTTGCTCAGCGGGGATCGCTCCGTTGTCCCCGCTGAGCCGGCGGATTACAGGGCGGTCCCAGCACACTGTGCAGGGACCGCCCTGTCAGCTCTCCGCTCTCCTCTATGGGGGATCAGATGAACACGGACCGCCTGTCCGTGTTCATCCGATCTCCAGACGGATAGAAAAATAGGATTTTCCTCTGTCCCCAGAATCGGACAATAGCGGGGGCGGACGATAGCGGGTGTTTATCCGCAGACACCCGCTATCCCATAGGGATGCACGTATGTCCGTATTTCATCCGCAAATGGATGGATGAAATACGGACATAATGTCCGCATGTGTGAAAGGGGCCACAGTCTATGGGACACGAACATGAAAAATCAAAAGTGCTCATTTTAAAGTCTTATATGCAAGTTATTGTCATAAAAAGTGTTTGGGGACCTGGTTCCTGCCCCAGGGGACATGTATCAATGTACACCTTTTTTTTTTTAAAAGGCAATTTTTTCAGAAGTGATTTTTTTAATGCTGAAAGTGAAACAATAAAAATGAAATATTCCTTTGAATATCGTGCCTGGGTGGTGTCTATAGTATGCCTGTAAAGTGGCGCATTTTTCCAGTGTTTCTACAGTACTGCAGCAAAATAGCATTTCTAAAGGAAAAATTGTAATTTAAACCTGATCATGGCTGTAATGAATTGTCAGGTCTCGGCAATATAGATAAAACTCATTTAAAAAAAGGGCATTGGTCCCCCCCCACTCCATTACCAGGTCCTTTGGGGCTGATATGAATATTAAGGGTAACCCCGAACCAAAAATAAAAATAAAAATTGTGTGGGGGTCCCCTCAAAATCCATACAAGGCCCTTCAGGTCTGGTATGGAAATTAAGGGGAACCCTGCACCAAATTTTAAACAAAAATGGCTTTGAGGTCCCCCCAAAATCCATACCAAATCCTTCAGGTCTGGTATGGATTTTAAGGGGAACCCTGCACCAAAAAAAAAAAAATAGCATGCAGTCCCCCCCATAAATCCATACCAGACCCTTATCTGAGCACGCAACCGGGCAGGCCACAGGAAAACAGGGGGGACAAGAGAGCGACCTCCCTCCTAAACCATACCAGGCCACATGCCCTCAACATGGAGAGCTTGGTTTGGGGTCTGACCCCAAAGCACCTTGTCCCCATGTTGATGGGGACAAGGGCCTCATCCCCACAACCCTTGCCTGATGGTTGTGGGGGTATTCGGGTGGGGGGCTTATCGGAATCTGGAAGCCCCCTTTAACAAGATCCCGGCGCCCCATGTGAATTGGTAATGGGGTATATTTCACTCTTACCATCTCACAAAAAAGTGTCAAAAATAGACAAGAGACAGTTTGGGACAAACTCCCCTCCGATGCCACGGGGAAGCCCCATGGCGTCAGGCGGGGTGGGGTCACCCGTTTACATCACCGGGTGGCTACACCCTCAGCTGTATAGGAATTGTCACCCAGAAGAAGTGTTACATCGCTGGACATTTTTATTTTTTTATTTTTTAATAAAGGACTTGTCCCAAGCTGTCTCTTGTCTTTTTTTAACCATTTTTGACACTTTTTTTGTGAAATGGTAGGGGTACCGTTTACCAATTCACATGGGGGGGCCGGGATTTGGGGATCCCCTTGTTAAAGGGGGCTTCCAGATTCCGATAAGCACCCGCCCACATACCCCCACAACCACCAGGCAAGGGTTGTGGGGATGAGGACCTTGTCCCCATCAACAAGCAAATCTACTCCAAAGCACCCTCCCCATGTTGATGGCATGTGGCCTGGCGTGCTCTCTCATCCACCCTCTTTTCCTGGGGCTTGCTGGGTTGCGTACTCGGATAAGGGTCTGGTATGGATTTTGGGGGACTCCTACGCCTTTTTTTTTTTTTTTGCTGTAGGGTTCCCCTTAAAATCCATACCAGACCTGAAGGGCTTGATATGGATTTTAGGGGGACCCCCACGCAATTTTTTTTTCAATTTTTGTTTGGGGTTTCTCTTAATATTCATACCAGACCCAAGGGGCCTGGTAATGGACTGGGGGGGAACCCATGCCCTTTTTTCAATGAGTTTTATCTATATTGCCGAGACCTGACAATTCATTATAGCCACAATCAGTTTAAAATGCCAATTTTTCCTTTAGAAATGTCATTTTGCTGTGGTATTGTTCTAAACACTGGAAAAATTTGCCACTTTATAGGCATACTATAGACACCACCCAGTCACGATATTTAAAGGAATATTTCATTTTTATTGTTTCGTTTTAAGCATTAAATAAATCACTTCTCCCGGAAAAACTGCCTTTTAAAAAAAAAAAAAAAATGTTTACATTGATACATGTCCCCTGGTGCAGGACCCAGGTCCACTTTTTATAAAAATAACTTGCATATAAGCCTTTAAAATTAGCACTTTTGATTTTTCACGTTCGTGTCCTATAGACTTTAATGGTGTTCATGTGTGTTCATGTGTTCTTCGGAATTTTTTGCCTGTTCGGTATGTTCTGATGTGACCCGAACTGGGGGGTGTTTGACTCATCCCTAGTCAGCAGGGGGATGGCTGATGGCATGCTGCATTTTTCAAATAAGGAATGTGCATTTTGTCAAGCTATCCATGCAATTTTAAAACCTGAAGGTCAGGAGGAGGCAGTTTTTGGTTCTTTAGGCCGCGTACACACGGGCGGACTGTTCGCCCAACTTTGTCCGCTGAACAGTGTTTCAGCGGACAGTCCGCTCGTGTGTGGGCTTCAGCGGACAGTTTCAGCGGACAGTCTGATGAACAAAGTTTTTCGGAATTTCCGTAAGACAGTCCGCTGAAACTTGGTTTCAGCGGACAGTCCGCTCGTGTGTAGGCTTGTTCGACAAACTAAGTTTCGCGCATGCTCAGAAAGGATTTACGCGGCGAAGGTTGCATTGCAGTGTATTGGACGTCGAATTTCTCGTCCCGTCGTACGTGCCGTTCACGTCATCGCGCACGCTTTCAGCGGACTGTTCGTTCATCGTGTGTGGTCAAGTCCGTTCATGCAAATTTTGAGCGGACTGTTTGTCGGATTGTTTGACGAACAAAGTTGGGCGAACAGTCCGCCCGTGTGTACGCGGCCTCAGACTATCAGATATAACACATACCCCTAAAATTGAATGTTTCTGATGTTCAAGGCTAAATGTCCTAGGAAAAGTGATAGTTTAGGAAAGAATAGCACTTTTGTTAGTTTAACATTGGAAATCAGTCCAGTTTAGCTGCTCCTAATAGATACATTTACATTCTCACTTGTATTAGACAACCTTGATTGAATATGTAAATTTTAGATCATCTCAATATTCTCCATTATGAATGGAAAGTGCTTGAGCCATAGATACTCAAAGATGCTATAGTTGCTGTCTGACCTGATTGAAATTAGGGTATCGAATGATTGGTAGGGTGCTCACATTTTGTATAAATATATGCTATTCATTACAATTTGCTCTGAAAATTAATTAAAGAGTTTTCAGGATAATAATTCATAGTAATTATTTTGAGAAATGGAAAGCAATAAATTCACATGTACTGTAAGTAATTTGTACTTAACAAATATCAGAATAGTTTGTTTTTTGTTTTCATTTTCTTCTGTCTCTGTAAAAATGCTATTGGTGATATCAGACACTTAGCTTAGATTTTAAGAAGCAGGCACCATGGAGATTGTTGTTAATGTTATTTGTAATCTTTAATATGAAGAACGCTTTCATCTTGTGAGATAACGAGTAGCTGTTATCATATTGGCAGTGAGATCTTTAGTTGGCTCCTGGCCAGGGATCTCAAATCCACTCAAAAAAAATCTTTATAACTGCCAGTATTTTAATTAACTTTATTTTACTTCAGTTTGAAGATGTTTTGCTTTTCCTTTTTTAACTACCGCAATCATTGTTTTCAGAGTGAATATTTGCTCTAAAAAAGTGAAAACACAACTGAAATATTTAGCATTCGTGTGGTTCATTTCACAAAGCTTTAACACAAGAACATAGCTCCCAACTGTCCCTGATTTTGAGGCACCGTCCCTGATTTGGAATAAAGTCCCTATGTCCCTCTTTCCTGTTCATTTGCCCCTCATTTTGGTCTGATCTATATATTTGTATATAAAATGCACTATTTATCTTTCAAAAAGTGTTTCTCAGTACTAAACCTTTCATACAATTTCTAAATTGTTGCATTTATAGATTTCAAAAGCCAATATAAAGGAATGGTAGTGGTTTAAAAAAAAACAATTGTGTGTTTAACAATTTTTTGTTTAATTCTCCTTTAACCGATTCCTGACCAGCCGCTGCAGTTTTACTGCAGCAGAATGGCATGGGTGGGCGAAACAACATTACCTTACGTCCATCGTGATGATCCAATTAGTTTCAGAACCGATCAGTCTCCAGGCCCAGGCCTGGACCTGCTGATCGGTTCTGACCAATGAAATGCTTCCCCTGCCTTTAAGTGTAAACACAGGCTGGGGAAGTAATGTCATCTCCCTCTCTGGAATTATTTTCCATTCCAGAGAGAGGAGAGAGGACATCGAAACGTGAGTTGCACCAACACTACACTAACAGAGTACACATTTCACCCCCCGATCCCCTCCTTGATTTTCTGTGATCACTGTACTGGTGTCATTTGTGACACTAATCAGTGTTAGGGTACTTAGTAGTAAGCCCGGATAGGTCTAGGGACCCCCCTAAACCCCCCTAATAAATATTTAACCCCTTGATCACCCCCTGTCACCATTGATCACCATATCAGTGACGCATGTGACACTGGTTAGTTAGTTTTTTTTTTATAGCGTCAGGGCACTCGCCGTACATTACCTAAATAAAAGATTAACCCCCTGATCACCCGGTGGGTGATGTCAGTTAGGTTTTAGTGTCAGGGTCTGCGTCGCCCCAGGCAGCGTCAGATTAGTGACAGTAGCACTAACACCCACACACGCACCATACACCTCCCTTAGTAGTATAGTGTCTGAACAGATCTATATCTTTGATCTGATCAGAACTAAATTAGCGTCCCCAATAGTTTAGGGTTTACAAAAACGCAGCATTAGTGGGATCAGCCAAGATATCTGCTAGCTCCTGTGTTTAGCCCCTCCGCCCAGCCCACCCAAGTGCAGTATCAATAAATCACTGTCACTTACAAAACACTAAACACATAACTGCAGCATTCGCAGAGTCAGGCCTGATCCCTGGGAACGCAAACAGTTTTTTTGGTAACGTTTGAAGCAGTCGCTGACAGTAAAGTGCTCTTTTTTCCTGTGAGTCTCACTACTATTTACCAGTAAATTTAGAGGCCAAAATGTCCAATCGAAGGTACACAAGTGAAGAGGCTTACACGTTTCTGAGCATGACAATTGAGAGTGAAGAGGAACTCACCCATCTGTCAGACTAAGGCTCAGAATACGAACCTGTAGACAGCAGCAGCACTCTGACAGGTAGCTCTGATGATGGAGTAGTGGTCCCTGACAAGGTCAGACATATCCGACCCCATTCTTCTGCTGTTGTTGAGGTGCAAGAACCGCAGGGTTCTCGTATGGAGCAGAGAGCCAGTACAAGTGCTGCTCATCCTTCTGGTGAACTGGGCAAGCACCAGCGGCCTAGTACACCCAGGGCCGGATTAACATAGGGGCTATTGGAGCTGCAGCTCCAGGCCCCTTTCTCAAGATAGGCCCATTTGCCCAAAAAAAAAAAAAACAGATTGACTTCGAGGATTGTAGCTCGGCGATCAGGAGTCACAGAGACCCCACATTTGGGGGGTAGGCAGCTAAAGACCCACTCCAGCACTGGTTAAAATATGGGGCTGCTATAATCTATGGTTCCGGAGATACAGGGCTGCTTGCGCATCCTGTCAGAAGCTACATACAGAGCGACCAGTTTAAATACAAGCTGGAACACTCTGCAGCAGACGGAGAGGATGAACTCACAGTGCTTATAATAATTATTTGTATATTACTTATGATAACTAACCCCTTGCCACCCAGGCCCATTCTGAGACTTCTCTCCTACATGTAAAAATCATCATTTTTTTTATGCTAGAAAATTACTCAGAACCCTCAAGCATGATATATTGTTTTAGCAGACACCCTATGGAATAAAATGGTCTTTGCAACTTTGCAATCTTTGCAACTTTTTATGTTACACAATATTTGCGCAGCAATTTTTTTTTTGGAAAGAAACTGTTTCATTCATAAAAAAAACACAAATTTTTACACAATTTTTTGTTGTGTACTAAGCGATGCTTTACATTTTTTTACAGGTTACATGTTTAGAGTTACAGAGGAGGTCTAGAATTATTGCTCTCGCTCTAACGATTGTGGCGTATGTAACCTGTGTGTATCTGGCTCTGATACTAACCAGTGCCTACCCAGGGATTGACTAGTATCTCTCCCCAGCCTGTCCCCACACACCCTCTCACCTGCTGACCTGTGAATGGGGCGATCACTCCCGCAGTGTTATTGTGTTCTGCCAGTCAATACAATGATTAGTGTTGCTAACTATAGGTGGCAGCACTGATTGTTTTGGGGAAAACCTGACAGGCTGGTTGTACTCAAGTAATAATAGATTGATTTGTGTAAAACCAGCTAGCCCATACATAGATCGACTATGGCTGGTCTCTGCTTAATTGGTGTAATTTCAATCCATGCATGGCCCCTTAACCACTATGCAGTCCCTACCACAAACCTTTAAATTTTTCCTTCCCAGATTACTTCATCCTCCTCTCCTATACATAGTGCCCACTGTCATACCTCCAACACTTTTCTCCTATACATAGTGCCCACTATCATACCCTCCACACTCCTCTCCTGTACATACTCCTCTCCTATACATAGTGCCCACCGTCATACCCTCCCTCCACACTCCTCTCCTGAAATTACTGCTTACTGTTCTACTCTCCACACTTCTCTCCTGTACATAGTGCCCACTGTCATACCCTCCACACTCTTCTCTTATACATAGTGCCCAATGTCACACCCTCTACACTCATCTGCTGTGCATACTGCCCACTGTCATACCCTCCACACTCCTCTCCTGTACATAGTGCCTTCTACCATACCCTCCACACTCCTCTCCTGTACACCGTGCCCACTGTTAGACCCTCCACATTCCTCTCCCTCACCTGCACATACTTCACACTTTTATACCATCCATACTCCTCCCCTATGCCTCTTACCCACAAAAACTGTTCTTTAAAATTATACTGAATATCCTCAATGTTACCAGCTCTAGAATGGGAACTTTTGTCAGTTCAACTAAAGGAAATCTCACAGTCCTCATATTTGCTCTGCCCCATTATTAGTACTTATTTAATTTTGTAATTACTATTGTGATGTATAGAGGAACACGGGGGATGTCAGCTACTCTAAATATAGCACTTGTAAAAAAAAGCGTCCCTGAACATATTTTTGAAATGTTGACAACTATGCACTTAGGCACTGCCCAAGAGCCACGGGGTCAGTAGGGGGCCCCATGAGAGGCTCCTGTGATATTAAAGCGGTAGTAAACTTTTCTAACATTACTACTTTTTAGAGGCCCTGGGGTAGGTTATGCCATAATGTACAAGTATGTCCAGCATATTAGCACATTAGGGTACACTTAAATTGTCAGACTGAGCCCTCCAGTGCTGTGCTGTGATCAATCCGGCGGGACCCGTGCACTTCCATCTTCACCCGGTCTTCCTTCTGGGTTCGGTCACTCGCCTTGGCCAAGCTGCGTTGATGTCATTCCCACACATGCTCATGTGCATCCTCTCTCTCTCATCCCCCCCTTTCTCTCTCATCCTCCCTCCCTTACCCCTCACACCTCTTTCATCCCCTTTCTCGCTCTCATCTTCCCTCTTTTTTGAATTTAATTTGTTATAACAAAAAATAGTTTGCATTTTTATTTATTTATTGTTTATAAAAGGCCCCACCAAAATCCTCAGCACCAGGCCCAAGATGTTCTTAATCTGGCCCTGAGTACACCCTGGTCGTATTCAAACCAGCACTGCGGTATCACATGGTGATGTTGTGAGTCCCATAAGTGCAGTTCAAGCTGGCGAGGTGGCTAGCACAAATAGTGTCCCGCAGCCATCAAGAAGAAGACAAACACAGGCCCAACAAGCCCATAGTGCCCTTCCTGCTGCATTTGGCAATCATAATAATAATAATTGGGAGCCCACCACTTCTGTAGCGAATTCTGGTGGAAACAGTTGATTTTACATCATTTGATTTTTATTCACTGTTTTTCAAGGAAGATCTCTATAGATCTATTGTGGACCAAAGCGGTTTGTATGCTGGTCGATTCATCGCCGCAAATCCCCAGTTGACCCTTGCCAGTGATTGAAGACCTATTACAAATTTAAGACCTTCCTGGGCCTATCCCTCCTCATGGGTATAACTAAAAAAAGTGAGTTGCGGTCATATTGGTCCACTGACCCAATTCACCATATGCCTGTGTTCTGTGCCTCCATGACCAGGACACAATATGAACAGATCTTACGGTTCATGAATTTCAATGACAATAAACTCTGATCACTGATCGCCCCCATTACTAGTAAAAAATAACAATATTAATAAAAATGCCATAAAATTATCCCCTATTTTGTAGACGCTATAACTTTTGTGCAAACCAATCAATAAACACTTATTGCGATTTGCGATTTTTTTTACCAAAAATATGTAGAAGAATATGTATCGGCCTAAACTGAGGACATTTTTTTTATATATATATTTTTGGGGGATATTTATCATAGCGAAAACCAAAAAATAATGCGTTTTTTTTTTTAAATTGTCGTTATATTTTTGTTCATGGAGCAAAAAATAAAAACCGCAGAGGTGATCAAATAAAGAAAGCTCTAATTGTGGGAAAAAATTTTTTTTTTACTTGTCCCTATGTTGATGAGGACAAGGGCCCCTTCCCGACAGCCCTGGCCGTTGGTTGTCGGGATCTGCGGGTGGGGGCTTATCGGAATCCAGGAACCCCCTTTAATAAGGGGGTCCCCAGATCCCGGTACCCCACCCTATGTGAATAAGTATGGGGTACATCGTACCACTACCCATTCACCTGGGGGGAAAAGTGTCAATAAAAAAAACACACTACACAGGTTTTTAAAATAGTTTATTAGTCAGCTCCGGGGGTCTTCTTCCGACTTCGGGGGTCTTTTTGCCGGGCTCCTCCGTTATCTTTTGCTCTTTTGTCGCTCTTTTGCTAGTGGAGGGGCCCGGCTTTCTCCTTCATCATCGCCTTCTGGGGGTCTTCTTACGTCTTCGGGGGTCTTCTTACGACTTTTCCGCGCGTTCCGGTTCTTCTCGCCGGGTTCCTACGTTATCTTCTGCTCTTTTGCCGCTCTTTTGCTTGCGGATGAGTGCGGCTTTCATCATCGTTGCCATCTTTGCGGTCTTCTTCTTCTTCCTTCTTCTTTTCTTCCGATGTTGGCATGACGATCTCGCCCGCTGTAATGCCGTGGACATGGTACACGGAGACTTATATAGGCATAAGGGGCTAGGTCACTGGGTGATGTCACGTGTCCCGGGGGATGCTGGGACTTACGTGTGACTAGCACACAGACGAGCGGATTGTCCGCTAAAAAGCAGAGTCCGCCGGACAATTTTGAGTCAAGTCTTCTTTCAAAGTCCGCTGGACTTTTTGGAAGAAAAAGTCCACTGGAGCCCACACACGGTCAAATTTTACACCAGATAGTCTGATCGTGTGTATGGGGCATAAGCCCTTGTACACACGGTCGGAGATTCCGTCGGAAAGTTTCCGATCGGAGCGTTTTGTCGGATATTCCGACTGTGTGTGGTCTGCATCAGACTGACCAACTTTTCCAACTTGCCGGAAATATTTTCCGACAAAATGCTCCGATCGGACATACTCCGATCATGTGTAGCCTACTCCGATGGACAAGGTGCCACGCATGCTCACAATCCAAATCGGACATGGAAGCGCTCGCTCAGGTAAAACTACTGCTCGTAATCGATATAACACATTCGTCACACTGCAATGTTAAAAATTCTTTCATGAAGAGCATTCTCTTGTTCTTTACAATGCTGCAAGAAGGAACTTCTTTTGATGCTCATAGTCACACACACTTCTCCCAAACATATTTTCTGATTTTTTTTTTACTAATTTCAGCAATACTATTTTTGAATTTGTCACATCTACGCAGTTTTATTTTTTGTTTATTGTTTTTTGGGTGAATTTTGTGTTTATTTTTTTTCATAAACATCTCCTTTTTTGACAGTTTGCTCAACTTTCCATTTTGTGGGGTGTGTTTTGTGTGTAAACTTACCACAACAACATTATTATACTTTCTTTTTCTTTTTTAATCTACAGGAGGTTGTTTAGTGTACCCCTTGTTATTCATTTCACTTGTTTTTTTGAAATGTACCTGCCTGCTCACAAACAAAACTGTCCTTTTTGAAGTAAAACACATGCGCAAGTATTTCTTCAAACAAAAAAAAACGTTATTTAGGTGTCAGTAACAGATAAAGAGGGAGGCAGCGATGTAGAGACTGGGGAGATTAGCGAAGCCTTTGGCCCCCAGGGCACACATCAACTATTTAAACGCAAAACTTGGTGGCCTGAGGAATACATGTCTGAGGGAGAGAAGTCTGGTCCTGAAGTCCAAGAAACCTGGAACAGCAGCAGATGACATCTATGTTCCCAGGCTGTGGTACTACAACAGGCTGCATCTTCTGTCAGACAAGACTGAACCCAGGTAATCACACTCTGGTCATCCTTCCACGCTTCCTTCCAGGCTGTGGCTGTGGTGCTGGAGGTGTGGCAGAAGGAGGAGGAGGAGGAGGGGCATGGGCCAAATCACACAAGTGTGTTGTTTGTGTCATTTGGCCCAGCAGACCCTTGTTGAGGGGGTGTATAATTACCTCCTCACACAAGAGCTGTTGCCCCTCCTCCATTTTCTCAAGCTTGCACGCAGCCAAGGCGGCAAAGGCCTCTTGATAGGTGGGTTTGGCTTGGAGGGCCGCTGATGCCTCCCCAATCAGCCTCAGGGCCGACTCCTCCACATTCCCCCCCTTTCTCGCCCTTTTGCATGGAAGGCGGAGGGGAGGGACCTGGTAATCTGTCAGGCTCCTTTGCCCGCCCACCGCCTGGCTGCCTCTTACCCCGGCCTCCTCCTGGCTGCCACTTTCCACAGCTACCTCCTGGCTGCTGCATTCCACACCCTCCTCCTGGCTGATGTCTTCCTGTGTATGAAAAAGGGACATAGTTTTAGTTTTTGGTTCATCAAACACACACAATTTTCACATCAAGACTGTTGCAAATTGTTAAGCAATACAAAAGACTATCATTCTGAGCCCAGCATTTTTCTTTCTTGTCCCCAAGGTTTTGGCCACTACTGTCTATTGATATGTGAAACACTTTCTAAAATCAGCAATTAGTGAGCAAAAATCAAGTTAACATCATTAATTTATACTCCCAAAATATGTAGACCAATACTATACCTGGCTCAAGCTGGGCTCCCCCAGTTCTTCCTGAGTGGAAGGCCCAGGTTGGGCGTTGGAAGACTCAGCGGGTGTGGAATGTAGCATAGGACGCGTGGAAGGAAGAGTAGAGAATGATTCTCTGGCCTCAGCCTGGTCTGACAGAAACTGCATCCTGTCATAATACCACAGCCTGGGGACATAAACGTCATCTGGTCCGATGTAAATCATGCTATTTCCCGCTCTGTGCAGGCTTTTAAGAAAACTGCTGACAAGAAGCGCTCAAAGGCACCAGAATATAAAGTTGGTGACAAAGTGTGGTTATCATCTCGGAATCTGTCCCTGCATGTTCCATCTAAAAAGCTTGGCGCAAAATTCATCGGGCCTTATGAAATCTCGGAGATTGTTAATCCTGTGTCCTACAGATTAAAACTGCCCCCATCCATGCGCATTCCAAATGTCTTTCATGTTTCATTGTTGAAACCTGTTCATTCCAGCCTCCTAGTAAATGAACCAGAACCTGTGGATGTGTTGGACAGTCAAGAATATGAAGTGGCATTTATTCTTGATTCCAGACGAGTGCGCAATTCCTTACAATATCTTGTTCATTGGAAAGGGTTCGGCCCAGAGGATCGATCTTGGGTACCAGCTCGTGATCTTCATGCTGATCGACTTAAGAAGAAGTTCCATCTCCGTTATCCAAGTAAGCTTGGGGGTGCAGGAGTAACCCCTCGAGAAAGGGGAGGTACTGTCAGTACTAGAATCCCTTTAGGACCCAGCACAACTCACCTGACACAGCCTGTGTCTGGGAAACAACAGTGATTGGCCAGCTCACGTTTAAATCACCTGTATCAGCATTCAGTCAGTGCTCGTGTTAGAGTTCACTCGTGTTTGATCCAGCTGATATTTGCTCTGTGACTTTCGTGTTTGACCCGGCTTATTTGACCCTCCTTACTTGCTTCTGATTCTGTACCGTTTGGATTCTGATCTACCTGTGTATGACCCAGCTTGCCTAGACTACGCTTTGCCTGATTCTACTAGTACCCTCATCTGCAGCAGTGAACCACAAGGTCCAGCAATCATCTATCCTCATCTACAGCAGTGAACTACAAGGTCCAGCAATCATCCATCCTCACCTACAGCAGTGAACTACAAGGTCCAGCAATCATCTACCTTCGTCTGCAGCGGTGTACTACAAGTCCCAGCTGACCTGCTCTGCTTAGACCTGCTCATGGTATGTGCTTTGAACTCTTTGTATAATCAGCACACCTGAACTGTTACTTGTTATCTGCACCTAGCCTGACATTAACACGAGCCAATACATAAAGGGAAACCTATCATGAATCCTGAACAGGCTCAGTTGTTTACACAAGAACTTTGCCGTTTATCACATCAAGTTCAGGAAATGGCCACAGAGCTCACCAAGGTGCAATCTCCTTCTACTACCACCATTACTAAAACTCCATCTGAACCAAAAATTCCTTTGCCCGACCGGTTTTCTGGTGACCGTAAAGCGTTTTGCAACTTTAAAAACAGCTGCAAATTATATTTCAAGTTGAGGCCATCCTCGTCTGGCCCTGAAACTCAGAGGGTTCAAATCATTATCTCTCTACTACAGGGTGACCCCCAGGCTTGGGCCTTTAACCTGGAACCTAACCATCCAGCCTTACTAACAGTAGATGCCTTCTTTGAAGCCCTTGGGTTGCTATATGATGATCCAGATCGTGCTGCTACTGCAGAATCGACCTTGCGTAACTTAAAACAAGGAACTACCACAGCTGAAATGTATTGCTCAGAGTTTCGCAGGTGGGCCCCGGAATCTGGCTGGAATAATGCAGCTCTCCGCAGCCAGTTTAGAATTGGCCTTTCAGATGCTATTAAGGACGCTCTGGTCAACTTCTCCTACCCAGCCTCACTGGAGGAGGCTATGTGTCTAGCTATTAGAATTGACCGCCGCCAGCGAGAGAGAAGGCGAGAACAAACAATGGCTGTGGCAAACTATATACCTTCTTTACCACCTGATCATTCCATCTCCAGTGCCAAATCTGAGGAAGAACCTATGCAGTTAGGCTCCACCCGGTTATCTGCCCAGGAAGACAAACGCAGACGTAATATGGGACTCTGCTTATACTGTGGCCTCAAGGGTCATATGCTCCGTTCGTGCCCTACACGTCCGGGAAACGCCAGGACCTAGGTGAATGCGGGGAGGTCACCTTAGGTCTACTCTCATCTCCCCAGGGGGACAATCGTATACTTTTACCCGCTGTCATTCACTTTGGGATAGGGGCTCATGAACTGCTGGCCTTGGTGGATTCTGGAGCAGCTGAGAATTTTATTGATAAAACTCTGATCACCTCTTTGTCCCTGGAAACTCATGCTCTAGATTGTCCAGTCCGCCTGATCTCCGTGGATAATCGGCCTCTCTCACAAGACCTAGTGCTCGAATCCACCAACCCTTTCCAGTTACAATTAGGGGCTTTGCATTGGGAGAAGATTTCTTGTCTTGTCATTGACTCTCCATCCACTCCTTTGATCCTAGGCCTTCCTTGGCTTCAGAAGCACAATCCTGTAATTGACTGGCCAACAGGAGATATTCTGGCTTGGTCCAATCAGTGTAAAAAGAGCTGCATCCAACACCTTGTTCGACTTGATACCTGTCAAGTGGGAATAGAACAGATTCCACTTTGTTATAAGGACTTTGGGATGTGTTTTCTAAAGGAATTGCTGACACTTTACCTCCTCATCGCAGTTATGATTGTCCCATTGACCTCTTGCCTGACACTACACCTCCTCGAGGGAGAGTCTTTCCACTGTCTGAACCAGAGAATCTTGCTTTGCAAGAATACATCCAGGAAAACCTAGCTAAGGGTTTCATCCGTCCCTCCACTTCTCCCGCAGGAGCAGGATGCTTCTTTGTCCCGAAGAAGGATGGAGGACTGCGACTTTGTGTTGATTACAGAGGTCTAAATAAAATAACCGTTCCCAATCGGTATCCTCTCCCTCTCATCACAGAGTTGTTCTCTCAAATCCAGGGAGCCAAAATCTTCTCCAAACTGGATTTAAGGGGAGCCTATAATCTGGTGCGAATCCGTGCAGGCGATGAATGGAAGACCGCCTTTAACACCAAGGATGGTCATTACGAATGTTTTGTCATGCCTTTCGGCCTCAGGAATGCACCAGCCATCTTTCAGAACTTCATGAATGACATTTTCCGTAACATGATGGGTCGCTTCATGCTTGTTTATTTAGACGATATTTTGATTTACTCTCCCAATCTTGAAACACATCAGAAGCATGTCTGCTCGGTATTAGCCCGACTAAAGACTCACTCCCTTTTTGTAAAGCCTGAAAAATGTATTTTCCATGTTAAACAAGTACCTTTCCTGGGTTACCTAATTTCTGACACAGGCCTCACCATGGACCCAGCCAAGGTTCAAGCCATTTTAGACTGGGCACCACCTTCAGACCTGAAGGCAGTTCAACGCTTCCTGGGCTTTGCAAATTTCTATCGAAAATTCATTAAGAACTTTGCCACCATTGCACATCCCATCACCTCTCTCACCAGGAAGACTCCTAGTACATTTAAATGGACTACTGAAGCCCAGGCAGCCTTCACCCAGTTAAAGAAAGCCTTTACCTCTGCACCATATCTACTCCATCCTGTTCCTGAGCTACCTTTTATTGTAGAGGTAGATGCATCTGAAGTAGGAGTGGGGGCGCTTTTGTCACAAAAAGATCCTGTAAGCGCTGCCATCCACCCTTGTGCCTTCTTGTCCCGTAAATATTCCCCAGCAGAGCGCAATTACGATATAGGCAACAGAGAACTTTTAGCCATAAAACTAGCTTTAGAGGAGTGGAGACATTGGCTGGAGGGAGCTCGCTATCCATTCATAGTTCTGACTGACCACAAAAACCTTGAATATATCCGTTCTGCTAAAAGACTGAACTCGCGTCAAGCCAGGTGGTCATTGTTCTTCTCCAGATTTGACTTTACAATTTCTTATTTACCAGGTCCAAAAAACATTAAGGCCGATGCCTTGTCTCGCAGCTTTTTATCAGAGTCTCCTCCTCCGCTTCCTCCTCAACCCATTATCTCTGAGGATAGGATTTTGGCTTTTACCCAGACTGACATCTCTGAGGCCTTGTTACCAGCACAGGCTGAAGCCCCTCCCTCCACTCCCTCTGGTATGCTCTTTGTGCCCCTGGCTCTTCGTTTGCAGGTATTGCAACAAGTACATGCATCAAAACCTGCAGCACATCCAGGGTTTAGACAAACTTTTGAGATTGTCTCTCACAACCTCTGGTGGCCATCGCTTAGGCAGGATGTGTTAGCCTTCGTCCAGGCCTGTGAAGTTTGCGCCAGAAGCAAAAGCAGTACCTCTAAGCCCCCCGGTCTCCTTCGTCCTCTACCAATACCTACCTGTCCCTGGACCCATTTATCTATGGACTTTATCACAGACTTGCCTCTGTCCCAGGGATGTTCCACGATCTGGGTGGTGGTAGACAGGTTCAGTAAGATGGCCCACTTTGTTCCGCTTCCGAAGCTTCCATCTGCTAAAGAACTGGCATCTTTATTCATTAAGCACATTTTCAGGCTCCATGGGGCACCAGTTAACATTGTCTCTGACCGTGGCTCTCAGTTTATAGCCCAGTTTTGGAAGGCCCTTTGCTCTCAGCTGGGGATTAAATTATCATATTCTTCAGCATATCATCCTGAGACTAATGGCCAAACAGAAAGGACTAATCAGACTCTAGAGAAGATGGTACGTTGTCTGATGGCCAAAGATGAGGTGGAGTGGGTCAACATCCTTCCATGGGCAGAGTTTGCCTTTAATAATTGTGCCAGCACATCTACAGGGACCTCTCCTTTCTTTTGTGTTTACGGGTTGCATCCTCGTGTGTGCTCCTTTGATCTTCCGCCCTCTGATGTTCCAGATGCCAACACCACAATTGAACATTTCTCCAAAATCTGGTCCGATGTAAATCATGCTATTTCCCGCTCTGTGCAGGCTTTTAAGAAAACTGCTGACAAGAAGCGCTCAAAGGCACCAGAATATAAAGTTGGTGACAAAGTGTGGTTATCATCTCGGAATCTGTCCCTGCATGTTCCATCTAAAAAGCTTGGCGCAAAATTCATCGGGCCTTATGAAATCTCGGAGATTGTTAATCCTGTGTCCTACAGATTAAAACTGCCCCCATCCATGCGCATTCCAAATGTCTTTCATGTTTCATTGTTGAAACCTGTTCATTCCAGCCTCCTAGTAAATGAACCAGAACCTGTGGATGTGTTGGACAGTCAAGAATATGAAGTGGCATTTATTCTTGATTCCAGACGAGTGCGCAATTCCTTACAATATCTTGTTCATTGGAAAGGGTTCGGCCCAGAGGATCGATCTTGGGTACCAGCTCGTGATCTTCATGCTGATCGACTTAAGAAGAAGTTCCATCTCCGTTATCCAAGTAAGCCTGGGGGTGCAGGAGTAACCCCTCGAGAAAGGGGGGGTACTGTCAGTACTAGAATCCCTTTAGGACCCAGCACAACTCACCTGACACAGCCTGTGTCTGGGAAACAACAGTGATTGGCCAGCTCACGTTTAAATCACCTGTATCAGCATTCAGTCAGTGCTCGTGTTAGAGTTCACTCGTGTTTGATCCAGCTGATATTTGCTCTGTGACTTTCGTGTTTGACCCGGCTTATTTGACCCTCCTTACTTGCTTCTGATTCTGTACCGTTTGGATTCTGATCTACCTGTGTATGACCCAGCTTGCCTAGACTACGCTTTGCCTGATTCTACTAGTACCCTCATCTGCAGCAGTGAACCACAAGGTCCAGCAATCATCTATCCTCATCTACAGCAGTGAACTACAAGGTCCAGCAATCATCCATCCTCACCTACAGCAGTGAACTACAAGGTCCAGCAATCATCTACCTTCGTCTGCAGCGGTGTACTACAAGTCCCAGCTGACCTGCTCTGCTTAGACCTGCTCATGGTATGTGCTTTGAACTCTTTGTATAATCAGCACACCTGAACTGTTACTTGTTATCTGCACCTAGCCTGACAGGAGGAAGCTATGATCATTGAACCCGTCCATAATGTCTGCAAGACACAACACAAGACAAACCCTAATGGCAGGCTAAACTCCACTAATGCAGGCCTCAATCTAGAAGCAGTATAGCCTAGTGATGTACCAAGTTCAAAATGTTACCTTCGTTTGCACATTCGTCGCCTCAGCTTCTCCCTCTGTTCACAGATCGTACGGACGACACACGCGTGTTGCGTTTTATATACAGTGCGCATGGGTGTAACTCCGCCCGCCCCTGACGTTCTTTCTAGACTATTACCCGCCCCTTCGCTTTCGGCGCAGTGGGGAGAGCACATGGCGGAGAGAACGCAGGTACGCAATCAGAGTTCCACTAACGAGGAGGAGGGTGAGGAAAGCCCAGAGCCTGAAACATCCTGATCCAGTAAGAGAAGATTTAAGGCCTCAAATATGTCTTTTGGAAAGATGTTGGAGATGGTGGACATATTGAACAGGACCGACTATGATGGGAAGTATGCACCTTATGCAAACCCAAATATCAGAAAGGCCAAGATCATGAATAAAATTGTGAAGAGTCTTCAGAAGAATTTTGGGGTACGCCGATCCATGAATCAAATGAGAAAACGCTGGTCAGACCTGAAACTGAGGGAGCACGATCAGTACATAAGGATCAAGCATGTTCTTCAAAAAAGTAAGTAGTTGTCGTGTGTTCATATGATTATTCTTGCTTGCATACATGCTCCATGTGTTTTGATCTCATGTTGTGCATTTTAAAATGTCCACTTTCAAGTTCATGGATTCATTCGTAAGAAACATCGTTCTGCAAGTAAGTATTCCAGCTTAACAAAGTGCCCAAAATAATGTTCTCACCTTGGAACTCGGCCAAAAAACACAATTGTACAACACTTCCAAGCAATGTTTCATATTCCTATTTCTGCCCTCTATGTGCTAATTATTATTTTTTTACATTCTCATAGGGGAGAGAAGACTCGGCAAGTATGAGAACACCACGGACCCCACCCCTCCCAAAGAAGGCAAAATTCCAAAACCAGAAGCAGAGGAGCAGGAGGAGGAGGAGGAGGAAGGAGAAATCATTGAAGTTGGACAAATTGTCACCACAACAGGTGAGTGTCGGAGAACACAGCTTCCGGTAAGCTCATCAATGTATGTCACCATATTTATAATACATGGTGTGGTTTTTTTGCTTTGTTTTGTAGGTGATGTGGAAGAAGAATCCCATTTTACCAGTGAAAGTGCCCAGATCCTGATTGGGGAGATAAGGGGGGAAATTGGGATTTAGAAAATATACAGTAAAACATCAATGATGTTAAAAATGAAATGAAGAACATCATTGATGTTTTGGGGAGAGTGTGAAACAGCCAAAACTAGCTAGGGTTTTATTTTTTGGCTTTTAAACCACAACTTTTGTATTTTTTGAAAATCCAAATTTGGAAGATGCACAGAGTGTGTCAACATGCGCTATCTCCCATCATGGGGCATCAATGTATGTGTTTTGTGGAAAGTGGCTGAGATGAAGGGGTTGCAGCCCCAAAACATGTACATTGATCCCCCATGATGGGAGATAGCAGATGTTGACACACTGTGTGCATCTTCCAAATTTGGATTTTCCAGGGGTGACACCCCATGTGATGAAGGCAATATCAGCCCAGTTTGTACATACTCATGTCTGATATTGTCTTCACTTTTCAAAGTAGAACTTTGTAAGTTTCTGTGTTCTGTATGTTATGCTTTGATACATGCCTGTTTACACAAAAACACAAAGTTAAAAAAAAATTACATGAAAGATTGTTTTTGATAATTTTTTGGTTTGTTGTAAAGCCCTTTTCTAAACGCACATGTGAATGTGCTTGGATTAAAAAGTTAAATTATCAACAATGTGTGGCTTCCTTTTTCATTGCGCAAAAGATGTATTTGGAGTAAAATTGTTGTTTTCGGTGAGAATGGGTGTTATTTACTAAAGGTAACTCCACTTTGCACTCCAAGTGCAGTTTCAGCTGCACTTTTGCAGTGCAGTTGTAGTGCATAGTGGATGTGCCTTTAGTAAATAATACCCACAGTGATGTGTTAATTTTCCCAATCATGCCATTTTCATGCCATGGTGCTGAAAATGAGCACGATTTTGGTCAGTAATGCACTACATACATTAGTTACCAAAACCAAGGTGTGTGTATAGCAGACCCACAACATAATAAGCTTATCTGAAGAAGAGACTGTCCCCTCATCTCGCTCAGAACTTGGGTTTGCACTGTTGGTGAAAAAGGCACAAGAAAAAACATAAATTTACCTAGGAGACACCTAAAACCAAGCCAAGCAGTAAATGAAAACAAAGATTGCAGTTTCAAAGAATAATTTATTCCTAAAATGCCGCTCAGACATTGTCTGGCATATCAATGGCCCCCCTACCCACAAAGTAGTCCATGTATTGGGTTCTAACCTCACGGGCGCTTTGGGGGGGCAAGCCAGGACGAGCAGCTTCATGGCCCATGAGGTGCTCATTTTCCAGCAAGTCTGCTTCTTGGACAACTGAGACCGCATAGTTTGCAGAATGTCTTTTTAGTAAATTGTGAAGAACACAGCAGGCCAGCACAATGTGATTGATTTTGTATTCCGCCATGTGGATAGGTGTTAAAAAAAGGCAGAACCGGCTGGCCAGTATTCCAAAAGTGTTCTCCACCACTCTTCGGGCTCTGGACAGGCGGAAATTAAAAATCCTCTGGTCCGGGGTGAGGGTCCTCATCGAGAAAGGCCGCATCAGATGGTTCGGCAGGGCAAACGCCTCATCCGCGATGAAGACGAACGGGAGTTCTTCCTGATTCTCCTCTGGGGGTGGCAATCCCAGACTGCCACTCTGGAAATGCCAGTAGAACTCCGTCCGTGCGAACACTCCACCATCTGACATCCGTCCATTTTGCCCCACGTCCACATACAAAAAGTCATAGGTCGCAGACACCACTGCCAACATCACAATACTATTAAACCCCTTGTAGTTAAAATAGTACGACCCCGAGTTGGATGGTGGGACGATGCGGACGTGCTTCTCATCAATTGCACCTCCACAATTGGGAAAGTCCCAACGACTGGCAAAGTGGGAGGCCACAGTCTGCCATTCCTGTGGCATTGAAGGACACTGTGGAGTGAAACAAGATCAAAAATTTGTAATTTTGCAAATCAACATTGCAAGCAGATTAGACACAAACATTTTTGGCCAAGATCAGTATAACATTTTGGGAACTGAGTATTTAAAGCCTAAAGTATAAGGTCCCCTTATCAGAGTCATCACCCCCCATCCCCCATCTGATGGGCCCTTGCTAAAAAATGAGGGGGGGGGTGTTTTGGACAGGCAACCCTCTCCACTTGATTGAGAGCTGAATGCCTAAATAATGTGTGATACTTTGGGAAGCCCCTCCTTACTTACACTATTGGCAGTCCACCGGACAGGTAATAAGTGTCATAATACCAAAAAGAAAACAAAATGGAAGCACATTTTGACATTCTGCTATTACATATCAAGATAATAATAGGGGAAAAACAAAAAAATTATAGCATTTGAAAGTATTGAGGCAGGCCCTTGCACTACATGCTTTGGGGAATTCATCCTTAAAAAAGGTAGATATAGCGTGTATTGGGTTTGGTAAAGTCAGCAGATAGAGGATTGCTATCAGCTGAGCTAGCAGTTGGGGGGAGGGGGGTTCCTAATGAGTTTGGCACAACCAAAAAAAAATGTCACTCTGCATGAATTGAAGCACACACATAACATTTGTAGACATTTTAGGGGGTGTTTAGGGGAAAGCAATACTATGGAGCTGACAAAAGACATTGGTAAGTGACTAGACTATAGTTTTATGGGCCAAGAAGAGCATGGTGGGGAAGTTAGTGAGGCAAATATGCCTGAGGACAAAGGGGCAGAGTATATGAATTAGAGCATATTGCAATGATGGTAATTAGGGAATGAGGAAAGAATGAGGAAAGAAATGCAAATGCAAGAAATGCAAGACATTAGCAATCATTAAATCATTAAATAGAATGTGATGTTAAAGGATAAAACTTACCTTCATATAGTCCTTCTGCAGGACCTAAATGATGGCAGAACAGGTCTCTGGAATAATGATTCCCAGAGCCTGGGGGGAAATGCCTGTAGAGAACTTGAGGTCCTGAAGGCTTCTCCCAGTCGCCAAGTAGCGCAACGTGGTGATGAGCCTCTGCTCCGGAGTGATGGCTTGCCGCATGCAGGTATCCTGCCTGGTGATATAAGGGGTCAGCAAAGCCAACAGATGGTGAAAAACGGGGTCCGTCATCCGGAGATAATTCCTGAAATCATCAGGATTATTCTCCCGGATCTCACGGAGCAAAGGCATGTGCGAGAACTGGTCACGCTGGCGCAACCAATTCTTGGTCCACAAACGCCTCCCCTCCCTGTTCATGGACAGGGCTTGTGTCAAAGTAAGAACCCCAACACGAAGCCCCTGCACAGCACAAACTCTACGACGAGTATGATGGGAAATCATTATATACTAAATTTGAATTTCAGAAGATGGTGGTTTTATAATATATATATATTTCTTTCTGACATTCGAATTTCGTATAGAATGAATTTGAATTTGAATAGAAAAGATTAGAATGGAAATAGAGAATAGACTAGAAAAACAATAGAACAGAATAGAATATAGATACTATCTATTTCATTTTTAATTTCTTTTGCAGATTACAATTTGTTTCCATAAGATCTCCTGCAGACTATTAGCATCTATTAAATTTTTTTGCAGATCTCCTGCAGACTATTAGTATCTATTTTGTTTTCTCACCAGATCTCCTGCAGACTATTAGCATCTATTTTTTTAGTAGATCTCCTGTAGACTATTAACAGCCATTTCACTTCTTTTTTTGCAGATCTCCTGCAGACTGTTAGAATCAATTTCATTTTTTTGGAGATTACTATTTATTTCCATCAGATTTCCTGCAGTATAATAACATATATTTAATTTTTTGCAGATCTCCTGCAGACTATTAGCATCTATATCTAAAGGAAATGGCTGTTCTAATGCAAAAAAATAAAAATAAAAATGAAATAGATGCTAATAGTCTGCAGGAGATCTGCAAAAAAATGAAATAGATGTTAATATACTGCAGGAGATCTGATGGAAATAAATAGTAATCTGCAAAAAAAGAAAAATGAAATTGCTTCTAACAGTCTGCAGGAGATCTGCAAAAAAAGAAGTGAAATGGCTGTTAATAGTCTACATGAGATCTGCTAAAAAAAGAAATAGATGCTAATAGTCTGCAGGAGAGCTGCAAAAAAAGAAATAGATGCTAATAGTCTGCAGTAGACCCGGCTGTAAAACAAAATTGATACTAATAGTCTGCAGGAGATCTGCAAAAAAATGAAATAGATGCTAATAGTCTGCAGGAGATCTTATTAAAACAAATGGTAATCTGCATAAAAATTAAAAATGAAATAGATAGTATCTATATTCTATTATGTTCTATTGTTCTAGTCTATTCTCTATTTCTATTCTAATCTTTTCTATTCAAATTCGAATTCATTCTATATGAAATTCAAATGTCGGAAATATATATATATATATATATATATATATATATATATATATAACCATCTTCCGAAATTCGAATTTAATATATAATGATTTCAATTTTAATAGAAAAGATTTTAATAGAATATAAAAGAATAGACTAGAAAAACAATACAACAGAACAGAATAAAATATAATATATTCTATTCTGTTCTGTTCTATCATTTTTCTAGTCTATTTTCTATTTTATTATAATCTTTTCTATCCAAATTTAAAATTAATTCATTTAAAAATTTGAATTCATACTATTCAAAATTCAAATTTATTCTATTCAAATTTGAATTTCAGAAGATGGTTGTATATTCTTTCTATTTTATTCTATTAAATTATATTTTTTTTTATTCTGTTCTAATCTTTTCTATTTGAATTAGAAATTTTGGAAGATGGTTAGTTACTTATACTTATATATATCTGTCACATCAACTTTTCATACTTGCAGTGTACCAGTGCAAAAAACACACACACATCTTATTTCATTTATATTTATGGTATCAATGAAGTTGTCATCATGCCTGATTGAAGAAGTCACAGATGTCGATCGCAAGGCAAGTGCATATGCTGTATGTCATTGTCAACTTGCCAAAAGTTGTGTATTGTATTTGTCCACTTGCCACGTCACCTGCCACAAGTTGTGTATTGTCCACTTGCCACGTCACCTGCCACAAGTTGTGTATTGTCCACTTGTCACGTCACCTGCCACAAGTTGTGTATTGTCCACTTGCCACGACACCTGCCACAAGTTGTGTATTGTCCACTTGCCACAACACCTGCCATGAGTGATATGTGGCTGGCCATGAGTGCCACATGGCCGTCCACGAGTGCCACGTGACCATACACGAGTGCCATGTGACCGGCCAGGAGTGCCACGTGGCCTGACACCAGTGCCACGTGACCGGCCACGAGTGCCACGTGACTTAACGCGAGTGCCATGTGACCGGTCACGAGTGCCATGTGACCAAGTTGTGGATTGTCCACTTGCCACGTCACCTGCCACCAAGCGACCCCAGATATGGGCAATATGAAAGTACTTTTCTGCAGCAGAGAATGAGATTGGGGTTTCTAGCACCAAGTGACCCTGAGATACGTGGCCCCAAAGTCGGGTCACAAAATATCAAGCACTTTTCTGCAGCAGAGAATTACATTTTGCGACCCGAATTTGAGGCCACATATCTCGGGGTCACTTATAGCTAAAAACACCAAATTTGGTATGCAAACACAATAGAACTAGCACTACAACATATCCAATATATATATGGGGTTTCTAGCCCCAAGTGACCCTGAGACACATGGCCCTAAAGTCGGGTCGCTAAATATTTTCGAATGCGGTTGAAATAATTTCGAATCATGTTGAAATCATTTCGAATTCAGTAGAAATATTTTCGAATTTGGTTGCAATATTTTCGAATGCGACCGATTTTTCGAATTCGGTAGAAAACTAAACGAAATAGGAAAATGAATTTAACGAATATAACTAAACGAAACTAAACTAAACAAATTTTTTCCTTTGCACGTGTCTAGACTCTACACAATTGTTTTGCTTCTTATTGTAGGATGTGCTCCAGCAAAAATTACATTTACAAAGAGAAAAATTAAGCAGTTTAATTTACTGGGAAATTACATCCATTGCCACCTATTAAAAGAAAAAAAAACAGTACACGGACCCCTCCAAATGTCCCTACATACATTGCAGACCTTTGGAGGAGCCTGTATGCTGTTTTTCCTAAATATGGAGGCTGTCAACAACAGCTGTTATAGTAATTTACCAGCAATTTAAAAAAAGTTTTTCCTTTGGAAATGTAGCTGCTAAAAAAGCACCACCTTGCCTATTAGAGGAAATGGGCATTTTTAATTTGACAGATCTGGCTCCAATTGATTTCAATGGGGTTCAGGTTCAGCAGCCAAACTTCTCTGAAGTTAGCTGAACCCCTGCTGAACCAAACCCAGTGCAGTTTGGCTCATCATTACTGTGGAGAAAACCTAGTTCTTGATGCTTTGGATAAGGCAGTTTTATTCAGGTCCAGGACCAAAAAATGGTGAATCCAATTTCTTTATGTATAGTAATTAAGGAAAATATAATAAATAATATAAATAAAATGGTGTTGCTCCGGAGACATCAAAGTGGGTGTTTATAGGAAAAATAGAGGCAGTTCAGTTGCTCCTGTTACAAGCTGGCCATATCTTGATGCTGGCAACTGTGATGGCGATTTCATGGCATCATTGGTGGATTTCCCTGTTTTCTGTTTATTGGTATAAAATAATTTGGAATTAAAACTTATCCTTATTTGCACAAATAAAAATGTAACTAAATATTTTTTAAGGGTGTTATATTCTATGTATTTAAAGCAGAACAAGGTAGGATATACAGAATCAACATTCCTTTTTCTTACTTGTATGCAAAATGTAAACGTTTTACTTTTTTTATTTTAACCATCTTTATTTTTTTCCTGTTATCATCAGTGTTACAATTGTATTGTATTCTATTTTAAATTATTATTAATTTGGTAGGTAATATAAGATACCGTTGCTTACTATAGTATCTGACAACTCGTATAGCTGTTTCAATTAAATGCTCTGGTAAGTGCATGGTAACGCTGGTCAGAATTGGTTTCTTATGATGTGGCCCACAACCTCCTGCTGTGGGATGAAATAGAATATAATACTGTTATTAAAGCTTAGTTTATTACTAAATTCACAGTGTATATATGGGCATATCTGTCCTGCGGGGGTTACCTGCACTGAGCCATAGACTTCTGTTATTACCTGCGAGTTTGGTGAGCTTTCTCAAAGTGCACCAAACCTTCAGAATATAATAGAAGTCTATTGCAAAGTGCAGGAAAGCCAAAGGAACACTGCGTTGCACCCGCTGTGTGGGAAAACCACAGTGCATCAGTGTGAAAACAGACTTGGGCCCCTTTCACACGGTCAATCTGACCCAATTGGACCCTCCATTCACCTCTAAGGAGTGGCAGATGTAAATCAACTTGTGTCCTACCTCCAATCCGATCCGCTTTAGTGGGCTGTGTCTATGCAGAGCAGACACAGACCTACCATCTGCCTGCTCTGCTCATTGTGGCTTGCGACCGGTTACCAAGTCACTTAAGTGGCCCTCGTGCTTCAAAAGGTTGGGCGCCCCTGTCTTAAAGGATAAGTTCACCCTTACATGAAAAATGAAAACTAACGCCAAATTTCCTCGCCACCCCTTTTGACCCCACTGCACATATCAAGCTGTGATGCAATGGGGGTTATTTACGAAAGGCAAATCCACTTTGCACTGCAACTGAAAGTGCACTTGGAAGTGCAGTCACTCTAAATCTAAGGGGTAGATCTGAAATGAGTGGAAGCTCTGCTGATTTTATCATCCAATCATGTGCAAGCTAAAATGCTGTTTTTTTTATTTTTCTTGCATGTCCCCCTCTGATCTATAGCGACTTTACTTTCAGTGCACTTTCAAGTGCGCTTGCAGTGCAAAGTGGATTTTCCTTTAGTAAATAACCCACAATGTGCTGACTTTACACCTCAATAAACAGACCTGGGGTAAGTATCCATTATAATGCTCATAATGGTAAGCACTCATTGGTCAGTGCAGCCATGTGACTGTGCTGACCAATGAAAACACACTGGTTTTCAATGAAAACGCATTCTTCTTCCAGTAGAGTGTCCCAGCAGAAAGAAGCACTCCCCATTGGTCAGTGCGGTCACATGATCATGCTGGCAAATGAGCTCTTGCCTTTGCAAGCATTATGTTGGATACTCACACTGAGGGTGTCTATTCCAGTGTAGGGTGTATAAACCACTACACCAGCAGCAGAGAGAATCATGAAACTATGTGCAGTGGTGTCTGGAGGGATGGTCAGGATATTTGGAGTTAGTTCACCATTTCATTTTTTTGCGAAAAAGTTGGACTTACCTTTTAAAGCACAACTGTCATTTGTGTTCGTTATTGGCATCTTTTTGGAACTGCATGCTGCCACTCTGTAATCTGCGCACCAGAATTTTAAATCAATATTATTTTATTGAATATTTCACAGAACATAAGTGAAAAAACATGTAGAAAAATGGTCACTAAGACATTCACCTGTTCAGCTTATTACACAGTCTTGAGGATTATTCTATAACAAAGTCTGTATGCACTACACATGTAAACCATGTAAAAAATGTGACATATAAAGTATATCTTGTTAGATCAAGAGTGAGGAACACCACTCCCCTGCCCAGGCACCCCAATTGGGAACACACTGCGCTCAGGAGGAGAGCGGCAACCCCCAGCCCTCTTTTGGGGGTTGTTGTATTGTTTTCATTGTTAGATAACGTCTAGTGGTAGATTAAGTAGTATATGAAAAAGACATTGGTGTTCGCAAAAGAAAAAAGTAAGAACTATAAAATATAAAAGTATAAAATAATATAAAATAAAATTAGGAAAAAAAGAAGAAAAACACAGTCAGTTACTTCCTTTTGGTAGTACAGTATGGTTTATAAGTGATACATTTAGGTCTTATGTTTCATTGTGTACCAATCTACCCATTTTTCCCATATTTTTGGGGCTTTACTGTATTTTTTTTTCTTGATCCATATAACATCTCGTACGCTGCTTGAATGTTAGTCATATTCATTAATTCATGTAGAGACGGGGTTTGTTGATCTCTCCAATGGTACATTATCGTTAATCGTGCACTCAGAAGATTGTGCACGGCTATGGTCCTGGATTCTGATGGAATTAACTCTATGTCAAATGCCCTGTACACACGGTCAGACTTTCCGACGACAAAATCCGTCAAATTTTTTCTGACGGATTTTGGCCCAAATTTGTCTTGCATACACACAGTCGCACAAAGTTGTCGGAAAATCCGATCCTTCTGAACGCGGTGATGGACAATACGTACAGCGAGACTATAAATGGGCCAGTAACCAATAGCTTTCTTCTCGTAATTTATTCTGAGCATGCATGCCACTTTGTCCTTCGTAATTGTCTACACACGATCGGAATTTAAACAAACGGATTTTGTTGTCGGAAAATTTTAGATCCAGCTCTGTCGGAAATTCTGATGGAAAAAGTCCAATGGAGCCCACACACGATCGGATTTTTCGACAACACGATCCGATCGCACATTTTCCGTCGGAAAGTCCGACCGTATGTACGGATCATTGAATTGCATCCACATGGGTACTTTAATATACAATACTTGTGAAATTACTCCATATACTCCTTTCCAAAAAGGGATTATAGTAGGGCAATACCAGAGTATATGATACAATGTTCCCAAAGCATCACAGTTCCTCCAGCAGGTATTGGAACTTTTTTGTGAGAATTTAGCTATTCTATGGGGTGTCAGATGCCATCTGAAGAGGATTTTCTGCAATAATTTCCATAAGTTTACACTCTTTGTCGCAAGGCGTACATGATGTGAAGTTCCTTTCGCCATTGTTCCAGGGAGTAAGAGGTATTTAAGTCCTTCTCCCAGGCAATCATATGAGTTGTTTTCAAGGGTATATTCTTATTTTTCAGGTTATTATAGACCTTTAATCTTGGTGGTAGGGTTTGTGTAGTATTGGAGTACTCTCCATGGCATCTCAATATTTGTTTTTAAGTTGGAGCGTAGTAGATATAATTCTATGGTATGTATAATATTCTGAGTTAGCTAGGTTGTATTCTATTTGTAAGGACCTGAAGGTTTTTGGAGTTGGACCTATCATCATATCTTAAATTTTTTCTATCCCTTTTTCCACCCAGCTTGAGACGTTTAAGTCAGGTATGATGTGTGTCAAGCTATAGGTAGGCATTGATAGCGTGGAGGTAATGGAGTCCTGAGATGGAGTGTTTAACAAAGCTCTCCAGGCATAAAGTGATGCTGGGATGGTGGGAAAAAGCAATGCATATATAGGGGTGTATTGTTGGCTAGTAAGAAGAAAGTGATAAAGATCGCCACCTTTAAGTTGTATATTTTCCAATTCTTTCCATCTGGTATTGGGGCTTTGGGGAACCATGTTTTAATTTGCGCCAATATTGAGGCAATGTAGTAGTCTTTAAGTACTACTAAGCCCACTCCTCCCGCCTTCCTAGTATTCATTTGTTTGGAGAATGCACACTTCGTCCTCTTTCCTTGCCAAAGACATCTGTTAATCATAGATTGGGCTTTAATAAAGAAGATGTTAGGCACTGGGATAGGGATGGTCCTAAATAGGTATAGAAATAGTGATAGCAGTACCATTTTAAAGGCTGACAGTCTCCTGGACCAGGATAATTTTGTTTTTGCTAAATACTGGAGTTTGGGGTGTAGTTTATCTAAGAATATGGAGTAATTTGCTTTGAACAATTCCTCTGTCTTAGGTGTGAATGTATTAAACGGCATTGAGATATTCATGTTCTGATGTATGCTGACATCAAGTGGTAGCTCAGCACCACTATAACTTTTTTATCTTTTTCATTTGTTACATCCCCCTGCCCCCACCCCACCCCCCCCCCCCCCCTGCTCAGTTTTAGTTTGTATAGCCCCTAGCTAGACTCTCCTTGTTTCCCTTCATGTTCCCTTAGTTAGTGGTCATCACAGGGATTGGGTGTAGAAAGTCATTATCTTCTTACACATCAAAAGACTGGTAAATTTATTGAAGTAAAATTGCACTGGATTCAACTTCTGTGTCTTTTTGAAGAGATAATCTGCCTGTGTATAGTGCCATCAGGTTACCATACTGTCTGAATCAACTGGTTCTATGGATGTATGTCAATACATAAATCAACTTCTGATACAAAACATTTTTATAAGTAGCCCAGCAACTACACTGAGTGCCTGACAGGTTCAATTTGTCTGTTTGAATAACCATGCTGCATTGTTTTTTGCTTCCTGGATTCTGGACTTAACCTGTATTTTGGATTATGCATCAGTCTGCTGCCTGCCTTGACCTTTTGCCAGTTTGACCATGCTTCATCTGCTCCCTGCCTTGATCTTACCTCTCCGATGCTTACACTCCTACATTTGGTACCACTCCTATTCCCTTGAAAAAAAAAAATTATTTTTTTGGTAAGGGGGGCTCCATCCCCACAAAGCAGAACTTGCTGCCTAGTGGCTTAACGTTAGGTCTAAGCAAGTCATGTGGTTGAGTATGGGAGGTTCTTTTAGAAAATAAGTATTTTATTGGTAAGGGGGGCTCCATCCCCACAAAGCAGAACTTGCTGCCTAGTGGCTTAATGTTAGATCTCAGCAAGTCATGTGGTTGAGTATGGGGAGGTTCTTTTAGAAAATAAGTATATACAAATAAGGGATGCAGTGATGGATTTAGGGGTGAGGGGAGCAGCCAGCAATTCTATTGCTACTAGAGGATAATCCTCTGCAATTTCTGAACTGGTTACTTTTAATACACAGAAGACATGTTTCGTTAAAGACTTCAAAGGTGTTCTACCTACATAATCCACTTTTACAAAATCCTAAATTGACAGCAAATTAGGCATCTATCCATATATCCCATGTTGCTGCTTTAGGTCAGGGACTGAGTAAAACATTGCACATTTAATATCCAATTTTTGGAATTAGTTTTAGTAGATTCAAGATGGATATTGCTCAAAACTTAAAATGCATTTGCAAAGTGGTAAGAGGTTAGTTAATTTAGAATTTAATTTATTTTTTTTACAAATTGAGATCACTGTAAATTGTGTTGTGGAAGAATGCTATCATAAATATATATCCAGCCATTTATTTTGTTTTGTTGAGAAAGTAACCTTTAAAGTTCAATTTAATTGAGATGACTCAGTGATATGTAAAAAGGAAGCAGTGAATCAAACAATTTTACTGATTAGGAGATTGCATGCGGTAATGAAATGTCAGCAATATACAATATTTGATTTATCTTTGATAGGGTGATATGACATATAATTTAATACATATGTTTTGTCAACTCAGCAACTTTGTAAAACGCATAATCAACATATTTCTCTTTGAGTCTGTACTGGGTTTTACTTTTTTTAAATCCCTTAAGACATTATAACCTTCTTTTAATAGACTGAATTTAAGAGCACAGCAGTCATAATTCCTGATAGAAAGCAGGCAAATGAAAAATGCTCATGTGGATGTATTTAGTTATTGCAGGCATCAATGAATTATAGTTGCAATATTTATATGCATTTGTGTTTCTTTAGGGAAAACACTGATGAATACTTGAATTAAAACAGAACTCTAGGCATATATAAAATACACTGATTTAATTCCTGATATGTAATCATTGAAAACAAAAAATAAATGAAAACAAAAAGTATTTTAATTAGTACCCCAGCCTCTCTGTATATCAGCCTCCTGTAATTCATTGCACAGCACAACAGATTTGAAGGGTGAGGGGTAGCACATTAAGCCAATCAGAACCTCCATGCTGCATATTATTTTCAATATAGCACTATGATCTTGCCACCAGGAGATAACAACACATGGATTACCTCATTAGTGACTTGCAGATCCCTTATTGTCCAGTAAAAGCTTGGCATTGGTTGACTAAGGATTTAAGCTTAACTGCAGTGGAGTGATGTCATGGATTTGGCTGCTTGCCATAAATACTTCAATTGTATTCCACCGAAAAATGATTTTAAACAAGGTGTAGGCTAATTTGTACAATGTACAACATTGTAATTCATAAGAACGAGGAAAGACACTGGGAATGAGCTATTTAATGTGTACTGCTGCTAGGGATTAGGCAGTAAAATGTAACAAAATATGATGGTAATGAATTCAAGTTTGTATTTTACAGACGTTATTGGCTACATGCTTGTTCAGGTCAGTGATTCATTAGTTATTGAAACCTGGAACAGCATGACAGACCCATTACCTTTACAGATAATCTATAAAGGCTTGGGGTCAATTTTATGTGTTTAGTTACTTTCTCTAGGTTTTCTATAGAGTTGATAGATATGTTTGTTTCCTTTTAGGCACAATGACAAAGGATACACAAGTAATAAATGAACAGGAGCTCAGAGAACTGTGAAGCTGAAGTTAAAGTGGAAGTAAACCCATGCATTTAAACAGTTAAAAAAAAAGGCATGCCGGGAATGCTAACTGCACATTGGCTGTGCTCTCAGCCAAACTATCAAACATCCAATGGCTGGTGTCATAACAAATCACATGTGCAGCACCATAGCCGTTGAAGATTAAACAGAGGCAAAGATGGCAGCTTCCTTGGCTGAAAAGATAGGGGAGTTTACCTCCACTTTTTGAAGTTTTGTAACTTCAGACAGAAGTGTTTGGAAGGGTGGGTGTGAGGAAAGGCACACCTCTTTACTTCTTCTTCACTTCGGTTATTCAGAAATTCAGCTTTAGCTATAGCTTTGAGCTTTTGTTAGAGTTCTATAAGCAAAATATTTTTCTACAAAAAAAAGAAGCAAAGACTATGCGGAAAAATACTTCATTGGGCTCATGCTTTTATTCTAGGTCAGCGACCCTTTAGTTAAACTATGATCTGAATGAATGACCCAAACCTGCTCCTTTTAGAGGTAGTCTTTTATAACATTGTTCCCAAATCCTAGAAAGAAAGCCTGTCAAAAGTTAGCCTTTATAGTGATAATATCAAGCGTTTGTGGTAGGGCGGTGGAAATTAAAGATTCATTTCTCGATTAATCGATTAATTTTTTTGATCGATCAAAATTCTTTTGATCGGTACTCACCTCTCCGCCGGCTTCCGGGTCTTCAGGGAGTTCCATCGGAGATCCGGTTATGTCACAAACATCAACGTCACTGGACTCCTCCCCCCTTCCCCAAGTGCCTTTATCTGCTAACAAAGAGAAGGGGGGAGGAGTCCGGTGATGTCGAAGTTCTGATTGAACGTAATGCGTACAGGGGCGGAGCTACGCATGACGTCACCTGCTGCTGCCCTACGGAATTAACACGATTGTTGGCTTCACATGCTGTGTTTTTATCATCTTTATGTGAGTAGTTTGTGTTTGAACACAAAAATGAAATCGTATACTTAAGCGGTGAGCACTTAGATCTTTCCTCTCTACCCATGACCTGGTGTCCTTGCTGAGATCTAAGGAGACATGAGAGAAGTTTATGGTCCTTGGTAACCCTTTTGATACCCGCTTGCATGACCATCTGTTTGCACAGGGGTCCATGTCATAAGGTGAGAGTGATTAGTTAGACCGGAGGTGGAGGGATTGTCACGCTACTGTGGAAAAAAATGACTTACGTCAGTGCTACAGTTTGAATTTAAAACCTATTTGTGTGAACTATGAAGTTAAGTCACAGATTATGGAAACTAACTAGTGTCGAGTGATTGTATATAGTGTATACCACATTTACCACTGACTAATGCAGAGTTGCAATGCAAGGAGATCAGCTAAAAGTAGTATGATCTGTATGTGCGTTATAATTAATCGAAATTAGTCGATTAATCGATTAAAAAAAACTAACACAAAAATTTTAATCAGTAACAGCCCTAGTTTGTGGTAGTGAGCCCTTATAGATAACCAACTCTGGGTTCTCCAGGGCGTAGAGTCTAGGCCCCAGTCTGCTTCTTCACCAAAGCCCCTGATGGTGAGGATGGGCTTGCAGCGAGCTGGAACCAGGTCATGGCCCCAGGTACGTTCATCTGAGGATGCAAAGGTCACTCATGTGTGCAGAGTACAAACAGCAGGAGACAACAGAAAATCCAGAAGACAAGCTGAAGTCAAGATGGGCAACAAGCAAGCATGCACAGACAGTGAAAGAAGCTGGTATTGGTACACAGGTAGCACAGGATACACAACTAACAAACGAACGGGAGCTCAGAGAACTGTGAAGTTGCTCAGGCAATGTGGACTACATTGAGCATGTCTTATATAGGCAAGCAAACTAGGAGATGGACCAGAAAGTGATGCAAGGGAAGGATGGGAAGGAAATAAAAGCCCACAGAAAAGCAGGTGAGCACAGCCAAATCACACTTGGAATGTAATCAGGGTAGAAAAAGCATTGCAGCAAGGAGGTAAGAAGACACAAGTAGGAAACGACAGGCTAACCTGTGACAGATAAGCTATTAGTTGCACTACCTGTTCGCAACCACTACAGCCTGAACTCCATTCTGTGCAAATAATGATTAATAAGTGTGCATAAGCACCGGTATGAACATATGGTCTACCACAGAATATAATAAGAGTCTTCTTATGCACCAGACTGCCATTATACTCTGCGAAATAACCCATACCCCAGGTCATTTGTCCAGATTTTACACAGAACATAATACAAGTTGCTTGATATATCTTTGTTTTCCCCTTCAAGTGGCTTCTACTTACATGTTCATCTTAAATGTGTGGAGGATTGCATTGCATGAAATATTGTTAGGATATAATGGATATTGTTAGGATGCAATGTTTTGGTATTCTTCAAAAGCAAGTGTGACTAGATCCATGTAGCTGCACAGAGCAGACTAGACTCAAACTAAGTGCAAAAAAAGATTTTCTAGGAACACAGCAAAATAAAAAAAGAAACTCTACTAAATACAAGCAATCATGTATACACTACAAATATTAACTATCTATCTAACTAACTATCAAAACAGAAAACAAAGCAAGGGGAAAGATCGGGTAAGGCTGGGTTGTGCAGGCGGTGCAAGGGAAGATAGGTTAGGAAGCAGGCCAGAAGGGGGATTAAGTACAAGGGAAGCAGGTAGTGGTAGCAGGATCAGGGTACACACAGTAGGAACAAAATAACAGGTTCAAAGCAACTGCATCAAGGTAACACGTACAAAGTACTGGAACAGATATAGAAGCAGGATAACTGATAAAAAGGTAGAAGGATCCATTTTGAGCTCACAGAACAAATTCTGAAGCGTTATGGAAACTTAGAAGTGCTAAATGCCTTTCTCAGCTGCCGGCATCAAGAGAAAACTACTGAGATCTGCTGGCTGCTGGAAAACACCTGCTGGTGAACAACAGAACTACGCCCTTCAAGTCTGGGAACCACAGCACCCTCAGCAAGTGATCCACTCCATAACAAATGTAAAGTACACATTACACACTCGGAAACTGTATAAAGACCCCCTAGTTGTATGTTTTTGGAAAACAAGAAACTTTTGAATATTGTCATCTATGCTTACTGCATTAAGAGAAAGAGCTGGGAACACACCACTCAAAGCCACCTGTGAGGATCTGATGAGCTGCTCAAGAGATCTGGGTACCTGCCTGGTCCACAGTCAGGGAAATCCAATGGAAACAAAGAAGAAGGGCGGCACATCTGGAAGTAAAATCAAAAGAATTTATTGAAAGTCCATAAAATCAAGCGAACATGACAAACCTCAATCTAAAAAAGGTTCTCAGTGGACGCGTTTCACACAGAAGTGCTTACTCATCACTGGAGTACCAAATGTGCATGTTCATTTGTACCAAAAAGTCCATGGAAGAGACCAATCAGGAGCCCAGAATCACAAAACCTTCACCTGGTCTGGCAATCACCAAATGGCTAAACATGGATCAATTAGCAGCAAATGAAACACAGCAGTGCACAAGAAAAATTGAACACTGCAATGTGAAGATACAAATATGCATACAAATGAAGCAAATACATGAAAACTTAATATATTATGTGTGATTCATTTGTGAAGGGAATTTAAATGAACAAAAACATTTTGAAAAATATATGTAGTAAATAATGTTATGCCAGCATTAGATATAGTGTATGGTGCATCCATATGAAAAGGACGCACAGAGTGTTGAAGAAATTAAAAATAAAATGTGTATAGACTAAGTGAAATGTGACTATAATGAGACAATTGAAATTAATAAACAATGTAATAAATCTATAACAAAAATATCAATATACAGATATTTAAAGGGGAAAAAAGTGCCTAATTTACTCAAAAGAAAGGCTACAAAAATGACCAGTTTCAAAGGACATATGTAAAAATAAATTGTATATATAGATTGAAAAAAAGTACAACCTGAAAATAGCAATATAAATATAGGTAGAAAATAAATGCAGCATTAGGCTTATATGGTTGTAAAACAATTTCCAAGAAAAGGGAAAAAAGGAAAAACCCCCATCAAGGACGTAGCCTGACGCATCAAAAAACAAAACAAAAAAAAACATACATCAATTGAAAAAAAAATCGCACATTAAACACATATGGAAAAAATGAGGGAGAACCATATATAAAAATATACATGTTTCTTCAGACTAATGGATGCTGGTAACCTAAACTATGAGGGACAAACCTGAACCAAAAGCAAAGCAAATTTCCAAAAATGCATCGCAAAAAGCAGGTCCAACCAAAATATATTTTTTATATTTTTATTAATGCTGAACCTTAATCAAAGTAATGGGAAACATCCCACTCAAAATTGAGACCTGAAGGAATGTGAGTACATAAATGGAAAATCCAATAAACTTCCCTTTTGCATAGCAATCTAAATAAATCGCCACCCCTAATTGGAAGTTTAACTTTCTCCACAATTTATACATGTACTAGAGAACTGTCTCCATGGAGATGACCATTGAAGTGTCTAGCGATATTAGTGGGTGTTTAGATTTTCACAAAAGCGGTCAGGTAACGGTCAGGTAACCTTCGAGCGGTACGTACCACATATTGCACTTTACATGATTTACATGTGATGACATAAATCACATAGGAAGTATTACAATTGAAGAAATGTTTCAATCTAATGGTTTTACTATTATGTTTAATGCATACCACAGTGATTTTTCAAATATTTGTCAGAACCATATTTCAATACAAATAGCAATAAAACTATAATTAGCATGCACACATATGTAAACTTAAAAATATCCAGATAAATGAAAACGGGGCACTCATAATTGTAAACAGGAGAAAAAAATATATTCTAGACCTCTGCTGCTTAACTGCTTAGACTTAATCTACAGTCCCAATGATTATTTTGAAACATGTAATACATAAACAGATTGCTAGTGTGTGTAGATTTTTGGGGAATCCAATCATGAGGATACTACAAGAACGTAAATTTACCGTAACTCTTGCTAATTTTTTTTGTTCTAGTTTGTGTCTTCACCCTTTCCACATTCATATTTCTTGTTTCATACTCGTGGCTTTTTAAAGAGGAACTCCAGGCCCCTTCAAAAGAAATTAGAAGTCAGCAGCCACAAATGCTGTAACTGCTGACTTTTAATACTAGGACACTTACCTGGAATCCAGCCAATTTTTCAATTGGCTCTCGGGTGCTGAACCCACCATTTCTTGTAAGGGAAACTTTGTGGCTTCACAACCGGCTCCCTAGTGTGTATGTGTGAAGCATGCTGCACTTTGTGAATAGCCAGGCGGCAGGAGAAGGGGGAGGCAAAGTCACCTGGAAGTGGGAGTGGGTACCTGTCAAAAACAGGTACCCGCTCCCCACTATCGCCCGAAAAGGTACCAAATGTGGCAGCGGAGGGGGGGGGGGGTAGAAAACAAGTGGAGCTCCACTTTAAGATCTCTACTATCAGCCAGCACAAGTACATTGTCTTGTGTGTTTGCTGTGCTTTGACCTACCAGCATTGATTTTGACATTGTGTTTTGCCCTGCTGAGTTGCATGATTCCGAACCTAGGTTTGCCTTCCATTCAAAATCCTTTATGTGTATCTGGATTAGCTTTATACATTTTGTTCCCCCTGGTTTCCTTATTCCATTTTTTCTGCCTCCTATCCTAATCTCCAGCCTAAACATAATATATTTTTTTTCTCTATGCTGATATTTTGGCATTATCCTTTACCTAGATCCCCAGCTTGCACTCCACTCCCAGTTTGCCGTAACAATTTCTTAGCTTCACACAAGTAGCTGAACTATCTCCCTTAAATCACTTGATTCTGCACTGCCCTGAAAATATAAGCCTATCAGCAGGAGTAGGTTTGTATGTGCCAGAAGGCCCCAAAACCTTAAAGTTGTTGTTAATCCACTTTATCTATTTTATCCTATCCTATACGTTGAATAATCCTATGTGCCCCTGTGTATGTGTTGTTTATTAAAATAAGCCGTTCTTTACCTTATTTCAGAGTGCTGATCATTGCTCACGTGACCCGCCGGTTCTCTCCTCTCCTCATCTGACAGCTGTAGTGGGCGGGCCGAAGATTCCCCACTGACGTCAGTCGGGAGGGGAGGAGCAAAGGAGTAGAGGTGGCGGGTCACATGAGTGGCGATCGGCGCTATCAGATATGGTAAAGAACGGCTTATTTTAATAAAACACAGACACGGGGCACATAGGATTATTAAACAGAGAGAATGGTATAAAACATTTAATGCAACATCAACAGCAGAAGGGGAGGGGGCAGGCACTGACACAGGAGCAGACTGGCAGGGAGGGAGAGAGGGGGCAGAGGACAGGGGAGACAGAAGAGCTGCGGATAATGGAGGCATGTAGACTGATCACAGTGTCAGGTCTCGGCAGCCATGATAAATCATGGTCAGTTTACAAAGGGGGGGACATGGCCAGGCAGGTTCAGCCAGTTTTTTTTTAGGTGATAGAAGGGGCCAAATTACACAGCACAAACACTGTTTCGAGGGAACAGGATCAATACATTTTTTTTAGGTTAACAAATGCTTTAAAGTGGTTGTAAACCCTTACAAACCACTTTGACCTACAGGTAAGCCTAGATTAAGGCTTACCTGTAGGTCCAAGCAATATCTCCTAAACCTATATGGTTTAGGATATATTTGCCCTAAAACAGGCACCGCTGTCTACGGCGCATGTGCCGTAGACAGCGGCGCGCAGGCGCACTGAGTGCGGCATTCTCAGCGACAGAGCTGTCGCGCGTGTCGGCTCCCGTGCACATGCGCGGGAGTGACATCATCGCGGCTTCGCCGAATGACAGCGGCGGAGCTGCGAGACCCCACCAACAAGATGGATGCGGCGGACTACAGGGGACAGCGGCGACTTCGCTGGCTCCTGTGTCAGGTAAGTGACACATAATCAGCTACTATGCCAAATGCATAGTAGTCCATTATGCTTTGCCTTTGCAGGGAATGAAAGAGGAAGTAAACTCATCAGGGTTTACTTCCTCTTTAAAGTGTAACTAGCTGTCCCCTCCAGCCTCTGAAACAGTGCCTTTATACATGCAAGATTAATTCTAGGCTATACCCGACCAATTAACTATTCAGGACTTTCATAAACCTCATATATCATAAAATCATAATACACTTACAAAATACAAGGTTACCGTAAAAAAATAAAAAATAAAGAAAAATAAGTTACATAACTTATTTCTAGATTGTAAAAGGTTAAATTTCACAGCAAGCATAGTTTTTCTTGCCACCTGAAGCACTTTATAAGTGTAGTCAAGCCGAGGGAAAAATAGCAACCTTTTAAAAAGAATCCTTTTTTCTGCTGAGAGAATACAGTCATTAAACTAATCATAACTAGCCCACAGTGTCATTTAGGTGCAATTTTATATATGAGCGTACAAAGGAACTATGGCAAATCAGGGTCCGTCACTTTGGGATATTTTTTTCCATAGAGCCATAAAATGATTTTGAAATCAGTAATGGAACAGCAAAGTAAGCCTTCATAAATGAAGGAAATAGATCCATTTCCCTGTGTGTTCTACACAATGGGCTTCTTGGGAAGTGAATGCACCTGGCTTTGCATAGAAAAAAAACGATGCAGTGGTTGGCTTTTATACTGTATATGTGACTCATGAATTCAGCTCACAAATAAACTTAACAAAGCAGACATTGTATTTTGTTCTGCCTACCTTCCATTTTTTTACATAACCAATAATTGTGACAAACATCAAGCTTTTGCACTGCAGTCATTCTAATTAGAGGAAAATTGTGTTTCCACCTCCATTTTAATAAAAATTATGAAAAAAAGCCCAGGGCCATATTAATAGCGAACAACATAAAACATGAAAATAGTTTTCAGTTTAATGGTTGTAAATGTTCCTGTTACCGCCGTGCTTTTTGAATAAATGGCTACATGTCACCCTGATTTTCTAAGCATTTATACATTATGAACTAACTCTATGTTATGTTTTTATAGAAGTGCACAGTTAACCTATTATTTCACTTTTTCTTACTCCATCAATAAATGCAATTAAGAGGAGAACATATACAGCATGTCACTCAAAAGATTGCTTAAAAAGTATGTAAACCCAAAGTTTATTTCCTAGTATGTCTGACATCATGCTTCACTGTATACAAATGTATGCAATATTTTTGTAAAGCTGTTTAAAAGTGTGGCATGTGTAATGTGTAAGTATGTACCAAAAGACAGAAAAATACAGGAACCCAGAGGTCCAAACTTTTAAAGTAAATTTTGCAATTTGAGCACCAAGTCAGGCATGAGGCTAAACATACTGAATAACATGTTTTGGGATTACATACACTGTACATTTAACCACTTCACGCCCGCGCTATGGCCAAAAGATGGCAACAGTGCGGCGCTCAATTTCCGATAGGGTGTCCCTGGACGTCCTCCTGTTTACATTTCCCCTGTGCACCGTCGTGGGCACGCAGTGCGGGAAATCTGTGTTGGGCGTGTCCTTTGGAAACAGTCAATCACAGAGCATGATAAATGGCCAATCACAGAGGCCATTTAACACTTGATTGGAGTGTCCAATGGGAGGTGGATCATCTCTCATTGCCGGCTATCTCTGTGTGAGGAGGGAGAGCATCTGTGCTGCAGTGGGAGTGAAAAAAACAGTTACACTAACACAACACAGTACTATCTGTCCCCAGTGCCACCTATCAGTGCCATCTGTCCCCATCGCCATCTGTCCCCAGTGCCACCTGTCAGTGCCATCTGTCATCAGTGCCACCTGTCAGTGTCACATGTCATCTGTTATCAGTGTCACGTGCCATCTTTTATCAGTGTCACGTGTCATCAGTGTCACGTATCAGTGCCATGTGTCATCAGTGCCACATATTACTGCCATCTGTCATCAGTGTCACGTGTCATCAGTGCCACGTATTAGTGCCATATCAGTGTCCCGTGTCATTGTCCTGGTGCTCCAAGGCCTTCAAAGGTGTAATAGGTAGTCAACAAGTTAGACGTGTAAATTATGCTCCTAGAACACCTGATGGTGCTCCCTGCATGTTGAGCCTCTCTATGTGGCTAGGTTGTGAAATAGTCCCACACACATGGTATTGTAAAACTCAGGAGGAGTAGCGAATGTATTTTGGGGCATCATTTGTGGTATACACATGCCATGTGAGAGATATAACCTATTACATTGACAATTTTGTGGAAAAACAAACAAAAAAAAACCCAAAACTTAATATTGCAAAGAATTGTGGGAAAAAATGACAACATCAAAAACCTCACCATGCATCTTACTAAATACCTTGGAATGTCTACTTTCAAAAAAGGGGTAATTTGGAGGTATTTCCTGGCTTGTTCGAGTCGCAAGAAATGAGATAGGTCTTAATTACATCAGGTGTGATCAATTTTTTATGATTTGCACCATAGCTTATAGACTTTCACAAAGGCCAAATAATATCCACTAATTTGGGTTATTTTTACCAAAGATATGTAGCAGTATAAATTGTGGCCAAAGCTTATGAAGAAAAATGTATAATTTGCAAAAGAAACAAAGAAAATATATATATATTTTTTTTTAATTTTTGGTCTTTTTTAATTTATAGCGTAAAAAAAAAAAAAAAAACAGAGGTGATCCAATACCACCAAAAGAAAGCTCTATTTGTATGAAAAAAAAGGACAAAACATTAATTTGGGTACAGTATTACACGACTGAGTAATTGTCATTCAAAGTGTGAGAGCACTGAAGGCTGAAAATTGGTCTGGGCAGGAGGGTTTAAGTGCCCAATTGTCAAGTAGTTAAAGAATGAGGTGAAGTGTATTTTTTGGCTATTTGCTAAAATCAAATAGATCAAAGCAATTTAATAAATTAGGATGACATAGGTTGACAGATGCCATTTAGGGATGAGCAAATGTGTTTGGGTTCAGTTCATTTGTTGAATCCATAATTAAAGTAGATGTAAACCCTCACATATACCCAGTGAAGTGAATAGCCTCAGATGAAACAAATCCCCCTACATAAGTTTTATTTGTATATCTGCTGTCTTCAGCCTTCTACACTGTTTCAAAAGTGAACATTGTGTTAGAAATATTCCTTCCTGTTCCACCACTGGGTGTGGAGTCTGGGCATACGCTGTGAAATTGGAGGAAAGCACCCCCCCCCCCCCCACCCTCCACATATGCAAAGGATTTAAGAAACATGCAGAGCTGTGCTGTGAATAGACCAGCTCTCTGCTAATCTATCTCTATGCACCCACCCTGACACAAATGTCCAGCTGCTTTTATCCCATGTCAAAGTGGTGACCAAGGAATGAAGCCGCAGAAAGACACAGGACTTGGGGCTTTGGAGAGAGATAAGTAAACACTACAGATATATGTGTTTAGGTCAGAAATCATGAATGGGATTTACATCCATTTTAAGTCAGAAATTTGTGAACTTAAATTCAAACCCACCTAAGGTTTATGAGGTGCTATTCTTGAAATACAATCCCAGCCATTTTACAAAAAAAATATATATATATATATATATATATATATATATATATATATATATATATATATATATATATATATATATATATATATATATATATATATATATATATATCATACACCATTCACATACTTGGAAGGTACCTTTAAGCTGTATGTGGTTTTACAGAACAGTATGATGCTCACTGAGAGTCTGGCATCACAGACTTTCCATGTGTAAAAAATATTTTTTTAATGCTTTTACATAGGGATGGGCGAACGGTTCGCTCCGAGCATAAGTTCGGGCCGAACTTTGGCTGTTTGGATGTTCTGCGAACACCGAACAATATGCAGCGTTTGGGGAAAATTCGACTGGCGCCGGAACACCGTTAAAGTCTATGGGACACTAACATGAAAAAAAGTGCTAATTTTAATGGCTTATATGTAAGTTATTGTCATAAAAAGTGTTTGGGGACCTGGGTCTTGCCCCAGGGGACATGTATCAATGTAATTTTTTTTTTTTAAAAAGTCAGTTTTTTCAGGAGCAGGGATTTTTTTAATGCTTAAAGTGAAATAATAAAAATGTAATATTCCTTAAAATTTTGTGCCTGGGGGTGTCTATAGTTTGCCTGCAAAATGATGCATTTGTCCTGTGTTTAGAACAGTACCACAGCAAAATGACATTTCTAAAGGAATAATTGTCATTTAAAACTGATCAGATTTTATAGCTAAAACTCATTGAAAAAAAGAGCATGGGATCCCCCCCCCCCCCCAGTCCATTACCAGGCCCTTTGTATCTGGCATAAATATTAAGGGGAAACCGAACCAAAATGTAAAAAAAAAATGCCGTAGGGGTCCCCCCAAATCCATACCAGACCCTTCAGACCCTATACAATTTGTTGCATCTTCTGCTGCACGCACTTTCTTTTTCTTCCATTGTTCTTCCAGAGACTCTTTTGCCCTCAAGGGAGCTGTCACTAATACTGCATATGTATACTTCTTGGACTTTATAGACTTTTAGTTGTGTTATCAGTGTGTTTCAGGAACCCTCTTGTGCGCCATTCTGTTTTTTGTCTACAGCACAAAGCCTATTGAGATTTGTATTGTAAAGAGTCCATTCAACCCGTTATATGGCTGCCTTCTCAACCTACAACTCCCACTGGGTACAAATCATGGTCATGCACCCACTCACCAAATAAAAGTGGGGCTCTATGGCCTTCAAAAGCATACATAAAAAGAAATAGACAGACTAGAAAGAAACTGCCAAACGGATCATATAGCAGAGCCTCAGGGGTATACAAGACCTAATATGCAAAATTAAATATACTGCAGAGAGCAATTAGAGAAAAGTATCAAAATATTTTATATTATAAGAAGTGTCAGAAGCTGGTATAGTGGCAGTCCAAAAGAGGTGGCAAGAGCTGGTAACCATGGCAGGGGCATGCCAGGGGAGCTGGCATGCCAGGAGATTTGAGCTGGTAATGGTGGCAAACCAGCAGAGGTGGCAAGGTAGAAGATGTGACAAGTGCTGGTAATGGTGGCAGCAGGGCTGATAGGAACTAGCAATGGAGGTAGGACAACAAAGGCCACAGGAGATAGCAATGGTGTCAAGAGCTGGTAATGATGGCAGTGGTAGAATAGAAGAGGTGTCAGGAGCTGGCGATGAAGGCAGGCGAGCAGCACTAGTAGAAGCTGGCAATGGTCGTGGGTAAAAAATTGACACATTTGCAGATGTTGGGGACAATTGATTTCAACTTTCTGGCGAAAGATGAAGAAGGCTTGGTATATAAGAATGCCCACTGCCGGAAAGAAATGCACGCAGCCTTACCACCACTTTGCCCTGAAGAAACAGAACCTGCTGGCCCCTACTAGATCCACTTGTAGAATCTTTGCCTCTCCCTTCAGGCATACCTGGCCTCATAAATACAGGAGCTTGCCTAACTTTATTATCAGCTTTGGCAAAAGGGGGAATAGGTATGTAGTGCTTTGGTTCACGTGAGAATTTGGAGATTTGGTGCAAAAAACTGTACCTCCAAGTATAGTGTGATGTGCTACAAGCAAAAGACAGCTTTGTCTGTGTCAGTCAGAAACTCAAGCTGCTGACCCAGAAAAAAAAGGACAATAGCAAAATGGTATTAAGTTAAAATATAACTACCTTTACAAAATAACATTATCCCATTAAACTCCAACCCTAAATCACTAAACTCCAATCTAATATTTTTTGTGTGTTTTAAACCTAGTTGAAAGTAGAAAAAGACACCACAGGTCGCAGCTAAACAGCAGCTGAAGGTGTGTTGACAAGATAAAAAAAGGTAGTCCTATAAAGAGCTGTCAGGGCTACTATATGCATTATAAATAAAGGTGAACACACTACATGAACACACTAATAGGTAGCACACCATACTACAATTCACAGTCATGTAGCACAATACAGCGCTGTATATTAGCACTGTACAATCCTGTACAGCACAGTGTATAGCACAACTTTCTCTCCTCACAAACAATATCAGCTCTCTATAATTACTACAACATATAATTACAAAAGGCTGCTGAGAACATTGCCATTTAAGTGAAAGGGCTGACAGATAAGAAAATCTCCATTGTTGGCCTTTTCTGAGCTACCTGGCTACTAGAAAGCACATTATCGGTAATTGGTTGCTGAAGTCCACTATTTTTTCAAAATGTGAATGAATTGAACTTGCCTCAGACGCATTCTCCACCCACACCTAAAACTTATCCCTGGTGCTCTTCATTGACTAAAGACAACAGACAGTCAAAATTGAGCTGCAAAAAAAAATTCCTTGTTTGCAGGATTGGCTCTGCTGAGGGTATCTGCAGACATTATGCAGGTATTCCAAATTCAACGGCGTCAGACATTAGAAGCAATTTACTAAAGTGAAGTTAACATAGAGATTACATTTGCCTAAAACACACATTTCCAAACTGATGTTAAAACAAAAGAAAAAACACTGAGTTGTAGAAAAAAAATCATTGATATAACAAATAGAAGTCATTTGGATCACTTTTGTATTGTGTTGCTAGTTTGATAATACACAAGTACATGGATGATTTATGGAAGCAAACAACCTTGAACTGTCCAACATTGCATATAGTTATCTTTGGTTAATACAATTACAAGTAAGATAGGTTTCCCTTATCTATTAATCAATGCTGTTAGTTCTTGTTACATGAATTTTTGCACAGGTGAGACTTTCCATGTTTTTCTCCCAGCTGATGGCATTAGTGCATGGCAAGACATTGGAATGAAATGTTTGTATTTCTTATTAGGGTAATTTGTATCAGTCTGTGTGTGATCAACCTCCATACACTTACAGCAGATGGTATTTTTTATCCTCTGTGATGACAACAGGCAAATTAATGGGCCTCCTTTGTTTTGTAAAAGTTCTATGAAAAGAATGGACATTTTATACATTTAAAGTATACATCAGTGCTGTTAAAGTCTTCTTTAACATACTGTATGCTGGATTGAAGATCAGATCACCCATGGCTTGAAAATAGTTATAGATATATACTGTATACAGTCTTTGGTAGTTTGTAGACTTCCCAGTTGTTTCCCAATTATTTTACATTTGACTGGATACATTTTATCAAACTGATTTAGACTCCTATGTCTATGTAGTTTCTGTTAATATCACAATTCCATTCTCAGGTAGTGCATGCATGCAGGGCATGAGCTAGCCAACCATTAAGTGAGCTCTGCCCTCCCTGGCTGATTTACATCTAAACTTGGCAAACTACATCACCCTTCTTGCCCCTGGCTACTGCCAATGATCCTCTCTAAACCAGGCATGCTGTCAAGTCTGTGGTGTAAGGCCGGGTTGCTGAGAGGGCGTCCCTTGCAGCTAAGTATAACACACCCTTGGGAGTGATACAAGGAGTGCAGTGCCCAAAGAAGCACAGATTGCCAGTACTGCTGCTGGATGAGCTGGTTAGCTAAGGGCAGCTGGGCTGCGCTGGGTGAACTGTGTTGGCAGCCGTGCAAGGAGAGATCCCAGGTATGGAACAGCAGGGTGAACCAGGAACAGAGTCAGTAGCCAGGCCCAGGGTCATACACAGTTTAATCTACTTGAGATGGATACAGCAGCAAGCCAGGTCATACACAGTTGGGAGGAAATAGCACAGTAGTTAGGCAAGTTGGGGTCAAGCAAGATGAGACAGACAGGAGCACAGGTCAGGACGTAAGCCGGGGGTCAAGCCAGAGGTTCAGGATAAACGGGTATATTAAGCCGGGTTGGTAGTGGGAAGTCCAAGGATAAGGACACACAAACAGGAGACACAAGAAGCTGATGATAATCCAGCAACCTGCATGTGTCAGTGGCAGGTTTTAATAGTCCAGGAGGGCGCCAACATCTGTCACGGTGAGTGTGCGCATATGGTGGGGATTGTGCACCTGCCTTTGCGAGCATGCGCACATGGTGGGGATTCGTCTGGTGCAACCATCACAGGTACTGGCAGGATTGCCCATTCCTCGGCCATGTCCATGACACACACTCTAGTGATGCCCCAGCCAATTAGAACTAAGCTTAAACAGAGGATGTGAACATAAATCAACTTCTGGGGCCCAATCCAATCTAAGGATGGAACCAGAACCACCATGTTTTGATAAAGCATCCCACCACTCTGTCTCTGCAGAGGGCTCTTACAATCTGCAGAGAGCCCAGGGTTTTTCCCACGGCAGTCCACTTCCCCAGCTACCACTGACTGTTCCTTACTTGACAAAAATGTGAGACATCATTCAGGAGGAGATCATGTTGGCCTCTATAAAGGATGTACATGGATGGATAGGTGAGTTTGATTTGAATATTAAAACAGAATTAAATAATGTTTTTGGTTGGTGTGCTCAGATGCAGTGCCACTTTAAATCAAGAAAGCAGCTTGCCATGTTGAGAAGAGCCTGGTTGCACAACAGACTACATCAGAGGCATGGCAACAACCAAAGCACTCCATCCTGTTGAGCAGCCAAACAGAAAGAGACATGCATTCCTGCGGGACTGCAGGTACCAGCTCAACTACAGGTAATAGCTCAGCCTTATATGTCTTTACAATTGATCTGTGATACCATGTATATTTAACCACTTGCTTACTGGGCACTTTAACCCTCTTCCTGCCCAGACCAATTTTCAGCTTTCAGCGTTGTCAATCTTTGAATGACAATTGCACGGTCACGCAAAACTGTACCCAAATTACATTTTTATATATTTTTTTTCCCACAAATAGAGCTTTCCTTTGGTGGTATTTAATCACTGCATGGTTTTCTATTCTTTTTCTAAAAATGTTGAAAAAAAACAAACAGTTTTATAGTTTGTTATAAAAATTTGCAAACAGGTAATTTTTCTCCTTCATTGATGTGCGCTGATGAGGCTCCACTCATGGGCACTGGTAGGCTGCACTGATGGGTACTGATAGGCTGCACTGATGGACACTGATAGGTAGTATTGGTGGGCACTGATGAGGCGGCACTGGTGGGCACTAATAGGTGGCACTGATGGGTGGCACTAAAGGGCATTGATAGTTGGCAATGACTGAAGTGCACTGATAGGTGGCACTGAAGGGCATTAATAGGTGGCACTGATGGGTACTGCTAGGTGACACTGATAAGCAGCACTGATAGGTGTCACTGATGATGAGGCAGTGATGGCCACTAATTTGCAGCACTGATGGGCACTGGTGGACACTGGTAGGCGGCACTGGTATGCATTGGCAGGTGGAACTGGTGGGCACAGTTACTTGGGTGATGTCTCACCCTCTTCAGGACTGCTTTCCCTCTGACAAAAGCCGGTGATCGATCGGCGTGAGCAGAAAAAAAGCCGATTACTAATCTTTTCTTTACATCACGTGATCAACGGTTATTGGCTGACAGCTGATCATCACGTGATAAGGGGTAGGGATCGGCCCTTTACTCCAATCTGTGATAGGGCACGCGCAGGCAGCTCAGGCATGGAAGGCCATCATATGATGGTGTCCCGGCAATTAGCGGTTAATAAGTACACATGACTGCCCCCATATCATGTATACCTTAAAGTGGTTTTAAAGGCTGAAGGTTTTTTTACCTTCATGCATACTTCTATGTGCAGCTGCCCCCCCCCCCCTATCCTTACCTGAGTTCCCTCCAATAAAGCAATGTTCACGATAGCCCTGGCTGTCCCGGGATGCTTCCTCCTCATTGGCTGAGACAGCAGCGGGAGCCCATTGGCTCTCACTGCTGTCAATCACAGCGAATGAGCCAATGAGAGAAGAGTGCAGACTTGGCCAAGCCGTGGTTCTTTGTGTCTTTTGGATGCATCAAGCAGAGGCTCTCTCTGGGGGCACTGCTTGCTGAGAGGAGCCAGGAGCGCGGGCGGGGGGGAATTAAAAGAAGAGTATTGGAACTGCTTTGTGCAAAACCACTGCATAGAGCAGGTAAGAAGAACAGGTTTGTTATAAAAAACAAAGACAAAGTTAATATCATTTTAAAGCTACAAATCAAAAAACATTTTTTTAAATGTTAAAAAATAAAATAAAATAAAAATAAAAGTAAAAATAAAATGTGTTTAATCACATTAGATTAAAACTAAACACAATTTCTTTTTCATGTATCTTTCTATACACATCACATTTTAAAACTGGCACATGAGCTCTTTAATGTATTTTACCTGTTGGTAGATTTATTATTTTACCTCTTTTATTAGCACGCTTATCGGATACAGTTTTTTAAGATTTTATTTACAGAAATCTATAGCACTTCAATGCATTTCTGTTGGTTATTTTCCAAATAAAGCACACATCTTCCCCTTCGTGTTTAACAAGACAAAGCTTTTCAGTGTTATCTTTCTGATCCACTTCATAAAAGGGACTGTATATCCCATTCAACGCCACTTCAAATGATGTAGTTGCTGATGAAGCTTTGAGATGGTTTTACCAAATGATACCATTAGTGGTAGAGAGGGTTTGACAATGATCCTTGTGTCTCAGCTGGGGTATAAAAGCTTATCAATGCATGCTGTCTTTTCGGAGATCTCTTACTGTGCTATCAGTGGTTCCCCAGTATCACACAAGGTCCTAACAAGCCCCACTGGGAAAAATGCTTATCATCCTTTGAAATAAACAATAGCTGATTATCAAGAGCAAGAAAGTGCAACATTTGTTAGAGCTTTTTGTTTCATCCTTGGTTCCGTTCACCAAGAAGTTATATTTTGAAAAAATAAAATAATAATAACATTTAAATCCATGTATTTTGGCTCATGTGCCAGAAGACTTTTTCAGTTAAACAGAAAAGTGAATAATATTTACATAACATTATATCTGTTTATAAGAGACTTAAACGTAATTTTTACAAATGGTTCAAAATTATCTCTTGCATTTCAAGTGCCGATGTTTGCTAGTGTCTTTTCATGTACTGTGCACTGTGCTGCTGTCTAAATGAAAAATATTTTAACAGATACAAAGAATGAAAAAAAATAGATGTTTAACACAAGCTTAAGTACAACATAAAAAAAAATGGAATGTGTCTCTGGCAAAATGTCAGATAATAAGTTAATGAACCACAAAGTCTGTAAATATGTTATATGCCTTTATATGGTTGAGCTTGGGTTTAATATCACTAACATAACATCAGCCAGTGCTTCTAAAAAGGAAAACAGAACTGTTTTCCTGAAATGGAGCATTTGTGTAATAAATATGAAACTCAGCTTACCTAATTTATAATATATAGCCATAATATTCACAATTTAAAGTTCAGATTTGCCAACACTTCTGCCCACATTTAGGTCAAAGCTTGCAATGCCTGTAATGTATGTCAATAGCTTTTAAAGCCACTTGATCTCAGGAAGATTTACCCCCCTTCATGACCAGGTCATTTTTTTTGCGATACTGCACTACGTTACTTTAACTGACAATTGTGCGGTCGCGCGACACTATGCTTACATAAAATTGATTCCTTTTTTTTTCCCCCAAAATAGAGCTTTCTGATCGCCTCTGCATTGCACTATAAAAAAGGTCCGACAATTTTGAAAATTATTACTATTTTTTTTATACTACAGGATTTATATAGCGCCAACAGTTTACGCAGTGCTTTACAATTTAAAAGGGAGACAACACAGTTATGATACAATAAAATACAAGAGGATTAAGAGGGCCCTGCTCAGAAGAGCTTGCAATCTAATAGGGTGGGGCAGTTGGTACAGAAGTTTGTAACTGTGGGGAATAATAATAAAATAAACACTGAGCAAAATTATAAACGCAACACTTTTGTGTTTGCCCCTATTTATCATGAGCTGAACTCAAAGATCTACAACTTTTTCTACTTACACAAAAGGCCTATTTATCCCAAATATTTTTCACAAATCTGTCTAAATCTGTGTTAGTGAGCACTTCTCCTTTGCCGAGATCATCCATCCACCTCTCAGGTGTGGCATATCAATATGCTGATTAGACAGCATGATTATTACACAGGTGTGCCTTATGCCCCATACACACGGTCGGACATTCCGACCACAAAATCGGATTTTGGCCGAAACTTGTGTTGCATACACACGGCCGCACAAAGTTCCAATCGTTCTGAACGAGGTGAAGTCAAACACGTATGTCGGGACTATAAACGTGCCAGTAGCCAATAGCTTTCATCTCTTAGTTTATTCTGAGCATGCGTGGCACTTTGTCCGTCGGAATTGTCTACACACGATCAGAATTTATGCGATCGGATTTTGTTGTCGGAAAATTTTAGATCCTGCTCTCAAACTTTGTGCATCGGAGAATCCAATGGAAAAAGTCAGATGGAGCCCACACACTATCGGATTTTCTGACAACATGATCCGATCGCACATTTTAAGGCTGGCCACAATAAGGCCTCATGCACACTGGACGTTTTTGGACATTTTTACAGCAGCTATTTTTGGCTTCAGATGTTTTTTTCTACAGTCAATAAACTCCCCATCATGTTATCCTATGTGTTTTTCAGCTGTAAAAATGCTCTAACGTCAAAAAACGATGATAAACTCTGATAAACGCTCAAAAGCGTGGCTCACCAGCGTTTTTTGACGTTTTTGATCCATTGAAAAAAAAAAAATGTATCTATTTAAAAAAAAAATACTAAAAAACGCTATTAAACATTATTCCGACACTAATTGACACTTTTTAGAAACCAGTGACACTTATACAGCGATCAGTGCTAAAAATATGGACTGTCACTGTACTAACACTGGCTGGGAAGGGGCTAACATTAGGGGCGATCAAAGGGTTAACTGCCTAGCCAGTGTTTTACTATACTGTGTGAGGTGCTTTTACTAGGGGAAGAGATGGAATTTATTCCCTGCCTTGCAGGGACACAAACCTTGCCCCTTCCGACCTGTCAGAATGGCAATCTCCCTTGTTTACATATGTCGATCACAGTTCTGTCTCTCTGCCTGACGATTGGCATTGCCTAGGAATCACCCGTCGGCTTTGACTGTGGCTAATCACAGGGGAAGCAGTTCCCCCCTCCCATAGGGATCATATATATATATATATATATATATATATATATATATATATATATATATATATATATATATATATTCTGATGCACAACTGCTGCCCTGACACCTAAAGGTGTCTGCAAATACTGGTACTGCTCTACACACATTCGGCAGAATTCATAAAGACTGGTGCAAAAAATTTTTTTGCAAAAATGTGTGTCTCATCCGCTCTAAAAGTGGTGAAGAGTGCACCAAATTCATGTACCTGTTTAGAACTTGTATTTGAATTTGGCACATGCTGCGCCATTTTTGGAATCCACATGAGACACTTTCGCAAAACCTGTCTACACCAGGGTCTCTCTCTGTACAACAAAAGAGAGTTGGTCTTAATTTGATCCACTTTCACAAGATATGAACTGTCAGTATTTTGCTTTAGCTTTCATTGGGGATCAGTGTACAAGTGATGCATTTTAGTACAACAGTTGTACTCAAAAGTTTGCATAGCCTGGCAGAAATAATGACATTTTGGCATTGATATTTAAAATATCATTGATCATGCAAAAAAAAACACTTGCCGACTGACCCATAGTAAAAATATATCATTACTTTGAAAATACCGGGGGTTATGACAGTAGCTAACATTTTTTTACAATGGCCAATTCTGTGTAAGATAAACATAGTAAAACACAGATTTTAGGATCCTTTGGTCTTTTTTTCTGCCTCTAAATTCCCCTCAATGTTAGCACATGTGGCCATGCACTCATAGGCATTTCCAGACATATTTAAAGAGGAGTGTTTAGAAGCAGTAGAAAAAACCCATCACTTGAGCATTCAGGGGAGAAGCGATTAAGCAAAAAAATCACTGATGCACCTAAACGTGTGTAAAAGTACCTAAACAATAGGCATGTTTGAGCATTCATTCATTTCAATGGGCAAAATAAATTAATAATCCGACCAATGAAATGAATGTACGCCTAAAGCTTGAAAAGCCTAATCATGCCTAAACGCGTGTCTTTAGGCAAATTTTTAAAGTTTTTTTTTCTCCTGCCAGGAGCTATTGCGTTCTGAGAGGGAGATTGCCCCTCGTCAGAACAAAGTGATCAGCAGTCACAGCCATTGGCTGATCAGATACTGGTTTTCCTGCATGCTTGTTTGACAAAAGCCAGTTGTGAGACCAGCTTCTGTCAGGCGAGGAGCTGTACACACTGGGCAAAAGTTGACCAGTTACTGCCGAATATGCCTATTTTCAGCCCGTGTGTACCCAAGCTTTACACTAATAATTGTGAGCATGGATTAGAATCTTTTTTTTTTTTTTTTCAGTTGTAGGTCAGAAACATACAGCTAAAATTTAAACAACTAATATAGTTTACTATTTTAGTGCAGATTTTCTTTGAAAAAAAAATAATCAGGGGACATCCATTTACTGTATATTTACCAATATGCTAAAGTACGCTGCGCTTTCAAACATAAATTCCAACTAGTGAAATGAAAAAAAATGTAAAGATGTGCTATATGTCAACAGCAATAAAGTGATAACGTGCTAAGTTACAAACAATATTTCAAATAAAGTGCTTTCGTGTGGGATATGATAAAACGTCCATATGGTGAGAAAAAAAGCGATCAATAAAATCCTAAAACAATATGATGGTGAACCAAGATAAAAAATCCTTTTGAACTTTTTTTGATTACACAGCACATTGAAGCACTTTTTCCCACACACACATAAAATATATATATATATATATATATATATATATATATATATATATATATATATATATATATATATATATATATATATATATATATATATATATATATATATATATATATATATACATATATATATATATATATATATATATATATATATATATATATATAACATATACATATTATTGTAATAAGGATTTTTTAGTTTGGTTCACCATCATATTGTTTTTTGGATTTTATTGATTGCTTTTTTCTCACCATATGGATGTTTTATCATATCCAGCACGAAAGCACTTTATTTGGAATATTGTTTGTAACTTAGCACGTTATCACTTTATTGCTGTTGACATATAGCACATCTTTACATTTTTTCATTTCACTATTTGAATTTTATGTTTGAAAGCGCAGCGTACTTTAGCATATTGGATGATCTTTGCATGGTTTATGAGACATGTGCAACGCTAGCTGCTGATTAAAAATAAGAGTGTCATTTGAGAGACCCGATTTGGTCTTTTAGTATAGAAGTGCCTCGCAGGACATTACATTGTTTACTCTATATTTACCACCAGCTAAAAGCCCAATTTATAAAAAAATATTGTGTATCTGGATGCGCTACTTAGTTGCAGTAATATGTACTGTTTTACTATCGTGTATCAAAGTTGCAAATCCACATTCAGGCGTTAAAATGATACTATACAATATCCTTATTTTCCAAAAATAATCCAAACACATCTATTTACCTAATGGTCCTGCAATCTATTCTTCATTAAATAATTTCTTACGGGGGAATTTTTTCTTTATATCAACCTCTGTGAGCTACTGAATATCTCCCTTCCCTCTCACTTTCCTTTGTTTGGAACGAACGGTGCATGTTATGCCGCGTACACACAAGCGGAATGTCCGACAGAAAAAGTCAGACAGAAGCTTTTCATCGTATATTCCAATCGTGTATATGCCTCATCTGACTTTTTTTTTTTATTCTGATGGACCTAGAAAAAGAACATGTTCTAAATATTTCCTACAGAACCAATTCCTATCAGGAAACCACTCGTCTGTATGCTGTTCAAACGGACCAAAAACGACGCATGCTCTGAAGCAAGTATGTGACGGAAGTGATCGGTGTGGTAAAACTAGCATTCGTATTGTAGCTAGCACATTCCTCACGCTGCTAATTCTGTGATCTTTTAATGCAGCTCATTCTTTTCTTCTTTATAATACTAGAATAATGAAGTTGTTTTGCTACTCATATTCACACATAGTTCTCACAAACTTATTTCTTCATTATTTATCCTCATCTCATGAATAATATTCTATTTTTTAAAAGCCCGATCTCCATAATAATGTTTACAATTATTTTTTATAGTCATCTTTTATATTTTTTTTTATTTCCTCAAGATTTATTTTAGGATTATTTAAAAATTTCTAGTGATCTCCATATAATTTGTTTTTCTTGAGTGTCAAGTTACCACAATAACATTATTATCTTGTATTTTTTATTAACCTCAAGGAGGTTGGTGTCCCTTGTTAATTTGACATTGTCTTTGAAAATGTACCTGCCTACTCACAAACAAACTGTCCTTTTTGAATAAAAACACATAGGAAAGTATTTTCAGAAAATAAAATCTCCATTTATTCTGAGTAACAAAATAAAGAGGAAGTCAACGCTGGAAAAACTTTTGGAACTTGCAAAGCCTTTTGGCCCCCAGGGCACACATCAACAAGTCTGTGGAAAAGAAAATTGGAAGCTTGAGGAGTCTATATAATAGGGAGCACAATCTGGTGCAGGAATCCCAGAGATCAGGACCAGCAGCAGATGACATATCTGTCCCCAGGCTGTGGTACTACATCAGCCTGCGTCTTCTGTCAGACCAGGCTGAACCCAGGCCATCACTTTCTTGTCTTCCCTGCAGCCTTCCCTGCACCCTTCCCTGCAGCCTTCCTTGGAGGCTGTGGCTCTGGTGGTGGACTTGTGGCTGGAGGAAGAGGAGGATGGACTTGCTCATATACGTGGCTGTTTTCAGTCAGCTGGCCCCTCAACCCTTTCTGAAGGGCATCAAAAAAAATTCCCTCACAGAGGAGGCATTGGCCCTTCTCCAAATCTAGCAACCTGGTGGCTAGAAAGCAGCCATAGGCCTCTTCAGTGTTGGGGGGCTCCTGAGGACATCACTGGCTTCCCTAATGAGGCCCAATGTCTCCTCCATCATTGTCCCCTTCCTGGGCCTTTTGGTGATAAGGCAGAGGGGAGGCACCTGGGATTGAGTGAGGCTCCTACTGGGCCCAGCCATCTCCTGGCTGCCACAGGGCATGGCCTTCTCCTGCCTGCCACTGGGCACAGCCTCCTGCTGGCTGACGCCTTTCCAAGACCCTCCTCCTGGCTGAGCTCATCCTGTGTATAAAAAAGGGACATAGTTTTAGTTTTTGCTTCATCAATCACACACAATTTTCAGCTCATGACTTGCAAATTTAATGTTAATAAATAGAAAAGACTATCATTCTGACCCCAGCATTTTTCAAGCTGGTCCCAAACATTTTTGGCCACTACTGTCTAGTGATATGTATACATCCTTTTTTGGATAAAATAATTGATTTGTAATCAATTATAACATCTAGTTAACATCATAAATATTAGGACAATAAACATGTCAAAATTTTTTATATCTGACTCCAGCTGGGCACATCCACTTCTTCCAGGATGGAAGGCCCAGTTTGTTCCTCATCAGCCTCTGCTGGGGTTGAGGGAACGGTGGAGGGAAGGCTGCAGGGAAGGGTTGAAAGAGATTCCCTGGCTTCAGTCTGGTTGTCCAGAAACTGCAGTTTGTTGAAATACCACAGCCTGGGGACATAAACATTCTCTGCTGATGCTCCTGATCTGAGTGATTTCTAGATCTTATTATGCTCCTTCTTATACATGTTCCTCAAGATCCCAATTTTATTTTCCAAAAACATCATGTTTGCATCGGAGACCCAAGTCTTCACAAATTCCAGAAGTTTCTCTAGCGATGACCTCCTAGCTTGTTTATTATAATATAAGCTGTGTTTCACCTCCCACAAATTCCTCATCTCCCTGTAGCTTTCTATGGGTCCTTAAAGCGATTAATCTTTGCTGTAAGACAATACACAAGACAAAAACACTAATGTCAGCCTAAACTCTCATTATCATATCCCAATATAGGCCTCAATCTTGAAACAGTATAGGCAACTGTGATGGGCCAAGTTCAAATTTTAACTTTGTTTAGGACTCTCACCACTTCCGTTTGTCCTTCCTACACACAGTTCGTATGTAAAACACATGCGTTTTAGCTTGATATAGACTGCGCATTCCTGAAACTCTGCCTGCGTCACGCGCCCCTGACGATCTTTCTTGAAGATTCCCTGCCCCGTCTCTTTCGTCGCAGTGGGAGAAGAACATGGCGGAGATACACAAGGTGACTACTACTAGTAGTAACGAGGAGGAAAGCCCGGAGGCCGAAATGTCCCAATCCAGGAGGAGGTTTAAGGCCTCCAATATGTCCTTTGAGGAGATGGTCCAATATTGAGGCAGGCCAACTATGATGCAAAGCCCAAACCCCAATCCGTATAAGGCCAAAATCATGATGAAAGTGGTGAAGAGTCTGCGGCACAAATTTGGAATCCGACAATCAAAGGAACAATTAAGAAAACGCTGGTCAGACCTAAAATTAAGGGAGCCAGATCAGTACAGAAGGATAAAGAAAGTGCTTAAAAAAAGTAAGTACTTGTGTGTTCGTATTATTATATTTTAACTTGCATGCTGCTGCATGTGCTTTTCTTTACTGGTGTACAGTTTTAAATGGCTACTTTCATGTTCGTGGGCACAGTAATCGTTCGTAGGAAACATTGCTCACTTGCCAACTAAATATGATGTTTTTAGCTGATACAGGATTAACTACATTTGGTCATGCTAATTTGTATTAAAAGAAGTTTAGGACATTGTTGTCTAGATGTCTTTGAAACTAGAATGAATTGCAAACGTGACACATCTGGATTCAGGAGCACTAGTGTGGGACACAAGAACAAACTTTTTAAGGTGTCCCACACAGGTGCTCCAGTGGATACTTGAGGTGTCCATATGTGTGAAAATTGTCACAAAAAGGTAAATATTCCAGCTTTGGTTTGGTAAGGTAAAAAAATCATATCTTCATCTTGGAACTCTGCCCAAAACAGACAATTGTGCCCCACTTCCCAGCGATGTTTCATATTCCTATTTCTGGACTCAAATATCTGTGTGCTAAGTATACCTTTTGTTTCTTTCTCATAGGGGAGACAAGACTCGGAGGACACCACTCATCAGAGGACACCAGGGACCCCCCAAATCAACAAGGGGAAATCAGCCCAAGACCCCCCGAGGATCTGGAGGAAGGAGAGGTGGAGGAAGTGGGCGAGATTGTCACTCAAACAGGTGAGTGTCTGACACCCCAGCTTCAGGTAATCTATGTATGCCTGCATATTTATAATACATGTTTTTTAACCAATTTTTAGGTGATCTGCTGGTTGTGGAACAGCAAGTTGAACCTTTCACTAGTGACAGCCCCTTAAGGCTCATCCACGACATCATGATGTGGAATGGGGAAATCGACATTATTAGGAATAAACTCAATGTTAGGCCGCGTACACACAGGCGGATTGTCTGCCCAACTAAGTTCGTCAGACAATCCGACAGACAATCCGTTCAAAATTTGCATGAACGGACTTGACCACACACGATGAGCAGACAGTCTGCTGAAAGCGTGCGTGATGACGTGTACAGCACGTACGACGGGACTAGAAAAACGACGTCCTATACACTGCAATGCAACCTTCGGCCGTGTAAATCCTTTCTGAGCATGCGCCATACTTAGTCCGTCCAACTTGCCTACACACGAGCGGACTGTCCGCTGAAACCAAGTTTGGACGGACAAAACCAAGTTTGAACAGACTGTCTTACGGAAATTCCGTAAGACTTTGTTCGTCAGATTGTCCGCTGAAAAAGTCCGCTGAAGCCCACACACGAGTGGATTGTCCGCTGAAACACGGTTCAGCGGACTAAGTTGGACAGACAATCCGCCCGTGTGTACGCGGCCTTATAGAACAACAAATGAAGAACATGATAAATGTGTTGGAGAGAATATACATATCTTTCAAAAAAACAACCATTTTCCCATTTGTTGGACCAAACAAATTGTTTGTACATTTTAAAAGCCAAATTTTGAAGATGCACATGGTGTGTCAACATGTGCTATCTGCCATCAGGAGATCTCAATGTATGTGTTTTGCACCCCCAAAACACATCCATTGATCCCCCATGATGGGAAATAGCACATGTTGACATTAGGCATGGGATCAGGTTTGAAATACCCATTTGGACTCCCAATTTGTGTGTATCTTCAAAATTTGGCTTTTACAGGGGTGACATCACCACATCTGATGAATTTCACGGGCGCTTTGGGGGGCCAAGCCAGTACGGTGAGTATCCAGGCCCGTCAGGGGATTCTCTGTAATAAGTCCGGCCTCAGGCCCAACTGAGGCTATAAAATTATGTGATTTTTTTTCTTAAATAATTGTGCAGTATGCAGCAGCATAGGATGATATGGTTTATTTTGTAGTCTGCCATATGGATTGCTGTCAGGCGGAACTGGCTGGCCATTATCCCAAAGGTATTCTCAACGACTCTTCTCGCTCTGGTCAGCCGATAGTTAAAAATCCTCCTCTCCGGGTGAGGGTCCTTTGGGTAAATGGCCTCATCAGGTGCACATAACATTGCACATAACATTGCAAGCAGATTACACAAAAAACATTCTTGCACAATATCAGTATAACATTTATTTTAAGGAGTATTTAACCACTTCAATACCGGGCACTTAAACACCTTCCTGCCCAGACCAATTTTGAGCTTTCAGCGCTGTCGCACTTTGAATGACAATTGCGCGGTCATGCTACACTGTACCCAAATGAAATTTTTATCATTTTTTTCCCACAAATAGAGCTTTCTTTTGGTGGTATTTGATCACCTCTGCGGTTTTTATTTTTTGCTAAACAAATAAAAAAATACGGAAAATTTTGAAAAAAAATGTTTTTTTTTTGTTTCAGTTTCAAAACTTTGCAAATAAGTAAGTTTTCTCCTTCACTGATGGGCACTGATGGGGTTACACTGATGGGCAATGATAAGGCGGCACTGATGGGCACCGATGAGGTGGCACCAATGAAGTGGCACTGATGAGGTGGCATTGATGGACACCGATATGTGGCACTGATGGGCGACACTGATGGGTGGCACTGATGGGTGACACGGATGGGCACTGATAGGTGGCACAAATTGGCATGGATTGGCATGGGTATGCATGGATAGGTGGCACAGGTGGGCATGGGTAGGCGGCACAGGTGGGCATGGGTAGGCGGCACAGGTGGGCATGGGTAGGCACTGATAGGCGGCACAGATGGGAACTGATAGGCGGCATTGTATTATAATATATTGTACTAATGGATGCCAATCAGTGCCAATCAATAATGCATGCCAATCAGTGATGCCCATTGTGGGCACTGATTGGCATCCATTATGGGCACTGATTGGCATCCATTGTGGCACTGACTGCAATCCCTGGTGGTCTAGGGTGGCATACCTTGTCCTTGGCATCCCTGGTGGTCTGGTGGTGTCCCAGGTGGTCCAGTGTGGGCATCCTCGGGGGGGCTGTGCTGATAATCGATCAGCACAGACCCCCCCCCTGTCAGAGGAGCAGCCGATCGGCTCTCCTCTACTCGCGTCTGACAGACGCAAGTGAGGAAAAGCCGATCACCGGCTTTTCCTATTTACACTGTGATCAGCCGTGATTGGACACGGCTGATCACGTGGTAAAGAGTTTCCATCGGAGACTCTTTACCGAGATCGTAGTTGCCGAGTGTCAGACTGACACCCCGCAACAACGATCGCCGCGATGCGCGCCCCCGGGGGCGCGCAGCGGCTCATAATCCTGATCACGTCATATGACGTCCGGTCAGAATTATGAAACCACTTTGCCGCCGTCTATTTGCTATAGGGCGGGCGGCAAGTGGTTAAAGACAAAAATATAAGGCCCACTTATCAGATGCCTCACCCCCTCTGATGGCCCATTGATAAAATTGTATGGGGGGAAGGGTTTGAGGTGACTTTAGGAGCCCAAAAAAATGCCTCCAGCACTATGCCTGAATTTAAGGACACACATAACATTTGTACACATTTTAGGGGTGAGGTGAGGGTTATAAATTAATTTAAGGACACAAATAACATTTGGACACATTTTAGGGAGTGTTTAGGTTAGGGATAAGCTTCGAGTTTGAGTCGAACTCATGTTTGACTCGAACATTGCCTGTTCGCCTGTTCAGCGAACAGTGAACCATTTGGGCTGTTCGCGGCAAATTCGAAAAGCCGGCACACCCTGTACAAGTCTATGGGAGAAATATAAAGTGCTAATTTTAAAGGCTAATATGCAAGTTACTGTCCTAAAAAGTGTTTGGGGACCTGGGTCCTGCCCCAGGGGACATGGATCGATGCAAAAAAAAAGTTTTAAAAATGGCCGTTTTTTCAGGAGCATTGATTTTAATAATGATTAAAGTGAAACAATAAAAGTGTAATATTCCTTTAAATTTCGTACCTGGGGGGGTGTCTATAGTATGCCTGTGAAGGGGTGCATGTTTCCCATGCTTAGAACTGTCCCTGCTCAAAGTGTAATTTCGCAAGGAAAAAAAGTATTTTAAAATCACTTTGAATTGTCAGCTCCCGTAATACAGAGAACACTCAATGAGTTTTCTCTGTATTACGGGAGCCGACAATTCATTCACAAAAAAGTGTGGGGTTCCCCTAAATTCAATTACCAGGCCCTTCAGGTCTGGTATGGATATTAAGGGGAACCCCGCGTCAAATTAAAAAAAATGACTTGGGGTCCCCCTAAAAATCCATACCAGACCCTTTATCCGAGCACGCAACCTGGCAGGCCACAGGAAAAGAGGGGGGGATGAGAGAGCGCCCCCCCTCCTGAACCGTACCAGGCCACATGCCCTCAACATTGGGTCTTGAACTTCTTTTCAAGTCCCATCGTACTCCTCACCTCATTCCTTTAGTCTCCGCTCGCATTACTAACTTGCTAACTGATATATCAGCATGGATGTCACACCACTTCCTTAAACTAAATCTCTCTAAAACTGACCTATTAAAGAGGAAGTAAACCCTGATGGGTTTACTTCCTCTTTGATTCCCTGCAAAGGTAAAGCACAATGGACTACTATGCATCGCAAAGTAGTCCATTATGTGTCACTTACCTGACGCAGGAGCCAGCGAAGTCACCGCTGTCCCCTGTAGTTCCGAGCGTCCATCTTCTTGGTGGGTCTCCGTGGGTCTCGCTGCTCCGGCGCTGTGATTCGCCAGAGCAGCAATGACGTCACACCCGCGCATGCGCATGGGAGCCAACACTCGTGGCATGCGCCGTAGACAGCGGTGGCTGTCTTCAGGTAAATATCTCCTAAACCGTATAGGTTTAGGAGATATTTCTTGGGCCTACAGGTAAGCCTTAATCTAGGCTTACCTGTAGGCCAAAGTGGTTTGTAAGGGTTTAAAACCACTTTAATATCGCCCCCCCTGCACATGCCCCCCTCCATGACATTTACATCAAAATCAACAATACAACCATCAGGTCCTCCCCTCACGCCAGGGTACTAGGTGTAATCCTAGACTTTGACTTGTCATTTCAGCCCCAAGTCCAATCGTTGTCAAAAGTTTGTAGAATTCACCTCCGTAAAATCTCTAAAATTCGCCCCTTTTTAACAAAAGAAACCACCAAGTTCCTCATTCACTCCCTTGTTATCTCTTGCCTTGACTATTGCAACTCCCTTCTCATTGGCCTGCCTCTCCATAGGCTATCCCCTCTTCAGTCTATCATGAATGCTGCTGCCAGACTTATCCACCTTACCAACCGCTCAGTGTCTGCCAACCCTCTCCTCCAATCCCTACACTGGCTCCCAATCACCCAGTGAATTAAATTCAAAACACTAACCACAACATACAAAGCCATTCACAACTCTTCCCCGAGCTATCACCAATCTTGTCTCCAAATATCACCCAAATCATCCCCTCCGCTCTTCTCAAGACCTCCTACTCTCAAGCTCTCTTGTCTCCTGCTCCCATGCTCATCTCCAGGATTTCTCCAGAGCCTCTCCCATCCTCTGGAACTCGCTACCTCCACTGGTCCGTCTATCCCCTACTCTTGCTATCTTTAGGCAATCCCTGAAAACTCATCTCTTCAGGGAAGCCAATCATGTCTCCATCTAATCTCCTACCACTTCCATGAGATCATTCTCCACAGCTTAAACTTTTGTACCACCTGCCCCACACTATTAGATTGTAAGCTCTTCTGAGCAGGGCCCTTTTAATCCTCTTGTATTTTATTGTATTGTAACTGTGTTGTCTCCTTTTATATTGTAAAGTGCTGTGTTAATTGTTGACGCTATATAAATCCTGAATAATAATAATGTGCTATACATCACCACGTTCTTGACGATCAGACTTTGGTGTGATCATGTGTACGCAAGAGAGTTTCAGTGAAACTCCGTCGGAAAAACCTTCAGAGTTTATTTTAAAAGGAGAAAATTGGTCGTGTGTACAGGGAATTAATTGCCATTGTGTTCACTACTTTACACACTATGAATCCCACAGCCCATATTCCATAGTCTATCTCAGGAGCGAGCAAGAGAGGAAGGCTACATTGCCACATACAGTGGGAACATGGGGAATGAATGTAGCACCCTCTAAGAAAAAGGCCCATTTCACACCAGCAGACCGATCGGGTCTGCCTGTCTGTTTTTTAGGCAGACCCAATCAGGCCACCCATTGTTGGATGTCAGCAGACATGTGTGCATTAATGACAGACAGCTACGGAACACATTCACCATCCGTCCGGCGGATCGGATGACAATCAGATGGAAACAGACATACACATTTTTATCCAACTGCAGCATAGAGAACAGAGAACAGTGGTGTCCATTCTGTATAGCGAAAAAGACATGGACCTGTCATCCGCTTGCTTAGCGGGGATCAGCAGAGAGATTCCCTGCTGAACAGACGGATCTGCTTGGACGGATTCCACCCCGTGTTAAAGGGACCAAATTAAGATCACAGCAAAAAATAAAATAAAATTGGGGGAGGCTGAGGGCAACAGAACCTACTTTTTGAGTTAAGAATAAATATTTAAATAATTAAACCAGTTAACTGTCTTTTTAGATTTGTCCCACTTTCGGGTATTGAGGAGTTTAAAATACATTTTCAGTTTCTCATAGAAGCCCTGTTGTGACTGTCGCTTCACCAGGATGATATTTAGAAGCAACAAGAATCAAGTATCAAGCTATTTTCAGAAAAAAAGGTGTTTTTTACAGGAAACACCAGTGAAAGCTTGGCTTTTTAGATGTTTGAGTATGCATTGATTGATTACATGTGATATAACTGCTGCATGTAAAACTCCTTTTTAATTTACAGTGATACACCACTAAATGAAAACTGGTGGCTTACTGTTGATTAAGTACTACTGAGTTTAAGTTCAGTTGATTACATCCAGTGAAGCACCACTGAGTTTTAAGACAGATGATTATAAATGATGAAGCATGGAGGAAATAGTGCTAGGTACTGATAGAGCACCCATAGCAGTTAACTCTACCTAAAGGCCTGTTATCAAGAAAGAAATCCACAGATATCCTCTGATGAAACTTTGGCAAGTACCAGAACTCCTTGTCCTTGATTAAGTCTTTTCAAAGTGTCAAAAATAGTTGAATGTAAATTGCTCTTCTGACACTCAATTTTCTCACTAGAAGCTAAAGGTATAACAGGATAGCACATTGTGATTCCTTTTCATGCTTTAAGCCCTTGTACACATGGTCGGAGATTCCAACAGAATGTGTCCTATCGGACCGTTTTGTCGGATATTCCGACTGTGTGTGGTCTCCATCGGACTGTTTCCGTCGGAATATCCGACGGACCAACTTTTCCAACTTGCTGGTAAAATTTTCCGACAAAATGCTCCGATCGGACATACTCCGATCATGTGTAGCCTACTCCGATGGACAAAGTGCCACGCATGCTCAGATCAAATTCCTAGACCAAAGCTATTGGCTACTAGCCTGAACGTAGACCCGTCGTAACGAAATAACGCCATCACTTTATGTACAATCAGATTTTCCGACAACTTAGTCCAACCGTGTGTATGCAACATCACTTCCGGACCTCTCCTGGAATTAATCCGTCCGAATAACTCAGACGGATTTGGTTGTCGAAATCTCTGACCGTGTGTACAAGGGCTAAGAGTATATTATTGTTGGGGGAGTTTTCTACTGCATTATGACTACTGCTATTATAACAGCAACTCCAATCAGGAAGCGCGTCCTGAGAGGGGATCCCAAGATGGATTGGCTGGGAGGAGAAGTGACCACCGGGACTCGGGAGGAAAAGCAGTGTAGAAGCTGCCGAAGCCGCAACCTTGATGGGGTAGGTGGGGGGCTGGCGGGTGGGCGACGGGCAACCGAAGCGGCGATTGACCGTGCGGCGAGGGTGAGGTGGGTGGTCATGAGTGAGGGGCCCCCCAAAAAAATTAAGCACCAGCCAGTACTGCTTACCAGCCAAAAAAGTGTAATTGTGTTCAACTATTTACTAATCCAGATATCCTTGTCAGAGAGCACTGCCATGATTTAATCTTTATGCTTGATTTTTGCAGGTTAAGTGAATACAGCTTGGTCAAAGAATGCTCTAGCCTGTGATTGGATAGTGAATAAACAGCAATACACTGAAAAAGTCCGTATGTTGCTACCTGCTTCTAGGCATGCACATGTGCGCCCGTCACCCACTGTGATTGTACACAGGGGCCTGTCAGCAAGTCACGGGCAATGATTCATGACCGAAACCCGCTAATAGGCTGTGTCATGAAAAGGTCCACCCGTTGGTGGCGCTGTTGATCTCTTGGATTGCAGTACCAGTGTCCACCAGCGGGTGTCTTCTAACACCCAGGGCCTGTAATAAGAGGACCTACCTCCTGGTGGCACTATTGGATCCTTGGACTGTAGTACCGGCGCTCACCAGCGTGTGTACTCCGGCCGTGTGGAGCAGACAGCACCTGCTGCGATCAGCTGTTACATGAGGGTAATCATCGGTAGTCTTATAAATAAAAAAAAGCCTTCCAGTCTGATGTCGTGCTGCCAGCCTTCCAGTCTGATGTCGTGCTGCCAGCCTTCCAGTCTGATGTCGTGCCAGCCTTCCAGTCTGATGTCCTGCTGCCTGCCTTCCAGTCTGATGTCGTGCTAGCCTTCCAGTCTGATGTCCTACTGCCTGCCTTCCAGTCTGACATGCCAGCCCTCCAGTCTGATGTCCTGCTGCCAGCTTCCCAGTCTGATGTTCCAGCTTGCCAGTCTGATGTTCCATCTTGCCAGCCTGATGTTCCAGCTTGCCAGCCTGATGTTTCAGTTTCCCAGCCTGATGTTCCAGTTTCCCAGCCTGATGTTTCAGTTTCCCAGCCTGATGTCTCTGCTTTCCAGTCTGATGTGCCAGCTTTTCAGTCTGATGTGCCAGCTTTTCAGTTCAATGTCTCTGCCTCCCAGTCTGATGTGCCCGCTACCCAGTCTTATGAACCAGTGTCCATTAACTGGCCTGTTAATCTTGTGCCCGTTATTTGGCTTGCCGGACCAGTGCCTGGTGTCCAGCTTGCTGAGCCGGGGCCCGTCACCCAGCCTGCTGGGCCGGGGCCCGTTACTCAGCTTGCTGAGCCAGTGCCTGTGATCCAGCTTGCCCTTACAGTACTTTCTGTTCGGCCTAAGGACCCAGAGATTGCTGCCCAGCTCAACGATCCGGTGATTGCTGCCCAGCTCAAAGACCCGGAGCCCGCTGTCTGCCTGGATGTGCCTTGCTGTCTGCCCGGATGTGCCCGCTGTCTGCGCTGATGTGCCCACTGTGTGCCCTGATGTGCCCACTGTCTGCCCTGATGTGCCCACTGTCCGGTTTGAAGTACCCGGTACCCAGCTTGACGTGCCCTCATCCAAGGTGTGGTTTGAGGCCATTAACTTTGGACAATTACACCTAGTTGGAGCGCCCGGAGGCCGCTCCCTTGAGGGGGGGGTACTGTCATGAAAAGGTCCACCCGTTGGTAGCGCTGTTGATCTCTTGGCTTGCAGTACCAGTGTCCACCAGCGGGTGTCTTCTAACACCCAGGGCCTGTAATAAGAGGACCTACCTCCTGGTGGCACTATTGGATCCTTGGACTGTAGTACCGGCGCCCACCAGCGGGTGTACTCTGGCAGTGTGGAGCAGACAGCACCTGCTGCGATCAGCTGTTACGTGAGGGTAATCATCGGTAGTCTTATAAATACCGGGCAAGCCCTAACATGCTTGCCTTAGTATTGCTCTCTCCTTGGAACCTGAAGCTTGGAACCTGAAGCTTGGAACCTGAACCTTGGAACCTACCTGGCTTGTTCCTTCCCAATTCTGAGCCCATCCTGGACCTGTCCCTCTTGTCTCCTGCTACCTAGATCCCTGCTCTGCAGCCCATCCATCTGTCCTTACCCATCTACTGATTCCCCGGTGTATGACCTCGGCCTGGCTTTCATTGACGTCTCTGGTAGTTCCCATTTATTGTGTATATATATATATATATATATATATATATATATATATATTACTTGTTGTTGTGGTTGGTAGTGCACTGTTTGTTTTCACTTTCCTTCTATTTATAATAAACACATTGTTATTTCACTCACATGCGTTCTGGGTTTCCTCTGTGCAGTCCACACAGTCTGGTCTAATAATTCCCTGAGAGTATACCAAGGCCATCCCTGACCAGACGTGGCTGCATTGAGGAACCATCCTGACCTGTTAGTCTGCCAATATGGATTTCAATTATTTATTCATTATTCTCTGCTGGAAGAAGAGGATGGTGAATATTGTCGCCAGCTTCTAAAAAGGTGGTCTAGTGACCGGCTGATGGAGACCATCCGATCAGCTCATTCCCTGGTGGATCAGGGCTACATGTCATTTGAGGATGTTCAGCCCTTAATCCAATTATGTGCAAAGCTAGCCCTTCCAAAGTAAGTGGTGATTTTTCTCCCCCTTTCAATTTGGGCCAAGTTGTATCTTTGGTATGGTTGTTAGAGGATGATCCAGCCTATTTCATGGAATGTTATTCCTCTTGTCCACAGCAGGTGTTGTCTGATTGCATCCATTCAGTGCAATCTCTGGTTAGTCAGGCTGTGTGTGAATCAGTGTTTGTTCAACCTGTGCTACAGGCATGGTCAGATCTCCTGCATTTAGCCAAGCCACAACATTCCAGCCCTGTCATTAATCACCTGCCTTCCCAAGTATCTATCTCCTCATTGCCTATGGCAACCTCAGTTACAGCCCAGTCTACTCCACTTCCTACCAAATACTACTATCCTGTCACCAAGTGTAGCACCTATCGTGCCTTCAATCCACCTGCCTCTTCTCCTCCACCCGTAACAATCCCACAAAACCCTCCTGTAAAGGCTCCCCTAATAAAAAGGGGGTTAACGCCGTTTGCGATGTTCCCTCTCCGAGACACACATCCAATCGGTACCGATATCCACAGTTAAACGACCCTTTCCTATAGGAGCCGATCCCTCTTGCAAAAAGACGAGATGCACTCTGTCTCTGCTGTAGTAGGAATGAATTTATTAAAAACCAACATTGTATTTTTATACACAATTCAAGGCACATGCTTTAACATGAACAAGAGCCCAGCTCCACCCACACATCCCAAGACGCCTGCTAGGCTTCAAACGATCCCACCCAATACACATCTTTTCACAAAGGGTTAGCAGCCAGTCTGTCTGGCACTTTACAATACACACAAGGACAGACTTAAATGAACAATGGAAATGCAAAACAACTTAATTCCTCACAGCAATGACACTTAACCCCCACATACAATATACATCCAATTTAGGCTTGAATATGGCTATCACAGACCATATCGGGGGTTTCTTTTATTCACCCTGTGTCCAAAGTGACCCCACTGTCACACATCTCCCCTTTCGGCAGGGGACTAACAGAGGAGGGGACCCCAGACGGGTTGACTCCGCAGTTAGTCCATGGGTCCATTCTTCCAATACTGGATAACCCATCAACATTGCACTAGGAGCCCGGGAGGGCGTCGGTTTGCCGGGACAACCCATCAGCATTGCCATTTTGCTTACCGGGTCGGTAGCTGATGGTGAAGTTGTAAGTTTGTAGGGCTAAGCTCCACCGCAACAACCTGCCATTATCTCCGGAGACCCGGTTAAGCCAGACCAATGGGTTGTGGTCGGTGACCAGTGAAAATTCCTGTCCGTATAAGTAAGGGTTCAGCTTTTTAAGGGCCCAGACCAGGGCCAAACACTCCTTCTCCACTGCCGCATAGCTCACTTCCCGGGGTAATAGTTTTCTACTCAGGTATGCGACAGGGTGTTCTCCTCCATCCTCCCCAACTTGGCTCAGCACCGCCCCCAGTCCAAACATGGAAGCATCTGTGTGGACAAGAAAACGCTTGTTAGGTACTGGGGCAGCCAAGACAGGGGCATTTACAAGTGCTTGCTTGAGGGCTAGAAACGCGGATTCACAAGCTGGAGACCAGAGGACTTGCCTAGGTAAATTATTTTTCGTCAGGTCAGTCAGGGGTTTGGCGATAGCACTATAATTAGGGACAAAACGTCGGTAGTACCCTGCAGTTCCCAAGAAGGCCAATACCTGGGTCTTAGTACGGGGCGTGGGCCAGTTAGCTACTGCCTCTACCTTGGCTGGCTCGGGTCTCTGGTTCCCACACCCCACTCGGTGCCCCAGGTACTGCACCTCCGCCATCCCTAGATGGCACTTGTCTGGTTTCAAGGTCAGGCCTGCGGCCCGAATTTTGTCCAGAACCACTCCTACGTGAACCAGGTGCTCCTCCCAAGACCCACTGTAGATCGCAATGTCATCCGGATATGCACATGCAAAATCCTGGAAGCCATCGAGGAGCCTATCCACCATACATTGGAAGGTCGCCGGGGCATTTTTCATTCCAAATGGCATGACCTTAGACTGGTACAGGCCAAATGGGGTAACAAATGCCGATGATAGCATCCTCGGCCAGGGGGATCTGCCAATAACCTTTACACAGGTCTATTGTAGTTAAATAACGTCCCCTGGCTATACGATCTAGTAGTTCGTCTACCCTGGGCATCGGGTAGGCATCGGTGGTGGTCTTCTCGTTGAGTCGCCTGTAGTCCACGCAGAACCGGGTAGTCCTGTCTTTCTTAGGCACCAGGACTACAGGCGAGGCCCAAGGGCTGTCAGAAGGCTCAATGACTCCTAACTGAATCATCTCCTGTATCTCCTTCCGCATTTCCTCTCGGACTGCTTCAGGGATACGGTAGGGGGTCTGGCGGAGGGGTGCTTGTCCAGGGGTCTCTACCTTATGTACAGCCAAGGTCGTATAGCCCGGTCTTTGGGAGAACGTCGCCTGTTTCTCCCACAGAAGCCGCTTAGCCTGTTCCTTCTTTGTGGAGCTTAACCGGTCTCCTAGCTGTACAAGGCTAATGAGGTCGGTCTGGGGCTCTCTCTCTAGTAAGTCAGGGAGGGGTAAACCTTCTGAGTCGTCCGCAGCAGGGGCACATACTGCAGCAACATCCTCCTGCTGTTCCTGATACTCCTTCAGCATGTTCACATGAAAGGTTCGCTGGATTCTTTCATCTGCACAGCTGGCAATGACATAGGTAGTATCACATACCTGGGCTACTACTTTATACGGGCCCTGCCAAGATGCCTGCATCTTGTCGGTCTTCACAGGCTTGAGCACTAAGACCTTCTGCCCAACCTGGAAGACCCGCTGTCGGGCCCCCCGGTCGTACCATCTCTTCTGTCTTCCCTGGGCCGCCTGGAGATTCTCTCTTACCATCAGAGACAGTTGCTCCATGCGGTCCCTGAGTTCCAGAACATAGGGTACTATGGGGGTCCCTTCTTGCTCTGTCTCTCCCTCCCATTGTCCTCTGATGAGATCGAGGGGTCCGCGGACCCTTCTCCCATAGAGTAACTCGAAGGGCGAGAACCCAGTAGATTCCTGGGGTACCTCTCTGTACGCAAATAACAGGTGAGGCAGGAATCTCTCCCAGTCTCTGCAAGAGTCTGAAAAGGTCCTCAGCATTTGCTTGAGGGTCCCGTTAAAGCGTTCGCAGAGACCATTAGTCTGGGGGTGGTAGGGGGAGCTCAGTAAGGGCTTAATATTGCACACCTTCCACAACTGCCGGGTGAGTACCGCGGTAAACTGGGTTCCCTGGTCAGAGAGAATCTCTTTAGGGAACCCCACTCTGGTAAAAATCTTAACCAGGGCATCAGCTACTGTCTCTGCTTCAATGTTGGACATAGCTACTGCCTCTGGGTAACGGGTGGCATAGTCCACCACGGTGAGAATATACTTCTTTCCGGATGGACTAGGCCGGGCCAAGGGACCCACAATGTCAACGGCTATGCGGTAAAAGGGCTCCCCAATAATAGGCATGGACATGAGTTTAGCCTTAGGGTGGTCCCCCCTCTTCCCTATCCGTTGACATGTGTCGCACGTTTTGCAGTATTGTCGCACATCCTGGCTAAAATTGGGCCAGAAGAAATTCTGTGTGATCCTATGGGCCGTGCGACGGAACCCTAGATGTCCCGCTAGCGGCACATCATGCCCGATTCGCAGAATCTCCAGCTGGTATTTCTTAGGTACCACCAGCTGTCGTTTCTGCGAAGGGGCCTTACTTCTCTGAGATGGCTTAGGGATCCTATACAGTCTATCCCCATCCCATTCAAACAGCTCCCCATCTATTCCCCTTTCCTGAGTATCTGCCTTAGCCCTATACTTGTGTAAGGTCGGGTCCTCCCGAGTTTCCCTCCCGAATGCTTCTGGGGTATCCCAGCCTAGGCGCGCCTGATCTAAGGTACGTGTCGGGGAGGATAGTCTCACCTGGGTCTCTGCAGCAAGTGGGCCGGTTCCAGCAGTACGTGTCTGTGCACGGGTAGTCACAGGGTTGACTTCATCAGGGCCCATCGGGTGTAAGCAGAAAACAGGGGGGCCAAATCATTCCCCAGTAGTACATCCGCAGGCAAGTCCTTCATCACCCCCACATTCACGTGTCCCGAACCAACCCCCCAATCCAGGTGAACACGGGCCACGGGTAGCCGGAAGATGGTACCTCCCGCTACTCTTACGGCTACAGTGTCTCCGGTGTGTTGGCTCTCTGGGATGAGGTTCTTCCGTAGTAGGGTCATGGTAGCGCCGCTATCACGTAAGCCATTGGCTACCGTTCCATTAACCCGGACCGTCTGCCTGTGTTGTTGCCTGTTGTCCCGGTTAGCTGCTTGTATTGGATCAGCCTCGTGCAGGACGCCCCAATGTTCTTCCCCCTCAACGCAGTGGGCCGCAGGCATGGGTGTGCGGGGGCTCCCCCTTGCTGGTTGTCTCCATGACTGGGACTGGATGGCTGGATTTAATGGACAGTCTGGCTTTTTGTGCCCTAGCTGTTTACATCCGAAACACCTGATGGGTTGTGCATAGTCCTGGGCGTTGAACCTGGGCTGCTGAGGTAAGTGGCCGCTGGGGTTGGTGCTGAAGCTGTGTTAGAGGCTGATAAACTGGGCCGAGATGGTGGATAGCGCTTGCTTCCGCCTGACCTTCGAGAGTCCAGATATTCATCGGCCAAAGTAGCCGCTTGCTGTACAGTCCGTGGTTGCTTATCTCGTACCCAATCCCGTAGTACCGGAGGGGTGTGGTTAAAGAACTGTTCTAAGAGTACTAGTTGGGTGATGTCTTCTATGGTATGAGCGTGGCTTCCCTGGATCCAGCCCTTAAGGTCTCGCTGCAGACGATGTGCCCACTCCACGTATGTTATGTGGGTTTGTTGCCGAGATTCTCGAAACTTAATCCGGCTGGCTTCGGGTGTAATGGCAAATCGGGCTAGCAGAGCTTCTTTTACCCGATCATAGTCTTTAGCGTCCTCATCCTCCAGGGCCCGATATGCATCCGCCGCTCTGCCAGTTAAATTACTTGCCAGTAAGACGACCCAATCTTGGGGCAGTACTTCATGTATCTGGCATAGTCTCTCAAAGTCCTGCAGGAATGCTTCAATTTCCTCCTCTCCCTCCTTAAATAGTTTGAACGCCCGAAAGGGCAACTTACGGACAGGCGCTGCATCTTTAAGTGTTGTCTCCGATTGCCGTATTTCTGCCATTCTCTGTTCATGTTGCCGCTCTAGTTCTCTCTCCTGTCGCTCATCCTGCAGCTGGATGTCTCTAATGGCATTCTGTATGGCGGTCTCTGATGGGTTAGCACCATATAATGCCACCCGCTGTCGAAATCGTTGCTGAAACAAGTCTTCAACTGCCCAGGGTCCTGCATCACCATCCCTCTGATCCATCTCGGTTAGTTCCCTGATCAAGGTGGCCTTGTTCTTTGTCCCACTGGTCCCTCCACGGCTCTCAAGTAAGTCTTTCAGTGCGGCTTTCCTGCAGGCTGCATAGCTGGTCATTTACTGTGGTGGTTTGAAGTGTCCCAGTAACTGGAGGGAAGATCCCGCTGCTGCCACCAATGTAACGCCTCCCCTAATATAAAGGGGGTTAACGCCGTTTGCGATGTTCCCTCTCCGAGACACACATCCAATCGGTACCGATATCCACAGTTAAACGACCCTTTCCTATAGGAGCCGATCCCTCTGGCAAAAAGACGAGACGCACTCTGTCTCTGCTGTAGTAGGAATGAATTTATTAAAAACCAACATTGTATTTTTTTTATACACAATTCAAGGCACATGCTTTAACATGAACAAGAGCCCAGCTCCACCCACACATCCCAGGACGCCTGCTAGGCTTCAAACGATCCCACCCAATACACATCTTTTCACAAAGGGTTAGCAGCCAGTCTGTCTGGCACTTTACAATACACACAAGGACAGACTTAAATGAACAATGGAAATGCAAAACAACTTAATTCCTCACAGCAATGACACTTAACCCCCATATACAATATACATCCAATTTAGGCTTGAATATGGCTATCACAGACCATATCGGGGGTTTCTTTTATTCACCCTGTGTCCAAAGTGACCCCACTGTCACACCTCCTCCTGCCACTGTTCCTTGGTCTTCCTTTTGCCCAGACACTTTCTTTTATTACAGCCCTGCACCTACATACAAAGCTGCAGCGGCTAAGTCAAAAAAGAAACTAAAGTTCTTTCCGACCCGCACAATCCTGCCAGTAACCCAACCCGCCTCCGCACCAACCAACCCGGTCCAGCCTGCATGCATGCCAGTTGTACCCGGTGGCCCACTTAAGCCTGACGTTCCAGCTACCCAGCCTGACGTTTCAGCTACCCAGCCTGACGTTTCAGCTACCCAGCCTGACGTTTCAGCTACCCAGCCTGACGTTCCAGCTACCCAGCCTGACGTTCCAGCTACCCAGCCTGACGTCCCATCTACCCAGTCGGACGTCCCAGTGCCTGCCCTCCAGTCTAACATGTCAGCCTTCCAGTCTGATGTCCTGCTGCCTACCTTCCAGTCCAATGTGCCAGCCTTCCAGTCTGATGTCGTGCTGCCAGCCTTCCAGTCTGATGTCGTGCTGCCAGCCTTGCAGTCTGATGTCGTGCTGCCAGCCTTCCAGTCTGATGTCGTGCCAGCCTTCCAGTCTGATGTCCCGCTGCCTGCCTTCCAGTCTGATGTCGTGCTAGCCTTCCAGTCTGATGTCCTACTGCCTGCCTTCCAGTCTGACGTGCCAGCCCTCCAGTCTGATGTCCTGCTGCCAGCTTCCCAGTCTGATGTTCCATCTTGCCAGCCTGATGTTCCATCTTGCCAGCCCGATGTTCCATCTTGCCAGCCCGATGTTCCAGCTCGCCAGCCTGATGTTTCAGTTTCCCAGCCTGATGTTTCAGTTTCCCAGCCTGATGTTTCAGTTTCCCAGTCTGATGTCTCTGCTTCCCAGTCTGATGTGCCAGCTTTTCAGTTCAATGTCTCTGCCTCCCAGTCTGATGTGCCCTCTACCCAGTCTTTGGCCGCGTACACACAGGCGGACTGTCTGTCCAACTTAGTCCGCTGAAACACATTTCAGCGGACAGTCCGCTCGTGTGTGGGCTTCAGCTGACTTTTTCAGCGGACTGTCTGGCAGAGAATTTCCGTAATATTGTCCGTCCAACTTTGGTTTCAGCGGACAGTCCGCTCGTGAGTAGGCAAGTTGGACGGACTAAGTATGGCGCATGCTCAGAAAGGATTTACACGGCCGAAGGTTGCATTGCAGTGTATTGGACGTCGTATTTCTAGTCCCGTCGTACGTGCTGTACACGTCATCGTGCAAGCTTTCAACGGACTGTCTGTTCATCGTGTGTGGTCAAGTCCGTTCATTCAAAAGTAGGACGGACTGTCTGTCGGATTGTCTGACGGACTAAGTTGGCCAGACAGTCCGCCCGTGTGTACGCGGCTTCATGAACCAGTGTCCATTAACTGGCCTGTTAAGCTCGTGCCCGTTATTTGGCTTGCCGGACCAGTGCCTGGTGTCCAGCTCGCTGAGCCGGGGCCCGTCACCCAGCCTGCTGGGCCGGGGCCCGTTACTCAGCTTGCTGAGCCAGTGCCTGTGATCCAGCTTGCCCTTACAGTACTTTCTGTTCGGCCTAAGGACCCAGAGATTGCTGCCCAGCTCGACGATCCGGTGATTGCTGCCCAGCTCAAAGACCCAGAGCCCGCTGTCTGCCCGGATGTGCCCGCTGTCTGCCCTGATGTGCCCGCTGTTTGCCCTGATGTGCCCGCTGTTTGCCCTGATGTGCCCGCTGTTTGCCCTGATGTGCCCGCTGTCTGCCCTGATGTGCCCACTGTCTGCCCTGATGTGCCCACTGTCCGGTTTGAAGTACCTGGTACCCAGCTTGACGTGCCCTCATCCGTGGTGTGGTTTGAGGCCATTAACTTTGGACAATTATACCTAGTTGGAGCGTTGGGGGTACTGTCATGAAAAGGTCCACCCGTTGGTAGTGCTGTTGATCTCTTCGATTGCAGTACCAGTGTCCACCAGCGGGTGTCTTCTAACACCCAGGGCCTGTAATAAGAGGACCTACCTCCTGGTGGCACTATTGGATCCTTGGACTGTAGTACCACCAGTGGGTGTACTCCGGCAGTGTGGAGCAGACAGCACCTGCTTGCGATCAGCTGTTACGTGAGGGTAATCATCGGTAGTCTTATAAATACCCGCCAAGCCCTAACATGCTTGCCTTGGTATCGCTCTCTCCATGTGCCCTGAACCTTGGAACCTGAACCTTGGAACCTGAACCTGGACCTTGTATCTACCTGACCTGTTCCTTCCCGATTCTGAGCCCATCCTGGACCTGTCCCTCTTGTCTCCTGCTACCTAGATCCCTGCTCTGCAGCGCATCCATCCGTCCTTACCAATCTACTGATTCCCCGGTGTATGACCTCGGCCTGGCTTTCATTGACGCCTCTGGTAGTTCCCATTTATTGTGTATATATATATATTTCTTGATCATACATCACGGGACACAGGAGCTTCATTACATAGTGGTTATATAGGCACCTCTGGTGATTGGACACTGGTTGACCCCAATTAAGGAGAATTCCTCCCCTATATAACCCCTCCCATCTGGGAGGCACCTCAGTTTTTTCGCCAGTGTCTATGGTGATGGTCACGTAAAACTTTAGCTCTATGAAGGTCCCTGCGAGGGCCTAAGGGCTACAATAAACCGGATCCATACCTCGGGCCGATATTTGACTCCCAAGATGGTATGGTACCCGGGCCTCGTCAACCGAAGAAGCGAGGTTTTGCCTGTAAGTCCTCTCCATTGGAAGACTGGGCTCTGGGAAAACCAGACTTGGTGTACTGTTTATACAGAGCGCACGAAAGTTTCTGGCAGAGCTTTCTACATGGCCCATTTGGGAGGTTCTTCCGAGAAGGAACCCCAGATATACCTGAAGGTTGGCTAACAATACCCGCCGTGATGGGTGAAGGTTGGAATTTGTCTGGTTCAGCAATTCCTGCGGCGGGGACAGGTAAGGGAAGTTATCCTGTATATTTAATTATATGAATGGATTTCTTCATTGTGAGTAGTTGTATGTCTTACCTGGTTTCCACCACTTGAGGGAGTAAGAGCAGCCTGATGCATACTTACATGCCTTTTCAATACACATGCTCAAGTGAAAGCCTGATTCTCCAGCTAACTCACGTCTCCATTGCAGTCCCTGCCACAAATAAGGTAAAACACTTCAGGGGTCCCACGCAGCTCCGTTTTTGGGTTCCCCTTCCCCCCCTGGATTCCGCGATCCTCGTGCACGCACGCCGGGCGCGCTCCCGGCCTAATGGAGGGGGGGGGAGTGTGGTTGCGAGCCGTGCACGTCAGTGTGCACGGCGCTGTACTGCGCAGGCGCCAGGCGGCAGTTTTAAAAGCCCAGAGCGTCAGGGGGCTGTAATTGGAGACACAGGAGCTGTGGGCAGTAAGCATCCGTGGGGATTGGATCCAGGCAAACCTAGACACCTACTCAGCATCAGGTTGTGCAATTTAAGCATATATATTATTGTGAGACTTTAAGCACAACAGTGATTGCACTTGTACTAGTACCTCTGCTTTGTAGCCTAGTACTATGTCTCCTCGTAAGAGGGTCTCAGGGGGAGGTAAGAAGGGCACTGTTAAATCACCGCCTAGGTCCAGGGGTTCCAAAAGTGCCTGTAAATTACCATCCCCCCATGCAAGACTGGAGCCAGCCTCTCAAGACGAGTCAGTGCCCCTGTCGGGTTTTGCAGCCTCTCCTAATGTCGCAGCCCCGGTTTATGTCACTGAGGACTCCCTTAGGGCTACATTGGAGGGTTTTGAAGGGAGAATCATGAATTTTATTTCTGCTTCCCTAAAAGATAGCAGGAAAAGGGGTAGATCCCTCTGCTGATATCCCTCTCTCAGATGATGAGGAGGGATCCCTATCTTTGGATAGGGATCATGAGCAGTCGGATGAGTCAGAGGAAGAGGAGCTAGTCCCCTCCTCCCAGGCGCTCAGAAAACAGGTGCAGTATTATACTGAATTGGTGCGTACCACATTCAGAATGCCTGCTGCTGAAGTCGCTACGTCCTCTGTCTCTTCCCTGGGAGTCAGGAAAGCCCCACAGACTGCCTATTCCTTCCCAATTCATCCTTTAATGAATAAATTGATGTATGAGGATTGGGGACATCCCGATAAACTGTTTGCTCCTCCTAAAAGGTTTTCTATGCATTATCCTGTGGAGGAAAGTTTCACCAAGAAGTGGGGGGTCCCATCTGTCGATGCGGCTGTTTCTTGTGTGAATAAGAACCTAACTTGTCCTTTGGATAATGCGCAGGTATTCAAGGATCCAACTGATAAAAAGCTGGAAACCTTATTAAAAGCCTCCTTTTCCATGGCTGGCACTGTGGTGCAACCTACAGTCGCAGCCGTGGGGTTGTGTCAGTTCCTCAAGGAACAGGTTAAACAGATGCTTGGGCTCCTTCCCAGTGAGGAAGTAGAAAATTATACAGAATTGCCTCACATTCTGTGTTTCATAATTGATGCGATTTTGGATTCCGTCCAACAAGCATCACGTTTGTCTCTCATGTTGGTTCACATGCGAAGGGCCCTATGGCTAAAGAATTGGGCAGCTGAGCTGTCATGCAAGAAGCATTTGACTGGGTTCCCGTTTAAAGGGGAGCGTTTGTTTGGAGAAGAACTAGATAAGTTCGTCCAAAATATTTCAGGAGGAAAATCTACTCTCCTTCCAGTCAAAAAGAGCAAGCGTCCTTCATTCAGGCGTGCTCTCTCTCCCGAAGCATCAAGCTCTAAACAGTGGCGACGGCCTTCTCAGTCCTCCTCTACCAGAAAGGCTCAAGGCCAAGCCCAGGGACAGAAAAAGACTTGGGGGCGAAAGCCTGCCAAGCAGAGCCCAAAAACTTCCTTGTGAAGGGGCGCCCCCGCTCGGCAGAGTGGGGGGAAGGCTCCTGCAGTTTGCAGGCGCCTGGTGGGAAGAGATCCAGGACAAGTGGGTGATCTCTTCAGTATCTCTGGGCTACAAGCTAGAGTTTCAGGAGATTCCACCTTCTCGTTTCCTAAGGTCAAGGATCCCCAGGGATCCAGTAAAGCAAAAACTGCTATTTCTGGCCTTAGATCAGTTACTATCCCAGGGTGTGATAGTAGAAGTGAACCCGAAAGATCAGGGTTCGGGGTTTTACTCAAATCTCTTCACCGTTCCAAAACCAAGTGGAGGTGTCAGACCTATCTTGGATCTGAAAGACCTGAACCGGTTTTTACACATCCGGTCCTTCCGAATGCAGTCAATCCGCACTGTGGTCTCCTCCCTGCAAGGAGGAGAATTCATGGCATCAATAGATATCAAGGATGCATATCTCCATGTGCCAATTTTTCCCACACACCAAAAATTCCTAAGGTTCGCGGTAGAGCGGCGCCATTTTCAATTTGTGGCCTTGCCGTTCGGGCTTGCTACAGCCCCTCGAGTCTTCACAAAGATTCTAGACCCTCTCTTAGCAAACTTAAGAGCTCAGGGCATAGCCGTCATGGCTTATCTAGACGACTTGCTTCTCATGGAGAAAAATGCAGCGTTCCTAAGTCGCAGCGTCACCAAAACGCTAGAACACCTAGAACGCCTAGGTTGGATTATAAACCTAGAAAAGTCGTCCCTACAACCGACTACCAGGTTGGAATACCTAGGTATGATCATCGACACCGCTCAGGGCAGGGTGTTTCTTCCAAGGCTAAAAGCCTTGGCCATTGGGGATCTGGTGTGCCTGATTCTGGGCAGAAGATCTTCCTCCATTCGGTTGTGCATGAGACTGTTAGGGAAGATGGTCGTCTCCTTCGAGGCCATCCCATTCGCCCAGTTCCATTCAAGGCCTTTACAAGGTTGCATCCTTGCGGCTTGGAACAGGAAGCCCCAATCTCTGGATCTTCCTATGCGTCTATCCCCAGGGACACGCAAGAGTCTTGTCTGGTGGTTACAAACCAAGAATTTGCTGAAGGGCAAAACCTTTCTTCCTCTCTCATGGAAGATTATCACAACAGATGCCAGCCTGACAGGCTGGGGAGCTGTATTGGAGGAAACATGCTCGCAGGGGAAATGGTCTGTGACCGAGAATCTACTGCCCATAAATATCTTAGAGATCCGGGCAGTTTACATGGCACTCATGGAGTGGTCTTACAGACTGCGAGGTTTCCCAGTTCGGGTTCAGTCCGACAATGCCACCGCAGTGGCTTATATCAATCACCAGGGCGGTACCAGAAGTCTGGTGGCCCAAAAAGAGGTGAATCGCATACTTGTCTGGGCAGAAAAGCATGTTCCGTGTCTTTCTGCAGTCTTCATCCCAGGAGTGGAGAATTGGCAGGCGGATTTTCTCAGCCGCCAGCAGTTGTGCCCAGGAGAATGGGCTCTGCACCCCGACGTGTTTCAGAACATATGTCACAAGTGGGGTACTCCAGACGTAGATCTGTTTGCTTCCAGGTTCAACAGGAAGCTGGACAAGTTTGTGTCAAGGACAAGAGATGCACTTGCTCAGGGGTCAGATGCTCCGACAGTTCCCTGGGATCAGTACAATCTGATCTATGCCTTCCCCCCGAGCCCGCTTCTGTTGCGGTTCCTGGGAAGGGTCAAGAGGGAGACAAAGTCGGTCCTTTTGGTGGCCTCGGCTTGGCCCAGGCGACCATGGTATGCAGAAATCATGAAGTTGGCAGTAGGCAGGCCATGGACCCTCCCTCTCCGGCCAGATCTGCTCTCACAGGGTCCAATCTACCATCCTGCTTTACGCAGTCTGAATTTGACGGTCTGGCTGCTGAGACCCACATTCTGAGAGACCGTGGCCTTTCGGGGCCAGTCCTTTCTACTCTGGTCAATGCCAGAAAGCCGGCCTCCAGACTTGTTTATTACAAGATCTGGAGGACATATGTTTCCTGGTGTGAACTCAGGAAATGGCATCCTAGAAAGTATGTCATTAACAGAATCTTGGCCTTTCTCCAGTCAGGCCTGGAAATGAATTTGGCCATAAGCACTATCAAAGTGCAGATTTCGGCCCTGTCGGTATTTTTTCAAAAACCGCTTGCATCACATTCCCTAGTACGGGCTTTTATCCAGGGGGTTATGCGGACAAAACCGCCAGTTAAACCTCCGGTATGCCCATGGGATCTGAATTTGGTTCTCTCGGCCTTACAGGGGCAACCATTTGAACCTTTACACCTGGCTTCTTTAGCTCTCCTGACTAAAAAGCTGGTCTTCTTAGTAGCCATATCTACGGCTAGAAGAGTATCAGAGTTGGCAGCTCTTTCCAGTAAGGAGCCGTATTTAATTATCCATAAGGACCGGGTGGTCATGCGTCCCAACAGGTCCTTTCTGCCTAAGGTGGTTTCGGGTTTCCATTTGAATCAGGATGTAATCCTACCATCCTTTTTTCCGGACCCTCAATCCACAGAAGAAGAATCTTTACACACTTTAGATGTGGTTAGAGCAATCAGTATTTATCTTCAAGCAACTACTCAGATAAGAAAAACTGATTGTTTATTTATTCTGCCGGAAGGCCCTAGAAAGGGCCAGGCGGCGTCAAAATCCACTCTCTCAAGATGGATCAGGCAAGTTATCTCTCAGGCCTATGGTTTAAAGGGGAAGATTCCTCCTTTTCGGGTGAAAGCGCACTCTACTAGGGCTGTTAGTGCTTCTTGGGCAGTGCATCACCAGGCCTCGCTGGCTCAGATCTGTAAGGCTGCGACTTGGTCATCAGTCCACACATTCACCAGATTCTATCAGGTGGATGTCAGAGGGCAAGAGGATATCGCCTTCGGGCGCAGTGTACTGCAGGCTGCAGTTTAGGTCCTCCGGTCCCTGGCGGCCTATATTTATGATCTGTGTCTCCCTCCCCTCAATCTGAGCATTGCTATGGGACATCCCACTATGGAGCTCCTGTGTCCCGTGATGTATGATCAAGAAAATGGGATTTTTATATACAGCTTACCTGTAAAATCCTTTTCTTGAGAGTACATCACGGGACACAGGGCTCCCGCCCCTCTTGGGTTTTACGTGGTTTCTTATTGCTTTGCTACAAAACTGAGGTGCCTCCCAGATGGGAGGGGTTATATAGGGGAGGAATTCTCCTTAACCACTTGCCGACCGCCGCACGACGATGTACGTCGACAGAATGGCACGGGCAGGCATATGGGCTTAGCTGTACGTCCCTGCCTTCCCGCGGGTGGGGGGCCCGATCGGGCCCCCCCCCCGGTGCCAGCGGCGGTCGGTATCCGTGCAGGAGCGATCCGGGATGAGGGGGCGGCCATTCATTCATGGCCACCCCCTCGCGATTGCTGCTGACGAATGGGAGTGAAGCATTGCATCACTTCCTCTCCTGTAATGTAAACACAGGAGAGGAAGTGATGTAATATCTCCTCCGTGTCGGTATTTTTCGTTCCGGCACCGAGGAGAGAGGATCGGTGAGTTGTACCAACACGACACTTCACAGTAGAACATGCCAGGCACACTCACACCCCCCCTTTACCCCCGATCACCCCCCAATTACCCCTGCCCCCCCAGTCACAGTGACACCAATTGCATTTTTTTTTTTTTTGCATTGGTGTCATTTGTGACTGTAATAACTGTTAGGGCAGTTAGGGTTAGCCCCCTTTAGTTCTAATGTACCCCCTAACCCCCCCAATAAAGGTTTAACCCCGTGATCACCCCCCGTCGCCAGTGTCACTAAGGCTGGGTTCACATTGCAGCGTTTTATGAGAACGGATGTGATTCGCACCGCTCTGCAGTGCAAATCACATCTGATCTCTGTGCGATTCGAGTTCAGCCATTCGCCGCACCCGCCGCAAATTCGCACGGGACCCTTTTTTTGGTCCGCAGCAGAATCGGATCGCATGGGTGTTCACACCATGCGATCCGAGTTTGCAGATCGCACTGCGATATGCGAACTGATCTGGGGGTGTCATTAACATTTCACTGACACTCCCAGCAGTTCGCATAGGGCAGTGTGAACTGCCGCCAGGAGGCATGCGATGCGGGAACCCGCCGCGGATTCGTGGCGTTCCTGCATCGCTCCAGTGTGAACCCAGCCTAATAAGCGATCATTTTTCTGATCGCTGTATTAGTGTCACAGGTGACGCTAGTTAGGCAGGTAGGTATTTAGGTTCGCCGCAGCTTTTTATAGCGCCAGGGACCCCCATATACTACCACATAAAGCCCCCTGATTGCCCCCTAGTTAACCCTTTCACCAGTGATCACCATATAACTGTTACAGGTGACGCTGGTTGGTTAGTTATTTTTTTATAGTTTCAGGGCACACGCCATTTATTACCTAATAAAGGTTTAACCCCCTGATCACCCGGCGGGTGTCATTTGTGACTGTAATAACTGTTAGGGCAGTTAGGGTTAGCCCCCTTTAGTTCTAAGGTACCCCCCTAACCCCCCCAATAAAGGTTTAACCCCGTGATCACCCCCCCGTCGCCAGTGTCACTAAGGCTGGGTTCACATTGCAGCGGTTTATGAGAACGGATGTGATTCGCACCGCACTGCAGTGCAAATCACATCCGATCTCTGTGCGATTCGAGTTCAGTCATACAGATAGTATGGCTGAATTTGCGTCACACCCGCCGCAAATTCGCACGGGACCCTTTTTTTGGTCCGCAGCAGAATCGGATCGCATGGGTGTTCACACCATGCGATCCGAGTTTGCAGATCGCACTGCGATATGCGAACTGATCTGGGGGTGTCATTAACATTTCACTGACACTCCCAGCAGTTCGCATAGGGCAGTGTGAACTGCCGCCGGGAGGCATGCGATGCGGGAACCCGCCGCGGATTTGTGGCGTTCCCGCATCGCTCCAGTGTGAACCCAGCCTAATAAGCGATCGTTTTTCTGATCGCTGTATTAGTGTCACAGGTGACGCTAGTTAGGCAGGTAGGTATTTAGGTTCGCCGCAGCTTTTTATAGCGCCAGGGACCCCCATATACTACTGCATGAAGCCCCCTGATTGCCCCCTAGTTAACCCTTTCACCAGTGATCACCATATAACTGTTACAAGTGACGCTGGTTGGTTGAATGAATGAATGAATGAATGAAATACTTATATAGCGCATGAAATACTTATATAGCGCACAATGCGAACTGAATCGCCTCTGGTTAGTTATTTTTTTATAGTTTCAGGGCACCCGCCATTTATTACCTAGTCTCACTAGTGTACCCCTAAATTTAGGGGTGTCTACTTTCCAAAATGGGGTCATTTGGGGGGGGTTTGTGCCATCTTGGCATTTTATGGCCTTCAAAACTGTAATAGGTAGTGAGAAGTGAAATCAAAAATTTACGCCCTTAGAAAGCCTGAAGGCGGTGCTTGGTTTTCGGGGCCCCGTACGCGGCTAGGCTCCCAAAAAGTACCACATATGTGGTATCCCCGTACTCAGGAGAAGCAGCAGAATTTATTTTGGGGTGTCATTTCACATATGCCCATAGCATGTGTGAGCAATATATCATTTAGTGACAACTTTGTGTAAAAAAAAAAAAAAAATTTTGTCATTATTCAGTCGCTTGAGGCAAAAAAATAAAATATTCAATGGGCTCAACATGCCACTTATCAATTTCCTTAGGGGGTCTACTTTCCAAAATGGGGTCATTTGGGGGGGGGGGTTTTGTACTGCCCTGCCATTTTAGCACCTCAAGAAATGAGATAGGCAGTCGTAAACTAAAAGCTGCGTAAATTCCAGAAAACGTACCTTAGTTTGTAGATGTGACAACTTTTGCGCAAACCAATAAATATACAGTTATTGACTTTTTTTTTACCAAAGACATGTGGCTGAATACATTTTGGCCTAAATGTATGACTAAAATTGAGTTTATTGGATTTTTCTAATAACAAAAAGTAGAAAATATCATTTTTTTTCAAAATTTGCGGTCTTTTTACGTTTATATCGCAAAAAATAAAAATCGCAGAGGCAATCAAATACCATCAAAAGAAAGCTCTATTTGTGGGAAGAAAAGGACGCAAATTTTGTTTAGGTACAACATTGCATGACCGCGCAATTACCAGTTAAAGCAGCGCAGTGCCAAATTGTAAAAAGACCTCTGGTCATTGACCAGCAAAATGGTCCGGTCTGAAAGTGGTTAATTAGGGTCAACCAGTGTCCAATCACCAGAGGTGCCTATATAACCACTATGTAATGAAGCTCCTGTGTCCCGTGATGTACTCTCAAGAAAAGGATTTTACAGGTAAGCTGTATATAAAAATCCCATTATTACTTATTGTTGTGGTTGGTAGTGCACTGTTTGTTTTCACTTTCCTTTTATTTATAATAAACACATTGTTATTTCACTCACATGCGTTCTGGGTTTCCTCTGTGAAGTCCACACAGTCTGGTCTAATAATTCCCTGACAGGCTGTGTACAATCACAGCCGAAAGCTCTGTATTGACAATCAACACAGGACTCTGTACAGATGGAACGATCAAAGCAGGGATTAGAAGAGGCCTATTAGTAAAAGCAGTACACTTTACACATAGTTAGGCACACGTTTAACCCCTTGATCGCCTTAGCTGTGAACCTCTTCCCAGCCAGTTACATTAGTACAGTGACAGTGTATAGTATTATCGCTGATCACTGTATTAATGTCACTGGTGATGTCAGTGGCAGTTAGTCAGTTCCCACAGAGCCACTAAGTGTCAAATTGCTCACCACAATATCGCAGTTCCATTATAAGTTGCTGGTCATCGCCGTTAGTAGTATACTAAATAAATACAAAAGTGAGTACACCCCTCACATTTTTGTAAATATTTCATCATATCTTTTCATGTGACAACACTGAAGAAATTACACTTTGCTACAATATAAAGTAGTGAGTGTACAGCTTGTATAACAGTGTAAATTTACTGTCCCCTCAAACTAACTCAACATTCATTACTGTCTAAACCACTGGCAACAAAAATGAGTACACCCCTAAATGAAAATCTCCAAATTGGGCCCAAAGTGTCAATATTTTCTGTGGCCACCAATTATTTTTCAGCACTGCCTTGGAGTTCACCAGAGCTTCACTGGTTGGAGTCCATGACGACATCACAGAGCTGGTGGATATTAAGCCGCTTACACACGTAGCCGTCTGTCTGACGTACTTAGTCTGGCGGACGTCCGCCAGACTGTCCGTCGGAATTTCCGAACGGGCTACTTGCCCACACACGGCACTTTTTCAGCGGACTAATACGGCGTACTAAGTCCGCCGTACTATCCGCCGTACTTTCGAAATGAACGGACTCGCCCACACACGCGGAGGAAAGTCCGCTCATTTCGAGCGCGCCTCCAGGTAGGCGGGGCCCGCGAAGGAGACGTCGCTGGCCCCGCCGCCTGGTATGGACTAAAAGGGGAACCCCCAATGCCGAAAAAAATCGGCGCGGGGGTCCCCCCCAAGTCCACAACAGACCCTTGTCCGAGCACGCTACCCGGCCGGCCAGGAAAGGGGGGCGAGCGAGCGCCCCCCTCCTCCTGAGCCGTACCAGGCCGCGTGCCCTCAACATGGGGGGTGCCTTGGGGAAGGGGGGCCGCGCACCCCCCCCACCCCAAAGCACCTTGTCCCCATGTTGATAAGGACAAGGGCCTCTTCCCGACAACCCTGGCCGTTGGTTGTCGGGGTCTGCGGGCGGGGGGCTTATCGGAATCCGGGAGCCCCCTTTTATAAGCCCTCGGATACCGGCCCCCCACCCTATGTGAATGAGTATGAGGTACAATTTACCCCTACCCATTCACCTGTAAAATAAAGTACAAAAAAAAACAACGCACGAGATAAAATACTTTATTGCACAGCTCCGGGGGTCTTCCGTCTTCAGGGGTCTTCTCGCCAGACTCCTCCTTATTAAAGGGGGCTCCCAGATTCCGATAAGCCCCCCGCCCGCAGACTCCAACAACCAACGGCCAGGGTTGTCGGGAAGAGGCCCTTGTCCTCATCAACATGGGGACAAGGTGCTTTGGGGTGGGGGGCCTGGTACGGCTCAGGAGGGAGGGGGCGCTCGCTCGCCCCCATTTTCCTGGCCGGCCGGGTAGCGTGCTCAGACAAGGGTCTGTTGTGGACTTGGGGGGACCCCCACGCCGATTTTTTTCGACGTTGGGGGTTCCCCTTTAAGTCCATACCAGGCGGCGGGGCCAGCGACGTCTCCTTCGCGGGCCCCGCCTACCTGGAGACCTCCGGGCGGGAAAAGTCTGCTCATTTCAAAAGTACGGCGGACTGGCACACGCGGCCGGATTGTCCGCCGAAATGCGAGTACGGCAGGCAGATTGGTGTGTAACACGACATTCTAAGTCCGCCGTACTTTCGGGTCAAAAAAGTATGCCGGAGGCTACACACGGGGGGATTGTTTGGCGGACTTGAGTTTGCCGGACTTTTCCACCGGATTGTTTGATCGTGTGTACGCGGCATTAGAGACCTTGCGCTCCTCCACCTTCCATTTGAGGATAACCCACAGATGCTCAATAGGGTATAGGTCTGGAGACATACTTGGCCAGTCCATTACCTTTATTCTCAGCTTCTTTAGCAAGGCAGTGGTTATCTTGGAGGTGTGTTTGGGGTCGTTATCATGTTGGAATATTGCCCTGTGTCCCAGTCTCTGAAGGGAGGGGATCATGCTCTGCTTCAGGATGTCAGGGTACATGTTGGCATTCATGGTTCCCCCAATGAACTTTAGCTCCCTAGTGCTGGCAGCACTCATGCAGCCCTGGACCATGAAACTCCCACCACCATGCTATAGGCAAGACACACTTGTCTTTGTACTCCACACATGCTTGACAGCATCTGAAACAAATACGTTTATCATGGTCTCATCAGACCACAGGACATGGTTCCATTAATCCATGTTCTTAGTCTGCTTGTTTTCAGCAAGCTGTTTGTGGGCTTTCTTTGCATCATCTTTAGAAGAGGCTTCCTTCTGGCATGACAGCCATGCAGACCAATTTAATGCAGTGTGTGGTGTATGATCTGAGCACTAACAGGCTGACCCCTCCACCCCTTTAACCTCTGCAGTAATGTTGGCAGCACTCATACATCTATTTCCCAAAGACAATCTCTGGATATGACGCTGAGCACACGCACTCAATTTCTTTGGTCAACCATGGTGGGGCCTGTTCTGAGTGGAACCTGTCCTGTTAAAAGACTGTATGGTTTTGACCAGCATGCTGTAGCTCAGTTTCAGGGTCTTGGCAATCTTCTTATAGCCTAGGCCATCTTTATGTAGAGCAAACATTTTATTTTCAGATCCTCAGAGAGTTCTTTGCCACGAGGTGCCATGTTGAACTTCCAGTGACCAGTATGAGAGAGTGGGGAGTAATAACACCAAATTTAACACACCTGCTCCCCATTCACACCTGAGACCTTGTAACACTAATGAGTCCTTCAGCCATAGGCTTCCCATACTTCCCTAAATCAGAATATATTTTCTTTTCTTTTACTAAGGACTTTTCTTGGTGGAAGGAGGTTTGGCTGTGCATATTTGATGCTGACTCAGACATAGCTGCCCCTTTGTTTGCTACATGTCAAGTTGTACATACCAAAGTATACTATATTTATCCTCCCCATTGCTAGAACTTTAAATCTATTAAAAGCATGCTGTAGCAGGGAAGGAGAGACGACATGCTAGTAGAGCCACAAGTATTAGATCTGCTTTGTTGCTGATCTTTCATACAGAATAAGTTCTGGAGTGAGAGGTCAATGGTCATTCAAACAAGACAGATAGACCTGGAACCTGGAGCTTTAGTTTGGCTGAAATCAAAATGTTGGTCCCCACCCTGCCATTTTTCTGACTCACTACTACAATTTCTATGTTTTTGTTTTACATTATTTATAGATCAGTATTTATTTGTATTCAATATTTTTATTAATATTAATAATTCAAATGGATCCCCGATTTCCAGCGTATAGATAATGACGACAAAAGAACTTAGAATATCAAGCCTGTCTCTAGCAAAACCGTGCCATATATTGTATAGTGATCAATTAACTAGTATAAACAGACTTGTTGTTAAGTAAAATTATAATACAAAGTCAAGGTGACAACGCAAAAAAATAAAATGGCGGGGGGGGGGGGGGGAGTAATGTTTCTTATTTGTAATTGGAAACTACAGTATCTAGGGAGAAAGGATCTTCTGGAGAACCAAGTCTAAGGAGAAAGAAAGAGGAGACAAGCGAGGGAAGGTCAGGACCCTGGAGGCTCAACAGCGTCTGGCTCTAGAGGTGATAAGGAGCAGGGTCATGTGAGACCAAAGGGGACATAATATGATAATATGAGAATAAAATGAGGAGATAGAAAGTGACAGGGGTGCAACAGTTTAGTGTAATATTCAATCCTATCTTGGAGATTTGTATTCGCTATAGTTTGTTTAGTGGCCGTGGTGACTTGAAAACTTTATTTGAATTCTACTGGAGATAGGCCTGGAGGGTGGGGGGGTGGTTGAGTAGTGCTAGGACATAATTAGAAAGACTTCCACTCAAAATTAATTCACTATAGGGCAGGACCACCATATATGTAAGAGCGTGACAGTATCAATGCAGACACGGAAACAGGTTGGTGGATAGTTTGGGGTATATTTAGAGATTCTACCAGGTACTAGGTACCAGCAGGTCAAGACTTTGTAGTTGGCTTCCAAGGCACTGATGGCGGCTCTTTAATTAGGCAAATTAGGCGATTGCCTTAGGCCTCGCCCACAGGAAGGGCCTCGCCATCGAGCGATTGCCTAATTTGTCTCTGAGGTGTTGTGCTGCACTGTCTGCTGCTGTGTGGAGTGTCTCTCAAACGGCGGGGTGAGCGAGCGGCGGGCGCGCTGCACACAGCTGCAGACAGAGTGAGCTCCGCGGCGGTGGATGAGGGGGGTGATAAGAGTATGTCCGACTGTCTAATATGCATGGCTTAGGCTGCCTGTGTGTCCAATAGCAGCAGCGCTGTCCTCCGAGTCCTAGCCCTTCCTTCCCCTAACGGCGGCCCCATTGCATGCCGGGAATTGTAGTTCTCCCACAGAGCACAGGCACATAGACTTTAACATGGCCGTCTGGTGCCTGTGCTCTGCAGAGACTACAACTCCCAGATTGCACTGCAGGGCAGAGCTAGAACATCATGTGTTGCTTCTCCAACTGAGTCCTGCTGCCTTTACCAATTTGTCACCAAGGCGAGGAGCAGGATCATCAGGTACAGTTTATATATAGGTTTTTCATATATATATATATATATATATATATATATATATATATATATATATATATATATATATATGAAAAACCTAACAACAATGCACCCCCACCAAATCTAAGAGTCCAAAGGCCATATTAACTCTGCATTGACAAGACAGTTTTATTTTCACACATTCTAAAAATAACTTTTCATCTGCTTTACTGAGGATGCTTTACAGTGGCTGTGTTTGATGGCATGGTGGCTGCAATTGATGGCACAGTGGCTGGGTTTAATGGCACAGTGGCTGCAATTATTGAGCACAGTGGCTGCGTTTGATGGCACAGTGGCTGCATTTGATGGGCACGGTGGCTGTGTTTGATGGCACAGTGGCTGCGTTTGATGGCACAGTGGCTGAGTTTGATGGGCACAGTGGCTGCGTTTGATGGCACAGTGGCTGCGTTTGATGGGCACAGTGGCTGCGTTTGCTGGCACAGTGGCTGCATTTGATGGCGCAGTGACTGCATTTGATGGGCACAGTGGCTGAGTTTGATGGCACGGTGGCTGCAATTGATGGCACAGTGGCTGCATTTGATGGGCACAGTGGCTGAGTTTGATGACACGGTGGCTGCATTTGATGGGCACGGTGGCTGTGTTTGATGGCACAGTGGCTGCAATTGATGGGCACAGTGGCTGCGTTTGATGGCACAGTGGCGGCGTTTGATGGCACAGTGGCTGCGTTTGATGGCGCAATGACTGCATTTGATGGGTACAGTGGCTGAGTTTGATGGCACGGTGGCTGCAATTGATGGGCACAGTGGCTGAGTTTGATGGCACGGTGGCTGCAATTGATGGGCACAGTGGCTGAGTTTGATGGCACGGTGGCTGCAATTGATGGGCACGGTGGCTGCAATTGATGGGCACAGTGGCTGCATTTGATGGGCACGGTGGCTGTGTTTGATGGCACAGTGGCTGCGTTTGATGGCACAGTGGCTGCATTTGATGGCACAGTGGCTGCGTTTGATGGGCACAGTGGCTACGTTTGATGGCGCAGTGACTGCATTTGATGGGCACAGTGGCTGAGTTTGATGGCACGGTGGCTGCAATTGATGGCGCAGTGGCTGCATTTGATGGGCACGGTGGCTGCATTTGATGGGCACAGTGGCTGAGTTTGATGGCACAGTGGCTGCAATTGATGGGCACAGTGGCTGTGTTTGATGGCACGGTGGCTGCTTTTGTTGGCACGGTGGCTGCGTTTGATGTCGCAGTGGCTGCGTTTGATGGGCACAGTGGCTGCGTTTGATGGCACAGTGGCTGTGTTTGATGGCGCAGTGGCTGCAATTGATGGGCACAGTGGCTGCGTTTGAGGGCACAGTGGCTGCGTTTGAGGGCACAGTGGCTGCGTTTGAGGGCACAGTGGCTGCATTTGATGGCACAGTGGCTGCGTTTGATGGCGCAGTGGCTGCATTTGATGGGCACAGTGGCTGAGTTTGATGGCATGGTGGTTGCAATTGATGGTGCAGTGGCTGCATTTGATGGGCACAGTGGCTGAGTTTGATGGCACAGTGGCTGCAATTGATGGGCACAGTGGCTGTGTTTGATGGCACGGTGGCTGCTTTTGTTGGCACGGTGGCTGCGTTTGATGTCGCAGTGGCTGCGTTTGATGGGCACAGTGGCTGCGTTTGATGGCACAGTGGATGCGTTTGATGGCACAGTGGCTGCATTTGATGGGCACAGTGGCTGCAATTGATGAGCACAGTGGCTGCGTTTGAGGGCACAGTCGCTGCGTTTGAGGGCACAGTGGCTGCGTTTGAGGGCACAGTGGCTGCGTTTGATGGCACAGTGGTTGCGTTTGATGGCACAGTGGCTGCGTTTGATGGCGCAGTGGCTGCATTTGATGGGCACAGTGGCTGAGTTTGATGGGCACAGTGGCTGCAATTGATGGGCACAGTGGCTGCGTTTTGGCACAGTGGCTGCGTTTGAGGGCACAGTGGCTGCGTTTGAGGGCACAGTGGCTGCGTTTGATGACACAGTGGCTGTGTTTGATGACACAGTGGCTGCGATTACTGGCACGGTGGCTGCTTTTGATGGCACAGTGGCTCCTGTATCATTGTCCGCCCACAGTCTCTGACCATTTCCTGTATCATTATCTGCGCACAGTATCTGACCATCTCCTGCATCTTTGTGGCATGATTGTCTGTCAGCACCCTGTCAGTGGCTCCAACTTTTCATACCGTGTTAGCCAGGTAAGAGTTTGCTTGTTATTACCATAATAAAACCGTCTCCTGTATCATTGTCTCTGCAAGTCTCTGACCGTCTCCTGTATCCTTGTCCACACACAGTCTCTGACCGTCTCCTGTATCATTGTCCACACACAGTCTCTGACCGTCTCCTGTATCATTGTCCACACACAGTCTCTGACCGTCTCCTGTATCATTGTCCACACACAGTCTCTGACCGTCTCCTGTATCATTGTCCACACACAGTCTCTGGCCATCTCCTTATTCATTGTCCACACACAGTCTCTGACCATCTCCTGATTCATTGTCCACACACAGTCTCTGACCATCTCCTGTATAATTTTCCGCAGTCTATGACCATCTCCTGCATGATTGTCTGTCAGCACCCTGTCAGTGGCTCCAACGTTTGATACCATGTTAGCCAGGTAAGAGTTTGCTTGTCATTACCATAATAAAACCATCTCCTGTATCATTGTCCACAGTCTCTGACCCTTGCCTGTATCATTGTCTGCACAGTCTCTGACCGTCTCCTGTATAATTGTCTGCATAGACTCTGACCATCTCCTGTATCATTGTCCACACACAGTCTCTGACCATCTCCTGTATCATTGTCCACACACAGTCTCTGACCATCTCCTGTATCATTGTCCACACACAGTCTCTGACCATCTCCTGTATTATTGCCCGTACACAGTCTCTGACCATCTCTTGTATCATGGATGTGAGGTCGGTGACTGTCCTTTAGCTGGATTGGACTGTCTCTTAGCTGGGCTGTCTCTTATCTGGGACTGTCCCTTAGCTGGATTGGATGGGTCGGACTATGTCTATCAGCTGGGTTGGACTATGACTATATCCCTCAGCTGGGACTGCTCCTTAGCTGGATTGGACTTGTTGCATTAAACAGGTTATGTTTTAGAATATGTTGTAAAATTACTTTTTTTTTTGTTTTATACTTTGTTGACAAATTAATTTCACATTTATGAGACAGCACAAAGGATAATGAGTAGGCAGCTGCACAATTTGATCTATATCTGTGTGCGTGTAACATATATACCCACCCACCCTATGTTTAATGATATTTGATTAAAGAATAATTGGCTAGAGAAATTTATAGAAACGGTGAATTCATAGTTCATAGGAATTAAGTTAATATATGCATTCATACAGTTAATTTTTATCATTTTTATAATATTTTTCCCATTATGGGCGTGAGTGGGGCCTCATGTCTAAGTTTTGCCTAAGGCCTCAGAAAGTCTAGAGCCGCCTCTGCACTGATGTTTTGCACAGAGGATTTAGTTGTAGCCCATACTACAGGCCAATCAATCGCTTCCAAGGAAATTCTCGGGTCTTGTTCCCAGCAGTTCGTGTATGCAGGGGGATTACAGCCAGATTTGTCTATTAATTGAAGATAGAAGAATGAAATAAGGGCCGGGGCATGGGGGTCTCACTTACAGACACTTTCATAATAGGTAATTCTCTTTAAAGGGGAATTCGGAATAAGGTACAAGGAATAAAAATGCTTGAGTTGGAGGCAGTGAAAAATTTCTGAATTTGTAAGGCCATGTGATTCCTGGAGGGAAGAAGACGTTTTGAAGGATAAGGCGATGGTCAATCTGATTAAGTGTTATAGATAAGTATTTTTATTATCTTTTTCAATTATTAATTTTTATTTTTATTTTTTTCTTGTATGGTTACCCCTTCCCTGTTTAAATACTTCCTGTCCGCCCATTGCGTTTAAACGGTGGAAGGGAAGCAGGGCCGATGTGGGTTAACATACTTGTATATCACCTAACATCAGTGATTCCTGCTCGGCTCACAGAGCATGAATCCGGGAGTCCGGCGGTCAATATTTCACCCCAGCATAGCGGATCACATTACCACTGTGTCCAGGTGATAAGAAGTTGTTTTACCGTGTGATTGCTGTGTCCATTCACAGGATTGCATAGTAAACAATGGAAAGTGAAAGTACAGTTCGGTTCTCTCTGCTCTCACTGTGAGAGCAAAGAGAACCAATGCTGCAGTCTGTGAGTGTATAGCAGCCTGTCAGGCTGCTGTTACACTTATAAACTGCAGTGCCCTGATAACTTTCATACTGTCAGGGCTGGGCTAAACCCTTCCTTGTCAAAGCTGGCCACTCAGCTGTCGGCTAATTGACACCTTTCCACAGTGACTCACCTGTTGATGATAGCCTGCTAGTGAGTCCTGCCTACTTAAGCCATCCAGCCCAGATGATCTCTGCCTTCACTTTGGTCACATCTCTAGGGACGCTCTCCTGTGTTCCTGTTAAAGACTTGCTTGGCTGACATTCCTTCTGGCTCCAGATCCTGCTTGCTGTTCTGCTGCGCTCCCTGACATTTTGGCTTGTCTAAATATCCATTCCAGTACCTAAACTCTGGCTATATTTTTACTACGTTTACTCTGTTTACCTTTTTATTATTATTATTATTAAACAAGTGTGATTTAACCACTAGGCGTCCGTGCTATAGCCGAAAAATGGCTGCAGCGCGGATGCCAATTGCCGGGAGGAGGTCCCTTGGAGGTCCCTTGGACACAGCCAGTCACAGATTGCTGTAAATGGGCAATCACAGCGGCCGTTTACAGCACGATAGGCATGTCCAATGAGAGATGGTCTCATATGTAAACATATGAGATCATCTCTCATCTCCGGCTCTCCCTCCTCACACAGAGACAGCGTGTGAGGAGGGAGAGATGAACGCTGCAGCGTGAGTAAAAAAAATTGAAAATTAAGTGCCCACATGTCCCCACTGTCAGTGCCAGTGCCATCTGTCCCCACTGCCATCTAGTGCCAGTGCCATCTGTCCCCACTGCCATCTATCCTCAGTGCCACCTGTTGTCAGTGCCATCGGTCCCCATTGCCACCTCTTATCAGTGCCACCTGTTGTCAGTGCCACTTGTTGTCAGTGCCATCTGGCCCCAGTGCCACATATTAGTGCCATCTGTCATGAGTGCCACGTATTAGTGTCATCTGTCAGTGCAACCTGTCAGTGTCACATGCCATCTGTTATCAGTGTCACGTGTCATCAATGCCACGTATCAGTGATATCTGTCAGTGTCACGTGTCATCAGTGCCACATATTAGTGCCATCTGTCATCAGTGCCACGTATTAGTGCATCTGTCATCAGTGCCACGTATTAGTGCCACGTGCCATCAAAGCCACGTATAAGTGTCATCTGTCATCAGTGCCATGTGTCATCAGTGCCACATATTAGTGCCATCTGTCATCAGTGTCCCGTGTCATCAGTGCCATGTATTAGTGCCATCTGTCATCAGTGCCACATCAGTGTCACGTGTCATCAGTGCCACGTATCAGTGTCATCTGTCATCAGTGCCACGTCAGTGTCCCGTGTCATTGTCCTGGTGCTCCAGGGCCCTCAAAAGTGTAATAGGTAGTCAAGAAGTTAGATTCATTTATGCTCCTAGAATATGTGACAGTGCTCCCTGCATGTTGGGCCTCTCTAAGTGGCCAGGCTGCGAAAAAGTCCCACACATGTGGTATTGTAATATTCAGGAGGAGTAGCAGAATGCATTTTGGGGTGTCATTTGTGCTATACACATGCCATGTGAGAGAAATAACCTATTACAATGACAATTTTGTGGGAAAAAAATCAAAAAAAAATCTTAATTTTGCAAAGAATTGTGGGAAAAAAGGACAACATTAAAAACCTCAGATCTGCAGGGAGAAGACAGAGGAAGGGTGCGAGTCTGATGATTTCTAATCTGAGTGAGGAAAAGTCTACACAATGGAGGTGTCGGAGTACAGTCCCCAGCGCCACTCCCTGTTGGATGCCATCCATCGATTCAACACTGCCACGACCATCATGGATGAAACCATTATGGTTTCCAGCATGCTCCAGGACATAACCCCTGCCAAGGAGGAAGATGGAGACAACATGAATTCCAAAGACGTCATAGAAAACAGAAACCAGAGGAAGAGACTGGAGACCTGGTGGACCAATTTCAGCACCATTTAAGGGGACTGCTGACTGTCCTGACAAAGCTGACCAAAAAGGCCAATCTTTTGACCAACTGCTATAAGAAGATAGTGGAAATTGGAAACACGACCAATGGACCTTACTCAAAGAGCAACTACTATTAAAGAACATCAAAAACCTCACCATGCATCTTACTAAATACCTTGGAATGTCTACTTTCCAAAAAGGGGTAATTTGGGGGGTATTTGTACTTTCCAGGCTTGTTCGGGTCACAAGAAATGAGATAGGCCACCAGTACTTCAGGTGTGATCAATTTTTTATGATTTGCGCCACAGCTTGTAGACTCTCTAACTTTCACAAAGATCAAATAATATCCACTTATTTGGGTTATTTTTACCAAAGATATGTAGCAGTATAAATTGCACCCAAAATTTATGAAGAAACATTAATAATTAGCAAAATTGTATCACAGAAAAAAAGAAAAATTTGTTTTTTTTTTCAAAATTTTCGGTCCTTTTTCATTTATAGCGCAAAAAATAAAAAACCCAGAGGTGATCAAATACCACTAAAAGAAAGCTCTATGTGTATGAAAAAAAGGACAAAAATTTATTTGGGTACAGTGTTGCATGACTGAGTAATTGTCATTCAAAGTGTGAGAGCACCAAAAGCTCAAAATTGGTCTGGTCATTAGGGGGGTTTAAATACCCTGTAGTCAAGTACTTCTGTCTCAGTCTGATTCATGGTTTCTGACACATATACCATATTAGGGCACCGATCACCACCATACCCTATATCAGCATCCCATTCCCCGTCATACCCCATATCAACATTCTGATCACTCCATATGCCATACTAGTTTCCTGATCACTGCTATACCATATACTAGCATTCTGATTATCCCCTATGCTATACCAGCACCCTGATCATTGCCATATCCCATACCAGCGTACTGATTACCACCATACCCCATATCTGTGTCCTGATCATCCAATAGGCCATTCCAGCATCCTGATCACCAATGTGTTGCCAACCATCAGTAAGGTTTCCAGTAAAAAATATGGCTGTGATGCTTGGCCGAGACCATTCGAGTGCCTGCTACAGTGTGTTCGGGCGGTGATGGCAGGGAGCGGGCCTGGCAGAGGTGGTGCCTGAGCCGAGTACCCAGAGCCTCATGTGCGGGTCTGCGGGATGAGAGCAAGGCAAGCTGAGAGCATACTAAAGGGACCACCTGGCATAGAGAAAGAGTCACTGTGACTCAGGAGGGGACATGTTGTGTCAATAAGGTTCCATCACCTGTGCTGCTGCACAATGCTGTCAGTGTCACTGTGAGAGTCAATTGCATGTGTGCGTGTGTCTGCCTAGTCTAATTTCTTCCCCTCCCGAGTTCTGTCCCTGAGCTACTAACTGTATCAAAAATAAAATAGGGAATATGTTTTTTCACTTAAAGTGGATGTAAACCTGATTCATGACATTTGACCTAACAACATATATCTGTAGTGTTTTAGCATCCCCCTCCAAAGCACTAATTCCGATGTCTATCTGCTGTTTCATTGCTCTCTTATCAGCATGATAACTTCTGACAAGTTCTCCATCAATTAAGATAAAACCTTCCTGAAATTTGTGTTGTGGGAGGTTGCTATAAATAGATTAGCAGAGAGCTTGTCTTGTCACAGCACAGCTCTGCACATATCTTCCTTTGTTTGCCTATGTGAAGGGGGTGGGAGTGCCTTTCCTCTAATCAGCTATCCTGGCTGCATGCCAAGAATCCACTTCCAGTGCTGAACAGGAAGAGAAAATCTCTAATACAATGTCGTGCACTTTCTAAAGGATATATAAAACTCAAGACAGCAGATATGTTTGTAAAACTTATGTAGGGAGACTTGTTTACATCCACTTTAGTATCTACCCCAAGTCATATTGCTATTTGCATATTGTACTTGTTTGTAGTCTAAATACTGAAATTTGCACTTAAAACTGTAATTTTTTAACTTTTGGAAATGCCAGTAAAAATGTGCCTGTGCCAGAAAATTTTGGGTGTCCTGTCAGTAAGTTTCATTTGGTTGGCAACACTGCCCCTTACCAGCATCCTGATCACTGCCATTACTCATACCAGGATTCTGATCACAGCTATACCAACACGTCCTGATCACCACCATACCAGCATCATGATCATACTTCATACCAACATCCTGATCACTTCCATACCCCATACTAGTGCCCAGATCACTGCCATATGTCATACCAGCATCCAGCATTTTAGGATCTCATCTGATCAATTTTCAGATATACTGTATATCCCCTAGTTTTTAGACTCTATAATCCTCACTCAGACTAAATAATATACACTGTTGTGGGTTATTTTTACCTCAAAACATTAGCAGAATAAATTTTCGGCTACATTTATGAAGAAAGATTATTTGCAAAGTTTTATAACAAAAACTACCGTAAGCAAAAAAAAAAAAAAACTTTTCAAAATGTGTTTTTTTTTTCCCATTTATATAGCAAATAATAAAAAAGCCAGTGGTGATCAAATACCACCAAAAGAAAGCTCTATTTGTATGAAAAAAAATGTTAACAATTTCATATGAGTACAGTGTTGTTAAGGATAGATGTATGTATGACAGACATATGTATGAATGTGAGTTGGGGACCTTAGACTGAAACATCCTAGGGGGGCAGGGGCTGATGTGAATGTAAAATATAAATGTACCCATACTAAAATAAATAAGATATTTTGTTTGTAGGAGTTTATCTATGAAAAAACAATTACAATTAAAATGCATCCAATAAATTTTAATAGCAGACACCAATATAATATAATGAACCAGATTAAATTAAAACAACGTTTGCACCAGGTATGCTCTAACTGGGAAGGAAATGCAGGTGTGTGTCTACAGACAATTCAACAATTAATTATGTGGCTTCTTGAACATAGAAAAAGCAGAAGCTTGGAAAGGGATGTTGTAAGTTTAAAGTAAATCTGTTGATTTGGTTTTCATGATTAGTACAGGTGGGGAAAAAAAACTGTATTTTTTTTAATATTAAATTATCTCCTCCTTAAAGCCTGTCTCTGGGATAAAGCTATCCCCCTCACATGCCCCTCTAATTGACCACTGGCAGTAAAAAAAAAAAACCCTATCCAAATGCTCAAATTACTTTCTGAAAGCCACTGTCACATGATTCTTTAGTCCCAAGTCTTCTCTCTTCCTCTGTTTACATCTGGCGGGGTCCTTTATTGGGTGTCCCCTTGACTGCCAACTTTACATGGACAGTCCACTCCTTATTGGCTATCCAGTGAAAGGGGCCTCACAAGATACAGAAGAAGAGTTATGTCTTCATAAGGTAACAGTAAGGGACTGGACAGAGAGGGACCATCTGCAGTGTGAATTAGCAGTCCTCTGAACCTGGACACACACCACTAATGAATCTGGAGGTGACTTAGGTGAGTATAGCTTTCTTCACAAGGTAAGAAAAAAATAAGAAACCCTGTAGAACAGGTTAGGGGTGAATGATGGGTCATATTTTGGCTGGAGTGGGGCTTTAAAGTAGAACTAAAAACAGGAACACTTACCTATACTCTAATTGTCTAATGCCCTCGCTGGCACCAACATCTTATCACTGGCTTCATCTGGGTGCCAGTCTTTAACTGTCTTGATTGGCCAGTTTGAAAGGATGTCACTCTCGCACATGCGTGGGGGTCATTAATCCTGACATTGTGTCGGAAATGTAAATGGAGCTGCACTCATGGATCTACTTGTATAATGTTCAGAGGTAAATGTATTTAATTGCAAAAGAGACATAGCATGTCTGCCCACCTGTCCCCAGAAATCCTACATGTTGAACAGCGCCCTGTCTTTGGAAGTTCTGCTGTGCTGCTGCATAACTGTCCCTCAAAACGTTTACATTGAGCCATAGTCCTGTACACCACACAATCTCCAGGCTCTGGGAATCCTGTATGCTTAGTAGTTTACTCCCAGAATATCCGGGAAATCAACTCTCTCCTTTTAATTACAACTTTGGATTTGGTAAGTGGTTCTTTCAAAAAAATGCCAAACATGTATTATATTATTCTAAAAAATAGGTACCTTTTCTTCACATTAAAAATAAAGCACTACATTATAAAACTTGGGTACATCTCCCTGCTCACATATTTTACTACTCTGCTGAAATATAGATATAGTTTCCCAATATCTTTTTCACAATAATATTATATAATACATTCATGTTATATCAACAGCATTCGTGACTAATTTTTGTTGAACTGATTTTATCTTCTTCAAAAGTAATGGTGGTAATTGGGTGATCTAATATATAGGATAATAGATAAAAATACATGCATAACATGTAACACATGTATAGCCCATCATGTCCACTAGAACAGATTATATTGAAATATTACTTACATGATCAATATAACAAAAGCTGTTTGTGACGAAATGTCCCCTGAGCACTGCCAAAGCCAAAAGAGAGGAGTCTATGGGGAAACAGAGGGAGAAGCATATCAACCCCATTGGGATCTACAGAATGTTAATAGATATAATTATAACAGTCATTAGTGTAAATATTATATTCCCAGTATAATATAGGGATCCTTTTGAACAAGATACAAAGAACGTGAAAGGAAATTATAATGCAGACCAAGTGGGAAAACAACATATAGCCAAACCCCTATAGTAGTTTTGTTGACCCCATACATAAGTTGTATAATTGGAGCAATTACCCCCCTCCTAAGTACAGCTGGTTCATTGTATTCTTATAAAAGAGCGCTTATATGATTTCAAAGATATGATATTTACATTGATGATTATAATTATATCTATTAACATTCTGTAAATTCTCCTTGCGGTTCCCCTTATGCTGCGTACACACGATCGAATTGTCTGGCGTACTTAGTCCGGCGGATAGTCCGACGGACTTTCTACCGAACGGACTTGGCCACACACAGAAAGTCCGGCGTTTGCTAGCGCGATGACGTACAGCACATACGACGGGACTAGAAAAGGGAAGTTCAATAGCCAGTAGCTTTCTTTTCGTACTTGCTTCTGAGCATGCGTCATTCTTCGGATAGTCCGCCGGACTAGCATACTGACGAATGTATTGTCCGCTGAAACCCAAGTCCTGCAAAAATACTTTCTAAGTCCGCCGGACTTTACGCTGAGAAAGTCCGCTGAAGCCCACACACGATCGAATTGTCCGGTGAAATGCGTTTCGGCGGACTAAGTACACCAGACAATTTGATCGTGTGTACGCGGCATTAGTCTCACTTGCCAAGTCCAAAGTAATAGATACTAAATGGGTATGTTGGTATCTGCATTTGAGCACTTTTTTATTGATTTCACACCATTCCAGGACACTTTGCCTCACAACAGACTGTCAATGTATTGCCAAAGCCTGGAAGAGGCTCAAGGATAATCTTCATAAAGCTAAAAAGCACATTATTACGATGCTAATCATTGAGAAGCCATAATAATTTACAGATACAATTAAGATCTGGTAACCCTGGCTTATTATGTCCTTCCTTCTTTGAATTCTGGTCTTGATTACTTATAGTTTTGCATCCTATGTTTAAGTCTGTGAGGGAAACATACTACCAGTTATCACCCTCTCACCTTTACTCTTCCCTCCTTCCCCCACTGCTGAGATTTTTCTTTCCTTTCTCCCCATTTCCTTCAATCCTTCACCCATTACTTTTCTTCATCTTCCCTCCTTCCCCCACCTTTCCCCCATACCCCTCTAGCCTGAGAACCATCTGACTTACTCATGTCACTCTGCCCAATTAGGAAGCACTTGGCATATTTTCCTCCATTGTATTTTACTATCTTCAGTCCTGCTTATCTATTACCTCTGCAAAATGTTCCATTGCCCCTGCGTGGGCATTATTGTTGTTGCTTCTGTTTTGAATATCAGTAAAATGATGGAAACAAATGCTGTAGAGACATACCCAAAAAAATCCTTTAAAAATCTAATTGCAAGTTCACATTCTTTTTAATGGTAGCAAAGCAAGGATAAACAAAACTTACTCATATTGGATAAAGCTAAACAACATGCTACAAAAAACATATTTGCTCAGTTTTTCTTGAATATTGCAGAAATCAAAGTATATCTAAATCCAATACTTTTTTGTTAATCTAGCATAGGAAGTTAAAACACTGTTGAATTTCTTTTCGCTTCCTGTCCTGTGGACACAACAGGAAATGGGAGGAAACCTATCCAATGTGACAGTTGTCACCAGAACAGATATTCCCATTTAAATAATTCTTGTTACTTCCTGTTCCAGTGACAACTGTAACATTTTGAATTTCTTTTTGTCCCGGTAACATTGGTAACCAGGCCAAAAATAAAGTGGTAATCCCATGGCTGGGACAAAGACAGCAACACCAATATTTCCCTGCTCTAGCCAGAAACATTTTTTTTCCCCACTTGTCACTTTTAAAAAGTACTGTTAACACAGCAATTAAAAATAAATGGAGAAAAGCTTTTGTATATCCAGGGGAAAAAGTGACAACAGCATGTTTCCAATGTGTAACAGCCTGTAATATCCTTTTATGTATGTTTTAAAGTCAATGGAAGATTGATAAAGTTGTTATCCTATTTTGTGCACTAATTTATTTTTGAATATCATGGAGAAGTTATAATTTTTACTCCAAATGTATAGCATAGCTTTCTAACAATATCCATTGTACAAACATAATGTGAAACCAGCAAAGTAAGCTGTTCATGTTCAATAATGATTATAGATTATTGCAATAAGAGGTACCAGATTAAGAGCACATCTTGTCTGAAAACCTTTTCCAGAAACACTCGGTTTAGGGCCATTTTGAAAGCAGCAACACTGGCATAGGTCCTTAGTACTATTCACCAGGGGATTCTCATGTTCCTGGCTTCACAACCACCTTCTGGCTAAAGCTAATTGGCTGGCCTCCAGTTGGAATAAATCCTGGACCAGCTGGAGAAGAATTATAATTGTAGTGTGGCCAGTTTCACGTACAAAAATGGACAATAATGAGTTGCAAAAAAAACGAAGAAATTACAAAATAAAACCAAACCTGTTTGTCCCTTATGCATCTACCTTTTAAAGGTATGTTATATTTTGTCTATTAGCAGGCTTTTTATTATTTCATTGAATATAATATTTGTCATATTCTGTTATTTAACAGAATAGTACAACAACTATAATATAGCTAAAATGTTCTACATGAAAAACAAAACATGAACTACATTAAAAATAGTAATATTTAAACAATAACATTTGTACAAAAAAAAAAGATGGCACCATCAATGGCATAAAAACACATACATAATAATGCCCAGAATTTTATTTTAAATCAGTTGTATAGCAATTTTTTCAATTTTTACCTATAGGTAAGCCTATATTAAGGCTTACCTGTAGGTAAAATGAATATCACCTAAACCTGTATGGCTTAGGAGATATTCACTTTGCATGCAGCCGCTGACATCAACAGCACATGCGTTGTGAATGACCAGCTGAAGATCTGTGAGACACTGCCAGACTTTGCTGGGAAGAAGACTCCTGCGCGTATTTGTGTGCGTAACGTAATCGCGGCTCTGGCCACTCACAGCAGTGGCACCGCAAACTCAGAAGACACGCAGAGGGCAAAATGTCAGCTACCTCTGCATGGACTGGGATTAGATACCAACGCCTCGTTCTAAGAATTTCATAATGAGCTAGTATGCGGTGCATATGCAGTGCATACTAGCTCATTATGCCTTTGCCTTACAGGGTTTTTTTTTTTTTTCTGAGGGTATACTGAAAATATACACCCTGAAAAGTAACCAGAGCTGACCCCTATCAGAGATAGTGTGTTTTACTAGCTAGACATTGATCAGCTGTTCAATACTCAATTCACAATGCTTGTTATAACATATACAAAAAAAGACCCAATTCAAATAGGCATAGTGTTCAATTATAATTTTTTTTCAGGGGCAAATTATGACCTGCATGCTACTGTGTGAAAACACAAAGGAGCATATCAATAAAATAGCATGTTAACTTCATATACAGAATTTTGACATATAGAAATCTTAATTCTACAAGTCAAGAAAGATGATTGCCATGCACAGCACCATAGAGGGGAAAGATAGACAAGGGAATCCTCCATAGTCAAAACCATGAATCCCTATTTACACAGAAGGGCCCCATTACATGCATACAATTACCAATTAGCCAAAAAGAAGTAATTCAAGCTACCTGATACATAAATAAAAAAAATTTCCTCATCTCACCTGGATATTAAGGTCACAAAAAGTTAACGATTTGCCACCATAGAGTGTAAATCAACAAGGGGGTGTATATATATATATATATATATATATATATATATATATATATATATATATATATTGTCAGTGATTAGCTCAATGGGGACCGCCTTCCCTGGGAAAAAGGTAGTCCAAATGGCAGTTCTTCAAATCTGACTTTTAGCCAGTTTTATTTTAAAAGGTTGCATGAAAATCAAACAAAAACAGAAAATAAACCTTTGCCATCCAGGCACTAACTATACAGTTCAGCATCCTAACTCACAAGTGAAGGGCTTCTCCCAGTCACCCACAAGACAGACACACCCCAGTCACCCACCTCCCCAGATGACGTCTTTGGAGGACGAAACGCGTCGGGACTCCTGCTGTAGCACTGTTTTTATTGACTAAGCGCTTGATTCTTTGGTTACATGTAAGTTCATTACTTTTTTATTAAATTTTTTTCTTAAACGGAATTACACTATTGTGGCCCCTATTTTCTCTTTGTATGGGTTCAATACTATTTGAGTTGGATTTTACTGCTGAAGGATTTGTCAACTAGCCGAGACATCCAGTCTGATTCGCTACTTTCCTGGAAAATTTACGTCTAAAATCTCGTATACGAGTACACAAGCCTGTGTGATCCTCCGAATGTAGATTCGTGTGGGTCTATTACATCTGGTAAGCCTTTATCTTGAAAGGTGACGGGAATACCACATGGTGTCTGCATGTTAGTCTCATTTAAGGAAGGTGGATGGTGACCTTTATCTCACGTTTGGATCTGATCAACGTTTATACAGAGACTTTTATTTTTTCTTTGGACTTTTTTTATATACACTTACGAATTATACACTTAAGGTGTATTCCTTGCACATTATATGAGTTTCGTGATTGGTTAAAATATTTTATGATCACATATTGTTATGTATTAGGTTGTTTTTGGTTGTTTTCTAGCGCTACACTATGATTTAACACCCACAAGACAATGCAGACCATTTCTTTCTCTCACAAAGCAAACTTCACATAAGTAGCTCTCTCAGGTTTTGGCTTCCTGAGTCCTAGACCAAGGGCAAATTTTTTGCTCCAGTCCTGCTTTATTTATACCACCTGCTGGTGGACACAAGTGGACCATAAAATCTGGTCCGGAAACCAACCCTGTTAATATGGCTGGTAAAATCTGGACCGGATTTCACTTTAGTTCCCTGCAAATGAGCGCATGCGAGGTGAAACATAATGTTCATCGATCACCTCGCCTTTCATAATGTCACAATATAGAAATATATATTTATTTATATATCTTACACCGATTACCTAATATATAAAGTACTTGATCCACATCTTAGCTAACTGCTACAATATCATTGGCCAAGTGGAAAAGTTCAATCCTAAATGTGGTGTGAATAATAATCCACACTACAAAAAATAACCATATATTCTAATTAATCATGATGGTATAAGTGCTCAAAAAGACTCAATAGAGATTATGCAACAAATGATAAAAACAAAAAAGCAAAACATCTTACATAAACAGGCCTTATAAGAATGTTAACTGTTTGTTGATATAAAGAGGATGCCAGGCAACTTGATCTAGTAGACGCAATTATAGGACGACCAACAGGGGATCTATAGCGGTTTCCATACCAAAGGCATATATTCAAATGCTGTTACCTTACAGCAGTTAGGTAAGGGGACACCCATACATTAAGTCTCACGGAGGATAAGAAGTCGCCTATCACTAGTATCACACTGCAGAAAGTGATCACCAGCGCCAGCACTTTATTTTCGTTTATACAGTCACCATATATGCTGCACCATATATATACCTATGAGAAGGAATTCTTCACGGACACATTTATTATATTCTATTCACTTATGAAAAGGACTTATTACTACCACTAACTATTTTGGATATTTCATTTTATAATTCTATTTTTACTATTTCTATTATCGTTGCTATTTAATGGATATGTGACATCTGCACTTTATTACATGTTCATGTGTTTGTTTACCACAAGTATTGCCTCTTACAGTGCTTTTAGTGTCTCTCACATTTGCACTTTATTATTTATGTACAGCGCATCACTATCCTTTACTTTATTTACTTTTCTGGGTTTTGACACTACTCTCAGTGTGTGCAGCGGTACTTGACTTACTCACTTATTCATTGAGTTGGAGCAGAAATATCTTTTTTATTATCTACTTGTACTGCAGAAGAGACATAGGAGTTGATTTACTAAAACTGGAGAGTGCAAAATCCAGTGCAGCTGTGCATGGCAGCCAATCAGCTTCTAACTTATTCAATTAAGCTTCGGCAAAAAAACTTGAAGCTGATTGGTTTCTATGCAGAGCTGCACTACATTTTGCACTCTCCAGTTTTAGTAAATTAATCCCATAGTATGTCCCTTGTGCCATAAAAAAACCTGCCTGTTTGACGAAATGTAATTTATAGATAAAATACTAGATAGCATAATGTGCATCCAGATATATGTTAAGATACAAACCAACAACACTACATGGGCAATTTTTAAACCGTAGGCTAAAATAGAGAGTAATAACAAGGAGTAAAACGGATTTTTCTGCTAGGATCAAAAAAGAATGAGGCTGTTGGGTGTCTTATGGGTATATGTAGAGAAGGAGCTAGGATGACACTAAGACAAATGACACTAGAAAGTCTGATACGTAAGTGCCAGGCAAAAGATAGGGCTGCTTCTCATGATCCAGGTCCCGAGTTAACGCGGAGTTCCACCCAAAAGTGGAACTTCCACTTTAAGGTACCCCGATCCCCTGACATGCCACGTTTGGCATGTCATTTTTTTTGGAGGGGTGGGTACCTAGTTCTGGCAGGCACCTAGCTTCCACTTCCGCCCATGCTACTTCCTCCCTCCCTGCAATCTTCTGACACACATCACAGGTCCCAGAAGATTGGCCGGCCGTTCACGATGCGCAGTGCAACTCGTGCATGCGCAATGCGCACCCGGCTGTGAAGCTGTAAACTGTCACAGCTGGGTGCCCACATTAATGATGCCAGCCCCGCTGACAGGTGGGAGAGAGAACGGAGGCTTCAGGCAGCAGCATTATTAGACTGTGGGACAAGTGAGTGTCTATTTATTAAAAGTCAGCAACTACACTTTTTGTAGCTGTTGACTTCTAATAAACATGGGTCCAGCTGCAACTCCACTTTAACTAATGCACATATACATTATAAAAGAATTACCCCCTTTGAAATGATAACATTTTGTTGCTTTGCGGCCTGAAATAAAGGCAAACACAGTTTTGGTTTAATCCAGCTATATTTACTCAGTGCACCCTATAACATCCAAGTGAAATATATAACATCAATATGTCAGAAATAAAATGTAAAAAGTTCAAAAACAGAATCACTGAGTTGGAAAAAGGATCACCCACTTGTGTCAGTATTTTGTTAAACCACCTTATGCTTTAATTAGAGCCTTTAATCTGCTGGTATATGTCACTATTAACTTTGCACACCTAGACTTTGCAATATATTTTCCCACTCTACTTTGCTCAAGTTCAGTTAAATTTGATGGTGGCCATTCGTGGACTGCAGTCTTCAAGTAAATTCACAGATTTTCAATTTTCTCCTTCAACCACTCTGGTAATTTTTTCTGTGTGCTTTGGGTCATTGCCATGAAGGTAAACCTTCTTCTCATTTACAACTTTCTGGCAGAGGGCAGCAGATTTTCCTCATCATTTGCCCCATTCATTTCTCCCTCTATCCTGACAAGTGCTTCAGGCCCTGATACAGAGAAACAACCCCATAACAGGATGTTACCACCTCCATGCTTTACTGTAGGAATGGTGTTATTTGGATGGAAGGTGTATTTCTGACAGACATATCATTTGGTCTTGAGACCAAATAATTAAATTTTAGTCTCATCTGACCAGAAGATATTTTACCATGTGGCCTCACAATCTTCAAGGTGTGTTTTAGCAACGTTCAGTGAGGAATGAATGTGGTCTTTCTTGAGGAGTGTTATTTTCTTGCAACCCTCCCATACAAGGCTCATTTGTGGAGAATTTGTGATATTGTTGTCACATGCACACAATGGCTACTCTTTGTCATAAATTCCTGCATCTGATACCGAGTTGTTGTAGGCCTCTTGGAAGCCACAGGTATAAACAGAAGAAGAAGGCGCACCCATCTGCTGTAAATGTAGGCTGTTTTTTTTTTTTTAAATTAAAAGAAATAAAAATAATGCACTCACTGCATTTGACGAAAGAAAAGCGTGCCACTGTGGTGGTAGTTTCCCCAGTGTGGTGGCTTCAGGATACAGAGTTTGGCGGGTAAGCTGCTGGTCCGGTCTGCAGAGATCAGCAGGCAAGCAGGTGGTTGTTTTATCCTCTGTCAGGGAGTCCACTGAAGAGCTGTGCGAGGAGGATGACAGGCTGCGGTGTGGAACGCAGGTCTCCTCTCACTACTCTGCAGTTTTTGAGTACGTTCAGCAGCTGTTGAATACCCTGAGTCCACTGAAATCCAGAGATTTCCTTTTTATGCCCACTTTCTCTGAGACAAGGTCATCCTGAACCCTCCTTAACATGCTATTATGCCCAGCCTTGCCTGAGACTTTTATTGTGAAAGGAAAAGTAGCACAGTGAAGAGCTCATCTCTTTCTTTCATTGTGCTCTTTTCTCCTATCAACATGCTTCTTGTGAGCATATGAAATAATTGGTGCGATATCTCCTTCTTCCTCTCACACTCAAGCACTGCTGTACGCAAACTGCAAAAGGCTGATACCAGATCAAATTCAAGAACTTACATTGCTTGCATTATTATAACATATTGATGATTACAGCACTGCATCAATTTTATATTTGCCTAGAGTCCAGGTTTCATTGTGTTTTACTTCATTTTAATAATGTTTCCAATATCAAAGCATTTTCCTAAATAACATATTCCAGTTTTTATGTCATAAATAGCTATAAGGAGTTTAGTATACTGTTATGTAATGAGCTTGTTCCTTTAAATCTGGACCTAGCAAATATGGTCCAAATACAAGTAGTGTGGAAATTCATACTTGGATTTTGGTGTGCTTTGAGCATATCTTCTATATTTGTGCAAAAATATATCAATAAGGAACTCTGGCACTTTACCTCTGTGCAGGAGTTTCTTTTTTGAGGACCAGTCACTACTGTTCTCTCTGATTGTACAGTGTAAAGTAGGTTTTATATTATTTGTGGCTATAGAGGACTATAAGTTTTACATATTGGTCATAAGGTAAAGCAATAGCAACAGGCTTATGCTGAGTTTCTGTGATGGTATCAAGCAATATTGGAGGGTAACTGCGATGTCTGCAACTTGGAGCTACAAGTTGGAGATTTTGGGTGACATTTTTTAGGAGTCAGATATGAGTCTGAAATGCATTCATGTGCAGTTTAAAAGTTGAAACTTCGCATTTGCCCTGTGTTCTATATCATGTGTGTTATGAACCAAGCTTGATCATGAACCAAGCAAAACTGATTGAATTGAACCCTACCCTGACTATGACTGGGTTCACCAAGAAGCAAATTCTAAGGGACAGGCAGTATTTACTAGGGATCCACTTACAGGGGTTTGTCCAGCTGCATTCAGCCCCAGGTCACTTTCACTGTTACAGGGGGCTAGTAAGAAACCCAATATGTTTGTGGGAGCAACTAATGCCGCGTACACACGACCTAATTGTCTGGCGGACTTAGTCCGCCGGACCGCATTACGGCGGACAATTCGATCGTGTGTGGGCTCCAGCGGACTTTTTCATCGTAAAGTCCGGCGGACTTAGAAAGTATTTTTGCATCAAAATTTGTCTGCTGGACTTGGCTTCCGGCGGATAATCCATTCGTCAGTGTGCTAGTCCGGCGGACTAAGCCTTGTACACACGGTCGGAGATTCTGACAACCAAATCTGTCGGAGTAAATCCGACGGATTAATTCCGGAAGAGGTCCGGAAGTGATGTTGCATACACACGGTCGGACTAAGTTGTCGGAAAATCCGATTGTACATAACGTGATGACATTATTTCGTTATGACGGGACTACGTTCAGGCTAGTAGCCAATAGCTTTGGTCTAGGAATTTGATCTGAGCATGCGTGGCACCTTGTCCGTCGGAGTAGGCTACACATGATCGGAGTATGTCCGATCGGAGCATTTTGTCTGAAAATATTTCCGGCAAGTTGGAAAAGTTGGTCCGACAGATATTCCGACGGAAACAGTCCGATGCAGACCACACACAGTCAGAATATCTGAAAAAACGCTCCTATAGGAAACATTCCGACGGAATCTCCGACCATGTGTACAAGGGCTAAGAATGACGCATGCTCAGAAGCAAGTACGAGAAGGAAGCTATTGGCTACTGGCTATTGAACTTCCTTTTTCTAGTCCTGTCGTACGCGCTGTACGTCATCGCGTTAGAAATCGCCAGCGGATTGTTTGCCGGACTGAGTCCGCCGGACAATTCGGTCATGTGTACGCGGCATATGAGATGTAGAGTTTGGCAAACAATGTACAAGGAGTTGCTGCACCCAGTCGCAAGAACTAGTGGAACTGGTGGAGCAGTAGGGCATATCTGGGATAGTGGTGCCTGGTTGTAGGGATACAGAGGAGCAGAGTTTGGCAAACAGAACATATCAAGGGTGTGCCAAAAAATAATGCCAGTGGCCAGGAAGGAATGATGGCTGCTGGTACTGTTTTTGCTGGCAGGGACAGTGCCAGCAGCCAGGAGAGACTGAAACAGTGTGCTGGAAACTGTGTCAGATAGTGTGGACCTGGTTATGGCATCAGGAGCTCAAGAATAGAAGAGGAAAACCAACAGTAAGATAATGGTATGTTTGTCATTATGTGGATAATTGTTACATGGATGTCTGTCCAAAGATTATGCCAGTCCTTTAAAGGCACAGTGTGTGTGTGTGGGTGTGTGTGTGATGGGAGAGCTCTAAAGGCACACGGTGAAGGACAAGAGGATGCAGTTTGGAATCCCAAATGTATCTCAGTGAGTGGAAGTGGATGTGTTAAATATACATCAATTGTTCCTGCATAGTACTTGTAAGATGAGACCCAGAAGCAGCTGACATGAAGTGAAAGGAAGAGCCAGTCCCTTCATTGCCATATCACATGTCTACATAAATGGAAGTGTTTTAGAGCCAGAAGGTGATCAATTATAAATTAAGGCGGACTTTGCATTGAGGAAAAATAGGCTGTCCAATACCTTAGTTGACTGGTGGATGTATTGCGCCCGGGCCTTCAATTGGATGTGCAGGGTTGCTAAGTATATTAGAGGCAGAAACAGCTTTGCTAAAACTGATAAGAAGATGTGTGTTTTTTTTATGTTTCTTCAAGCTGAAAGTACCCTTGTAAATTTAAGTAACTACTTCTCCAAAGCTTGAGGAAGAATGAAATCTTGCTTCCAATTCATATAGCAGTGTCTCCTTACTGACTACTAAGACAATTTGTAATGCTTCATTTGCACTAAGAAAAGTATGTTTCAATGACACCACAATCCATCCAGAATTCTAATCTCCTAAAAATGCTAATTGTCTTGTTTTCTATGGCATTGTATCACTTACCTAAAACAGGTATGAAGCTTGTGAAGCCTCTGCATGACAGTCAAGCAACTAGAATTTTCTCAAGGAGGGTTCTACAATGATAGCCTACTCGGTTTTCCTTTAATGGTCTACAGAATACAGTGTAATATGTGATCCTTTCCTTATTATTAATACAAATCTTTTAGTTGACAACAGAGATGTAAACATGTACTACTGGTAGAACATGTCCTTCATTGGGTAGCTCAATTAGCTATGTCATTACTGATTATATATACACTTTTATGGGTTCCATCCAATTGGACTTTAGCTTATAGCTATCTAAGAGTGCGAAAAGTTAGTCATTTGCAGTCCACAAATATACATGCCAGCAGTAATAATAACATCTATAACCCTTCTATGAAGATGCACAAGAATCAACAATGAGTTCCAGGAACAGATGTCGTCATTACAGGATAATCCCTTGCCTCTTGTTCTGATGACAGCTCTTGATTTCCAGCAACTTTTTATGTCAGTGACAGTGGTCACCTGCCTTCCAACTGCACCCCAAGCCTTGTTTTGAGTTTTCCTCCACTACAGAGTTTTACCATCTTGCGGTGTCTACAGGGAGCAGCCAAGCACCTAGCAAGCAGGAACAGATAGATGTTACTGATGATCACGTTGGGTTATTTTAATACACACGCTTACTGATGACTTCACAAATGTGAGTTGCCTATACATATTAATTGTGAATAAAGTGTTTTACATCTATACCCAGAGGCGCCTCTCCTCCCCTTTTTTTTCTTGGTGTCACAAAAACTTGAAGATTCATGCTGATAGCAGAGGAATGAAGCAGCAGACATAAATGACACTTTGTGCTCTTAAGTACACACTTAAGGGATATGCTTTGTTCATACTTTATGTCTGAGCTTTTCAACCACTTTAATACTAGGTCAAATTAAGATACTTTCAGATACTTACATGGCCTGCATTTAAAATACATTTAATGATTTTGTTAAAGCTGAAGGTCAGTGTTTTTTTTAAGCAGCACCAGTACTTACCATGAAAAAAAGAATGACCTGTGTGCTGGGTGCTGCTGTGTTTAATCAAAAACCGAAGTCTTCTGCAGCAGTATACCACTGCAGTGGTGATAATCCAGTGTTGCAGGAGTTAGCGTCGGTTCCCACTGGTGTCTGACATCAGATGTGATTTGCACCACACTGCAGTGCAAATCACATGTGATCTCTGTGCGATGTGATTTCAGCCATACAGATAGTATGGCTGAATTTGCATTGCATTCAGAACAAACTCGCACAGGAATCTTTTTTTGGGTCTGCAGAATAATCAGATCACATGAGTGTTCACACCCATGCGATTCGATTCCTGCCCGAATTTGCAGTTCGCACTGCAATATGCAAACTGATTTGGGGGTGTCATTAACTTTCAATTGACACTCAAAGCGGTTCTCATAGGGCAGTGTGAACTGCTCCCAGGAGACATATGATGGGGGAACCTGCAATGGATTCACAGGGTTCCCGCATTTCTGCAGTGTGAACCGAGCCTTAATATGAATTGCTACACCTGTGATGAGCACTTGTCAAGTGCTGACTATGCTTGCCCTTTCTGTGTCTATGCTCCATTCACAGAAGTCATACTATCAGTTTTAACCATGAAATGAAGGAGTCAATCCTTTTTCTCCCGCCCATCCTCCATTCATCGAGCGCTTTTCATTGTGGGAACCAGTAGTATGTATTCTATGAATAAAGCATGGGGGCAGAAAATGTGGGCATAGTTGGCATTAGATGAGTGCCTGTCTAAGGTGCATCTGTGCATATTAAGCTCCACAGCAGCCACCAGCATATGGGGCACTCTTCATTCATGGTAAGTACTGTCCTGAGTAAGGATGAGCACAGGCGTATTCGCATGGTCCACGCGCAGAGCCCGCCAGGAAGTCAGTGCAACGCTAATCACAGGCAGTGAGACATTTCCCCGATGCATGGCTGCAGAGATCGGGCAATGTCTCACTGCCTGCTGTGATTAGCGCAGCACTGCGCCGACTTCCTGGCGGGCTGAGAACGTGGACCATACGAACACGCCTGAGCTCATCCCGAGTCCTGAGTTCCCTAAACTTCAGTTTTAACTGTTACAAAGCTGCATTGCTTTGTGTATTTTATATGCTTGGAGTTCAGCTTTAAACCAAGCTGAAATTTCTGTAATCAACTGTGAATCACAAATCTCTTCCATTGACACTGAGGGTGTCAGTGGTATACCACTTACAGCATTGATCAGCATCTGCAATTCAGTTCATCAGCAATTGGAAATTGCTGTTTAGCATAGAATGATTTGTGTAAAGAAATGAAGTGTTTGTATTATTTATTTATTTTGGATTTTACACTACCATTCATTTTAAAGAAGAGGGAAATTGTTCATATGTAATCGATGTCTACTAGACATTGGTTAAAGGAACAAGATAAACATGCAAAGCAATCAAAGACTAATGAAGATCCAGGTATTAAATCAATTAAGAAGTATCAAAAGCTACCTAATCATCAAGGAACAGAATTGGCACCACAATATGTAGTAAGTATTGGAAAGCCTAATTTACTAAACATACCCTGCAGTCACATAATTGCATGTAATTTTACCAGCATAATTAACTAATTTAATTACCACTTCTCAAGTGCATCAATTATTGACGTTACAGAGTTTTCAGACAGCAGAATTACTGCATGGTACATTTAGAGAATGCAAAACACAGCCTTATCTGCTGAAAAGACAGCATTATAACAAGAGGGCAGAATGCTAACGGGGTACATCAAGGTACTGAGTTCTCCCATGAGAATGAGTCAGATTAGGGAGACTTTTATCAACTAATCTGTATTCCTAATTCAATGCAAATCATTTGCACCAAATCTAGTTGTGAGTTTCTCATTGCAAAGCTGTTAACAGTCCTGCCAAAAGTCCCTTGTAGGTTTAATTGTCAGTTGAAAAATGAATGCTTGATAAAGGAAAGAAAACATAAGACTCCTCTTGCAGATTTATTGCGCTCAGTATGCCATAACTACTTTGTTTTCAATTTACTTTCTTACAAACTTTTTCAGTTTTATATAAGTTTTATATAAGTTATCACTTGTATAAGCAATAATTGTTATATTAGGAAAACATAAAAACCTTTTATAGTATGCATATATACAAAATGAATTGTTAGATTTTATGCTGTTTTTTATAGTGCTTGAAAGTGTGACATTACTCTGTCCTATCCACATTGAATTATTTTAAACATTTTTGAGCCTTTAATTTAATTATATCAACAGTGAGATTTATATTCTCAGAATTGTCCTCTCCTCTCCCCTGTTTTCTGATTTTCTAAGAGAACCTCAGCAGATAGGACAGGGACTAGTGCGAGATCAGGGTTCCAGCCAAACAAGAAGGCAGCACAATTTTGGAAACTGGAAAGGACAGTGAAGGCTACCAACAATAAACATGATAAAGGCCAAAGCACAGAGTCCAATAAGTGCTAAGAGAACTGAGGAAATTGTTGTTACCAGAAATTCAAATATAAAGCAGGATTAGCAGGCAATGCACAAGCAAGGTCAATTCTGTCAGCGGAGATTAAGAACTAAGAAAAAGTTTGTAAATACCTAGAGCATTCAGGAAGCATAACTAGGATAAGTCATGTCTTAACCATCTGAAAAAATGATCCAGAAACTAGACCATACAGTTGAGAGGAACCAAGCCAAGTCATTACCAAGGGTTCTATTTAAAAAAAAAAAAAAAAAAAAAAATATATATATATATATATATATATATATATATATATATATATATATATATATATATATATATATATATATATATATATATATATATATATCTATCATCATCATATTGTTTCTATGTTCATTTACTGTGATTGCCATTCCCATCTAGTGGCCAGAATGAAATACTTTCCTGAAAGACCCCAATCAGGAATATATCGCATTATGACCATTAGATGGAGCTTACAACCATAGGAGTTAAACATATTAGGCACAATTGGGCAACTAACTTTTTTTTTAAATACATATACCCCCAAGTGTGTTTAGGATTTAGTAAACAGTAGACATGTGTGCCGTCAATAAATTAATTTTGTTTTGTTCTGTTCCGTTTCGCATTAGCCCTTAATTCATATTTCGTAATTCGTGTCTGAAATTCAATGTAGATTCATACAAAATATACGAATTTTCGTTATGTTTGTTAACTTTTTTAAACAATTACGAACGTTCATTATGATGAATTTTTCATTATGAGGGGCTCCCACCATCCATGTGCTGTGCTCATTATGAGGGGCTCCCACCATCCTCATAACGAATAATCATAATTAATTGAAATTCTTATTTTGTCCAATTCTGAATCTCCCATCGACTACCAGTACCAGTCTCCCACTCCCATATTAAAAAAGGTCATTTTCCCAACCCTCACTCAGCAGCAGAAGAAAACCTCTGATTGGTCAACAAAACACCAGTCACCTTTCTGTTGTAACGGAATTTGGATCCGAAATTCATAAACAAAATTTTGTATTTTGTACAAAATTCGGAAGCATAGCAATTCGTATTTCGCATCCTCCCAAATGTATGAATTTACTGAAATTTGTATGAATTTTCGATTCGTACGAAACTAATCGCACATGTCTAGTAACCAGGACACAAGCCAAGCCATTATCAGGACTGATCAGTGTCCAAGGACCTGGAACTCAGACTCCTGGGGACTAAGGAAGCTAGCCCAACATTTGAAGCAGGAAGGCTTGTAAAAAAAAATAGAATTTGTGACAGAAACACAAACAAGGCTGAGTTGTCAAATCAGTACCACAAGCTAGTTAGACTAAGGAGTGATGCTATACCTGGTATCTAGAGATGAAAGCGAAGGTAAATACCCGTTACTTCTAGTTATGGGTAAGCATGTAACTCACCCTCACTCTAGCTCTAGTTTGGTGCTTATATGGGACTTTTTTTCCTGGCCCCAGCAGAGGAAAAGAGCCATGGGAGTGAGAGTGGGTGAATAAATGGTAAGGGGAGGGGATCTAAGTAAACCTTTATGGGTGTCACGATGGTCTGGTGAGAAAGATATTTGCCTATTGCCTAATTATCAGTGGAAGATGGCACTTATTCCTCACAGCAATTAAGAATACTCCACTTTTCACTTGGATTGAAAAATTTGGTGGTGGTTTATGGACTTCATTATTTGTTACACATAGTTGTGATTCATAAGCGCGGTATGGAATTTATATATTCAGTTTCTTGTTTCAACCTTTTTCTTTGCTCTGCATGTGCAAAGGAAACAATCACTTTAACAGGAAAAGACCAAGGAGAGGTATAGACTGACAGAATAACCTTTCAGGCAGTGGAAATAGAATAAAATAGGCCAAAGGGTTGAACCTAGCCAGTTTATTTGGAAGTTTGGTGATATTTTTGATAGAAGAAAAAAGGACTGCATTCAGAAATGACATGTGAAATGGGCAGGGTGGTATGACAGGCAGGAGGCCATATTGTGGATTGTGTAACCAGAATAAAGTGATCTTAAGCACAGTGATGTAATCAGAGTACGTTCTTTTTTTCTATCATGTGGTTGCCAAGCAGGCAAACACTTCTGGGCGGGCAACCAATGCATCCAAGGACAAAGGAGCAGTATATCGTTTGGAGCAAGATGACTTGTCTTCTACTAACCAAGATTTTTGACAAGTTGAATTATCTGAGTAACTATAGAATTTGTCAAAAGCTTTGTATAATAAGGACCAGGCTTTTTCTGGCACTTTTTGTTCACATGCATTCAAGTGAATGATGCCCCTCTTCAAATGTCCTGCAAACTTGTGCAGTATAGAAAAACAAGGAGTCAAAGCAGGCAGTGTTGTGTTGTTTTCTTACCACCTGCTTTAACCCCTTGGACCTCGCAGTTGCATGAAGTTGTGGGGTGCTTGCAGAGTGACCCCATTTACTTAAATAGGTCGCAATTAACAGGTGGTGGTACCCCCAAAAGTGACAGGGGGTTTAATTCCTGCTGTGACATGTGTACACCCTTGGCTGCTGCCTCAGCACACAAAAGGATAGGGATTGGGGGTGGTAAAACCATGACTCAACCACATGGTTTTACCACCCCAACTTTATTTGCGAATGAGCTCTCATGGTGCTGCTGATGAATGCAACTACGGGCTCATTCACAAGGGCGGCAGGTGAGGGAGCTATATGGGAGCTATATGTTGCCCCTTAACCATCAGATTTAAACCCATTATTGCCATGCAATGCACGCAATTGTGACACAGTAGTATGGCAATTAGAGTTTTAAATTATGTGTGAGGAAGCAACACTAATCTTGGTGATCTTTGACTTCTCCTATGTTGTTAAGGTAAATCTCCACCTCTTTAAGGTTGCCTACCCCTGCTCTAAACAGTAGAAATATACTTAATATCTTTTAGACTGTGTAGCACCCTCTAGTGTATGCTAGTTGGTAGTGTAGGTTTGTTAGTGTAGGAAAAGCTCAGGGCTAAGCCTGAGCTGTGAATCTGGGTCAGGGTTCAGTGAGTCAGGGCTGGATGACTCATCCTGACAGCTCCTATGGTGCATCCCCCTGGTCTAGAAAGGTGAAGAAATTTCTAGAGCTAGAGTGTGGAGATTAGGGGGAGCTGTTTGGAATATTTATGAGGGCCTCAGCTGATCCCCAGTAAAGGGCTGGCAGGGGGCAAGGTTAACCTCATAAATAGGCATGAGCCATGCAACAGGGGTCAGCCAGGTGGAAGATGAAGATATAGTGCTGTGGAGACTGTTGGTGGCCCTCTAGGGCTCCCCCCCCAGTCTGGGGGGTTGATCTTGGGCCGTGGCTCGGGTGCTGGAAGCATCCTCCCACAACACATGGAAGAAGCCCTTGCTGATGGCATGGGAACAAGTGTGAGGACAGTGTGAGTAGAGCAGCACTACTGGGGGCTTACAAGGGGGGAGACTGCCTTGAGGGTTAGTGAAAGAAGCAGCTGCAGCCAGGTGGGTTGGCAGTGCCCGAAGAGGTGGTACTGGGACCAGTAGCCACAGGAGGGAGATTGCAAGCTGATCACTGTGTCCTGCTACAAAACAAGAGGCTTTGAGTTCCTGCCTGCAAGGTACTATTGCTAAATCTGACTGTGCCTGTCGGATACATTTCAGTGATTCAGCTGGAGTCTGCAAGCAAGTAAAGTGCAGGTGGAGTGTCAAGGAGCTTGTATATAGACTGTGTATAGGAAGATGTCCCTGAAGATGTTGCCTAAGTTTTGTTGCTGAAGTCAAGTGGGCATCCAATAATTTCCCATCCCCATCCAAATTATTACCCCTCAATAAACCACAAAAACAAAGTCACGGCCTGTTCTTTGTCTCTGGAGTGCCTGTGAAAATTTGGTGTGCCTAGCTGTGCAGGGTGGGGGAATCCCAGTTCATCTGTGGCCCTTAAGGGGGTGCGATGCAACTGTAGCATCTGTTTACAGATTTGTAAAAATTGGAAAATGCGTTTAAACATATTCTACTCTTATCAGTTAATAGCACACTTTAGTAAACTTCATGTGCTTAGAATGTTACAGTTGGGTTTGGTGTTGATCAAAAGTACCTTTTACTAAGACCACCCAACAGTTTGAAAAGACAGGTGGTCCAGTATTGATTATTTTGTATGGTCATAATAAGTATACTCCTAGTTAATTAAGTTAGTATAAACTCTTTTATATGTACACATGCTTAAAAATGTCTTCAATTGGAAAGCCATGTGTGGTTGAGTGCTCACAATTCAAAGAAAGCTTCTGCAAATGATGTCCAATTATGCATTTATCAGGAGGATGTCATCTAGGTATTCAGAGGTACAACAGACTCAGAAGGTTATGCCTATGGTAAATAAACTATAGTTTGTTTGCGGGGAACATATTGGAACAATGTTTGAGAATTCCCTATCGATTCTCAGTAGTTCTATACCAACTAATTGAGAGCACAATTAGCAAAATCTAAAGTCTTCTGATAATAGAATACAGGATTAAATGCCATGGCAGCAATTTATTAATCTTCATGTAATATATAATGCAATGAGAATAGTATATTGAGGAGGCTTGTACATTTTTTAATAAGTGAAAGAAGTAGCAATGCTAGGTGAAAACACCAGCCGTCAAGGCACTGCTCCTGTGTTAATAAGCTGCCATAATTTATTGAGATTGTTAATTGCCCCTGAGATTTCATAACACTTGAAACCTGGCACATTTACAACCCAAACAAAAAGGATTTCTTCTCTGGCTGTGATACAATTCACTACACAATGGTTGTGCTGCTGTCCCACATGTTAATGGTCACCATTACCATGCTGTGTTTCTGCAGGAGTGGGTGTAAAATGAGAACAAGGTTCATTTCATCATTTTGATCCACCCGTGACAGAATTTCTAATCTAAGTACTTTGTGGAGAAGAGAAAAATCTGATTGTTAGCATGTTCTCTTGTATTCTGATTTTCTAAAGCAAATAGCTCTGCACTTTTAAGACATAACACTATAATTGTACTACATTGTTATTAATCACTTGCAGTCCTGGTCAATTTTGGCATTTTTCACATACATGTTGAAATCAGCATTTTTTGCTAGAAAATTACTTAGAACTCCCAAACATATTTTCTGAAAGCGGAGATCTTGGAGAATAAATGGTGGTTGTCACAGGTTTTTTTTATGTTGCGCGATTTTTGCGCAGCCCTTTATCAAATGCAGGAAAAAAATACGCTTAAATGCAGAAACACAATATAATAATATAATAATATAATAATATTTTATTTAACAGAAACACAATATAATACCCAATGGTTTGGTAAAATATTAAAGAAGATGGTATGTCGAGTAAATGCTGTAGATACGAAAAATGTCAAGATTTAAAATTTAACACTCCTGTGAAATGGTGACAAACTATAGTACCTAAAATCTCCATAGGTGAGGATTCAAAAGCATTTACAGGTTACTAGTTTAGATTTAAACATGAGCTAGAATTATTGCTCTCACTCTGACATTAACCGCCTCAACTTAAAGTGTACAGAGAAAGCTTTTTTTTTTTTTTCTAAACAGGTTGGAGGAAGAGACTAATCTTCATTTAAGTTTGCATTGCTGTCTGTCAAAGCAAAATATGGCTGCACAAACAATTGTATAATTAGCACAGGAAAGATGCACAGATGGGGCAGCACACTAAACAATATAAAATATAATCTATACTCAATCCAGGAAATTAGAACAAAAAGCCAAAACTGCTTTCAACCTAAAGCAGAGTTTTTTTTGTTGCATATATAGTGCTACCCCAGAGATGCTGGATTTCGGGCCCTTTCTTCCACACAGTACCCACAGCCAGGCAACATGAATTTTCCACACTCTCCAAATGGCTAAAGAAAACAATCTAGAGTTTTAGTTTAGATTGTTTATTTAGGGAATGTAAACTTGGATAGGGATTGAGATACATGGGATGTCCAAAACTGAATAAGCTCCATATAAACGGTTGATGAACTGCTAAAATCATGGGCTGCTAAAATCCAGCATCACGCAGTGCAGGAACTACTTTTGTAAATCGAAGCGGCGCTGCAAAATCGGTCTCACACCATTTGGAACAGTGTCATCCAATAAGCTGTGACTTGTCATGCGATTTGATCTCTCAAATTGTATGACAAATCATTCGAATGTGAACCTAGGCTAAAGGACACTTTCTTTTTTAAACTAGAAATAACTGCTGTTTTTGAACATAAGTAGCCTTATCCTGGTGTGTTAGTTCCCTGAACTGAGCCTGTTGATAGTGAGAATGCCTCAGAAGTAGTTTGATCCTTCTTAAACCTGTAAGGTCGGCATACACGGTTCGAATCTCAGGCAGTTCAGAAGGAAGATTCAGAGCATTAACGGGCTGGGTGAATATACTCCACTGGCTTCCACTCACCCAACAAATTAAATTCAAAATACTAGCAACTACTTACAAAGCCATACATAACTCTGCATCATAGCTACATCATTAACCTAGTTTCAAAATACCAACCTAATCGTTCTCTTGGTTCTTCTCAAGACCTTCTGCTCTCTAGCTCCCTCATGACCTCCTCCCATGCTCACCTCCAGGACTTTTCCAGAGCCTCTCCAATCCTATGGAACTCCTTACCCCAACCTGTCTGATTATCACCTACTCTATTAGCTTTAGACGATCCCTGAAAACCCTTCTCTTCAGAGAAGTCTATCCTACCCACACCTAACAAATGTATTTTAATTTTCTCCGTCTGATCAGCCCCCACAGTTATTACCTCTGAGTTCCACTTGACCTTCCCTTCTAGATTGTAAGCTCTATCGAGCAGGGCCCTCTTTTCCCTGCTGTATTGATTTGTATTGTAACTGTACTGTCTGCCTCCATGTTTTAAAGAGCTGTGCAAACTGTTGGCACTATATAAATCCTGTATAATAATCAGGGCTTTTTTTTCTCAGAGAATAGGTGCAGGAACTCCTCCTTTCTGAGCCACCCCTTTTCTCCCCCCTACCCAACTCTGAGCACCATTCCCTGGTTTCATCGCCTACCCATCTCCCAGTAATGCCCTTTTAGACAATACAGAATCAAGTATCAACTTGTGGTGCTAAGTAAACCGTAAGGAATTTGGTAGTTATAGCAAGAAAAGCAGTAAAATGAACCCCTGCAGCCAGTAACAATAGAACCCCCGTCAGCAACAATAGACCAGTCCACCACAAAAATCCCCCCCAGCAACAATAGACTCCCAGCAGCAACAGCAGATCTCCCCACAGCCAATAGATTCTCCAGCAGCCAGCAACAATAGACCCCGCCCTCAACAGTAGATCTCTTCCAACAACAACTGACCCCCCAGCAATATAAGACCCACCCCCAGCAACAGTAGGTCTTCCACCAGAAACAATAGACTTCCTCAGAAACAAAAGACCCCCATGCAAAAATAGATACCCTCCAGCTAGAATAGATTCCCTAGCAGTGAGTATCAATAGACCCTGGAGCACACCCCATCACCACTTGCTGTCAGTGGTGAAGGTGCCGGAACTGTGTTCCCCCGCGTTCCCGCTCATAAAAAGCCCTTATAATAATAATAATGTAAGTTGATCAACTTGGGTACAACCAGCCTGCCGGATTCTCCTGAGATTTTCGATTCCCTTACATCCCTGCTGGGGGCAGACAATTGCTTTGCAGGAGGGATTATCAGCACTGCCTGTGTTGATGAGGGACTCATGCAAATTTCTGGTTGTAGGAAAGAAATTTGCACCATGAATGCCTTGACTAAACATGTGACCTGTAAACATCTCAAATAATCCTAGCAGAACTTTAACCAGTTCCTGACTGGCGCACACCGATGTACGTCGGCAGAATGGCACGACTGGGCAAATGGGCGTACCTGTACGTCAATTTAAATTTGCCACCGTGCTATCGCGTGTGTGCCATCGGCGAAGCATGCACACTCCGACTGGTACCTCCGTGAGTTGGGTCGCGGGTGCCGTGGACTGCTAGGGTACCTGCACAAAGAACTGATGTTTGAACAACATTTCTTACATTTATTTTACCCGTATTTAAAGGTATTTGTGCGTATTTGCTCATATGTGTGTAATCGAGTAAAATAAATTCTAGCTCTCAAAATAGAATTTTAACCTCTTCAAATTAACATAACATTTATAAGAGTATGCATGTATTTGCATGTAAAATATTGACCGTCAATTCAAATTTCTGTATTTTTTTTTACTTATCTATACGCAATGCATGTTTACACAGCTGTGTGTACAGGCTTATTGAAAACAGTATGCTGTAATTAGATCAGTAAAATGAATGCCTGTATGGCTAAAAACACTGAGTTTTTAGGCAGCAGTGTGCAAGAGGCCTTAGAAGCAACCCTTCATAATAAAATGTTAGTAATAATATTGTATATTGGTATGTACTATATGCTACTTTTTACAAAGACTGGATTGGTCGTCCTCATGACATGCAGAAAACTCCATACTATTTGCTTTAGCCTGAATATCCATCTATCCACCTCAGCTATCTGGATTTATCAGTTAAAATGTAGTTGAACCAACAAGAAAAAGGTTTCCCTTCCAAAATTATCTAAGGATCTTTCATCTTACAGTGGAAAGAATGAGCACATGAACCCCCTTGGAATTAAAGTAATATTAACGTTTTTTATATATTTTTTTCTTAAAATACCAAATATGTCATACTTACCTGCTCTGTGCAATGGTTTTGCACAGAGACGCCCTGATCCTCCTCTTCTGTTGTCCCCAGCTGGCGCTTCTGGCTCCCCCGCCACCAAATGCCCCCATAGGAAGCTGCTTTTGACATGTGTGTGCTCAATCCTGAGCCAGGCTGTAGCATTTATTCAGACACATAGCCTGGCTCAGCCCACCCTACTCTCTGCTCATAGATTTTGACTGACAACAGCAAGAGCCAGTGGCTCCCACTGATCTCAGCCAAGTGTGCGAGTCAGGGGAGAGGGGAGAAGAGCTGCCACATATGTGCACAGGGTTGAATTGAGATCAGGCTCCGGTGGTTATTGAGAGGGGGGCTAAAAGGAGGGATCTGCATGTAAAAATTAAAAATGTCCTATCAAATACTTACGATAATTTTCCTTTCCTGATTGACTTTTTCATCAAATGTTTGGAGTAGCTCCGCCCTCGCTCCTACTCCATAGGACCCCTCTCCCATGAATTTTGAGGCTTCTGTAACTAGCCGACTCACGAGGCTGGAAGGGGGCACCTGATGCCATGGATTCCATCAGGAAATTAAAATGATGGTATTTAGATACAATAGATCAGCCTTTCTCAACCTTTTCAACACAGAAGAACCTTTGAAATAGTTCTCTGGTTTCGGAGAACCCCTTCTAAAAATTATAAATCTACAACTCATGATACATTAGTGTGATGGTCAGTGTGAAGAATGGTCCTTACACTTGTGGTCATTGGGAAGAATTACCTCCTTACAGGTAGCTAAAAAGATCAGTGGTGAACCCTGGCTGAGAATCACTGCAATAGATATTCCCGTGCTGCCTGAGCTAAAAAAAATATATATATAGTGCTTGGTTGCAGCAAGCACGGACTGGGTCAAACACCACCCAACAAAAGTATAATAAAAAATCAATATATAGTGCTGCGCTCCAAATAAAATAACATTTAAAGTGCTATAGTAGCTCATATACAGTGCTACGTGTTATGCCCCGTACACACGACCGGACTATCCAGCAGACTTGGTCCAGAGGACCAGAGTCCGCCGGACAATCCGCCCGTGTGGAGGCTCTGGCTGACTTTTTCTTCCCAAAAGTCCGGCAGACTTAGAAGTTTTGACTCAAAATTGTCTGCCCGTCTGTGTGCTAGTCCGCTGGACTTTTGAAATGAACGGACTTGCCGACACGGAGAAAAGTCCATTAGTTTTGAACGTGGCTCCGGGTAGACGGGACTAGCGAAGGAAGTCAATGTCGCCGCCTTCATCGGTGAGATTGACACCTTGCTGGCCCTGTCACCTGGTATGGATTTAAAGGGGAACCTACCCTGAAAAAAATGGTGTGGGGTCCCCCCAAAGTCCATAGCAGACCCTTATCCGAGCACACAGCACGGCCGGTCAGGAAAGGGGGTGGGGATGAGCGAGCGCCCCCCCTCCTGAGCCGTACGAGGCTGCGTACCCTCAACATGGGGGGTGCTTTGGGAAAGGGGGGGCCCTGTACCGGAGCAGACACATTGGGAGATTCCAGGTGAGCCGTGTGACTCAGGAGCATTTGTAACGCCATGGCAAACTGATCCATGCAGTGATCCTGCTCATCCAATCTGGAAAAATGTGTGCATCTTCTGAATTCATGGCCTTCGCCATGTCAGAAACCAAGAATCAGACTGAGACAGAAGTACAGTCAAATCACACTTGTTTATAATAAAATAAAGGTAAACAGAGTAAACATAGTCAAAACATAGCCAGAATTCAGGAACAGTAAAGAATAGTCAGACAAGCCAAAACATCAGGGAGCCAGAGAACAGTGTAGTAGAATAGTAAGCAGGATCTCGAGCCAGAAGGAATGTCAGCCAAGCAAGTCTTTAACAGGAACACAGGAGAGCGTCTTTAGAGATGTGACCAAGGTGAAGGCAGAGATCATCTTGACTGGACGGCTTAAGTAGGCAGGACTGACGAGCAGGATATTATCAATAGGTGAGTCACTGTGGAGAGATAGGAGCTGGCAATTAGCCAACAGCTGAGCGGCCAGCTCAGATAAGGAAGGGCTGAGCCAACCCTGACACATATAAAAGAGAAAATATTAGAAGCGGCAGAAATGGATCGAAAATAACTCATTAAAGACAAACAAAAAGGAGATGCTAGGGTAAACACAGTACCAATTTATTTGGATTATAATGCTCAATATAAAAAAATTGAAAGAATCATAAAACGGCACTGGCACATGCTTTTAACAGATATACATGTTCAATGACTTCTACATCAGAACCCTAAGTTCATATATAAAAGGGCTCCAACCATAAGATAAGATTGTCAAGAATATCCCAGATCCACCCTCGGTTGGTTTTATGTTCTTTACAGGAAAAGGCTTATTTCCATGCAATACGGTGTTTTGCATGAATTAAAACAAAACGCTCAGCTGAAAAGAAATTTACGCTTACCTCTACCATTACAGGCAATACATATGAGGTCAACGAGGGAGCTGTCTACGCTTTGGAATGTAGCTGTGGCCTACAATACATAGGGTGTACGAAAAGACCTTTGAAAGTACGCATTAAAGAACATGTACAGAATATTATTAAGGGATTTGATAAACATAGGGGTTGATTTACTAAAGGAAAATACACTGTGCACTTTGCAAAGTGCAGTTGCACTCTACAAGAGCAGTTGCTCATATGTAAGCAAAAATGCAATTTCCCAAATATGATTGGGTACTTTTTGCAAAATTAGGCTTTAACTCCTTTACTAAGTTCTGGAGCAACTGCTCTTGCAGAGTGCAACTGCCTTTAGTAAATTAACGCCATTGTGTCTCTAAACATTTTGCCATGCATCATAACAAAGACTCCACCCAATTGAGATTTTGGGTCATCGAACAGTACAAAAAACATTGGCACGGTGGTCATAAAGTAAGGACCCTTAGTCGGAGTCCAAATGGATTTTTATATTGGACACTTTTGCACCTCGGGGATTGAACATTGAATTCTACCTTAACTGTTTTATCAGTGATTTTTAATAAAAGAAAATAATTGCAAGAATTTTTTAGAGTTAAATTGGTAGTTTACATTTTTAACATATAGGATATGTTTTACTCCTCTCATATCTATTTACCCAGGCACTTTTTTATGTATACATGAGATATTTTGGGGCATTGACATAATTTACAGCACCTTTTGTCTTGTCCATTACCTACATCGAAAGATAGACACCCACTTAGAAATATTTTTTCTTGACATTATAATATTTGCTGTGATATGGGTTATCCTAGTAATATATGACATCAAAACCAAATCTGTTCTAGTGATTAGGATTGCAGATTGTGTGTTCAATATTTGTTTTAAGCTTTGTACAAAAAAAGTCAGCCATTTTCGTTTACTCATTATGGGCTATAAGAAAATGGCAGCAGTTTTAGTCTAATGAACATCTACTATTGGTTTAATTGTAGGAATTCAAGAAAATGGCCGCTCATCAGCACATAACATTAAACCATTTTAAGGACACTTCCAGTGCTCATATATATTCTCAGATGAAGTCATGTGATCGTGATGATACGTGTCAGAATAGACGGGCACTGGAAGTGACGCTCGCTGCTCGTTCATGTCTACCCTGTTTTAAACTGCTTTATGTGAGTACCTTATTTTCGCTGTGAAATAATAATTACTAGTTTTATATACTTCACTATTGGGGTCCCCCATTCTCTTTTTTTCCTCCATATGCTGATGCGTTTATCTGAGAGGATCTCCACTGCTAATAATCCATATAAAGGAAACATACATATATAACCAGTTCCCGACCAGCGCACGCCGATGTACGTCGGCAGAATTGCACGGGCAGGCATATTGGCGTACAGGTACGTCCAATCCTTAATGCCGCCCTGCCATCGTGAGCTCGCCGGCGGCAGCGCGCTCGCATGCTGGTCGGGACCCCCGTGAGTCCGGTCATGGGTCCCACTGACTCAATCGCCGCAGGCATACCCGCGATCGTCTCACGGGGCAGCTGAACGGAGAGATGCCGTTGTAAACAGCATCTCCCTGTTCTGCCTAGCAACTAGTGACGCTGATCTCTGCTCCATGTGATTGGAGCAGAGATCAGTGTTCACTAAATGAAAGCCCAGCCCCCAACAGTTAGTAACACACCCCTAGGAACACTTAACCCCTACATTGCCACCCACTGGTTAACCCCTTTTCTGCCAGTGTCATTTACACAGGAATCACTGCATTTATATAGCAGTGATTGCAGTAAATGACAATGGTCCCAAAAATGTGTCAAAAATGTCCGATGTGTCCGCCATATGTCGCAGTTACAATAAAAATTGCTGATCGCCGCCATTACTAGTAAAAAAACAATTATTAATAAAAATGCCATAAAACTTTCCCCTATTTTGTAAACGCTATAGCTTATTGCGATTTTTTTTTTTACCAAAAATATGTAGAAGAATAAGTATCGGCCTAAACCAAGGGAAAAAAATGTTTTTATATATTTTTGGGGGATATTTATTATAACAAAAAGTAAAAAATAATGCGTTTTTTTCAAAATTGCCGCTCTATTTTTGTTTATAGCGCAAAAAATAAAAACCGCAGGGGTGATCAAATACTACCAAAAGAAAGCTCTATTTGTGGGAAAAAAAGGACGTTAATTTTGTTTGGGAGCCACGTCGCATGACCGCGCAATTGTCAGTTAAAGCGACGCAGTGCAGAATTGCAAAAAGTGGTCTGGTCTTTGGCCAGCAAAATGGTCCGGGGCTGAAGTGGTTAAGAAGTATTCACCAGGCTCCATACAGATCATCATCCATAAGGAAATATTCAGGGAGACCGATTGCAGAACCCTAGAATCTGGATCACTCCTGGCTATTTTTATGCTTTTACCTTACAGCAGTAAGGTAAGGAGCCACTGCACCTTTAGGTGTAATCGCACTGAAGAAAAGGATCACTCAAGTCCCATTGTTACATGTGCTAGTTGAAATCCAGCACTTAACACTATAATCACCAGCACCTTTTTTGAAGATAAATATTCACTGTGAACTTTTATGGCACTTGCACTTTATTCCATTTAGACCTATATTGTCTTGGTATACCGTACCATATTGGAATATTTTTACTTATTGCACATGTAATATCCATTACATATTAATTATTCATCACTGTAGATTTGTTATGTATTGTTTTTAGTGCATGAAATGAATTCGTATTTTTTTATTAAATTTAGTGTATATGACACGTAGCACTTTAATTTTATTTTATTTGGAGCACAGCACCATTTATTGATTTTTTTATTATGGTAAGTATTTGATTAGAAATTTTCAGTTTTCCCAACAGACTCCATGGCAGCACACATTTGGGAACTAACTAGCCCCAAAAAAAGGCTCCTCAGGAAAAAGTTTTCTGGCCTGTAATAGTAAGGAGATGCTAGCACATCTAACTCTGAAATCTTGCCCAGAGATTAAATCCGCTTAAAGGAACCTGAATGTAGGAACCACTTGTTGCCCAATTGGGCAATAAAATATGTATTCTTCACAGCGTTCTAAATGTAGAGTCAATGAAATTTTAGAGAGATTCCTCTCCACCCAAGTCACAGCCATCTCTACCTCTCTCATTAAACTGACCCTGGAGGTTCAGAAGTGACAGTCCTTAGCTCTAAACAGTAAGCAAAGATCTTGGAAAAAAACTGGAAGTAATACATGCAAGAAGATAAGGAGTGTACAGCTTTAAGAGATCTGCAGAAGGGCTGACAATCGAGGTCATGGTACCAGTAAAATGGATTTGGAGGAATGGGTGTGTGTATATACTGGGTCTTATCCAATCCGTATAGTCAGAAAAGTAGAAATAGAAGTGCCCTAGAGCACATACCAAGACCCCTTCACGGATTTGACAAGGAACAGACCAGGTAGGTAAAAATGTACAAAATATTTTATTAGGATAACAAGCATGAATAATCACATACAAATCACAGGAAATTAAAACACTCATTAAGGTACCCAACATACATGTCATGGGTGATAGACAGTGATTTCCCAAAGGAACAATGTTGGTGGGGCTAAGTAACCACTATATAGTTCAGGTGTGGATGCCTTACATGTTTCAGACCTCAAGAGGATGCTTCTTCAGAGCTTTATTTACGCCAGTTGGGTATCACATTCTAAAGCAAGGGTATACAATTAATAGTATATCAAAACAACATTTTCTTTGCAGTAATTACATTTCAATATATGGTTGCTCCAGAAAAATTGGGAAGGAATGTAAGATGCATACTTACAAAGTTGCACAAGTAGAGAAATATGCCTGGTTGAAATACAGAGAGATTTCATATAGTTAAAATAAGATCTGTGCACCAGATGGCCAGTGTCCTGGTTAGGAGCCACAGTGCCAACAACCAGTGGGACCTCAGAGTGACAGAGGAATGCACATGCACAAACAAGATCCCATAATAAGTGTGATGGGAGTCACTGGTTGGGGGGCTTGTGGAACCCAGCTTACCTTGGAGAGCACTGGAAACTCCTTGTGCAGCTCCCCCCACCCCTCCTATGTGTAAATCACCCTGTGTCCATTAGGAGCACAGAGTGACCGAGAACCCCAGTGTGCTAGTCGGACTGGCTGTACAGCCACACTGGAATGTTGTATATACAGTATCACACAGAAGTGAGTACACCCCTCACATTTTTGTAAATATTTTATTATATGTTTTCATGTGACAACACTGAAGAAATGACAATTTGCTATAATGTAAAGTAGTGAGAAGATGGAGGAGTGCAAGGCCTCTAACATCCACCAGCTCCATGAAGTCATCATGGAGCAGTGGAAGAGGGCTCCAGTGACAACCTGTGAAGCTCTGGGGAACTCCATGCCCATGCAGGTTAAGGCAGTGCTGGAAAATAATGGTGACCACACAAAATATTAACACTTTGGGCCCAATTTGGACATTTTCACTTATGGGTGTACTCACTTTTGTTGCCTGGGGTTTTGACATTAATGGCTGTGTGTTGAGTTATTTTGAGAGGACAGCAAATTTACACGGTTATACAAGCTGTACACTCACTACTTTAAATTGTAGCAAAGTATCATTTCTTCAGTGTTGTCACATGAAAAGATATAATAAAATATTTACAAAAATGTGAGGGGTGTAGTCACTTTTGTGAGATACTGTATGTATATATTGTGTGTTGTCTCATGCTGTTAGACTCTTTGCTGGGGTCATTTGGGGTGTGGCTATATTCTATTGTTCTATTGTTTGTGTCTGCCTTGTGAGAAATGCAATATGGGATAGATATTTGTATGTGTGATCCTTATTGCTGATTGTACAGTTTACCCCGCCCTGAATCCAAGGGAGGGGGCATTGTCCCTGTGTGGATATCTGTTGTTACATGTGTTTCAATAAACAGTTCAAGTCCAGCTTTGTAACTAAGTTAGTCTCGTCTTTTTTTTTTTTTGGTTACGATATAAGGCTATAAAATCTGATATCTGAAGATCCAGATTGGAGAAAGCAGTGTACTATTGAAAGCACTCAAGTCAAGTGTGACAGGAATCTGTTACCTTGGTGGCAAGAAATGGGGGTGCTTCCTGCTGTCTGGGACATCTATACCTCCACCTGGATCCAAGATCAGCATAGCAGATTTTGGTCACCTCAACAGAGATATGGATCTGGCATCAGATTTTCCAAGGCTGCTGCAGATCATTCTTTCAGCATATTTTAGGACTGTGTCTGCAGATGAATACCTGGAGCTCAGGTAGCAGATTTGGATGGAGCTCTGGATTTGAGCCCTCCAGGTCGCTGGTATGCAACAGGGCAAGTGCTTTCCAATCCCAGAGCAAAAAGCCAGTGACCAACATGAGTTGCAGATGCCATTCCTGGGAGAGCGGCCCCATGAGCAATGGGTGACCGAGTTGGACAAGCTGGTCCAGCAGGAGATAGAGCTGGACAATCGTCATTGGGCTCTGCAATGGCACTGTCAGGGCTGGCTTAGCCCTTCCTTCTCTGGGCTGGCTGCTCAGCTGTCGGCTAATTGCCAGCTCTCCACAGTTGCCAGCTGTTCCTGATCATGCTCGTCTGACCTGCCTACTTAAAGGTGTCACGCTCAGTTAAATATCTAGGGACAGATATTCCTAGAGATTCACAAGACATTTACCCCCTAAACTTTAGTCCGCTGCTGACCAAAGTCAGGCGTTCCCTTGAAACCTGGCATAATCTGAAGCTTACATGGTGGGGGAGAATGATCGTCATAAAAATGGATATATTACCTAAAACGTTATACTTATTCCAGACATTACCTATGCTTCTCCCCAGGGCTTTCTTCCTCTCCCTCCATACTATGGTAATCAAATTTATTTGGCAGCACCACCCTCCTAGGCTTAAACATAAAGCCCTGTGTGCCCCCATGAGCAAAGGTGGCACCCGTCTTCCAGACTTCCAAACCACAACATTATTCTCCAGGCTGCTGGAATGGTTCCCGAGGCCCCTACTTAAGCCCTCAGTTGCTATTGAACAAGATATGGCACAGGTTGATCTGCGAGCCCTTTTATGGGGACACCACGCCAAATTTCGCACATTTCGAGAGATTTCCCCATTAACGACGGCAGTCCTCACAATGTGGTATAATGAAGCCAGTAAACTCCCTCTTTCCACAGACCCTAGTCCTCTTTTCTCTTTTTTCGATAATGCAAACCTGTCTACCTCCCTCTCTAGAGAACAATATGGTACATACAGACGAGAGAATTGGCCTACGGCCAATTAATTTGTTCACCCCTCCACAGGACTATTCCAGTTGCCCACAGTCCCACAGCCCTCCTCCACCATGGATTGGCTCGCCACTATCTCCTAAAACCAGTTTTGTAAATCACTACACCTCTCAGGCTTAATCCATAGACCTCTCACCTTGTTTGAGGAACTGTGTAATCTCTCGCAGACTCCCAAACACACCTTGTCACTTGTATGCAAAGACATCCAATCCAACCTCTGTACCACTCTCCCGGCTTATACACTCAAATGGTCCAGTGATCTAGGTGCTGAGATAACTCCAGCACAGTAAAATACCGCTTTTACACTTACCCACCAATCATCCAGGTCGGGATTCACATAGGAGAAGAATTATAAATTGATCTCAAGGTGCTATAGAGTTCCAGTCTCGGTGCACAGGATGTTCCCCCTGGGATTGTATCAAGGTTTGTCCATTCTGGGATAAAGTTTTTAAAAAATATATAATGATATGTATCAGGCTTCCCTTCGCCTCTAGTTGCTCTCCTATCCATCACCCCTGGTTCAATTCAGTCGCAAAAAAAATGTCTTTTAAGATTCCTTCTCTCAGCTGCCATCATAATATTATGCTTTACTGGAAGAAGGACTCCACCCCCTCTGTGTCAGGGTGGGTGGACATCCTCAATGATATAATGTTTATGGAGGAGCTGCAGGTGAAGGCTGAAGACATGTACCACAAATATGTTGCCTTGTTGTCCCTCTGGCACCACCACTCCACCTCTGAGTGCTTCCTCAACAGTCTACGGGCCTGAGGATGGGGTCAGAGATTATTGGTAGATAGATAATAGGGAAAACTAGGCCAGTTGGATAACTACCTTTATTCTATGTATGCTGAGTCTCTCCCTACCTCTCCACCCCCCCCTTTTTCCTTTTATTTTTTATTTATTTATTTCTCATTCAACCCATAATGACCCATCTGATATCCCCCACCTGAGGACAGATCTTTGATAAGATGTTGAAACCTTGGGCGGGGTCCAAAGAGTGATGACACTGCACGAGGTTACTAATGTTCATATTGGAAACTGTTCCTGGTTGATGAAGCTGTTTGTTATTGCATGTTGATATGTTATGCAGCAGGACGAGAACAGTCTCTGCTTTGCTTTTCTCTCCCCTTTGTTCCTCCCTGATCCCACTATTTTCCCTCCCCTTCAATTCCCCCTCCTCCACCCTCATTCCAATATATCGATGTGTAAATAACTTTGTCATATTTTTGTATTTTTTTCTTCTTTACAAAATAAAATATATATTCAACCTTAAAGCTGTCCAGCTCACTTCACATCTGCCTTCGCCTTGGTCACATCACAAGAAACCATCTCCTGCAGTTCTGTTTAAAGACTGGCTTGCTGACATCCCTTCTGGCTCCTTATCCTGCTTGCTGTTGCTCTACTTGGATCCCTGACTTCTGGCCTGGCTTATTACATGATATGGTTATTGAACTCTTCAGCTGAAGTGCTGACCACTGGACAGAGGGTCCAAGACCTCTGCCCTACACCTGCAATAGTTCCGGAGGCCCAGGGTGAGAAGGTGATGGTCTTTCCTCCCCAGCAAGGATACATTTACCTGGAAGACAGTACCATAGACATGTCATCCCAGCAGCCAGATGAGGGTAAGATAAAGCAGCCAACTTCCCTTCCCAGCAGCAGATGGCACCCCAGAATGATTCCAGCAACCCAGCAGAAGGGCTGGCAACAGGGCAGAGTGCTTCTAGCCTCTGCCCTCAACTAACATAAGAGGGAGTTCCTGTGAAAGTGGATGGGACTTTGGTCTCCACTGATACAACCCCAAAAAATAGTATGGCACTGCGACAGGAGGATGTCAGCCATGCTTTGCAAGCACTGGGGGATTTTCATGCGGAAAAATTGGATGAGTTTTCAGTCTCCACCTGTATACTCCAGGGATACTGGGCAGTCCGCCCAGATCCCCCACAGCACTGGGAGTGAGCCCAGTCACCCTGTCTTCTCTCCAGTGGCTGAAAGGACTCCAGGGGACTGGAACTATTGACTAACTTCAGAGTCAACTTGTCTGGGGTCTCCTCCTGTGTTAGTCCCCTGCTGAAGGGTGAGATGTGGGAGTCGCGTTGGGTGGGGGCTTGTGGAACCCAGCTTACCTTGGAGAGCACTGGAATGTTGCATACAGTATATGTACTGTATATATTTTGTGTTGTCTCATGCTGTTGGACTCTTTGCTAGGGTAGTTTAGGGTGTGGCTGTATTCCATTGTTCTATTCTTTGTGTCTGCCTTGTGAGAAATGTATTATGGGATGGATATTTGTATGTGTGTTCCTTATTGCTGATTGGACAGTTTACCCCGCCCTGAATCCAAGGGAGGGGGCATAGTCTCAGAGTGGATATGTGTTGTTACATGTGTTTCAATAAACAGTTCATGTTTAGCTTTGTAACTGAGCTAGTCTCGTGTGAAGGTCCAAATTGGAGGAAGCAGTGTACTGACGGAAGCACTCAAGCCAAGTGCAACAGGGATCTGTTGCAATAAGGCTTAACTGTAGGTACATTTAATGTCTTTTAATTACATTCTTTTAACTTGCGGTGTTTAGGAGATATTCCCACTGGATGCAGCCGGTGACATCACCGACGCATTAGCTCTGAAGGTCCGACATATGGTGCTGGACCTTCAGAGCTCAGTGCCATAGCTGAAGGCATGCGCAGGAGTGACATCTTTGTGCCCCGGCCACTCATACAACTGAAGCCCACAAACCTGGAAGATGGGGGGAAGATGGAATCTGTCAACGGTGACAGCATGCCGCTGGAGGGCTTCATTCAAAAATAAGTATTTCATTATGTGCTAATATGTGCTGCAAGCCGCGGTTCCCTACCGCTCGAATGTAGAGAATGCATTACGGTAAAAGAAAAAAAGTTTACCTTTACAACCGGTTTTCTGCAGTAATTTGCCATTAAATGTGATCTGATCCTCATCTAAGCCCCAACAATAGACAAACCTTATGGGGGTACTTACTAACACTTCAGATTGCAAAATCTGGTGCAGCTCTTCTTAGAAATCAATCAGTGTCCAGGTTTTATTGTCAAAACCTAATTGAACAAGCTAAAGTTAGAAGCTGATGCTAACATGCATAGCTGCACCATATTCTGCGTGCCCTAGTTTAAGTGCCAGTTCATGCTGGGGCAGCTTCAAAGTCGCCCGAATCTCGTCCGACTCTGAAATTGGCTCCGTACAGTGCGTCTTCAGCTCGGCTTGCAAAACGACTTCTGTATAGAAGTCAATGGAAGCCTCTCTGAAGTCACCCCCAAGTAGTACAGGAACATTTTTCTAAGTCAGAAAGACTCGAGTCGCTCCTATTAAAATTGTTCCATTGTACTGAATGGAGCAATGGAGCATGACTTGTCAGGCTGATGAGTCGCATGACAGGTCTCCCTTGTGTGAACCGGCATTAAGTATTAAAGTGATTTTAAAGAATTTTTTTTTTTTTTTTAAATGGCAAACATGTCATACTCTGAATTGTGATCAAGCTCCGCTATGTATTAAGGAGGCCTAAGAGGGGCAGCTGAACACAGAAGGTTTTTTTATCTTAATGCAGAGAATACATTAGGTAAAAAAAAAACTTCTGCCTTTACAACCACTTTAAGGCCCCTTTCGCACTGAGGCATTTTTCAAGTCCTACAGCGCTAAAAATAGCACCTGTATAGCGCCTGAAAAAAACGGCTCCTTTCACTCCAGTGTGAAAGCCGGAGGGCTTTCACACTGGATTGGTGCATTGGCAGGACGGTAAAAAAAAGTCCTGCTAGCAGCATCTTTGGAGCGGTGTATTCACTGCTCCTAAACCGCTCCTACCCATTTAAAGCTTTACCGCCGACACCCACACCACCCCAGTGTGAAAAGGGCCTTAAGGCAGATGGATTTTTAATGTGTGCAGAAGCCCCTCTCAGCCCCCCTATTACTTACCTGAGACCCATCTCAATCCAGCGATGTTGCACAAGAGCCTCAAAGTCCAGGCATTCTCCCTCCTTATTGGCTGAGACAACCGCAGGTGCCAGTAAGTGAGCTAATGAGGAGAGAGGGGGGAGGGGCCGGGTCATGGCTACATGTCTAAATGTCAACTGATGGATGCCTAAACACATTGAGATTACTTTATATCCTTTTCCAGCCTTATGCAGATCAACTACTCTTGATCGTATGTCTTCAGAGAGCTCCTTTTGCAAGGCATGGCTCATATCAGCTAATGCTTCTTACAAACAGCAATCTTAAAATGTTTGAGTGTCTTTTATCAATCAAAATAGCTCTAAACCACACCCCCAAACTAATTTTATTATTGAACTCCAGGTGTACATACTACCGACTCCAATTAGCTTTGTTGAGTTAATTAGGGTATGAATTCACTCACTTTTTCCTTCAGCATTGTGAATGTTTAATAAGTGTGTTCAAAAAAAGACATGAGAAATTAGAACTGTCTGTGCATTATGAGCTTATTGTGCACATTGTAAGCATAAGCATATTGTGCTTTTCTATTAGATGAGAATCAGATAATATTTTATGGAAACTTACTGCACAAATTACTGTAGAAAACTTATGGGGTTCACATACATTTTCTTGACATTGAACATACATTCAATAAAAGTATTAGAAATTCAGTTTTTTTTTTTTTATCTCATGTTAGGAGGAGTTCAAAATTACTCACATTATAACAGTTTAACAAAATTAAATACTTTCTTTTCTAAAACAGTAACATTTAAAATTTACGTCAAAGTTTAAGTACTGTATTTATTGGTGTATAACATGCACTCCCCCCCCCCTGAAAACCAGGGGGAAATCATGTGTGCATGTTATACGCCAATTCATGCAGTCTCTGAGGGAAGAGGAGTGCCGAGCACCCCCGGATCATACACAGCCGCAGCCGCGATCTTCTGTGTACCTGGCGCTCAGTCACGCACAGTTCCACCTCCTGGCCGGCATTGGACCACTGTTCTGTCTATCACAGGAGGCGGAACTGTGTGTGACTGACGCTGGGTACACAGGATTGAACCGCTGTATAATTAGGCACTGGCGAGGCTGCAGATGGGCAGGCTGCATTCATTTGCAATGTGCTCTCTTTGCAATGATGGGCAATGGAGAGGCTCCATTGATGGACTGTGACCCTTATTTTGCTTCAAAGTTCTTTATTTAAAACGTACGTTTTTTTGCCTGAAACTTCCCTCTTAAAATGAAGGTGCATGTTATAGGCCTGTGCGCGTTATACACCGATAAATATGATATTCTGTTAATGATATTTATTGGAGGCATTAGAATTCCCAATTGAGCTGTTGGAAAATACAATCAGGAGAAGAAATTATCTAACTGTTTTGGAAAGATTTTTCTTGTTAAGTGTCAAAAGGCTTGATGGACCTTGACAAATTTATTTCTGAAAATTTATAATAGAAGAAAACTGTAAAATGATCTAATTGACAAACTCATCGGACCAAAATCTACAATGTAAGCCAATTAAAAACATTACCCAGAATTTATGGTGAGAAATAGACAATGACAGCATGTCTACAATAATTAGAACAAAAACTTATGAACACCTCCCAGTCTTTTTTTCCAGAAAGGTAGATATTAGTAAGCTTGAGCTTAGTTGTATTAGTATACAGCAAGCTTATGAATGCTTTGAATAGTTACACATGGCTTAGCATAGTTTTTTGTCTTTTGTCTTTTATCCAGTGGAGATCTCTACGTTGGATATAACCCACTCTCAGACACACCAGACACTGTATACAAAATCTGCACTCAGCTTCACCAGACCTAGACAATCCACTGTCTTCTCCTACTTGAGATTAATTCAAGAAGTTGAGGGGCAATACATATTTTTAATAATTCACAGGCTGTTTAACCACTTACAGACCGGACCATTTTGCTGGTCAAAGACCAGACCACTTTTTGTGATTCGGCACTGCGTCGATTTAACTGACAATTGCGCGGTCGTGCGACGTGGCTCCCAAACAAAATTGACGTCCTTTTTTTCCCACAAATAGAGCTTTCTTTTGGTGGTATTTGATCACCCCTGCGGTTTTTATTTCCTGACGCCTTCATGGCAGCACACACTGGGGGTTGTGACTCCGCCCCCACAACCTGACAGGATTGGATTAGCTATAAATTTGAAGGGGAGACCCCCCGCTGCATTCTCCTTTTTATCCTCACCTGACGGGTTGGACGGACAAAGTTTCCTGTTACAGATGAAAAAGCCTCTACCGCATTCGCCCCAGCAGGTTCAAGCCTCTCCTGTTTGGAAGTCCCTCCTGTACAGTCTCTAAAGGAGCTTCTATGGAGGGAGCCCCCCGCTCTGGTGGTTTCAAGGGGCTGTTTTTCTCTGGCATATTACAAGCTTTAAAGAAGCTTCTTTCTGCAGTGGATTCCCTTCTTTCCTCTTTCCTCCTGTTGCTGGCTACTGCTTAGTATGCACCTAGCATCCTTAAGTTAAATTCATTTATTTAATAAAATAGTACCTTATTATTCTCATGAAAGAGGGACAGGGCTTGCTGGTGCCTGTTGTCCCTCATGATCGCCGTCTGTTTCGCCGCTGTGCGCATGTCCACTATGCAGTTTTCTCCTACCTATGTTTTTCCTCGTGTTTCCCTTTTCCAAGATGGCGCGGGGTGCTCGTGTCACTTCCGCGCATGCGCGGAACGTCATTCAGTGGCGGAATGGCGCCATTTTTTAAAAACACAGTGTCTCTGTGTAAATTCAGTAGATGCTGTATTGCCTCCTGCTGCTAAAAAAAGGAAAAGACTGCTCTGCATGTTTGGAATAGAAATTCTACTAAAGGTAAGCCCTGTGGGGATTCCTGATATTGTTCCTGTTTTAATAATTTTAAATAAATCTTTAAAAAAAAAAAAATATTTAAATAATTTTAAAATATATATTTGATTGATACTTTTTTTTTTTTTGTGCATTTTTGAACAGTTTAATGTTTAAAAAAAATATATATATATATATATAATAAAGGGTATGTATATGATGTGTGTGTATGTATGTATATATATATATATATGTATATATATATATATATATATATGTGTATATATATTTATATATATATATTTAATAATGCGTCGGTAGGAATTTCAGTATTTCTTCCCGCTTATGCGTTCCTTCTTACATTTTAGACTGTCCTGTACCCTTTTTTCTTATGGAGTCCACTGCCCACGCAGACCACCATCAGCAAGTTAGGTAAGAGGCTATACCGGTTAGGTACGTATTGAAGGGGAGATCAAAAGAGTGCCAGATGCTTAGTACTGCCTTTCTTTTCTTTCGGCAGTCCAGCTGAGTCAAGAACCACAAGTTCTAGACAGGGGAGAAGATCCAGCCATACCTCAAGCAGGAAATCTCGCAGAAGTCGCTCAAGATCCCCTTCACGCCACCGAAGGCATAGCCATTCACGGCATAGCCATTCACACCATAGCCAGTCAGGACGCAGAAAATCTCCCTCGCACCATCAGAGTCACCATGCCCGTCCTGCAGCAAATGCCTGCTGGGTATGCGGTGCCCCGGCTTTGCCAGACAAGCTCGCTTGTCGCTCCTGCTTCAGTGAGGCCACCAGAGAAAAGGAGGCAGATGCTAGAATGGCCACGGATCTCATTAGGGAGTCTGTTCGGGAGACATTACTGGGATCAGCCACCCCAGCAGTGGATAGAGCAGTTCCTAGCACGTCCTCGGCGGAACCTCGTCTCACCCCAGCATCAGAATCCTCCTCTGAGGATGAGGGTCAAGATTTGTCAGCCGGCTTTGATTTTTCCCTGGTGGAACCTTTTGCAAAATCCGTTAAGGAGGCAATTGGCTGGCAGGAGGACGCGACTAATCCCCCTAAAGTACGGAAATATTTTCCAAACTTAAAAAGGGAGCCAGAGACCTTTCCTTTTATCGAGGAACTTGAAGATCTCATCCGGGATGAATGGGAGAGATCAGATAAGAGAGCTAGCCTCTCCAATAGACTGGCAAAAATGTATCCCTTAAAGGAAGCGAAAGTGAGGCCCCTAGTGAATGCCCCCATCGTTGACTCGTCATTAATGCGCCTTGCCCGTCATGTAACCTTACCGATCGAGGATGCGGTTTCTTTCCGAGATGTTTTAGATCGAAATATGGATCTGGAATTAAAAAAAAGCTTATTCCACAGCTGGAGGGGCCTGTAGGCCAGCGATTACTACGGCAGCAGTGGCCAGAGCCATCTCAGGATGGGCTTCCGGAGTGGAGAAGGACCTCAAGGACGGCGTCGTGATGGAGAAAATAATATCCTCCCTGCAGGAGATCAGACTCGCAGGAGATTTCGTGGCAGAGGCTTCGGTAGATGTTATTAGATCCTCTGCCAGGTCAATGCTGGCTTCGGTAACAGCTAGAAGGGCTCTATGGCTGAAATCATGGATAGCAGACGCAGCCTCCAAAACTAATTGGTGCAGGATTCCATACGACGGTTCAAACCTGTTTGGGGCCAAGCTAGATTCAGCCATCTCCAAAGTTTCTGGAGGGAAATCAGGTCTGATCCCTTCCGATAGAAGACCTAGGGCTCAGAGAGGCCCAGCTTTCAAACGTAATTTGCCAGATAAATACCGAGAATCCAGATCCTACCGTCCAGGTAGGGAGTTCAGAAGGGACTGGAGGAGCACAAAACCCTCATTTCTTAAATTGCAGAAATCCAAGGCCACCCCGGCTAGGGATCAGCCGAAGTCCTTTTGAAGATCCACCTGCCCACCCGGCCCAGGTGGGCGCCAGGCTGAAAAGCTTTTTCAAAATCTGGGCGAGACACATAAAAGATCTATGGACACTTTCCACAATAAAATTGGGTCACAAATGGAAGTTCAGGAACAGTTTTCCACCAAACTACTTCCGCTCAACCAGGCTCCCGTCTTCACTATCCAAAAGGAGCCTGTTAGTAAAATATATAACAGAGCTGAAACAAAAGGGTGCAATCCTAGAAGTGCCATCACACCAAAAAGGGAAGGGATTCTATTCCCCTCTTTTTTTAGTGAAAAAGAAGACAGGCGACTTAAGGCCCGTGCTGGACCTCAAGAGACTCAACAGAGGCATCCAAGTGGAATCCTTCAAAATGGAAAGTTTACAGTCTATTCTTCTAGCGATAAATCTAAACGACTGGATGCTTTCTATAGATTTGTCAGATGCTTATCTTCACGTGCCAGTTCACCCGTTTTTTCAAAAGTTTCTGCGTTTTGCCATAAAACAGCACCACTTCCAATTTCAATGTCTTCCGTTCGGCATTTCCTCGGCTCCCAGGACATTTACCAAAGTTCTGTTGCCACTAGTAGCTTTCCTCAGGGAAAAGGGTTTGCGAGTCCATCACTATCTGGACGATATCCTGCTGCTGGCAGAGGATCAAGAATCTCTGATTCTTCACCGGGAGATTCTCCTTGCGACCCTTCAGAGATTTGGATGGATAATCAACTGGAAGAAGAGCAGTCTGCAACCTACACAGAGAATGACCTTCCTGGGGGCAGACCTGGACACCAGATTGAACAGGATACAGCTTCCGCAAGAGAAAGTCAAACCTCTAGTATGGAAAATGCACAGACTATTGACAACAAATCAGTTGCCAGCCAGAGCCTGCCTAAGCATACTGGGGTCCATGTCAGCGACTATACCCATGATACAGTGGTCACAATGGCACATGAGACTTCTCCAGAACTCATTTCTCAGGCAGTGGGATGGAGTATCGATGCGCCAAACCATCTTTTTCTCCAGTTCGGTAAAACAGTCGATATGGTGGTGGACACACCGCAGCAATCTCGAGAGATACAGACCAATAGTCCCTCCAGATCCAGAAGTAGTAACTTCGGACGCTTGCCAGACGGGTTGGGGAGCCCATTTTCAGGATCAGGCAGCCCAGGGGCAGTGGCTTTTTCAGGCATTAGGCCTAGTCTCCAACATTCTGGAACTCAGGGCAGCTTTCCAAGCTTTGAAAGCCTTCGCGCCACTACTGAGAGGCAAGAATGTAGTTATCCGCATGGACAACAAGGTGGCAGTGGCCTACATTCAGAAGCAGGGAGGTACCCGGAGTGTCACTTTAATGGAGGAAGTTCGACCCATTTTAGAGTGGGCTCAGATTCACCTTTCAAGCCTAAGAGCAGTATATGTTCCAGCAGCACAAAACATGCTAGCCGACTGCCTGAGCCGAGAAGTCTTTTCCAACAACGAGTGGTCCCTGAATCCTCAAACCTTCACTCTTTTGACGAATCTTTGGGGAATGCCAGAGATAGATCTAGCAGCTACCCCAGCAAATACCAAATGCCTCAGGTTCCTATCGAGGGGGTCATTCCCATCAGCGGAGGGGGTGGATTGTCTGACCCACCCATGGAACTTCAAGCTGGGATACATTTTTCCTCCGGTTCCATTAATCGCAAGATTTCTGTCCAGACTCCGGAGATCCTCAAGGACGGTGATCGCAATCATCCCACTATGGCCACGAAGGCCATGGTTCACAACTCTTCTGCAACTCAGCCTTCAACCTCCTATTCCCCTGCGGGTATCTCCGGACCTTCTATCCCAAGGTCAGTTCCTACATCCAGCTCCAGAAAGGTTGCACCTGATGGCCTGGAGGTTGAGAGGGCTAGGCTGAGAGCTCAGGGATGCTCTCAAGAAGTCATATCAACTCTGATGCAAGCCAGGAAAACCACGACCAATTCCATTTATTCTAGAGTTTGGGAAAGGTTCTGCTCCATGGCCCAACAAAAAGGATGGAACAGCGTCTCTCCGGAACCTGCTCACATCCTGGAGTTTCTCCAATCAGGGGTCAACAAGGGTCTGAGTCTAAGTACCCTCAAAGTTCAGGTGTCTGCCCTATCAACCAAAACAGATACGAAATGGGCCTTTCATCCTCTAGTTGTCCAGTTCTTGAGAGCTTATCTGAAAATCAAACCCCCCAGAAGGCCGATTTTTCCGTCATGGGACTTATCAGTAGTTCTTCACGCCCTGTCTTCACCTCCGTTTATTCCATCTGAAAAGATCTCCCTATGGGACTTAACTTTAAAACTGACCTTTCTGATTGCAATCACATCAGCAAAAAGGGTATCAGAAATACAAGCTTTAATGATCTCGGAACCACATTTAGTTCTTTTTCCTGACAGAGTGGTTCTAAGGCCCTCGGAGCAGTTTATACCCAAAGTGGCCACTCCATTTCACTACAACCAGGATATTGTTCTTCCTTCCTTCTCTAACGATCAGGGAGATCCACACCCTCTGGATGTAAGGTCAATCATCATCAATTACCTATCTACTACTGCCTCATTCAGAGGGACAGATTCTCTCTTAGTCATCCCTCATGGATCCAAGCGAGGTCAAGCAGCTTCTTCACGCACCATCGCTTCCTGGCTGGTTAGGATCATTAAGAAGGCATATTCCTCTCAGCAACTAGCAATTCCTGAGGGCATCAGGGCTCATTCTACAAGGGCAGTGGCTACCTCCTGGGCAGCATATTGCAGAGTATCTCCAGAGACAATATGCAGAGCAGCATCCTGGTCCTCCAGGCATACCTTCATTTCCCATTACAAGGTGGATTCAGCTCACTTGTCCATGACTGACTTCGGCAGATCTATCATTAGAGCAAATTCTTCCGCATTATAAGGAATTAAAGTTTATTTTACTTGCACCCACCTGACTGGCGAGTTATTTCCCAGTGTGTGCTGCCATGAAGGCGTCAGGAAAACGGAAAATTGTATACTCACCTTCCGTAATTTTCCTTTCCTGACGCATCTTCATGGCAGCACACGGTTCCCTCCCTGTCTCTTTGTGATGATATATACGAAGAATGCAGCGGGGGGTCTCCCCTTCAAATTTATAGCTAATCCAATCCTGTCAGGTTGTGGGGGCGGAGTCACAACCCCCAGTGTGTGCTGCCATGAAGATGCGTCAGGAAAGGAAAATTACGGAAGGTGAGTATACAATTTTCCGTTTTTTTGCGCTATAAACAAAAATAGAGCGACAATTTTGAAAAAAACGCATTATTTTTTACTTTTTGTTATAATAAATATCCCCCAAAAATATATAAAAAAACATTTTTTTCCCTCAGTTTAGGCCGGTACGTATTCTTCTACATATTTTTGGTAAAAAAAATCTCAATAAGCGATTATTGATTGGTTTCCTCAAAAGTTATAGCATTTAAAAATAGGGATAGTTTTATAGCATTTTTATTAATAATTTTTTATTATTTTTTTTTACTAGTAATGACGGCGATCAGTGATTTTTATTGTGACTGCGACACTGTGGGGGACCCATCGGACATTTTTGACACATTTTTGGGACCATTGTCATTTATACAGTAATCACTGCTATATAAATGCAGTGATTCCTGTGTAAATGACACTGGCAGTGAAGGGGTTAACCAGTGGGTGGCAGTGTAGGGGTTAAGTGTTCCTAGGGGTGTGTTACTAACTGTGGGGGGGTTGGGCTTTCATTTAGTGAACACTGATCTCTGCTCCAATCACATGGAGCAGAGATCAGCGTCACTAGTTGCTAGGCAGAATGGAGAAATGCTGTTTACACGGCATTTCCTCCATTCAGCCGTCCCGTGAGACGATCGCGGTTATGCCTGGGGCGATCGAGTCCGCGGGTCCCGCGACCGGACTCACGGGGGTCCCGACCAGCGCGGGAGCGCGCCGCCGGCCGCGCGCTCCCGATGGCAGGGCGGCATTGAAGATTGGACGTACCTGTATGCCAATATGCCTGCCCGTGCCATTCTGTCGACGTACATCGTGGTGCGCTGGTCGGGAACCGGTTAATTGGTATGCAATTCACAGGAAAGTTACATTAGGACATGGCGTATTCATAAGACTTTATGGGGTTTCAGTTTTGCTTTGGAAAATGGTGGATCACTTTTGGAAGTAGGATGCATTTCTTTGAAGAATTGACAGTGGATGTATAAGAAGATTTAAGGCAGCCTGGATCAAAATGTAGATCGATAGGGATAGACTGTTGTGTAAGGAGACAGTTTGTGGGGATAGACAGTTTGTGCTTGATTGGCCCCAGCAGAATATAGGGGTAAAATTTAGGGTCTAATCTAGTGGAACCAATTGCCTTCAGAAGTCACCTAAATAGTAAATAGTCCACCTGTGTGTAATTTAATCCCAGAATAAATACAGCTGTTCTGCAAATTTCTTAGCCCTTGTACACATGGTCGGACATTCAGACAACAAAATCCGTCAGATTTTTTCCAACAGATTTTGTCCGAAATTGGTGTTGCATGCACAAAGTTGTCGGAAAATCCAATCGTTCAGAAAGTGATGACGTTCATTCATTGCGACGGGACTATGTTGCGGCTAGTAGCCAATAGTTTTGGTCTTGTAATTTGATCTGAGCATGCGTGGCACTTTGTCTGATCGGAATTCTCTACAAACGATCGGACAAAGTCCGATCGGATCATGTTGTCAGAAAATTTTATATCCAGCTCTCAAACTTTGTTGGTCAGACATTCCGATGGAAAAAGTCTGATGTAGCCCACACACGGTAGGATTATCTGACAACAGGGTCCGATCGGACCTTTTCCATCGGAATTTCCGACCGACAAGGGCTTAGAGGTTTGTTAGAGAACCTTAGTGAACAAACAAAATCACGAAGGCCAAGGAACCCACCAGATAGGTCAGGAAAAAAGTTGTGGAGAAGCAGGGTTAAAGAAGGGTTAGGTTATAAAAAAAATCCATCATCTGAAAATGGAAAGCGTATGGCACAACTGCAAACCTACCAAGACATGGCTGTCCACTTAAACTGACAGGCTGGGCAAGGAGAGCATTAATCGGAAAATCAGCCAAGAGGCCCAAGGTAACTCTGGAGGAGCTGCAGAGATCCAGAGCTCAGGTGGGAGAATCTGTCAACAAGACATCTATTCATCGTCCACGCCACAAATCTGGTCTTTATGGAAGAGTGACAAGAAGAAAGCAATTGTTGAGAGAAAGCCATGAGAAGTCCCATGTGCAGTTTGCGAGAAACCATGTGGGGGACACAGCAAACATGTGGAAGAAGGTGCTATTTGAATTATTTAGCATAAAAGCACAACGCCTGAACACACCATCCCCACCGTGAAACATGGTGGTAGCAGAATCATGTTGTGGGGATGATTTTCATCTGCAGGAACAGGGAAGCACGTCAAAGTTGATGGGAAGATGGATGGAGCCAAATACAGGCAACCTTAGTAGTAAACCTGTTAGAGTCTACAAAAGACTTGAGGCTGGGACAGAGGTTCATCTTCCAGAAGGACAACATACAGCCAGAGCTACAATGGAATGGTTTAGAGCAAAGCAGTTAGAATGGCCCAGTCAAAGTCCAGACCTAAATCCAATTGAGAATCTGTGGCAAGGCTTGAAAATTGCTGTTCACAGACGCTCTCTATCCAATCTGACAGAGCTTGAGATATAGTATTTTGCAAAGAAAATTGGGCAAAAATGTCACTCTCTAGATGTCTGGTAGAGACATAAGCAAAAAGACTTGCAGCTGTAATTGCAGTGAAAGATGATTCTACAAAGTATTGATTCAAGGGGGGTTGAATACAAATGCATGCCACACTTTTCATATATTTATTTGTAAAAAAAATTGAAAACCATTTATCGTTTTCCTTCAGCTTCACAATTACGTGCTACTTTGTGTTGGACTATCACACAAAAATCCCAATAAAATACATTTATGCTTTTGGTTGTAACATGGTAAAATGTGGAACATTTAAAGGGGTATGAATGTTTTTTCAAACCACTGTATGTGTGCTAAAACTGAGTACATTTTTAGAAAATATAGATTTGATAAACAGTAACACAAATATTGTTACATACAAAAATCGCAACTAGTACCATTTTGTTCTTTTAGTCTATGCTTTCAGAAAATATATAACGTTTTTGGATTTTAAGTGAACTTCATGTAAAAAAAAAAAGTGCATTTTAGTATGTCTGTGCAAAATGAAAAAAAATGGCTTTGATAGCAAAAGAGTTAATAGATAAAATAGAAAAACAGGAATGCTGCTCTTGCTTCAGTACTTACCTTTAACCCATAGTTTTCAGTATTTATTTTCTATGACAAGCTTCAGTTTTTTGGGGCTGAACGATGACCAGTATCATACAAGATATTTTGAGCTGAGGTTATAATGGGCCCACCATTAGCCTGCACCACGAGAGTGAAGCAGAAGCAGCACAGTGATGATGCCATCACTCTGTCATACTGATTTCTCCTCTTGTCAGCATCATCCTCATGCGGCTTTATTATCTTCTGCTACGCTCTTATGCCTCATACACGTGGTCAGATTTTCTGACGGAAAATGTTTGATGGAAGCCTTTTGTGGGAAATTTCGACCGTGTGTAGGCTTCATTGGACAGTTTCCATCGGAATTTCCATCACACAAAATTTGAAATCTGGTTCTCAAATTTTCAGACAACAAAATCAGTTTGTGCAAATTCCGATCGTGCGTACACAACTCTGACGTACAAAGTGCCACGCATGTTTGGAATCAAGCAGAAGGGCAGCACTGGCTATTGAACTTCATTTTTCTTGGCTCGTCGTACGTGTTGTACATCCCTGCGTTCTTGATGTTCGCAAATTTCCGACCAACTTTGTGTGACCGTGTGTATGCAAGACAAGTTTGAGCCAACATCCGTCGTAAAAAATCATGGGATTTTGTTGTCGGAATGTCCGATCGTGTGTACACGGCATTACACTGCATTTAAAACAATGCATCTAAATTACGTATTAATGTCTTTATGATAGTTTAAAACTATGGAAAATAAAAAAGGACCCCAAGCCAGTACCCCTGACTCTCTTCAAATAAACTAAAATAATTATAATGTTGGTGAATAATGTGTTTTGTAAGCAAATTATTCATAAAGAAATAACTTTTGAGTCCAGTTTATTAGAGAAGAGATTCTTGTGTGGTTTGTGCATCTCTATTAGCGACCTGCTACATTTCCAACCACTCCTTTACTGTAACTGATTCTTTTCAAATTAAAGAAGAAATCAGACAACCTACTATTATGTATTGGATTGTGTAAGGAAATTGGAAGATTCAGAGTGTTCCAAATAAACTGAAACAATGCACTGGATAGAATCAATCCCATGACCTCAGTATTGAAAGTTGAGAAATGAATCATTTTTTGATGTGATTTTAGGTTGAATGTATTAGAACGATTTAATGTGTAAAAAAATGTCAAAGGACGTAATTTCCCAAACTTCCAAACACATATCCATCATCAGAAAATGTTAATTTCAATGTTGCTGTGTGAAAAAATATCACATATTACATTTCAAAAACATGTGAACATGCTTAGTGTTTAACCAATACCAAATAGTGAACATACTGCACAGTTCCAAAAATATGTCACTGATATAAGGTGAACTTGACTGCCAAAATGTATTCAAATTTCAGGCACAGAAATCTTCATCATTTTAACTTCCATAAAATAAAGCTTAAATCATTCTTTCCTATTCCACATGGCGACGGGGCTAACAATTTCCAAAAGAAATATGTATTTGTACAGTATTTTGTTATGATATCTTACTCAGCATTGCACAGAGAATGGACAAAGATTGCCAGACACATGGCTTCAGTTTAATGCAGCCCTGAAAGCATTTAAAACCTACAGTGTGATTTCTCTGGTACATTTTGTGGTTTGGGAATGGTTGTAAGGGACTAAAAAATAACTCTTGTCAAATGCATCCAGATGTAGTCACTCTATGTTCAATTACCATATTTTGGGTGTTTATTTCTATTATAAAACATCTAATAGCTTGCTATGAAGCAAAATACCTACCTCAAGCTACAATTCACATTGGGAATTTCAGAAAACGGCAAGTCAAAATATGTTTTGGCAAGGCTACGTAAATTGTTCAAGCTGTTCTGTACATTGTTTATTTGATAACAAATCTTACCTGGATTTAACTGGTATCTCAAAGCTTAAATCTAATTTTTGTATTGTAGAAGTTGTTTTCTGCTATTGGGACAGGGGTTGTTGGAGCATTCCACATAGGATACTCAAATTTGAAAACGTAAAGCAAATAAAAACCCTGTCCAAAACTGAAAAAATGGTGTTTAGTTGAATTTGGACTTTAAAGACTACTATCTGGAGAAAATGCACCAGAACAGAACAACCTGACACTGTGTAAGGAATTTGTATGGCCAGGGAGCTGTACTATGAACATTCAATATGCTAGCTATTGTTAAACATGTTAGGAGGCATTCTGCAGTAAAAGTCTATACTGTCAAGGTGCCACCCATGTTTAAATTTCTGTTGGGAGATATCCTGCAGTAAAAATCTATTCTGTCAAGTTATAGTCTATGTTTTAGTCCTGAAACAAAGGACTATCTTACGTCTGTCTTGGTAAGAACTGAGTGCATCTCAGTTACTTGTCTGCTACCTATTACAACCTTTTCCCCATGGCACAAGGTGCTATCTCATGTTATTTAGTGTTTCTTCTTTAATCCAAAGTATATCTGTATTTTGCACTTTCAGGATAATGTAACAGGCCTTCTGGATACCAGACATGGTAAGGAGCCCTAAGGCCGCGTACACACGCGCGGACTGTTTGCCCAACCTTGTTCGGCAAACAGTTTGTCAAACAGTCCGCTCAAAATTTGCATGAGCGGACTTGCCCACACACGAGCGGACTGTTTGACGAACAAGGTTGGGCAAACAGTTCGCTCAACTTTTGAAATGAACGGACTCGCCCACGTAAGGAGGAGGCAAATCCGCCCATTTCGAGCGCGTGTACAGGTAGGCGGGGCCCGCGAAGGAGACGTCGCGGGCTCCGCCGCCTGGAATGGGCTTAAAGGGGAACCCCAACGCCGAAAAAAATCGGCGTGGGGGTTCCCCCCAAGTCCACACCAGACCCTTGTCCGAGCACGCTACCCGGCCGGCCAGGAAAGGGGGGCGAGCGAGCGCGCCCCCCCTCCTGAGCCGTACCAGGCCGCGTGCCCTCAACATGGGGGGGTGCCTTGGGGAAGGGGGGGCCGCGCGGCCCCCCCACCCCAAAGCACCTTGTCCCCATGTTGATGAGGACAAGGGCCTCTTCCCGACAACCCTGGCCGTTGGTTGTCGGGGTCTGCGGGCGGGGGGCTTATCGGAATCCGGGAGCCCCCTTTAAGAAGGGGGCCCCCGGATACCGGCCCCCCACCCTATGTGAATGAGTATGGGGTACAATGTACCCCTACCCATTCACCTGTGAAATAAAGTACAAATAAAAACACAACACAGGGGGAAAAAATATTTTATTGCACAGCCGGGGGTCTTCCGTCTTCGGGGGTCTTCTCGCCGGACTCCTCCGCTATGTGTGTGTAGCTCTTTTGCCAGCGGAGGAGTCCGGCTTTCTTCCTCCCCGCCGCCGGCCTCTTCTCCCGACTTCGGGGGTCTTGTCCCCCTCTTCGGTTCTTCTGCCGGGCCACCGCGCCTGGTCCGGTGGCCCGGTCTTCTGTCGCCGTCTTCCGTTCTTCTGTCGCCGCCTTCGGTTCTTCTGCCGGGCCACCGCGCCTTCTTGTAGCTCTTTTACAGGCGGTGGCCCGGTCTTCTGTCGCCGCTGTCGTCGCCGCAGCCGCCGCCTTCCGTTCTTGTTCTTCTTCTTGTTCTTCTTCTTCTTCTCCAGGCGATGTTGACACGTCGCTCCCTCCGGCCGGAATGCCAGAGCCGCCCTGCGCTGTGACTTATATAGTGACAATGGGGCGGGGTCACATGGTATATGTCACATGGGTTGATGTCACATGGTGACCCCGCCCCCTTACGATGTCATAGTCCCCATGTGACATCAACCCATGTGACCAACCCATGTGACATATACCATGTGACCCCGCCCCATTGTCCCTATATAAGTGACCGCACAGCGCGTCCCCGGCATTCCGGCCGGAGAGCTCGTCGAGTCAACATCTCCAGGAGAAGAAGAAGAAGAACAAGAAGAAGAACAAGAACGGAAGGCGGCGGCTGCGGCGACGACAGCGGCGACAGAAGACCGGGCCACCGCCTGTAAAAGAGCTACAAGAAGGCGCGGTGGCCCGGCAGAAGAACCGAAGAGGGGGACAAGACCCCCGAAGTCGGGAGAAGAGGCCGGCGGCGGGGAGGAAGAAAGCCGGACTCCTCCGCTGGCAAAAGAGCTACACACACATAGCGGAGGAGTCCGGCGAGAAGACCCCCGAAGACGGAAGACCCCCGGCTGTGCAATAAAATATTTTTTCCCCCTGTGTTGTGTTTTTATTTGTACTTTATTTCACAGGTGAATGGGTAGGGGTACATTGTACCCCATACTCATTCACATAGGGTGGGGGGCCGGTATCCGGGGGCCCCCTTCTTAAAGGGGGCTCCCGGATTCCGATAAGCCCCCCGCCCGCAGACCCCGACAACCAACGGCCAGGGTTGTCGGGAAGAGGCCCTTGTCCTCATCAACATGGGGACAAGGTGCTTTGGGGTGGGGGGGCCGCGCGGCCCCCCCTTCCCCAAGGCACCCCCCCATGTTGAGGGCACGCGGCCTGGTACGGCTCAGGAGGGGGGGCGCGCTCGCTCGCCCCCCTTTCCTGGCCGGCCGGGTAGCGTGCTCGGACAAGGGTCTGGTGTGGACTTGGGGGGAACCCCCACGCCGATTTTTTTCGGCGTTGGGGTTCCCCTTTAAGCCCATTCCAGGCGGCGGAGCCCGCGACGTCTCCTTCGCGGGCCCCGCCTACCTGTACACGCGCTCGAAATGGGCGGACTTTCCGAGCGGGAACAGTCCGCTCATTTCGAAAGTACAGCGGACAAGCCCACACACGGGCGGACTGTTCGCTCAAACACAGTTTCAGCGGACAGTTTTTCGGAATTTCCGAAAGACTTTGTCCGTCCAACTGTCCGCTGAAACTGTCCGCTGAAAGCCCACACACGAGCGGACTGTCCGCCCAAACACTGTTCAGCGGACAAGGTTGGGCGAACAGTCCGCCCGTGTGTACGCGGCCTTACTTAACTTCCATGTGCTCCCATACTGCCACAATTGTCCTCCAAAGCCAGAATAAAACTCACAGGTATGAAGGAGCATGTGATTCCCTTCTACAACACAGTAGTCACTGTCTGAGTTAATTACCGGGCTAGAAAGCTGTTATGTGAGTGCAGAAATGAGGGTCTTTGACCCATAATTAAGCACTGGCACATTAAATTAGTAGCTGGTTAACCCATAAAAAGCATGGCTTTCATCCGTCATATCTAAATAGTTAAAGTGCAGTTTATTGTTAAGATGACAACTTTACCTTTATAAAATGCCACATGTAACATAGCTTCACATGAAGAGTAAGATAAAAAAAATTCTGTTTAGAACAACCATTCTGGAGCCCAGCAATCTGCATTTGTAAAAACCCATTGTGCCATTTACATTTATATATATATATATATATATATATATATATATATATATATATAAACACAGTATATCACAAAAGTTAATACACCCCTCACATTTTTGTAAATATTTTAATATATCTTTTCATGTGACACTTTGCTGCAATGTAAAATAGTGACTGTACAGCTTGTATAACTGTAAATATACTGTTCCCTCAAAATAACTCCACACACAGCCATTAATGTCTAAACCACTGGCAACTAGGGATGAGCTGAACAACCCCCGGTTCGGTTTGCGGCAGAACATGCGAACAGATCAAAAGTTTGTGCAAACACACAAACCCCGTTAAAGTCTATGGGACTCGAATGGGAACAATCTAATTTAGAACAGGTACATTTACTAAGTGTAGCTCCAGCCAAAAAATCTATTTAAAAGCTTTTTGGATAATATAGGGAAGGGTTATCACCCCTGTGACATTTGTTTTGCTGTCTGTGCCCCTGTTAGGAAGATTTCACCTCATTTTCTGTCCCAATGAGAATTGGATTTTGAAAATGTTGGGTTGTTAAAGAAACAAGTACTCTCCAGGTCCGGATGGCCTCCCATACTCCTATTACAAACACTTCCTCCCAATCCTGTCGCCTCATCTAGTGACCCTGTATAATTCGCTGCTTCTAGGTAAGTCCCCTCACCAACATTTTCTTCACTCCTTCATCACGGTTATACCTAAACAGGACAAAGACCCGACCCTACCAGACAACTACAGACCTATAGCCCTTTTAAATTCAGACTACAAACTATTTACAAAAATCCTTGCCAACCGTTTGTCCCAATTCCTGACGAAGCTCATAGACAGACACCAGGTGGGCTTCGTTCCTACCAGACATGCGGGTGACAACACCCGGCGAACTATAGACCTAATTGACATGCTGAACAGGGTTCGTCGCCCCGCCCTGATTCTCAGTCTGGACGCCCAAAAGGCATTTGACCGGTTAAGCTGGCCATACATGTTCGCAACCCTCACTAGATTGGGCTTGCAGGGACCCTTTCTCTCCGCGCTACAATCCCTATACTCCAACCCCTCTTCCCAGGTTCGATTAGTGTCCTTCACCTCCCACTCATTCCCTATGACAAACGGGACGAGACAGGGTTGCCCTCTCTCCCCGCTCCTCTTTATACTCTGCCTAGAGCCAATGGCAGAGGCTATCAGATCTCACCCTGATATCAAGGGGGTACCCATGCGGCAAAGGGAGTATAAATTATCCTTATTTGCGGATGACGTCCTCCTTACTCTAACCAGTCCCCACATTTCCCTCCCTTCCCTGCATGCCCTACTCACTCAATTTAGTTCCCTATCGGGCTATAAGGTCAACACGGCGAAGACGGAGGCCCTCCCCCTCCATGTTCCCCCGGAGGAACTTCTGCGTCTACAAAATACATTCCCCTACCGTTGGTGCACATCGTCCCTCAAATATCTTGGGGTTCAGCTGACGACTTCCTACTCCGCCCTTTACCCGACCAATTACATCCCTCTGTTTAAGTCTATCAACAGTATGTTATCTCGATGGACCTCCCTTCCCCTGTCCTGGATAGGCCGAATTAATGTGCTAAAAATGTCCATCATGCCAAAACTGTTATATTATTTTGAAACCTTGCCTGTCCCCATCCCGATGTCACAGATTAAGTTGCTTAAGCGCTGGTTCTTGAAATTTATTTGGATTGGCAGGGCCCATAGAGTGGCCGGTTCGGTGGTTTTTGCCCCCAAAGATCAGGGGGGCATGGGTGCACCGGACGTCTACAAATACTATCTGGCATCTCATTTGCGCCCGATAGTGTCTTGGTCTTGCCTGAGACCTCCGAATCGCTGGACGGAGATTGAGATGGGTTCCCTATATCCGACCCATCCTTGCTCCTTGGCGTGGTCGCCGGGGACAATGAGGGACCCCGGGCTTCTGGACCTCTGCCTGGGTCCCATGTTGTTCACGCTTAGACTGTGGCGTTCCTGCTCTTCCAAATTTGCATTGTCTTCACCCTGTCCCCCCCTCTCTAATGTGCTGTTTAATCCTTTAGTTCCTGACAGTCTATCGCATGTTCGTATGTTTCCCTGGGCTAAAGAGGGATTGTTCCAACTCCGCCACTTCGTTCACCCTGTCACGCGTAAACTTAAGCCCTTTTCGGCCCTCCAAACTGACAGTCAACTCCCAAACCACTTGCGGTATTCATACCTCCAGATAACTCACTACTTTTCAACTCTTTCCCCCTCTCTCTCCCTTTCCACACCGACGCCTTTTGAGCTGCTCTGCTCCCAGGGCCCCTACCAAGCAAAGCTTATCTCTAGTATTTACCATATACTCCAGCAGAGGTCCTCTCTCACTGCCCTATCCCACTCCTACATGGACAAATGGACGCAGCTCCTTAATCAACAAATCACTCTCCCGCAATGGTCCAGAATTTGGTCCTCCACCTCTAGAATTTCCAGATGTGTGGCACAGAGAGAGACAGCATATAAAGTCCTACTGTTCTGGTATAGGACCCCCGAGGTTATTCATCGGTATGACGCCTCTCTTTCTCCCATGTGCTGGAGGTGTGGGAGAACCAAGGGAACGCATTATCACATCTTTTGGCAATGAGCTCTAATTACTCCTTTCTGGTCCATGGTATCTCACATGCTCCAGCAAATTTTTGACACCCCCATTCCATTGGATCCTGTCCACCTTCTCCTAGGCCTTCCCTTCCCGGAGTTGGGGAAGGCAGCTAATAAATTAGCTTCCTATGTGCTGCTTGCTGCTAAAAGAGCTATCCCCTCTAATTGGCTGTCTACTCAGCCCCCAACCCAGACTCAGCTGATACAAACCGTCAGGGACATACGCAGGATGGAACATTTGACGGCTATGGTGGAGGATGGGATTGACCGGTTTGGCGTGATTTGGGCCCCCTGGGATGCCTCGATTTTTGGGCTCCCACAGGCGCCCTTGGTACCCCTAGCCACCCGGTCGGTGTCCGTCCCCTAGTGTTCCCTGACCTTCTGGCTCCCTGATGTTTTGTATCTGGTCAGTACTTTAAGTCTGTTTCTGCTGGCCCAACGGCCGTTTGAAGCTCACCTTGCCTCCTGAGGAAATTTATAGTGGTATGTAGCCCTCTTTTGTCAGATATTAGTCACGTTATTGAAGCACCTGCTCAAGACCCCAACCCCTGCATTACGACATATATGTTTTCTCTCAGCCTTTTTATTTTAATAATGTTTTACGTAATACTTTTCTGTTGTTTATTTCCTTTCTGCATTTTATTTTGCTTTGTTTTCTTTTAGTTATCTATTTTTATCCTTCCATTGCTACTGTCTGTCTGTAGTCACCATGAGGTTATATCAGTCTTTCCAATATGGTATGCTCCAGTTTTTTTTTGAATATTGTCAGTTCTGTATCTTTTCATTTTCTGTTAAAAAAATTCTCTCAATAAAAATTACAATAAAAAAAAAAAAAAAAGAAACAAGTACTGGTGATAAAGCATCAGTGGAGACACCTGTTTCCCATTTTAACTCTTAGCCGTTGTACACACAGTCAGAAATTCTGACAGAAAATGTCAGATCAGACCATGTTGTCGGATAATCCGGCCATGTGTGAGCTCCATCTGCCTTTTTCCGTCGGAATGTCCGACCAACAAAGTTTGAGAGCTGGATATAAAATTTTCCGACAACATGATCCGATGCGCATTAATTCCGATCGTGTGTAGCCTAGTCCGACGGACAAAGTGCCACACATGCTCAGAATAAATTCTGAGATGGGAGCGCTCGGTCAGGTAAAACTACCGTTCGTAATCGATAAAGCACATTCGTCACGCTGCAATGTTAAAAATTGTTTAATGCAGCACATTCTCTTTTTCTTTATAATGCTACAAGAATGAAGTTGTTTTGCTGCTTATATTCACACACACTTTTCCAAAACGTATTTCTTTATACTTTTTTCTGATTTCATGAATACAATATTTTAATTCGTCAGATCTCTCCAATAATTTTTTTTTCTGTACATTTTGTGGTTGGTTTTTTAATCAAGATCTCTTGACATTTTGCTCATCTTCGTAATTTTTTTGGTGTGTTTTGTGTATCAACTTGCCACAACACTATTGTTATCTTTTTATTTTCTTGGTTTCTTTTTTAATCTCTAGGAGGTTGTTTGGTGTTGGTGCCCCTTGTTTTAATTTGACTTTGTATTTTTGAAATGTACCTACCTACTCACAAATAAACTGTCTTTTTTTAAGTAAAACACATAGGCAAGTATTTCTTGAACCAAAAAAAACCCCTTTATTTAGGTGTCATAAACAAATAAAAAGGGAGGCAGCGCTGGAGAAACTGGGGAAATTAGCAAAGACTTTGGCCCCCAGGGCACACATCAACTATTTAAATGCAAAAATTGGTGGCCTTAGGAGTACATATCTGAGGGAGAACAGTCTAGTCCATAAGTCCAAGAAACCCGGAACAGCAGCAGATGACATCTGTCCCCAGGCTTTGGTCATAAAAGAGCCTGCATCTTCTGTCAGACCAGACTGAACCCATGTCATCACTCTCTGATCTTCCTTCCACGCTTCCTTCCAGGCTGTGGCTGTGGTGCTGGAGGTGTGGCAGAAGGAGGAGGAGGAGGAGCATGGTCCAAGTCACACAAGTGTGTTGTTTGTGTGATTTGGCCCTTCAACCCCTTATTCAGAGTTTGTATAATTGGCTCCTCACACATGAGGTGTTGCCCCTCCTCCATTTTCTGCAGTTTGCACGCAGCCAAGAGGGCAAAGGCCCCTTGATATGTGGGGGTGGCTTTGAGGGCCGCAGAAGCCTCCCCAATTAGCTTGAGCGCTGACTCCTCCACATTCCCCCCCTTTCTGGCCCTTTTGGGTGGAAGGTGGAGGGGAGGGACTTGTGATTGAGTCAGGCTCGTAGGCCTGCCCACCTCTTGGTTGCCACTTACTCCTGCCTCCTGGCTGACACATTCCACAGCCACCTCCTGGCTGCCACATTCCACACCCTCCTCCTGGCTGAGGTCTTCCTGTGTATGAAAAGGGGACATAGTTTTGGTTCATCAAACACACAATTTTCAGCTCTTGACTGTTGCAAATTGTTGACAAATAGAAAAGACTATCATTCTGAGCCCAGCATTTTTCATTCTTGGCCCAAATATTTTGGCCACTACTGTGTATTGATATGTGAAACACTTTCTAAAATCAGCAATTAGTGAGCAAAAATCAAGTTAACCATTCATTTTTACTCAAAAAATATGTAGAACAATACTATACCTGGCTCAAGCTGGGCCCTTCCAGTTCTTCCTGTCTGGAAGGCCCAGGTTGGGCGTCGGAAGCCTCAACAGGGATGGAATGAAGCGTAGAAGGAAGCGTGGAAGGAAGAGTATAGAGGGATTCCCTGACCTCAGCCTGGTCTGACAAAAAATGCAGCCTCTCATAGTACCACAGCCTGGGGACATAAACTTCATCTGTTGCAGCTCCAGTTTTCATGGACTGCAGCACCTTCTTGCTCCCTCAGATATGTACTACTCAGACCACCAATTTTAATTTTTAAATAGTTGATGTCTGCCCTGGGGACCACCGGCTTCACAAACTCCAGCAGTTTCTCCATCGCTGCCTGCCTCTTTAATTTGTTGCTGTAGTGGGGATGTGTAGCTTCCCACAGACAGGGCAGCTCCCTGTACTTGTCAATGAACAGGGGGAGAAAGCTGTGGTCGTTAAACCCATCCATATTATTATCTGCAAGACACAACACAAGACAAACCCTAATATCAGGCTAAACTCTCCTAATCTTGTCCCAATATAGGCCTCAATCTAGAAGCAGTATAGGCTAGTGATGTACCAAGTTAAAATTGTACCTTCGTTTGAACGATCAGTGCGTCAGCTCCGCCCTCTGCTCACAGATCGTACGTACGACACACGCGCGTTGCGTTTTATATACAGTGCACATTCATGAAACTCCACCCGCCCCTGATGTTCTTTCTAGTCTATTCCCCACCCCTTCTCTTTCGGCGCAGTGGGGAGAGCACATGGTGGAGACACAGCAGGGACGTGATAATAATTCCACTAACGAGGAGGAGGACGAGGAAAGCCTGGAGCCAGAAACATCCCGATCCCAGAGGAGAAGATTTAAGGCCTCAAATATGTCTTTTGGAGAGATGGTGGAGACATATTGAAGAGGAACGACTATGATGGGAAGTATGGACCTTACCCAAACCCAAATGTCAGAAAGGCCAAGATCATGACTAAAGTTGTTAAGAGTCTTCAGAAGAATTTTGGGGTACAGCGTTCCAAGGATCAACTGAGGAAACGCTGGTCATACCTGAAACTGAGGGAGCACGATCAGTACAGAAGGATCAAGCGAGTTCTTCAAAAAAGTAAGTAGTTGTCGTGTGTTCATATTATTATCGCTTGCATACTGCTCCATGTGCTTTGATTTAATGTTGTACAGTTTAAAATGGCCACTTTCATGTTCATGGGTTCAATCGTTCATAATAAACATCATTCGTTAGCCCACTCCAAAGACGATGTTTTGGCAAGTTGCACTTGACTACATTTATTCACACAACAGGTAGAAAACTTTAGAAAGTGTCAAAAATAATGTTTTCACCTTTGAACTCTGCCAAAAAACACAATTGTACGACACTTCCAAGCAATGTTTCATATTCCTATTTCTGCCCTCAAATATCTGTGTGCTAAGTATTCCTTTTTTACATTCTCATAGGGGAGAGAAGACTCGGGACGTCTGAGGACACCAGGGACCCCACACCTCCAAAAGAAGGGGAAATACCAAAACCAGAAGCAGAGGAGGAGAAGGAAGGAGAGATTGTACAGATTGGCTAAATTGGTACCACAACAGGTGAGTGTCTGAGACCACAGCTTCAGGTAAGCTAATCAATGTATGCCTGCATATTTATAATACACAGTGTTTTTTTGTTTTTTTTTAGGTGATGTGGATGTTGTGGAAGAAGAATCGCATTTTACCAGTGAAAGTGCCCAGATCCTCATTGGGGAGAGAATGGGGTGCAATCGCGATTTAGATAATATCAAGAAAAACATCAATGATGTTCAGCAAAAAAATGAAGAACATCATTAATGTTTTAGGGAGAATCTCAAACACCCAAAACTAGCTAGCATCCATTTTAATTTTTCCAAAACACTTTTATATTTTTAGAAAAGCCAAATTTGGAGAATGCACACAGTGTGTGAGCATGTGCTATCTCCCATCATGGGGGATCAATGTATACGTTTTGTGGGTGCAACCCCTTCCTTGCTACTAAAGTGGCTGAGATGAAGGGGTTGCACCCCCAAAACACGTATATTGATACCCCATAATGGGGCACATGTTGACATTAGGCATGGGATCAGGAGGAAAATGGTCACTTTTTGATTCACAATTTGTGTGCATCTTCCAAATTTGGCTTTTACAGGGGTGACACCCCATGTGATGAAGGCAATATCAACACAGTTTGTACATACTCATGTCTGATATTGTCTTCACTTTTCAAAGTTGAACTTGGTAAGTTCCTGTGTTCTGTATGTTTTATGCTTTGATGCATGCCTGCTTACACAAAAACGCCAAGTTAGATAAATGTTACCAAAAATAATGTTTTATATACACCAAATATGTTGGTTTGTTGTAGAACCCTTTTCTAAACGCACATGTGAATGTGCTTTGAGTAAAAAGTTAAATTATCAACAATGTGTGGCTTCCTTTTTCAATGCGCAAAAGCAGTATTTGTAGTAAAGTTGTTGTTTTCTGTGATAATGGGTGTTATTTACTAAAGGCAACTCCACTTTGCACTCCAAGTGCAGTTTCAGGTGAACTTTTGCAGTGCACTTGTAGTGCATAGTGGATTTGCCTTTAGTAAATAACACACACAGTGCTTTTTAAATTTCCCCAATCACGCCATTTTCACGACCCCACATATTTCTGCCATGGTGCTGAAAATTAGCAATATTTTTGTCAGTAATGCACTACATACATTAACAACAAAAACAAAGTGTGTGTGTAGCAGACCCACAACATAATAATATTATCTGAAGAAGAGACTGTCACCTCATCTCACACAGAAATTGGGTTTGCACTGTTGTAGAAAAAGTCCCAAAAAAAGCACAAAAAAAACCTAGTTGACACCTAAAACAAAGCAAAGCAGTAAATGAAAACAAAGATTATTGCAGAGAAATGTATTAAAAAAATGCCTCTCAGACGTTGTCTGGCATATCAATGGCCCCCCTACCCACAAAGTACTCCACATATTTTGTTCTGACCTCGCGGGCACTATGGGGGGGGGGGGAGGCAAGCCAGGAGGATGGCCAGCTTCAAGGGCTATCAGGTTGGCATTTTCAGGCAAGTCTGCATCAGGCCCAACTGAGGCCATATAGTTTGCTGAGTGTTTCTTCAAAAAATTGAAAGCACAATATGATTGAGTTTATATTCCGCCATGTGGGTTGATTCAAAAATAGGCGGAACCAGCTGGCCATTATCCCGAAAGTGTTCTCCACTACTCTTCTGGCTCTTCAGGTCCTTTCAATAAGAGTCCAGTCCAGGACAACTCCAAAACATATGATATAGATCAGCACTATCAAAGGTACATCTAGCACAAGATGCATTAACTCTCAAGCCCATATGTGCGAGTCTAGCTGGGGTATAGTGCAGATGATGTATAAACTTAAATTGATCTGCTGTGCTTATAATATCCCGAAAACAGACTTTGGTAGCCTCCTCCCAACCCTCCTCCGTCAATTCGGGTATCAACATTTGCCAATTTGTATAGGAATTTTGAAATGGGTCCGCCCCTGCCCTGAAGAGATGACTATAGAATGTCGTGACCAGTTTAGTAATATCTGGGTAGGATAATAAAACCTCCATTGGAGATTCCTTGAGCTCTATGGTCAGGGAGCCAAACTGAGCCCGGATAGCATGCCGGAGGAGCAGGTATTTGTAAAAGAACTTGTGATCAATTGCATGACTACTTCTTAGACTTTCAAAGGATTCAAATACATTCCCCTTAATTATATGAGAAAGAAGCGTAATTTGCAGCCGGGTCCACCATTGGGAGTCTGGGTGCTCATAGAGCTCAGGAAGACTAATGGCGCGTACACACGGGCGGATTGTATGGCCTACTTAGTCCGCCGAAACACATTTCAGCGGACAGTCCGCTCGTGTGTGGGCTTCAGCAGACTTTTTCAGCGTGCAGTCTGGCGTACTAAGTATTTCGGAATTTCCGTAATACTGTCCATCATACTTTGGTTTCAGCGGACAATCCACTCGTGAGTAGGCTAGTTCGACGGACTAAGAATGGCGCATGCTCAGAAAGGATTTACACGGCGGAAGGTTGCATTGCTGTGTATTGGACTTCCTATTTCTAGTCCCGTCGTACGTGCTGTACACGTCATCACGCAAGCTTTCGACGGACTGTTTGTTCATCCGTGTGTGGTCAAGTCCGTTCATTCGAAAGATGACGGACTGTCCGTCGGATTGTATGACGGACTAAGTAGGCCATACAATCCGCCCGTGTGTACGCGGCTTTAGAGTATCCTAAAGCGGAGGTTTGAGAGCATTTTTTCCCCCTCTCTCCATGCCAGCAAACCCACATCCACAAGGGAAAACACACATCTACAAGGGAAAACCTGGAAAACTTGGAGCTAAGTGCCCTATGCAGCACATCATTAGCTGTAGCAAACAGTACATGAAAAGATGACAGAAGAGCAGTGCAAGGGGTCCCAGGATCGGAGTGCAGCCATTCATAGACATATGTAAGTTGGGAAGCAATAAAGTAATTGTACAAATTTGGGTGGGCAAGACCTCCTTTTTGTTTAGAGGACTGTAAGGATACATTGGCTTTCCGTGGATAGGTATTCTGCCATATAAATGAGGACAAAGCGGATTAAATTTTCAGGAATAACTTCTTGGGGAGATAAACTGGGGCGGCCCTAAAGCAATATAGAAATTTTGGGAGGAAGATAATTTTAAAACTATTAATGTGTCCTATTATATTAAGAGGGAGCTTTGACCATGTTTGGAGTTTGTCCACCATCTGTTTAGTTATGGGGGTGATGTTCAGGTCTTCATATTTTGGGAATTCATTATGGATCTGAATACCCAGGTATTTAAAGGATTAAGTTGTCTGGAGATTGGATGTTTTCAAATCATACGCACAGGGGCGGCCAATAGGAAAGGCTATGGACTTGTCCCACCCGACCCTCAGACCAGACACTTCCCCAAACTCCTCCACCACCTGCATGAGACCCCTAAAAGAGCTTTCCTTGCCATCTAAGTAAATTAGTGCATTGTCTGAATATACAGATATCTTCTCCTCCAGCTCCCCAAACGGGATGCCCTCTATCCCCGAGGCCTGCCGCACCGCCAGAGCCAATGGCTCAATGGCAAGAGCAAACAGGAGCAGAGAGAGGGGGCACACCTGCCTAGTCCCTCTTTGCAATAAGAATAGTGAAGAGACATCTCTATTGGTTCGGACCCTTGCTCTCGGGTTTGCATAAAGTAGGCAGACCCATTTCGTATACTGCAGACCAAACCCCATGTTTGACATAGTCTCCCACAATAATGACCAAAAAACCGTGTCAAAAGCTTTTAACACATCTAATGACAACACCAAACTACTGCTTTTGTCTTTGTATGCCCTATGGATATGTAGATATAATCTTCGTATATTATCAAACGTGCTTCACCCAGGCATAAAACCAGCCTGATCTGGTGGTATAAGAGATAGTATGACCTTCTGCAGGTGAAGAGCCAGTATTTTGGCCAAGATTTTTGCATCGTTATTCAAGAGTGAAATAGGTTGGTAGGATTCACATAGCAGCTTGTTTTTCCCCAGTTTAGGTAGGACCACAATTAAGGCTTTGCTCGTTGAATCAGGGAGAGTTCCCTGGTCCAAGGATGCACGATAAGTGAGCAGAAGTTTGGGAGCTATTAATTCAGTATATGTCTGATACCATCTATTGTTCTAAGAGGTCCCTCTGAGTGTCATCCAATATGGGGAAAATCTATAAAGAGAAGAAGCCCCTACTGTAATATGATGCAAATTCCTGATTAATAACTAAGGGGCCTGTGGTAGTAGAGCCGTCAACTAATTGTATAGCGGAAATTGAGCTTTCTAGATATCCTGTGTGGGCAAGAAAGGCAAGCAATCTCCCATTTTCACCCCATGTTTGTGTATTTTTTCCGTCTGGTATAGTTGTTGCTTTTTGGTCATGTCCACTAGGTGTAGTTGTAATGTCTTATGGGTGTTAGTTACTTCCCCTCGAGTCACAGTCGATGGATTTAGCATGTGTCTGGATCTTGCCTCCTCTAAGGTTTGCTCAAGTGCAGCCTGTTGGGCCCTCCCGGTTAGTCTATAGTGCTTAATATGAGATATATATGACCCACGCAATACTGCCTTAAAGGCATCCCATGGGGGGCCCGGCGATGTTGTCAGGGTTGGAGGACCAATAATTTACCATGTCCCCTGGGATAGCCTCTTTTATCTTGAGCGTGGATATCCACAGGGGATTAAGTCTCCACACCCGAAACGAAGGCTTGTGTCCTAAGGTGAGGGTTATCTGTGAGTGGTCTGACACAGTCTGTGGAACATATTTAATTGCCCTGATAACCGGTAGTAGGTCTTTGGTGGCAAGTGCATAATCCAACCTAGAAAGAGAACCATATGTCTTTGATTGACAGGAGAATATTTTAAACGCCATATATCCACATATCCATACACCTCACACCATTTACTAAACAGTTTTGATTTAGTTATTTGAGGTTTTAGTCTATCCATGGTGGGCTGTAATACTGAGTTGAAATCTCCAATAATAAACGTAGGACAAACAGGTAAAAGTGATAGTTTAGCGCTCAGGTCTGAAAACACTGTGGCCGTGACTGGCGGGGGAATATATATCGTAACCAAAATAATAGGCGTTTTCTGCATAGTAACATGTAACACCAGATACTGGCCCTTAGGGTCTGAGATCACCTGGTGACACTCAAGGAGGTGGAGTAGATGGAGTGAAAATTTTGAGCTACCCAGTACTTTTTAAGTGCAAGGATTTTCAAGCCCATAAGGTGGGTCTCTTGTAGGCAAAGAACATGGGGGTGTAACCTTTTAAGTTGTTCAAACCCCAATTCACGCTTAAATTTAAAATTCAGCCCACTCACATTCCACAAGCAAATGGTTACCTCAGCCATGGGGGGGGGGGGGGGGTAGGTTCATCACAAAGCTGGGAGAAAGTGGGTGCAGCTTGTCCAGGAGCTTTGGGACATTCCCACTTGAGCCAGCCAGAGCCACAGCATAACCAGTGGGACAAAGTGACTCATACACATTCAACCATCCACACACCTTACATGCCATTACTAAACTATATACATACAACAAAAAGCTGTCATCAGGCAGCAACAAACCTGCCCTGCTCCCACGGAATCGGAGTGGGCTTGTACCCAGAACTAGGGCCATGCATGGGGAGCATGGCCTGATACCCATGTGTTAAACTTCAGCAAGTCAGTGCCACCACTGAGTGGCTTAACATTGTTCTCCTAGAGCAGCTCCTGAATACTCATCCGAAGAGGAGTGGAAGTTTTCCTGCAAGAGAGGTAATTGTGGTTGATCCCATAGCAATCAGTAAGGGCGGTGTAAGATTAATCGCACAAAACATAAGTGAGGGGACAAAAGAAAAAAGAGCAGTCATCCATCGGGGCAGGCATCCGTCAGGCAGGTTCACGAGGGGGTTGGGGCAGAGAGCAAACGTACACTGTTATACAAGCTGTACACTCACTACTTTACATTGTAGTTAAGTGTCATTTCTTCAGTGTTGTCACATGAAAAGATATAATAAAACATTTACAAAAATCTGAGGGGTGTTCTGATTTTTGAGATACTGTATACGTATATACAGTATAATCGTACACCTATCAGCCGTTACATTTTGACCTTCCACCTAATATTGAGTAGGTTTTCCTTTTGTTACAAAAACAGCCCTGACCCATTGAGGGATGGATTCCAATAGACCTCTGAAGGTATGCTGTGGTATCTGGCACCCAGCCATCAGTAGCAGATCCTTTAAGTCCTTTAAGTTGCAAGGTGAGGCGTCCATGGATCGGTCTTGTTTTCCCAGAATATCCCACAGATGCTCGATTGGATTGTGATCTGGAGAATTTTGAGAACAGGTCAACACCTCAAAAATACCTTTTGCCTTCGCTGCATGGTCCAGATCTGATGTTCACTTGTCCATTTTAGAAGCTTTAGGCTGTGGACTTGGGTCAGCATGAGCAACCTGTGGCTATGCACCCCATAACAACAAAATGTGACACACTGGGGGTTATTTACGAAAGGCAAATCCACTTTGCACTACAAGTGCACTTGGAAGTGCAGTAGCTCTAAATCTAAGAGGTAGATCTGAAATGAGTGGAAGCTCTGCTGATTTTATCATCCAATCATGTGCAAGTTTAAATGCTGTTTTTCATTTTCCTTGCATGTCCCCCTCGGATCTACAGTGACTTTACTTCCAAGTGCACTTTCAGTGCAAAGTGGATTTTCCTAGTAAATAACCCCCACTGTGTTTTCTGACACCTTTCTATTAAAACCAGCATTACTTTTTTCAGCAATTTGAGTTACAGAAGCTCTTCTATTTGATCAAACTACACAAATCAGTCTTCACTTCCCACATGCATTACTGAGCCTTGGTTGTTCATTGCCTTGTTTCAGGTTCATCGGCTTTCTTTCCTTGGATCGATGCAGATTGGGAACATCCCACACGAGCAGGTTTGGAGTTGCTTGTCCTAGTCATCTAACTATAACAATTTGGCCCTCGTCAAAGTCTTTCAAATCCTTACTCTTGTCCATTTTTTCTGCTTTTAACACAAACTGGCACAGCATGTTCACTTGCTGCCTTATATATTCTACCCACTTTCACGTACCGTTGTAACAAGATAATCAATATTATTCGCTTTAACTCTCATTAATAATGTTATGGCTGATCGATATATATACACTGAGCAAAATTATAAACACAATTCTTTTATGTTTGCCCCTATTTATCATGAGCTGAACTTTAAGATCTATGACTTTTTCTATGTACACAAAAGGCCTATTTCTCTCAAATATTGTTCACAAATCTGTCTAAATCTGTGTTAGTGAGCAGTTCTCCGTTGCTGAGATAACCCATCCACCTCACATATCAAGATGCTGATTAGACAGCATGATTATTGTACAGGTGTGCCTTAGGCTGGCCAAAATAAGAGGCCACTCTAAAATGTGCAGTTTTACTGTATTTGGGGTGGGGTCCGAAAACCAGTCAGTATGACCACCATTTGCCTCACGCAGTGCAGCACATCTCCTACGCATAGAGCTGATCAGGTTGTTGATTGTGGCCTGTGGAGTGTTGGTCCATTCCTCTTCAATGACTGTGCAAAGTTTCTGGATATTGGCAGGAACTGAAACAAGCTGTCGTATACACAGATCCAGAGCATCTCAAAGATGCTCAATGGATGACATGTCCGGTGAGTATGCTGGTCATGCAAGAACTGGGATGTTTTCAGCTTCCAGGAACTGTGTAAAGATCCTTGCAACATCAGGTCGTGCATTATCATGCTCCAACATGAGGCATATATATCAGGGACAGCCCATTCATTAAGGGCATATGGGCCCCCCTCCTCCTGTCCAGCTTCGTCTTCCATCCATGTATATGGCCCCTTTCACTAGCGCATGGATTTCTTTGTGGAAAGACTGTTTTTTTGATGCAGTGATTAGAGCCAGAGACTCTAATAGGCTTTAATATAGGATGGGCTTGGGTCGCAGAGAGTGCGCTCCGATCCCACACAGGTGTGTTACAACAGCGAATAAATATTTGCTGTTATTACACTGATCCTCCTCCGGCCAACCAAGAAGCCGGTTTTCACACCAGTCACCCGATTGGCTGAAAGGACAGGCGATCCTATTGGATGCCTAGGAGGAGGAGGGGAGGTGCTGGAAGCCGCTATGGACGAACGAACATGGTGCCGCTGCACCATGTTACCTGTTGCCTACCACCTGCCGCCGCCGATGGGATAAGTTCCAGATTGACCGGCAAACATGTCCGTCACATTTCCCAGCATTGGACTGGTGTTATGTCCATCATAGGAGGTGGGCCAAGGACTGGATGTGACTGTGAGCCTAGCTGAGTACACAGAAGATTCGGCTCTGTCTAATCTAGACACTGGTGAGGCTACAGATGGGCACTGAGCAGGCTGCAATGGTGGGCAATACGAGGCTGCAGCACTGGTGAGGCTGCAGGTGAGGCATTGGTGGGCATTGGTGAGGCTGCAGAAGGGCACTAATAAGGTTGTATTGTTGGGCACTGGTGAGGCTGCAATGATGGGCAATTGCAAGGCTGCAAATGGGCACTGGTGAGGCTAAGGATGGGCACTGATAAGGCTGTATTGATGGGCACTGATCAGGCTGTAATGATGGGAAATGGCGAGGCTGCAGGTGAGGCATTGGTGGGCATTGGTGAGGCTGCAGAAGGGCACTAATAAGGTTGTATTGTTGGGCACTGGTGAGGCTGCAATGATGGGCAATTGCAAGGCTGAAAATGGGCACTGGCGAGGCTAAGGATGGGCACTGATAAGGCTGCATTGATGGGCAATGGCGAGGCTGCAGATGGGCAATTGTGAGGCTGCAGATGGACAATGGTAAAACTGCAGATTGGAACTGATCAGGCTTCATTAATGGGCAATGGTGAGGTTGCACATGAGCACTGATAAGGCTGCATTGATGGGCACTGACCCTTATTTTGCTTCAAAGTTCTTTTATTTAAAAAAAATAAAATTTCCTGAAAAAACGCCTGAGCGTGTTATACGCAGATAAATACGGTAATTATAAATACCAGTGATGATAAAAATGTGAAAGAACAGCAGCTCCAAAGCATGGTGGCTGCATTTTAGACTCATGTTGGCACTGAGCAGCAATACTGTAAAAGGAAATATTCAGTGCCAGCAAGAGGAGAGTTTAGTCGTACTCGACTAAGTAAAAGAAAAGAAACCAGCAAAAGTTGTAGGCTGATTTTTAGCCTATGAAGTTTTAGACAGGATTATAGTTGCAGGTTTGTTAATGTGGATTTCCATGATTAAGTGGAGTGAGAAGTATAGAGACCTGGAGTCGGGTTGTGTACACAAAGTAACTGACTGTAACTCCAATAAAACATGGACATCTATAATGCACACTGTATCCTAAGTAATTATTGTTAAAGATATGAATCAATTAAGTTGTTAGACAAAGGCATTTGCAAAATGAAAAAGCGCAGTAATAATTTTCTATAGCTTTCGGTAATAAATATTCATATAAATGCATGAAAGAGAAGAGATTCAAGCGGTCTGAATTGCATCAAGGAAAACTTTTATCATCTTTTCAAAAGTAAAGCAAACAGATGAAATATTTGAAATACATTTGCAATGTGTGCAGTTATCTCACAGGATATCTCTAGACTCTGAAAACTCAGAAGCAGCTCTAATTAATTTAGATACTGTTCTAAAGCTACTTTGTGTAATGCTTTCTTGTTTTTTTATGTGGTAATTTAAACATAGTATATACCACAACATAAATTAAAATCATTTGTAATGATGTATGTTCATAATAATAAAATAATAAAAGCATATCTAAAACAACTTTTTCTCAGTTTCGAATAGAATAGTTTTTTTTTTTTTTTTGCAGTCGGTGTCCCACTGAGGTGATTTTTCCCTTTTTCCTTTCCAAAAAACACAACTATAAGCAAAAGTTCTGCAAAGTCAGAGTGTGAATTTCCGCAAAGTTCCTTAACCACTTCAATACCAGGCACTTTCGCCTCTTTCTACCCAGGACAATTTTCAGCTTTCAGCGTTGTTGCACTTTGAATGACAATTTAGCAGTCATGCAACATCATGCCCAAGCAAAATTTTTTATAATTTCCTAACCACAAATAGAGTTTTCCTTTGGTGGTATTTTATCACCTCTGGGGTTTTTCTTTTTTTGCTAAACACACTAAAAATGATCAACATTTTTGAAGAAAAAAAGTTTTTCTTAGTTTCTGTCATAAAATTTTGTTTTCTCCTTCACTGAGGGGTGCTGATGAGGTGGCACTGATGGGCACTGATGAGACGGCACTGATGGGCACTGTTGTGTTGGCACCGATAAGGTGGCACTGATGAGGAGGCACTGATGTAGAATTGATGGGCACTGATATGCAGCACTTATGGGCACAGATAGGCAACACTGATATGCAGCATTGATGGGCACTGATAGGGGGCACTGATTGACACTGACAAGTGGCACTGATGGACATTAATATATGGCATTGATAGGCAGCACTGATGATGAGGTACTGGCTGGTGTTACTGCTGGGCACTGATTGACAATGATTGGCACTGTGGTGGGCTCTGATTGACACTGTAGTGGGCTCTGATTGGCACTGTAGTGGGCACTGAGAGACTTTATAGAGGGGCGCTGACTACCAGATATTGAGCACTGATTGGCAGCTGATTGGCACATCTGATGGGGGCTGTGCTGATAATCAATGTGCTGACCCCCTGTCAGAGCGAACCAAGGAATGCTGTTTACTGCCACTTCCTGGTTCACGCAATGATCAGCCATGACTAATCACAGCTGATCATGTGGTAAGAAGCCTCTGTCAGAGGCTCCTTACCATGATCAGAGATAACAGACTGACACGCCGCACCCGCGGTCACCGCGTACCAGCATGTTATCCTGCTGGATGTCATATGATGCCCAGTCAGGATAACAGAACCACTTCCTGGCCATCAATCAGCTATAGGCTGGGTGGGTAGTGGTTAAGCTGGCCATAGACGGTTCGAATCTGGGCCAGTTCAGCAAGAATTCTACCCATGCCGAATGTAAACAAGTTGATTTATCAGTCAGCCCGGGTACAACCAGCCTGCCAGATTTAACATGCGATTATTGCTAGCAGCTGTTATAGCCACTAGTAATAATGACTGTGTTCTCCCAGTGGGGATGGCTCCCCCCCCCCCTCCCGCCAGGAGAACACAATGGGGTTGAGAACACAATGGGGTTGATTTACTAAAGGCAAATAGACAGTGCACTTTGCAAAGTGCACTTATTTTCCTTGCACATGATTGGGTATTCTTTGTAAAATGAAGCCTTGCCTCATTTACTAAGCTCTGGAGCAACTGCACTCTACACCTTGAAAAGTGCACAGTCTCATTGCCTTTAGTAAATCAACCCCAATGGATTCCCATGTCAGCACTGATTGTGTTGATGGGGAAATTGAGCGTATTTCTTTTTATTTACCCGTAGTTGCAAGAAAGAAAATCGCTCTGTCTATGGTCGCCTTGGGAAGTTGTTATTAGAGCAGGTAACTCCATCTTCTTATCTTATCATATTGCAATATGTTTTAATTTCACATGATTTTCTCTGTCACCATGACCTTTGTAGGACTTAGACCCAGTGACCTAATACATTTACATCCATGACCTAGCACCACCCTCCAAACCCTCTTCACAAAAGACCCAACTAAGTTTTGGAGTAAATGGCCAGCCGGTCTTATTTTATTAACAAATATAAAATATAATAAATAACATATTTTAACATTAACATCAACTTTCAACTTATTTAAAGTTGGTCATGGGTAGGGGGAAACAACCAACCACTGGTCACTGCTAACACATGCTTTAACTTCAAACCTTCTGCTTCCAGTTGGAGTCCCCTGACTCGGAGGCGTTACAAAACTTTGCAGTGACCAACCCCTTTTTAACCCTTCCAGATACCCCCTGTAACCTGGAAGTAACATAAACCACTCCCATCACATGGATGGGTACAGCATGTTTTAAACATGTACCTCATAGATCTCCTCTTCCAGCAATCCTAAGCCCTTGTACACACGGTCGGAGATTCCGACGGAATGTGTCCTATTGGACCGTTTTGTCAGATAATCCGACTGTGTGTGGTCTCCATCGGACTGTTTCCGTCTGAGTATCCGACGGACCAAGTTTTCCAACTTGTCCGTAAAATTTTCCGACAAAATGCTCCGATCGGACATACTCCGATCATGTGTAGCCTACTCCGAAGGACAAAGTGCCACGCATGCTCAGATCAAATTCCTAGACCAAAGTTATTGGCTACTAGCCTGAATGTAGTCCCGTCGTAACGAAATAACGTCATCACGTTATGTACAATCGGATTTTCCGACAACTTTGTCCGACCGTGTGTATGCAACTGTTTCAGACAAAATCCGTCGGACAAAATCCGTCGGACATAATCCAACGGATTTGGTTGTCAGAATGTCCGACCGTGTGTACAAGGGCTCAGAACTGTCTTACCATGGACCCCATACCAGTCTAACCCTTTAATAGGGTGGGAGGGTGAGAAATGCTTCCTCCTCCGCTCTGTGACTGATGTCACTTCCCCTTTCTCCTTCACTATTCCTCCATATAGGCTCTGCCCATCTACTAGGTGTTGTTAGGACAAGGCGCGACCCCCAATCAGTTTAAAGAGCTGTGTCAGCTATAACACATAATAATATAATAATAATAAAAATGATTCAATAATGTAATCAAATCAAAAACACTGAAATTTGCTCAGTTGCAGAATTGTCACTCTCATTACTTTCAGTGTTTGATGACGGATTTCTCCACTAATCACTATCGCTCAATTATGCAAGTGATTCTAATTTATTATTGCTGTTTTCTAGCTGGTCCAAAACATCTTTTGATAATGGGACACTTTTTGGTTGCTATGGACAATCTCCAGTTTCCAGGCAGAAAGTATATATAATATAAAACTTAATGCAGGGCACTGGACAAACCACTAGGGACAAAAGGGAGGTGAAATAATTTGATACAGTAATGTAATCTGTAAGATTACAGTGTACTGTATGTATTGTGTGTTTTTCACTTCCTGAATTTGGCGCCATGCTCCATCCCTGTGCGTCGAAATGCTTGCAGGGAACGGAGCTCGGCACTGTGATGAATCGAGAGGATGACACAGCTCACACACAAAGAGGGGAGACATTGCAGGATCCTGGGGACAAGGCAAGTAACTTTGCCTGGATCCTGCGATGCGATCTCGAGTGTGGCTCGGGGTTGCCGCTTTTGGTACTTAAAAATCGCCCTGAGCTACACTTGGGAATACCACTAAGGAGGTTAAGAAATCCAGGGAACACCAAGGATTTACTAGCCATGCTGTAAGCATATTGTTTTAGTGACAATGATCTAAGAACCTTGGTGAACCACATCAAATCATGAGTAAGAGGGAGAGGGAATAGATTTTTCGAAAGTGTTGTATGATTCTATTAACTGCCTGTTCTCTGTAAAAGTTTTAGTGACCTAGAATTTTTATGTTATCTGC